>NW_026294606.1:138577293-139214793 GCF_007827085.1 Peromyscus californicus insignis | reverse complement strand
ATCTATGTTTTTTGCAAAAAACTAGATAGTAAACTACCTAACTCTGACTTTTGACCATTTTTTAAAGTGCCAAACTTCATGTTTAATTTCTTAAAGTTGCAGATATGGAGACGGCTAGGTTAGTATAGTGTTTGCTTTTAAAGCAGGAAGATATGATGTCTATACATTTAGAAAGCTTTGTGTAGTGGGCACACCTGCAATCTCAGTACTGAGGAGGGAGAGACAGACTTGTATAAGTTAAACTGTTTGCTATCATAAAGCTGTTCTCTGATCAATATATGGAAAACCAAAATAATTTGGGCCATTCTGTTTGGAAAAGCAAATCAGAACAAATTAACAGCAACAGAGCAACTATCTGAGGACAGTGACAGCTGTTGTCTTGCTCTGAGAACAAAACTGAAGGGCAGCATGAAGGATGTCATCCAGATGTGAGAATTGTCACTGAGAGTGCTGTGGTAGCCACATCTATCTTCTTAAGCCGTGATTTCTTCCTTTAAAAGTAGACTCCTACACTATTCAGGGTTCTGAGTCTCCAAATGTAACAGTGCAAACATTCATCATTTGTCAATGAATTGTCAGAGGTGCAACAGGCTTGACCCAGTGCCAGGCACTGGGGAGAGTGAGGAAGCAGGCAACATTGCATCTTCCGTGGAGTACTTACAAATGAGCCACAAAGAGCAGCTAGCAAGCATTCCAAATAAAACCAAAAGCTGAGCATAGTGGCACATGTCTGTAATCCCAGCACTTTCAAGGGGAAGACATATCAAGGTCATCCTTAGCTATAGCTCCAGTTCCAGGCTAGCCTGGGAAATATGAGATCTTGCCTCAAAAAATAAACAACTTTTATATACTTACATAAAGAAACTTGGCTTTCATCTGGGGCAGGTATTTAAGTAGACATGGACAGCCACTGTGAAATGAGGCTCACCCTACAGTGTTGCTACTTAGGCATAATTATTCGGTATTCTCATTTTTACAGACTGGCAAACTGAGGCTTAAACATGTGAAGTGTATCCCAAAGGACATTTAAAGTAGCATCCTTCTTCTTTCCTCCCTCCTTTCCTCTCTCCTGTCCGCCTCCTTCTTGTGGGTATGGTGTGTGTGTGTGTGAAGGGGTCGGAGGGAGTAAGGAGCATCACGTAGCAGTGAGCATGGAAAAATCAAAGGAAGAGCCTTGAGCACTCAGTTCTGTCATTCCAGTGTGTTTTGTGGCACGGTCTTTCTGTTTACTTCTGCCATGCAGTGTGCTACAGGATAGCTGCTTGCAACCTTTTGGTGATTCTGCCTTTGCCTCCCACCTCCCTGCAGGACTGATAGGATTACAGATGTATTCAACTTTGTCCAGCCTTTTCCTCCTGAGTTATGGAGGTTTAACTCAGGTCTCCCTGGCCCAGCATGTTCATTTCTTACTGCTGTTGTAACAAATGACTCACTGGCTAGAAACTATGCAAATGTATCCTGCAACAGCTTGGCAGCCTAGGAGCTCACTGGGCTGCTTACTCTGAGCCTAGGGGAGAGTCTGTCCCCTGTTCCTTTCAGGTTCCAAGGCCACCCGCATTTCTTGGCTTGTGTCCTGTTACTCTATCTTAAAGCATGTCATCACAGCTGAACTGCTCATCAAATCACTACTCTCTCTACAGCTATGTTTCCTTCTACTCTTTCTCCACTGGGCACTCAATGTATTAAGGCTTGCATGGCAATAAGTGTTCTGTACTTCAAGATCAGTAACTTAATCACACAGATTCTCTTTTGCCGCACAGGGTGACTTATACAGATTCTGGGGCATGGATCAGGATGAGGATATTCCTGAGGGGCCACAACTCAGTATATGACCAGTAGAAAGACCAGTTCAGAACTCCATCCTGTTTTTGAGAGGCTTTGAGCTTCCTACACACCTGCTTACCATGAACTGTGAGATTCAGCTATATCCTCAGACCACTTTGCCATAAACACACCCACCATGTCTTTCCTAAAGAATTCCTTTTGCTAGGAATTTCCCTCAGAAACTCCTACTTATCATTTTAAGTGATTCCCTTGAGCCTCTCCTACGCCTTCACCTTGGCAAACTCTGTCTGTGAAAGACTGCATATCTTCAGATGTTATTGCCTCTGCCTCCCCTTTTCTGTATTCATGTGTTTCCTTGAGAGCCAAATTTCTTCCCTTGGATGTTGCTTTTCCTATTCACCACTACCCTGGCACACAACAGGCACACAGTACACATTCCTGAACTGACCAGAAGCTATGTTAGAAAAATAGTAGAGACTGAGTGGGGGTGGCTCATTGGATCTAAGTACCAATCCCAGTACCCACGTAAATAGCTTGCTGTGGCTACACATGTCCCTGTGATCCCAGAACTGCACAGTGCAGAGACAGAAGGACTGCTGGGGCTTGCTGGCCACCAGCCTAGCTCCAGATTCAATGAGAGATTCTGCCTTAGAAGAATAAGGTGAAGAGTGGTAGAGCAGGGCAAGGACACCTAACATCCTCCTCTGGCCTTTGAATGCACATGAGCATACACACACAAACACACACACACACACACACACACACACACACACACAGAGGAAAAAAGACAAAAGAAAAACAGTAGCACAGTAGCATTTTTAAAGCTAGAGTGTACAAACTTTCCTGCAGTATAATGATTTTAAAAAGAAATAAATGAACCACACATACTCCCAACTCCCATTAATTAACTGAGCCCATCATGCTGAGTACTGAAGAAACTCTAGCCTACAGGAGCAAGGCAAACATGGCTGTTGCAGGCCTTGCCTTTCTTCCCTCCCCCCTCCCCCTTGATAAAAACCACTAGATCACATTCCTAAAGGTAGTCACCAAGGTCTATTCCCTTATTCGGCCACTTCCTCCTCCTGAGGCTGACTACCAAGGTCCAGCCATCAAAGTGTTGAAGTCTAGTAATCAAAAGCCCATTTGGCTCACCTAATTAACATATCCAATTAAATTTAAACACCACATCCTAACAAGGATTTTTCCCGTTACCTTTATAAACTGCCATTTTCATATGGGCCACTACTGTCTCCTCTCTATCCAGGGGCGGTCCTATGTCCCCTTCCCATTCTAACACCCCTACCCCCATAAAAATAACTCTTTCCCCTCTCCCTTGTTCCCTTCCCTTCTTTTTTTTTGTTTTTTTGTTTTTTTGTTTTTCGAGACAGGGTTTCTCTGTGTAGCTTTGTGCCTCTCCTGGAACTCACTTGGTAGCCCAGGCTGGCCTCAAACTCACAGAGATCCGCATGGCTCTGCCTCCCGAGTGCTGGGGTTAAAGGTGTGCGCCACCACCGCCCGGGCTCCCTTCCCTTCTTATTTGTCCTTTATCTTCTGTCTTTGTCTTTTGTTCCCTTCCCTCCCTTTGTCCCTCTGGGGCAAATAAATCTCCTTTGTGCTGAGAACTTGGTCTTCGGGTGTCTTGATCCAATTTTGAGATTTCCTACAAGTAATATGTCAAACGTTGGCAATACAGAGCTCAAAAATGCACTCACTTGGGAAAAGCGGCAAATGCCACATACAGTACCCCTCCTCTGCATCAGCCACTGTGCTTGACTGTGCTGCACACCCCAGCTCATATAAGTAAAACAACATCAGCCAAACAAGATCTCTCTGGCTCTTCTGGGCACATGAACTCTAGAAAGGGAGCTTATGATCTTTCTGTTGGGAGGCAGTAGCTCTAGACAACAGAACACTCCAGAGTGTGGAGGTATCTTAATAGAGAACTGACGGCATTCTTTTGGGAAGAAGGGTATGTGAAAGCAACTTACGGAGTCTGGACAAGCATTTTAAACATCAGAATATTCCAACCAAAGTAGAAAAGGAATACAAAGCTCACTGGCTGCAGGATGGTTAATCAATGTTTTAGTTGTACATATACATACCGTGTGTAGTGTGGAGGCCCAAATTACTCAGAGTCAGAGAATCTGAGCTTGCTTTACCCAGCAGCGCTGCATAAGGAGATGATTTGGTGATGGGCGTGTCTACACTTACATTTGGCTGTGCAGTGTGCGTTGATCTTGAAAGGAGGGTCTTTTGCATATTATAAAAAGTCCTTTTCAATAAAGGACAAGGCTGTTGCATATTGATCCAGGCCCTCCTGAAGCTATCCTGTGTTTCTGTCTTTCTTTTAGTTGGCTAGGTCTTCTTTTCTATTTGATGATTTCTTATCCCTCTCTCCTCCACCTAAGAACCCTTCAAAAGGTGGGAGCTGGACTCCCACAGTGCAGACAGTAGTGCAGATGTGATCAGACTTACATGGTTTGGGGTTGTGTTGTGCATTAGCACCTTTCCTCACTATTGTGACATAACATGACAAAAGCAACTCAAAAAATGGTTTGTCCTGGCTCCCAGTTGGAAGCTGCAGTCCATCTTTTGTGAAAGGTAAGGGTACATGAGTGTGAGGCAGCAGGTTACATCACCACCAGTCAGGAAGCAGAATGGGACAAATGCTGATGCTCAGCTCACTTTCTTTTTGTTTAGTTCAGGACCATAGCTCATATTCAGGGTGGCTCTTCCCTGTACTTTTATGACATTCTTGAAACACCCTCACACACACCAAGAGTCGTTGCCATGGTGATTTTAAAGCCAGTGAAGATTAACCATCACCTAAAGTAAAAGAAACTCCCTGTTGTGGGATCCAGTCCATCAAGTATGGAAAGCATTGATGGCTCTGAATCTCCACTTCAGGTTAGAAACAGTCTGGCTGGTAATGGAACTCTGCCAGCTCTTTTAATAAAAAGCCTGGGTTGGGGGAAAGCTCCCAGTACCCCATGGGTATCTGTGCCTCTTTGCCTCACTCATCTGTCAGCAACCATGGGTGTTGTGATATTCTTTCATTAAAGGGGCCAGTGGAACCCACATGGGCTCAGTGGGAAAATGACCTGTCCAAATACATCTTGTCCTATGACCATGACCAATATATGGAGAAATTTCCTTTAAATAGTCTTAGATGGTATTTCTTCTGGATTCTCAATCAAAGTCACAGGGTCCAAAAACTCCAATTAAACCTCCAGAATCTGAGGGTGTGTAGTTCTGCTGAGCTGGGATAAAATTCATGACTCTGCCCATGGCTGACCTTGTGACCTCAGATACCAGCCAAGGTTTGAGGAGACCTGCAGCTGCTTCTTGAGCAGTGTGGACCAGGTGTCAGGGGACAGGGACAGTCCCTTCCATCCCAAAGGAGTCACACATAAAACAGAAAGTCAGTAAACATTAACACCTCCCACCTTCACTCTCTCTTTTAATGGATATTTTCAGAGAAGTTAAGAAATAGCCTCATGTCAACTACACCAGTAAGTCAAGGAGAACAACTGCTGAGAAAATGGCATTTTCCCTCCTTCGGCAAAAGTAAGACAGCCATGTGAACCTTCACTGTGTGGCTGGAGTGCCAAATGGCTGGGCCTTGCCAACCTCCCCCCCCCCCCCCCCCCCACTCATGCTGCTTGCCAGCTCAGAGTTTGGAGCTGTCAATATGCCAGCCTGAACCTGGCTGTGTGTGCCTGATCCCATGACCAGTCCAGCCCTGACCTTTTCTGGTATTTAGGATGTCGGATTGGATTTTGATCACTATTTGAGTTCTTGACACAAAATAAACAGGTTGGCACTTTTCTCTGGAAGGTAAGGGTGCCAAGGTTTTAATCCTGTCTCTGAATACTTCTTTGAACTGCTACCCTGCCTCTCTGTTCCCACAGACAAACAAGGAAGGAACAATGTCTCTTTCCATGCAGTGGCCAGTGGCCCGAGGTCAGTTACCTGAGGAGTTATTTTCAACTCCTGCCTCAATTTAGTACCATCTTGTGAGCTTTGCCAAATATGGCCTGTGGTTGGGAAACTAGTTTATGCAGTAAAATCCTTGTTGTACAAGCTTGATGATCTGAACTGGGGCGTCAGAACCTACCTAAAAGAGCAAATGTAGTGGTAAACAACATAATTCTACAACTGAGGTGGTAGAGAAGGGTTGACCTTGTGGCTCCCTTGTTAGCCAGCCTAAACTAAGGGGTAAGTTTCAGGGAAATGAAAGACACTGCTTCAAAAACAAGGTGGATGGTGTCCTGAGGAATGATCTTCAATGCTATCCTTTGGGCTCTATACTTATGCCCCCCTCCCACTCCAATGGGAACCAGTGCTTATACCACAGATGCCAGGCTTTGGTTGGTACAGGATTGGCCTCAGCAGTTAGATTTTTCAAGAATTTCCCTGATGATACTAACTTGAAGCTTGGAAGAAGGGAAGGAAATAGAGAGGTGGGTAATCTCCTTCACTAATCCATAGGCTGGGTGGCCTCTGTTAACTGGCTGGGAAGGTACACAGTTTTACTGCACAGAAAACAAGGTACAAAGACAGCAAAGGTATCACATAGCTGAGCTGGGATGTGGAGACAGGCTTTCCTGACCTTTTGCAGGCCTGACACAACACTGTTAGCTCAGAACATATACACATGCATGTGTATGCAGTCTTATCCCCTCACAGGTCTCAAGAAAAGTGCTCTTCTGCTATCCTCTAGAACACCAAAATCAGCTGGAAACAGTGAAAACTCCAAAACAGAACATCAGCACAGGCAGACAGTCACAGCCATAGTATGGAACAGAAGTAAGCATAAACAAAACACAGTGCAGAACAAGGGTAGAATGTAGCCATGTGAGGTTAGGAAGAGAAGTCAGTAGTTTTTGTTGTTGTTGAAATCTAACTTTAAACCATGGTGGTCTGATAGAATGTAGGAGGTTATTCCAATTGTTTTGTATCTGTTGAGATTTGCTTTGTGGCCAAGTATGTGGTCGATTTTAGAGAAGGTTCCATGGGGTGCTGAGAAGAAGGTATATTCTTTTTTGTTAGGATGGAATGTTCTGTAGATATCGATTAAGTCCATTTGAGTCATAACATCAGTTAAGTCCTTTATTTCTCTGTTAAGTTTCATTTTGGGAGATCTGTCCAGTGGTGAAAGTGGGGTGTTGAAGTCTCCCACTATTAATGTGTGGGGTTTTATTTGTGGTTTAAGCTTTAATAATGTTTCTTTTACATATGTGGGTGCCCTTGTGTTTGGGGCATAAATTTTCAGAATTGAAACTTCATCTTGGTGGATCTTTCCTGTGATGAGTATGTAATGTCCTTCTTGATCTCTTTTGATTGATTTTAGTTTGAAGTCTATTTTGCTGGATATCAGGATGGCTTGCTTCTTAAGACCATTTGATTGGGAAGTCTTTTCCCAGCCTTTTATTCTTAGGTAGTGTCTATCTTTGAATTTGAGGTGTGTTTCTTGTATGCAGCAGAAAGATGGGTCCTGCTTTCATATCCATTCTGTAAGCCTGTGTCTTTTTATAGGTGAATTAAGAGAAGTCAGGACACAGACAGCATAATAAGTTACATTGAAAATTCCTCAATAATCTTAAATTCACAGAAAGAAGTTGGGATGTTAACTACATGTAAGAGTGTGGACTTCTGCCCTGTGCTGATGTGGCCACATGCTCTTTATTCATAATACAGACTAATGGATAAGACTGAGGAGGTCATAATGATGCCAGAATAGAGTAGGCACTTCTTAGAAGAGTCCAGCAAATCTGTTTTGTATCTGGAGATAGTGCTCTTTCCTTAGCTTAGTACTGCCCAGAGAGACTAAACCTAAACCCTCATCCTACCCTGTATTTTCTTCTTGGTGGTTTATTTAAATAACAAAACAAAACAAAAAGTAACAACAACAACAACAACAAAAACATGTTTTCATCCCCAAAATTATAAAAGAAAAATAGATCTGCTATCAGCTATTATGGGGTGACAGGGGTTCTCTGAAGTCCCAAGTCAAGGACACAAACATGTCAGATTGAGTATTTTTTCCATGTTGCTATGAAATACACTCTGAGCTAGGCAAAATAGCCAACTCCCCTTACAACTGTTTCCAGGCTTGTCTGGAGGACACAAGCTAGGTTGTGGCATGGGTCTAGGAACCAAATGTTCTTTTAGAACTGTTGTGTGCACCCTTCAGTCTAGAAGATCTAAATTCCATGGGAGCACTGTTTCAGTCATTTCTGTTCCTGTCTCTTTTCCTGCCTCAGAAAGCATTCCATGCCTAGATGTTACATTACTATCTCAAGTCCCCTCTGGGGCTCCAAGGCATCTGTGACTACTTTATAGAAGAAGGGGTAAGTATTATAAACTCCTAACAGCCACAGGGCCAGAGGTCTAATTTTGTTTATGAAATAGGTGGGCTTTTGTTTGTTTGTTTTAAGTATTTATGAGGCTTGGATTGGAATAAACATTGAAGGAACACCAGAAGGAATTACTGGCAGATAAATGCAGGGTATGTGTATGAAGGGGGCATTCAAGGGAATCACTTACTGTTTGCATAACTCTGATTTTGCCTCCAACAGAGAACACTGTGTATGATCTGTAGAATTAAAAAGCCATCAAGATCACTTAGTCATATACATTTATCTCACAGATCATTCACTATTTCAGTAGTCACCAAAGAAACACTGGAGAGAGGGATCAGAGGTTATGAGCACTTGCTGCTCTGTAGATGAAAGACATTGAGTTTCTAACATTCTACCTGATGGCTCATAAACATTTCTAACTCCGGTTCTAAGTAATCCAAAACCCTCTTCTGACCTCTGCAGGTACTGCACACACATGGTGCAATACATACAAGCAGGCAAAACATCCAGTCACATAAAATAAAATAAACGCATCATTAAAAAGAAAAGGTTCCTGAACAGAACACTTCACATCAGAAAAGTAGAGTGACTCCCTAAGCATGGTGATTCTAAAACACAGTCCTGCATCCAGACACATATCCGTGAATCACACAAGTCTGTACTAGATCCATTCTCACCTTTGCAATACAATATTATCATGTCAATAAACACTACAAAAGTCCTTTGTTTCCACATAATCCCACACTAGAGTGAAAAATATCTCCACACATCCATTTCCACTTTGATAAACACTAATTTATTTTTTAATTGATGTCCTCATAAGGCATACTCATCTGCTCGAATGATGACACAATTAATTAGGTCAAACAAGAAAGAAACACAGGACAGCAAGCCCAAGTAGAGGCTCTGCTTCCTTAGGGTCCTGACCAAGTTCTCTGTGAAGAACCAGTTTGTAACAATGCAGACAAGGCTATAACTGACTGAGTCAAAATTATTTTCATATACAAATTAGGCATTTTTTTTTTTTATAATACTTGAGACATTTCAGCTGCTGGGGTAGGGAGGGTTCTTTTCAGACGGTCAGTTTCCCATTTTCTGTGGATGATCCCATACCACCACAACAATGCACATATGGGCAGCATTAATTGCAGTAAGTAGTTTATCAAAATTTTAATGTAGGTCACATTATTGCATGAATAGGTTACAAAATCCAACTTTTCCATATAAATATAATCACCTTATGAAATGCTAAAGAAACTTACTGATGTATCAAAACGCCGAGAGGAGGTTGAGCACGTGCTGGGTAACAGGTAAAGAAAGGCCCTGTCTAGGAGGTAGCCCAGGAAAGCAAAACAGAAATGGTGACAAGAGAGTAAAGAACTTACACAGAACATGCCATTCATGCAGGAGGGATGCCGTTAGTTAGCACATTTCTCAGTTTTAGAAGACCAAAATATAAAATGACTTAAGAAACTAAACAAACTCTTCAGGCCTGGCTGGAGCTAGGAGCTGTAACTCAAAACAATCAATCAGTCTCTTCAAGCTCTCAGACTTGCCTCTCAAGTGCCCACGCAGGGGTGAGGGTGAACAGCAGACAAGAGGCCATCCTTAATAGTGCCTGCTTAGGAGTTGGACTTTGCTGGTATCTGGGAGTTGGGGTTTCTGGAGAGTTCTTGGTAGTCCTAGTAATAGTGCACCTTGTCTATGGTGCAAACCTGTTTTCTGTTAAGGAGTCTAGAATTTGGGTATATATGGCAGTCCCTCCTCACATATATACCAAAACCAGTTCCTAATGAACACATAGGCCTGTGTCTATAATGAACTTCCCTGATAGACAAGGCCTCATGTTCACTGTTACAACCCATCGCTGGGACCCATGCTGTGTGGCTTTACTGCAAGAAGTCTTTAGAACTCTGAGTCTTTCTCTGACCTTCACTCCACGTGCCTTTTCCCTTTGCAGATTTTGCTCAGGATTCTTTAATTATCATATATTACATCTATAAGTATGCTATCACACTGAGTCCCAGGGGTCCTTTAGCAAGTTTTGAACCTATGGGGCCTTGAGGACCTATGCCACTGTTGGAATGACAGATGGCCATTCCAGTCTCAAAACCCTATAATCCTGCATTTGCAGAGGATGGCAATTCATTTCCTAGTGGTTTTAGCAGAAATTCTTAATTTGACACATACTAGCTCTGGTTCTTCACTGTAGATCACATATCAGCTCTCTACAATTCCCTTGGATCCAGAGAATTGTCCAAGATCCTGTTGCTGGTAGAGTAGCTCATGTCCTCATTCTTACACCAAGAATGGATCCATACCAGTCAAACACTTATGAGACAAGGAGGGATAGGGCTTTTGAAAGAGGAAGCATATGCTAAATAGGCAAATAAATGTGGTATTTATGAGAACTTAATATACATAGATATCCACACATGCAAATAACCATAAAAAACAACAAAAGCATCAGAAATGGATGATACAAAGTTATCATCTTTCATTAAACCCATGCTTTTATACATACATATATATATGCATATATATATATATTATATATATATATATATATATATAAAATCCACTTGCTGTTACCCTGAGAAACTAGGGTCAACTACAAGTGTGTTTTCTTTTGTATCATGCCTTACCTACACTGTGTGAGTTTCTGTGTGGCACCCTCCACCTGAACTTAGCTTTGAGAAAAGGAGTCCCGGACAGGACTCTTTGCTTCTGGTTCTACACTTTCCAGTATACTGAAATTGCTCATGCCTTTCATGACAGCAGCACCATCACCTTTTGGTACTGAGGGCTGAAGTAAGACTAGGTCACTGTTCTCACAATAACTATAAAGTCAGCCTGAATGCCTTATCTTCCAGAATCTGACTCTTGTTTATGTTTAAGCCCTCCATCATCCTCTCAACCACTCCCTTAACATTAACTGTTTCTTCATTCTCCATATTTCTATCACAGAGAATCCCAAACATTCAGGGAGCATCATCTTATGCTATTTCATGTTTCCATGTTTTTGTCCTCTGTCTTCTGCTTAGAATAGCTATGAGTTTTCTTTGGCCACTGGAAATCTCCTGCTGGTTTGTGGTTGACATTGTTCCTTGTCTCCAAAGTCAGTAATATTGCTCTCCTCATCATAGCTCACTATGTTTGGCATGTTCCTCATCTGTCAGCAATCATTTGTGCTTCTAAATTCTCAGTTAGAATTGGATCCACACCAAGGCAGGGAGACCAGCTTATCCAACCTGTGAAATTGTTACTGATGCAGATCATTGAGGAGGCCTGTCTACAAAACTATGGAAGGAATCAGTGAACAAAAGCAGACACACACACATGCATGCACACTCTTGCATCTGCTACTAACCAGCTGAAAAGTTTGAGTGTGCTCTTAATCTCAATAAGCCTGGGGTTTCCCCTTTTCTCAAATGGGGACTTGGATATATGTATGTTAGAACTGGTGATAAGATGAAGGGAGTTAAGGTAGTTTTAAAACTCTAGATTATGCATCACAGTTTCAACTATGCCACAGTTTATACAAGTATCCTAAACAATGTACTAGATAATCAGAACGGTAATACAGGAGTTGGAGCAGGGTATACTAGAATTCTAAGTTCTGTCCACACATTTTTCTGTAAATCTAAAATTGTTTCAAAATAAATTTTATCATTTATTATATAAGTTCCTACACTGAGAAACAATCCTCCCTTCTGTCATGTACATGAATATTACAAAGGCTTCTTTCTTAAATTTCAGCATGACTTCACCTCAAAAATAATACTGAGGGATCTGCAGAGATGGCTCAGAGGTTTAGAACAGTTACTATTTTCATAGAGGACCCAAGTTTGACTCCGAGCCCCCAAATGATGGTTCAAACTTTCTAAAACTCCAGTTCCGGGGCATCTGACATGGTTTGCTGGTCTCCACAGGAACTGAATGCACATGGTACAGATACATGAAGGCAAAATATTCATATATAAAAATTAAAAAAATCTCAGAATATTTAAAAATAATATTTGTAAATAGGATTATTGGCTAGGAACACTAATTCTCTACTTTTTATAGAAATTTTGATCTCACGAATGCCTATGGTCTTTTTTTTTAAACATTTAAGCAATAAACAAGCAAAGCCCTAAAGTACCATGCTTTTATGGTCCCCAAGGCTGTTAAAAGCAAATAAGGAAAACCTAATCAACAAGACAAAAAAACAAAAAAAAAAATCAAACAACAAAAAAAATATTGCTTCCTTTTCGAGTAAAGATATTTGTTAATGTAATATATATATATATAATATATATATTATATATATTATATATTATATTACACAATAGTTTGGCAAGTATGTCTATGTGTGCATATGTATCTTCATCTTCATTTGCATCTAGGGAAGCAATGTGGCCTAGTCAGGGTGGCCATGTTCCTGGAAAAGGCCCTCCATCCATCTCAGTGCTCTGCTTGCTTTATCTCCAGATGAAGAAGTCCACTGTTCTGCAAATGAAAGCCCAGAGCATTTGTCTTGTTGGATAGCCAAGACTACCCTTGTCAAATATTAGATTTTGCTAATAATCTATCTATGGCATTTAAGAGTAAAAAAAAACCAAATGTCATGTGGATCTGACTGTTGCAGAGTGCCATGCACTGAGTTCTTCTTTTCATGTGTATATAGATAAAAAACAAGCTGGTCATTTTCAGGGCAGATCAGAAATTCTTGCCAAATCTGTGGCCTTTGGTGTGTCTGGTTAATAAAACTGTCTCTCCTGTATAGACTCCTGAAAGAAGAAATCACTACATGCTGTTCAATGCTATGAGAAAACTCAGAGTTCAAGGTTTTTTTGTTTGTTTGTTTGTTTGCTTGCTTGTTTGTTTTTTATAGGCTAGTGTTGAGTATGAACAAAGAAATGAAAGTCTGAAGATTATTCAACATGACTTTTTAGCACAGAGTTAATTCAGAAAGTTAACTGAAGGTTTATGCATTGTGGATAATTAGAAACACCCAATTGAACTGTAAAAGGATGTAGAGATCATTACTTTCCTCCAGTTAGTCTTATTCACACCTCACACCACCATGACAACCACTGTAAGCTCCTAATGAATTCTACATATACCCATCAGCCACACCAGGTCACCAAGGAAGTGGTTCTCAGCAAGAAAGACTGCCAGATTTTGGTGGTGCCTACAGATAGTTCTGGCTGTCTCAGCTGGCAGAAAGGATTTGGGGGAGTGTCAGTACATTTTACTTTTGTGTATATGTGACAAATACAGGAGAAAACAACTTAAAAGATTGAAGATGAAGGGAGTATCTTGGCTCATGAATTCTGAGGGCTAAGGCATTGGTCCATGCACTTGGACAGAACTAAAAAGAGTCTGCTTCATGAACTGGAAAGCAAAAGTACAAGGGACTAGGGACTAGGCTAGGCAATGCCTCCCCACCTTTATCCAACTGAAACTTAACTCTTTAAATTTCCACAACCTCTCAAAATGGTGCCACCAGCTGGAGACCGAATGTTCAACACTTGAGCTATTCAAATCCTAACAGTAAGGATGTTTTTGATATCTCATGGGTAGATGCCAAAGATACTGCTCAACATCTTAACCATACATGCAAAATCACCGCTCCCTGACAAAGAATAATCCAGCATCACATGTCAACTGAGCCAAGGTGGACAATTACCATACCAGAGTAATGATTCTCAAGTCACCAGTGCAGTCAGGTCATTGTGGTGGCTGGCAGTAGGCAGTAATCTGTATAATTAGAAAAGGCCATACAGGTAATTTTAACATCAGCATCACCTTACACCTTGTAGCTCAGACCAAGTGTTCAAAGGACAAAACTGTAAATGATCATTAGGTACTAACTGCTTAGCTTTCCTGTCCTATTAAGCCACTCTGGTACATGGCTAACACAGAACTAACCTTTATGTAAGGTCCCTTAGGCCAAGACACTTGCAGAGCAAAAAGAAATCGGCCTCTTTCTTGAGTATAGAATTCTAAAGGCAGACTTGTGCTTTGCTTCTATGAGTTCATTCTACAAGGATTTGTTTCTAGCCTCCATGTATTTGCTTCTGGTTTAATGCTTTTATTAAAGGGTCTGATCTCCCTCAGCTGACTTTCCTCCACCAAGACTGAGGATATCCCAATGGGGAGATCTCTAAGCACCCACAGTAGCCCCTTACATCAAATACCAGATTTCAGCCGAATGTCAGACAAGTCAGCCAGCCAGTGGAATAATTCACAATAATGGTGCCTAATCCTAGTGTTCCCAGAAGCAACAGATGTTTTTGAAGGAAGGTGAGTTAGGTAGTATCATAGTATTAGAGCATCATTTCTGCATTTGACCCCAAGCAGGTGCTCAATAAATATTTATTGAATATGTGAAAAGGGCCAGGTGTTGGTGGTGCACGCCTTTAATCCCCAGTACTTGGGAGGCAGAGGCAGGCAGATCTCTGTGGGCTTGAGGCCAGCCTGGTCAACAGAGCTAGTTCCAGGACCACTAGGGCTGTTACTCAAGAAACCCTATCTTAAAATAAATAAATAGCCGGGCGGTGGTGGCGCACGCCTTTAATCCCAGCACTCAGGAGGCAGAGGCAGGCGGATCTCTGTGAGTTCGAGGCCAGCCTGGTCTACAGCGCGAGATCCAGGAAAGGCGCAAAGCTACACAGAGAAACCCTGTCTTGAAAAACCAAAAAAAATAAATAAATAAATAAAATAAAATAAATAAATAAATAAATAAATAAAAAAGAATATGTGAAAAGGTGAGAGGAGACTTCTGGGTAGATTAACCTCCCTAAGTTCTAGAGTTAATGCTGCTCAGCTTTTCAAAATCTCCTGCAATTCTCAGGGAAATCCCCCAAAGTTTATGTCCTTGGGCTTCATGCCCATTTCCTTTCCTGCTGCCCACAACCTTGCACACACTTGCTTGCAAGAGACAAGCAGGCAGTTTCCACAACTGAAATTCCAGAAGATGGTAGCCACTCTAACTGGTGAGATATAATTGAGGCTTTTCCCCCAAATTGTAATGGCATAGGTTATCCCAAGCCCATGATCAAACAATAACAGGTAACCAAGGGGTAATCTGCCAAGACCCTAAATACTTCTCTATGGGGGGTGATGTGGAAGCTACTGCAGTGAAAACTCCCTGGAATCTACAAGAGTGACCCTAGAGAAGACTCCTAGTAATGGGGGATATGGAGCCTGAACTGGTCATGTTCTGTACTCAGAGAAGGCTTCCAGTGGTAGGACTGTGACACCAACCCAGCCACAAACCCTATGACTTACAATCTGTCATACATATAAGATGTGATGAGGTAATGGTGGCCCAGAACTTATGGGAGTGGTCAACCAATGACTAGTCCAACTTGAGGCCCATCCCATAAAAGGAAGTCCAGGCCTGACACTGCCCAGGCCAGAAGCTAGACAGCCCAGGATAAAACCAAACATAACTGGACAAAAATAATCAAGGATATGATTACTACTGATATTCTGCAATACTCATAGATTGGTGCCTAGCCCAATCATCATCAGAGAGGTATCATCCAATAACTGATAGGAGCAGATGCAGAGACCCACAGACAAACACTAGGTGGAATGTGGGGACCTCTGCAGAAGAGGGGGAGGAAGAATTGTAGGAGCCAGGGGGGTTGAGGACACTACAAGTACATGGCCTATAGAATCAACTAAGCAGTTCTAATAGGAGATCATAGAGACTGAAGCTATAATCATGGACCCTGTTCGGTTCTGAGCTAGGTCCTCTGCATATACACTATGGTTGTGTAGGTGGGTGTTGTGGTGATATTGTGTTCCCCCCCAAAATTGTGCACCCTAATAAACTTATCTGGGGTCAGAGAACAGAACAGCCACTAGATATAGAGGCAAAGTGAGGTGGCTGTGGCTTGTTCTGCTTCTCTGATCTTCCAGCATTCATCCCAATACCTGGCTTCAGGTTTGATTTTATTAATAAGACCTTTTAAGATTAGTCATGTTACAGGGTGTTCTTATGGAACTCTTAACAGTGGGAGTTGGAGGTGTCTCTGACTCTTCATACTGCTCTTGAGACCCTTTTCCTTCTAATGGGTTGCCTCATCTAGCCTGGATATTAGGGTTTTTGCCTACCCTTATTGTATCTTATGCCATGTTTGTTGATACCCCTGGAAGACCTGCTTTTTTTTTTTTTTTAAGTGAAATGGAGGAGATCTGGGGAGGGGAGGCTGTGGTTGAGATGTAATTATTATAATAATAAAAAATCCAAAGACCTTCAGTTTTAGTGTTCTATTGCTGTAAGGAAACACCATGACCAAGGCAATTCTTATAAAAGAAAGCATTTAATTGGAGGCTTGCTTCTAGATTTAGAAGGTTAGTTCATTATCATCATGGAAGGGGGAATGGAAGCAGGCAGGCAGGCATGGCACTGAGAGATTACATCCTGAGCTATACAAGCAGACACACACACACACACACACACACACACACACACACACACACACACACACACACACTGGGCCTGGGGTGGGCTTTCGAAACCTCAAAGCCTCCCCTCCCCCAGATACATCTTGTCCAACAAGGATACGCCTCCTAGTCCTCCCTAAACAGTTCACCAACAGGAAATGCAAAACTATGAGCCACTGGGGGGCACTCTCATTCAAACCACCACACCTTCTCAATTTCCCTTTCTCCTCTATCACATAAGAGTTCAAAGGAGAAGCTAGAGAAATATACTGATAAAGATAATAATACTTTTTTTCTTCAGGTTTCTAAGAGGCCACTCATTGTAGAATCTATCAGAACATTTTGTAGGAGAAGGAGACTATCTGTCAAGTTGCTTTTGTAAATCATATCTCAATTTCTGAAATGTTAAGATGTGAAAACCCAGCATCATGAAACTGAGATAATATAACAAATACCTGCAAATACTAGGAGAATTACATATTTTGCTCCTGAAGTACTATTCCCATTGAGTGTGAGAAGCTGAAGTGCAACATGCAAGGAAGAGTCAGGCCTCTAGGCAGCTTTCAGGATTATCCTGCTGACACATAGTTGCTATTTCCAAAGGGGGAAAAATAATTCCCCAGCTCTTCTTTCTATGTACCCCTGTTCCCAAGCTTCTCTCCTCCATCTCAGTTGGGGTAAGTAGGGACCTTTCTTTACTCAAGGAGGGTGGGGAATGTCTCCTCTAGTACCAAGGGACTCTGCCATCCTGAAACTTTTTAAAGTGACTGTATTCCTGTGATGACCACAAAGTGACTCTAATCTGATGACATAAGCAGCTAACTCTGGCAGGTGCCTACTCTAGTTCAAGTACTTCCCACTAAGAAAATGAGGTAGATCTATTCAGGTTAAGTCCGGTTATAACATTGATGTGGTGTGTTGGGCATTCATAAGGCCCTAGTTCTAGGGAGGCACTATTGGGAGGTGTTGGAATCTTTAAGATGTTGAACCTGGTCCTTAGGTCATTAGGAGCATGCCTTTGGATGATAGTTCTTCTGTGAGGCCTTTAGTTCTCCCTAGAAGACCGTTGGGAAGGCCTGAGAGTGATCAAAACCAGGTTCTCTACTCTTCGTTCAAGATTTTATTACCTGTTCCTTCCTTAGTGGGCACTGGAGGAGGAGCTATCCTTATTCCTTGGCCTGGACTGCATAGGTAGAGGCTTCCAACAGTCACACTGGAACATCTTCACCCAGCATGGATGACAGCTCATCCACAGCAGCAGAGATAAAGCTTCTCTCATTTAGCTTCCTATCTTAGTCAATGTTCTACTGCTGTGAAGACACACCATAGCCACAGCAACTCTTATAAAGAAATGCATTTAATTTGTGATGGCTCATGTTTCAGAGAATTAATCCATTGCTGTCATGGCGGGAAGCATGGTGGCACACAGCAAGACATGGTGCTGGAGGAGCCAGGAGTTCTACAACTGGATCAACAGCCAGCAGGAAGCGAGAGACAGTGGGCCTAGTTTGACACCTTAAAACACACCCCTATTGACACACTTCCTCTGACAAGGCCATGCCTACTCCAACAAGGCCACGCCTACTCCAACAAGGCCATGCCTCCTAAAAGTGTCATTCCCTAAGAGACTATGGGGACCATTTTCATTTCAAACCAGCACAATTTCCTTAATCTATATACACAGAGGCCATGTGCAATTAGGGTGGAACGACACAAATAGCTGGGAGGAGTGGTTGGAAACTAGATGAGGATCCAATGACCCTCCCACATCCTCTTTCTAAAGGTTATGCCAATAGGCAACAAGCCTAACTAACAGTGATGGATACTTACAAGTATGAACAGCTGATCTAATGAAGATGGCAACTGCTTTGCTCAGAGAATCACATTCTACAAAGTTCAGGTATTTCCTTACAGTGAAGAAAATCCAGCTAGCAGAGCCTAGTACCAATACCTTATGAATATTATTATCTCCATTTTGTCCTTAAAAGATAGAGGTTCAGAGAACCAAACAAGTTATAAAGATGGCAAAAAGATGCTGAGTAACTTCAATAAAAAGCCCCGTTTTCCTCACCCAATAACCCTGGGAGGGGGAATTTGAATTGGGAAAAGAAGTGGGCAGAAAAGCAAGGTATATCTACAACCAGGAGTTCTGATTTCCTCCTCTTTGCTATGACCCAAAGACTGTCCTTTGGGTGACTTCACTCAGATCCTGGTTCCTATGTTTTCAAAAAAGCCATATAACCAACAGAGACCAAACAGAGTTGGGAGATCCTGAAAACGGAGGGACATGGTTCCCTGCACTGTCCCAGGACTCCAGGGCACACTGGACTCTTACTAAAGCAGACACTGAGGTGGGAACTATCTTCATTCCTTGGCTGGGCCTGTACATGCAGAGGCTTCTGATAGCTGGGATGCACTCATCAAGCCTGCAGAGACAGGGGCTCCCAACAGTTAGAGCGTGATATAATGATGAGCCATTCCACTTGGGATGTGAATCATTTCTTGTTGTTCATCCTGCCTGCCTGGCAGTCACTTAACAGGTAACAGTGCTGGTCTTCAAGTAGACACTGTTTTATTTAAGAGCAGTCCCAAAGATCCTGGCAATGGGACCATCCCAAAGACAAGCTATAGAGGTGAAGTCCTAACTGAAAAGAGAAAAAGCAAAGTGAGATTTTTTGGACAGAAAGTGGTAGCATTCAGAAGGTTTATTACAATGTACTTTATAACTGACCTATTATTGTCAATATCTTTATTTGTCCAGCTTATGGATGAAACTTTGTCATAGATAGATATGCATATAACAAAACATAGTGTATATAGGATTCAGGCTGTCCCTAGTTTGGGCTATCTACTAGAAAGCCTGGAATGGATCCTCTGTGGCTGTGAGAGCATCTGTGCTATTGGTTTCATGACTCACCTGAATACCCTACATTCAGCCAAAGATGTTGTTTTTCAATTCTGAAATCCTAAGCATTTGATTAGAATGCTGAATTGTCTTTTAATGACTCAGTAAACCCAAGGCTGACACTTAATCTCCAAAAGCTTCCTATGCTTCCTGCTTCATCCTTCCAAATCTGTTCTCCTAGCATTGTCTCCATTATCTCTCCATCATGTATGAAACTTTACTGAGTAGCTACTATATGCCACACACTGGTGCTGGGGGATATCAAGGATATGGCAACTAGTCCTGGTCTTTTGGTGCTTATATACAAGTGAGCAACACATGCAATGACTAGTGCAACTTCCTATATTTGGGGCACTCAGATGTACAGGACTGCCTAGGTGGTGCAGAGCAGTCACTTGTGTAATTACCCACCAGACGAGATGAGTGTCACTGGAAACAGATTAAGAATGAGGGAGAGGGATGAGAATAGGTTTTGGACTGCAGGATTAAATGAGACTCTTTAAGCATGTCCTACTGGAAGCTGTAGTCTGGGCAAAGACATGAAGGAATTTAAGATGATGAGGCAGGAGAGGTCTGAGAACCAGAAAGAAGGAATACCAGGGCAAAAGGACATGAGCTACCATTTCACTGAGCTGCAGATTAGATGTCTCCAGCAGTTTCTCTCCATCACTTGCTCTCTGGACCTCAGCCTTAGGCATATACTGATCTTCTGAGTGCAGATATGAAGACCAAGGTACCCAACCCTTCCTTCCCATTACTTCTTGATACTCTTCTATCTCACGATGTACTTTTCCTCTCAAGAAGTGTGCCTACTGTCACAAATTTTCTTTAGATGGATATAGAAGCTAGTGGTTAGGAGCAGAGGCTGAAGGTCAGCCAGACTTCAGGCCAGGCTCTACTACTAACTCATCTTTAGTGACACAAGCAGACTGCATACAGATTTCTTTGCAGGTATCAGAAGGGAACAGCACAAAGAAGCGCTCAGGCTTAGTAACTGCTTAATCTCCATGGCCTGGGACTGGCCTAGGAGTTAAAAAACAGTTAGAAATAAGAAAAAAGTAAGAAACTCAGAAAAAATGGAAAGCAATACAGGAGAGAAAAGAAGAAAGGTATATAGAAGGGATGAGAATAAATGAGAGAAGGAAAGGAGGGAAGAAGGAAAGGAGAAGGAAAGAAAAGGGAAGGAAAAGGGGAAAGAAAGGAAGAAGAGAAGAAAGACAAAGAGATAAAGGATGGGGAAGGAAAGAAGCACATAAGGCGGGGGGGAGGGAGGTAAAATTCCATTCCCTAACTCTCAAGCATCTCATGATTAAGAACAAGAGAAAAATACATAGATGGGATGGAAGCAAGCTATCCTTTATTGAGTAATGTGCAAGATAAAGCCATTATCTGACTTAAAAGTCTTTTGAGGCAATTATTAATGTATCATCCTCTTACTTTTATGAAAAAAGAAAACAACAATGAGTTTCTGAGAGGCTAAAATAATCTCTCTGATATCACAAGAGGCACAGTCATATCAAACCTAACATAGGAATAATGAAAAAAATCTACAATTTTACCAGGGACGCAATTCTTGATGCTGCTCCAGTGACATGCACCTCTGCTGAGCCGCTGTGAGCACCACAAACATCCAAATGACTCATAGTGCCAGCTTCTACTTCTGGATAGGAAGAGAGCAGGGGGGTATCAAGTGCAGAGAGGAGTGAAGAAAGCAAAAGATTACCAGAATTCTCCAAGTAAACTATAAACTCCAAAGTAGACATTAAAATCAAGAACAAGTCCAGTGTGGTGGTGCACATCTGCAATCCCAGAGGTCCTTTGAGTTCAAGGCTTGTGATGTACACACACACATCTGCAATCCCAGAGGTCCTTTGAGTTCAAGGCTTGTGATGTGTACACACACACACACACACACACACACACACACACACACACACACACCAAGACCCTATGCCAAACCTCTCAGACAAAAAACAATGATCACCTAAGAGCATAGGAGGCTGGGTAGGAGCCTTATTGATATTGGGGGCACAAAAGATTGTTTAAGATATGGTACAAATTAGAGGCTCATAGCTAGACTCTATGATTGATGGCCAAGAACAATCTTGCCTGGATGAACTCCAGCTTCTGTACTATGTCACCCAGTCAGTGGCAGGCTACGGGTGTCACTGTAAAGCCCCTTCATTTGAGAATTTATGTCTTTTTTAAAGTTCTATTTTTCTTCCCTTCAGTCAAGGGGTTTCTCAAGTTTAAGGAGCATCTGCAGTCAATGTGAGATGAGGGGAAACTGTCTACAGAACTCTGGGAGAGGCCATGCAGGACTAATGAAAAAGGGACAGCTTTAATCAGGGGAACATGGCACATATGGTATTGTGTGGCTGTCCTAAAACCTCCACTTTGATTCCTTTCATATCAGCTAAAGGGAAGAATAGATGTAATCGTTCAAATGGGTAACTGAACTTCTGGCAAGAAGGAAAATGGAAAGGTACCATATTCTTTGAGTATCCACCAGGTACCAGGATCAGCAAGTCACTCTCAAACCTAAACCCACCACTGGGAGGAGACATTGGTATTTTCTTCCTACAGGTGCAGAGGAGTTGAGGTTGTATTAAAGTTAATAACCCCCAAGCTTACACTGCTAATAAGTAGGCCTCCAGCGAGGACTTGAAACTTGGTCCCATTTCTTGCTATGCTCTTTCTACTCCACCAATCCCATCAGGACTAGACAGGAGAGCCAGGCAAGATAAGACAAGTAGGACTTCAAAGACATTGAAAGAACACTCCTTCAAGGCACCTGACTAGAAGTTTAAAAGTTCTACAAATGTCTTCTGAAGCAAGACTTCCAGGGTCCCTTGTGTTCAGATTTTCTGATATTTTACATTTATAGCTACGCCAGCCCAGAGGGCTTTGTGGACAATGCTGTGAAGTAACAGAGTAGATACAAATTAATGATGTTTCCTATTATTCCACTTGCTCTGACTCTGGTAGGAATCCTTAGAGAAAACAGAAAATGGAGAGAATAACACATATTATCTTGTGCAGGTCTCAGAAAGACCCCATTAGCATCATTCCTACTTCATTTAGGCTCAGAGAAGTCAGGTAGCCTCCTATAACAAAGCACCTTATACTGCATCATTTATAAACAACAGGTTTATTATAATTCCAGAAGCCTGAAATGTCCCAAGACTAAGGTACCATCAGCCACAATATCTAGGGAAGGTTAGTTCTCTGCTTCAAGGTTAGTGCCTTCTAATTGCGTCCTTGTGTAAAAAAAGAAGTGGACAAGCTCACCCAGGCCTCTTCCACATGGGCACTAATTTCATGCTAGTAATCTTCCTACCGTCCTGTTTTGCCTCTTACTACTGAGGAAAGGAGGACTAAGATCCATCAGGTATATACTGAAAAAAAAATACAAACCTCAAAAGTTACTGGTATATCTCAACACGGGCTTAACTTATCTACCTATGATGAGTACAAGTGTAGAGCTCTTGGGTCCACAGCTACTTCTAGCCACTCAGATGACAGGCAGGGTCTGCAGTGCCAGGATCTTGAATTCTGGTGAAACTATTCATTGCAGTCTGTGTCTTCTTCACCTCTACATGCAGGATCAGGATACCTGCATTACCGTGGCTCTGATCTGAACAAACCGGCCTTCAAGTCCCTTGGAGTTCTTTCCTTTGGCATCACCAGAGATAACCCCCTTCATGCAATGATATTCCTTACTCTTCATCTCAGGTGTGCAGAGGAATTAAGGTGGGCTATGTGAATTAGAATCTCAGTTCTGTACCTTGAGAACTCAGCCCCTAGTTTAGACATTGTACCTCAGTGAGCATCCTTTCCCAAATGGTTGAGATAGGGACTGTATCAGTAATCACTTCATGATTGGCTGTGAGGAATGAGTTTACCCATGTAGTGCTTGGCTGAGTGCTTAGTACAAAGCAAATATGGGAAATGTGAGCTGTGATCTACTCCAGTAAGTCAGTTAGGCCCCTGAAAAGATGCCCAGTGACCTGAAAAACAACTATCACATGAGGATAAACTGAGCAGTGGCAACATATGCTTGAGGTTGGCCATATTTGTTTGAAGGTCACTTTGTACCCTGTGGCAACATGCTCCTCTACAAGAGGAGGCATTGTCTTTTTGGTCAGAATGCCATCTTCATTATTCAGCAAGGCTTTCTTCTAAAAGCCTCAAATTATGGGCACACATCTATTATTTATAACCTTAGAACATCTTCCTGTAACTGCTGAAGTCAGATCCTACATTACAATTTTACATGCAGTTAGCTCAGGCACCCCCAATACACTTGTTGTAAGTTTAGTCCCCACCTTCAAATTGCTAAGTGTCCCCTTCTCTACCTCAGTGGAAATCCCAGAGATGTGACATAAAGTGCCAGAGCCCAGGCTCTAAAGCTGAAAAGTTTAGTTTGGAGTCAGCTTTGCAATGTAATAAATGTCTGGGAATGAACAGCAATTTAATCACACTTAGGCCCAGTTTACTGAACTTTGAAATGCATAAAGCTTCTAGTTTGGTTTCTGGAAGAGAAGTATTTAATAAACATAGTCAACTTCCCGTTGCTTCAGAAACAATCATTTCTCTGACCACCTCCTTACCTCTCCATGCTGATGTTGAGTTGGCCTCTCAAGTTTATCAGGACTCAAAACCAAGTCCTGACCTTCTCTTTGACCTCACTCTTATACCCCAGTGCCTCCACACTGGCTCAGCCACCTTGGACCATCTCCCACCTTATTTTCTGGCTCCCTGGAATTTCCAGATGACTCAACCTCCAAAATGTGCCCTAAAGTGGAAACTTCTAAGAGAAGGCAGACTAAGTCATACCTCTGCCAGTCTGCTGACAGATCCCCAAATTAGTGAAAGCAAAGGCAACATCTCATTGTCCTGTAAAGGTTCCATGATGTGAGCTTGAAAAGCCTCTAGCCCTCTCTGGGCTCAATCTATTCCATTCTGAGTCTGCCCTGTTCCCTATCTACTCTTAACAGTTTGTGGCTGATGCTCTTTGTGCTCAGGACAGCAGCCTTCTCTTTCTCTAGACACACCTACTTCCTCACTAGTTCTTCCTGCTTCTTTAGGTATTTTCTTAAACATCAGTTTTTCTGTGAGAACTCTCATTACCACCCTGTCTGCATATTAATCACCTACTCACATGGGAATCTCTTCTTCCTTTCTGTCATTTTTCCTACAGCACTAATCACTATCTAATACACTACATGTCTGACTTATTAATTTATTGCCTGACACTACACCTACATATAAACTTCCAGGAGTGAAGCTTGGGTCTTTATATTCCTACAACATTCCCAACTGTCAAAAAGCTATTTTGGCAACTAGAAGAATATATTATTGAATGAGAGGTTCAAGATTTTATCCATCACCTGTTCGCTACTTAGTTTTATATTGTAAACATTTGACATATATAACTTAAAAGAAGGAAAGAGTTACTTCGGTTCATTTTTAAAGGTTTTGGTTTGTGATCACTTAGTTCTCTTTGGATGAACCTATGGTGAGGCAGAAAATCATGGCAAAGAGGGCAGAGCAAGGCAGAACTCACTTCATGGTGGTCAGAAGTAGAGAGAGCTAAGAAGGGGATGGGATGGGGTGAATCTTTCCAAACTATGCTCCCAGTAACTGAATTCTCCAACAAAGCCTTACCTTCTGTAGTCTCCAGCACCTCCCCAGACAGCACCAGCAGCTGGGGAGGACTTCAAGACACAAGCCTGTGGAAGACAATGTATACTTATGACAAATGCAGTGTATGATTCTATTGCTAAGGATTAATGGCCCTGAAAACCCTCCAGTGGCCAGTACAGGTCTGGGTGAGGTGCAGGCAATATACATCTACAGGGAGGACCTGTTGTTGAGGAGAATCAGAAGCCAAGGGATATGGGACATCTCCCAAAGGCAGAAGCTGAAGGGAGAGAATTGAGTCTTTGGTTGATTTTACATGGAACGAAGTTAACTAGAAGGAGATTCTATAGCATCAGCAAGGTTGATAGGTCTGTGTTTGGTTTTAATACAAGAGCCACTGCAGACTTGGATAGCTAGCTGTCCTTACACAGACAAGAATGGACAAGGTCACTCAAATGCTTAAATGTGAATGAAGTCAAGTGCCACTGCCTCAATGAGATGGAAATTCTCCCCTTTAGACCAGAACATTCTACATTCTTGGGTGTGCCCTATGAAGATTTCTTCTCACTCAGAACCTTCCTTAGTTCCAGTTTAGAAGACAAAAAATGTAGGAAAACATTGACATATGAGGAAAAGAGGAACTCATCTATTTTATTTTTACCTCTTTATTTCCTCAGGAAAAAAAATGGGAAGGAGTCTTGGGGAAAATCTCACATTCTATACTCATGGCAAGTGATACGCAGAGATGTAGTACAGTCTGGCCTATCTGGGAGCTCTCTGAAGGCAGGTGCCTTGTTTTGGGTTGTTTAGGAAAGTGGTTCTGAACCTGAAGGTCACAATCCCTTTGAAGTCACACACCCTTTCACAGGAGTCACAGATATCCTGTATATCTAATATTTATGATTTGTAACAGTAGCAAAACTACAGTTATGAAGTAGCAAAGAAAATAATTTATGATTGGGGTTCACCATAACATGAGGGACTATATTAAAGGGTTGCAGCATTAGGAAGGTTAAGAAGCACTGCTTTAGGCAACAGTAGCATCTAATATATTCCTTTGTATATCAAGGGACAAGTAATGCTGGAAAGAAACTAATAAAAGAACCAATAAACATAATAGAGCCAATTAACTCAGCTAGATTCAAGGATATTCCTCAGTTCCTGTCCCTGTCCTGATCTCAGGCCCAGGATTCTCCAGTTCTAAGATCTCTAACTATTGCTGGGAGGTACAAGAGTTCCACTGCCTTTCCTCCCTTCTAGCACTGTTGGCCACAGTGCTTTGAGTAAGTAACATAGTAGCTGGAACATAGTAATTGTGAACTTTTAGCTACAGCTCTGCCATTAGTGGACTCCTGCTCCAGTGTATTTGCTGAGTTTCACTTCTTTAAGGGTGGCTCAGGGCTCCTGGTGTGAGTGGGTTATATTGTTGGGAGGGTGAGATGGAAGATAGTACAGCACAGGTTTGTCAGTGAGGCAAGTAAAAGGGAGGGGCAGAAAGTAAGACTGTGAAGACCAGGTCCAAGCCAGTCTCTATGTAATACTCCAATGGATCCCCCTTTTCTGTCAGTTAATTTAGGACATAGGCAACATGAGTCTCTTCAACTCATACTGTCCACAGAGATAGCTGATGCCTGGATCTCTATACAGACAGAGTCAAAGATGTGGAAGCCCTAAGTTTTCACTTCCAAAAGATGAATATGGAACAAATGTGGAACACAAGCATTCCCCCTATCCAATAGCACAGCACAGCTACCATTTCCCTGCAAGGCTCTCTAGCTAACTTCTCTTCTTCCCTCCAGGACAGATGACAACTCTCATTGTCCTTTTATTACTCACTATCTTATTTCCAGCACTGGGCACACTGCCTGGCACCCAGTAGGGATGCAATAATGCCTGCCGAATAAATGCACCATTAAACACTGAACATCAACATAAAAGCACAGATCAAATCGCACACAATTAAAGAGAAACTGTCCCCAGATGAGTTCAATGTGGCTTTGAAAGGAAGAACAAATAAAAATGACAGTAGAATTAGAAAAGAGCAACAGACAGGAGGAGCCAAGGTGCACACCTTTTCTGAGTCTTGAGAAAAACCCTGTACCCATGCAAGCTTATTCACGAAGTAGAAAGAAGGAAAGACACACTTGTTTTATGCTTTCCTAGTTTGGTCAAAGGATCTCTTCCTTAGTGTCATTATTGACCCAAACAAATACATTTTCTTCTTGATATGGAAGCATACCAGAGGTTACTATGTCAACCTCATGCTTTGCCAAGAACTTTGTTCAATTAGTAGAAAACTATGAAGCCCCCAGAAGGGGCAGGCAATGAACAGGGTAGAGAAGGAATTTACTCTTTGTCATGAAAGTAAAGTGAAATCAATAAGAATATCCCATGATTAACGAGAATACTGTGATTTAAAGTCAGAGTGCTATTTCACACTCCAAACAGTCAAGGGAAGAGGCAGAGAGATTTTAAACAGATAAGACAGAGTGCAACTCAAAAATAAATAGAGCTAAGAAATAAAGACAAAAGTAGCAGCCTCACTACCAAATGTCTCTCCCATTTGAGTTTGGCCATGGTGTGGAAGAACTTTAAAAAACATGTAATATTCAGGAGTGGGCAGGTACTATTAGAATAGTCTAACATCTGTGCTAATGTGATATTTCTCTCATGTATACATACTCAAATACATATATCAGGCTCACGACTTGACCTTAGATGGTCTTGTATCCTTTAAAGTAATGATGACAGCTCAACAATATATAAGAAGAATGTCTGGGGAAATGATTCAGTGGGTAAGAGCACCTGCTCTGTAAGAAAGAGGACTTAAGTTTTAATCCTCAGCACCCACTTAAAAAGCCAGGCATAAATGCACATGCCTGTAATTCCAGTACTGAGAGGCAGAGAGACGTTGAGAGCTCACTGGCCAGATACCCTAACAGAAAAGCAAGCTTCAGGTTCAAAAAGGGACCCTTTCTTAAGGCAATAAAGTGGAAAAAGATACAAAACACCTGATGTCCTGCTGTGAACTCCATGTGTGCAAGCATAGGTGTGTCTATCTGCACATTCATATGTACCTCACACATTTATGAAAATAATAAGAAACTAACCAGACTAGAAGAGCAATGTTATAAATCTAGTCTTACATACATTCTTAAAATAATAATCCATAGTACTAGTGACAGCAAAAGCCACAGAACATTTCAAACACTCAAAATTCAATATCCTTTACTACTGCCTCCCAGGCTTTCTCAGCAATCAAGGCATCATTTATTAAACAAAAGAGAGAGAAAGAAGGAGGAGGATAAGGAAGAATAAGAAAGAAGGAGGAGGAGGAAGAAAAAGAAGGAAGAAAGAAGAAGAAGGAAGGAGGAGGATAAGAGGAAGAAGGAGAAGGAAAGGGAGAAGAAGAAAGAGGAGGAGGAGGAGGAGGAGGAGGAGGAGGAGGAGGAGGAGGAGGAGGAGGAGGTTAAAATGCACATCTCCATGTAAGTATATCAACACTTGGGAATGGGAGGATCAAATAGGAAGGGTAAAAGGGAATGAGGAAGAGAATACAGAAAGATACAGTAAAAATCAAAGGACATTTGAAGGGTAGTACGGAAATCCCAAACAGAAGAACCTTCCTAAAATACATGAAGCCAAAGAATGGGGAAGACAGAGCCCTAACTGGCCATATCTTCTCACTAAATAAAGAGTCCAGTACCAGGATGGGTTACATCTAACTGTGCTACTGGTTAAAGGGGCCCCATGGGTACTCACACAGAACCCAGGCATTGT
Source organism: Peromyscus californicus insignis (assembly GCF_007827085.1). Lineage (NCBI taxonomy): Eukaryota > Metazoa > Chordata > Mammalia > Rodentia > Cricetidae > Peromyscus > Peromyscus californicus. The sequence continues at coordinate 139,185,867 of NW_026294606.1, read as the reverse complement.
CAAGACTATAGGTTGCTCTTCATAAACTGACAAGTAGACCCTACTGAACACTTACACAACTCATTGAACATGGAGAAGCTGAGCTAGTGTCTACATAGAGCCTTCACTCCCGTGGACAAGCGTCTTTGGTGCAGGAAGGTATACTGCACACTATCCAATAAGAACTGTAAACACCTACCCAGCTACAAACCATTTGATCTACAATGGTGTCCTGCCTTCAAATAATGTTAGTACAAAGCTTGTGGGAATAATCAATCTAATCTATATCTGATTTGACTTAAGGAACACTCCATGAGATAGAACCCATACCTGATGCTGCTTGGGTGACCAAGAACCTGAGACTAGATAGCCCAGGCACTGAGGGTAAAATCAAATACTACTGTTCTTCTAAAAGAACATAACAACAAAATGACTCATAATGACATTCTGCTATACTCATAGATCAGTATCTTACTCGGCTATCATCAAGAAACTTCCCCTTGCAGCAGATGGGAACAAATAGAGACCCACAGCAAGACAATACACAACAGAGTGAGAGACCTTAGAACTCTTAGCCCTAAATGGGATGTCACTATCAAATCCATCCCATCAGGGTTCAGAGAACCCTGCAGAAGAGGAAGTGGAAAGAATGTAAGAACCAGAAGGGAGGGAGGGAGGGAGAGAGGAAGGGAGGGTGGGAGGACGCCAAGGAAACAAGGTTCTCTAAATCAACAGATCAACAGAATGGACTGGCATATGAACTCACAGAGACTGAGGCAGCATGCACATGGCCTGCACAGGGTCTGCAACAGATAGAGTCCTTGAGCTGAAAGGTGAAGTGGGCAAATGCCCCATCCCATCCCTAAGCCAGCTGCTATCTCCAAGTGATAAACACTTGTAAATGAAAATTTTGTTTTCTCCAAGGGAGTTTCACTGGGGAAACAAGCTACTTTTAAGGGTAGGCCTCATGGCACTAGAGGGCCAACAGAATACTCAATGTAGGTTTCTTTTCTCAAAATGTTGTATCTGAGCTGTTATTTATTTGTTTGTTTGTTTTTTTATTTATTTTTTAATTTTACTTACTATGGCTTCCAGTTTTGTGTTTTTATGGAACAATTGGGTCTCTGCATCTCTATCTGTTTCTTGAACCTTTTCTTGTGCTCTTTTCCTTCTGCATGTTTGTATTATCCTATTCCAATATGTTGTTTCATCTTATTGTATTATATTGTGTTTATTATTATCCCTTATAAGTTTGTTTGCTTTCTAATACAGATGGTAAGGGGCGGGGGAATCTGGATGAAAGGGCAGTTGGGAAGGAATTGGTAGTAGACAGAGGGGAAACTGTAATCAGGATATATTATATATTTGAGAAAAAATAAAAAAATAATAATTTTTTCTATAAAAGGAAAATAAAAATTTTAAAATATACACAGTAAAAAGGTATATCAACACTGGATCATCTATACATAAAAATATAGATAGCTAATTATTTGCTAACTACGAAGTCTCCTAAACTGGGTTTTCCTTTGAACATGTATCCAATCTCTTCAATTCCTAAAGAAATGCAAAATTCAGTTTTACTTTAACTAGTTTAAAATGACAGTAGAGTTGACTTTCATGTTTGTGATTTCTTATTGGTGCCATCCTTAAGCTCATATCCATGGCATGGCTCAGTGGTGGCATGCTTGCCAGGCATATACACCACACTAAGTTCAATCTCCAGGACCACATTAAAAACCAACAAACACTGGCTGAGAAGATGGCTGAGTGAATTAATCTGCTTGACTTCCAAGCCTGGACACCTGAGTTCAACCCTAGCCATTAAAAGTGGAAGGAGAGAAGTGATGCTCAAAATTTGTACTGACCTCCACCTGTACACTATGACATGTGCATCTGTGGACACACACACACATACACACACAGGCAATAAATAAAATACCTTTAAAAAATCAGCATGGTTGTCTTGTTAACTCCTACCTTTGAACTTATGGAACACGGCCCATAGCTCTGCAATGTCAGTTGCAAAGGTAATGTCAGTGTCTAGGACAATGACTCTCTCCAGGTTGGCAGGTAGAGTCTTGGTCAGAACCAGCTTCATCAGGCCATAAATCCCAGAGTAATGTTTGTTGGGGATCCAGGACACTTCAGACTGGACAGGACAGAATAGAGAGAAAGAGATTTGGGAGGGGGAGAGAGAGGGGAGAGAGAGAGAGAGAGTTGGTAAAATAAGAAAAAGGAAAAAAAAATCACCACATGGATTCTTTGCTTAAACATTATAAACCATGCTGAGACAGAAATAAAATCTAATTTTACAAACTTGTTAAATAAATACATGAATTTTCTTTAAAGATCTGTTCATTTCGTTTTGCTATATCAAGTTTTTCTGGGAATAAAAATGTATTTGAATCAAGACAGGCCTAAAAATATTAGTTGTGAAGTAATTATTAAATGCAAATTCTATGCTGAGATTTTGAAAACAGACTTTTTTATTATTAGAGAAATTATATGGTCGACTGAAGAAAATAAGTATGTGAAAACAAAACAACAGAAAACCAAACAAACAAAAAAATCCCCTATCATCTCATTGTTCATAGGTAGAATTATTACTTTAATTCATTAAACTTATGTGCCATTAAAGATCACTAAACCTCATGGTATTTTTAATGCTTATGCTTATGTCTACTTTAAAGTTATAATGAGATCAGTTGGTACGGGTGGCTCCTTTTCATCCTCATGGAAATGAGGGCCCTATCAGAATCTGTATAATGCTGGTCATCTAAAAGTAATGGAGAATACAGAGTTACATGAAAAACCTCAGGGCTGCAGTGCTCAGATGACAGGAATACCAGTGTCTCCTAAGTGAGTGGCGTCAGCTGCAAGCACACACTTTCATAGTACTTGCTATCAAAACGCTGAGGCCCATACACAGCTTCAGTGCGATAAAAATCCTTATCTATGTAGGTCATTTGTGAAGACCATTGTGAGAAGAAAGGCATGGGGCATGTATGTGGAGGGATTCCATGGAATCCACATTTTATTTTCAAAAGGTTAACACTTAGTATACACCTAATCAAGTTGGAGCTATCACCTCAGAATTCCAAACAATACTCATCTCTTTTGTCTTATAAGTTCATTTAGAAGACACTGGTCTTTAAGAAAGCAAGTAAGAGCTGGATGTGGGTGGCTCTCATATATAATCATAGAACCTGGGAGGCAAAGACATGAGAACTGTTGATAGATCAAAGCCAGTCTGGGCTACAAAGTGAGAGCCTTATCTCATTGCTGCCCTATTCACAATAGCTATGAAATTGAAACAACCTAAATGCCTTTCATTTGACAGATGGTTAATGAAAATGTGGTATATATAAAGAAAATAAAATTATAAAATATGAAGGTAAAAGGATGGAACTAGGAAAACATATACTAGATAAGTAACCCAAACCCAGAAAAACAAATGTCGCATGTTCTTTGACACCTGAGGCTCCTAGCTCCAAGTCTTCAAAGGTGACTATATAACTTGGAACAACTGTAGAAATCAGGAAAGTAAAAAGAGACAAGTACTGGAAAGTGAGAGAGGGGAATAGCAAGGCATAGCCATAGTGTTGACTGGGGGCAGAAATTATACCTTGGTCAGAGTAAAGCATAATACCTTACCGATCACGGCAAAATGCAAAGTTGGGTCAGATGAATGGAAAGCAGTAAAGGAGAACAGTGACCATCCAACCCCAACCCTACTCTAGAGCAGGCATGATGTAAACCTGTAGTTAGAATCTGCTGGAGGAGGGGCTGGGAAGATAGCTCACTGAGTAAGGTATTTGCTGAGCAGTCATCATGAGGACCTGAGTTTCCATCATAATAACCCACATAAAAGGCGCACATCTCTAATTCCAGTGCTGGGAAGAGGGAACCACAGAGATAAATGGATCACTGGACCTCACTGACCAGCCAGCCTAATAAGGTTCCCAGTTCAGATAGCGCATTCTTCAACAAGTAAGGTGGAGAGCAATTGAGGAAGACACCTCACATCAACTTCTGGCTTCCAAATGCATGCACACACATGTTCACAACCACACACTCAAACCAAGAATCTGCCAAAGAACGGTCCTAGTTTTGTTTTGTTTTCTTTTTTTTTCCTGCGTTTGGATCATCATAAACTACCTCATCCTTCCCTGAGAGTAGCCATCATCTTATAGTCTAAGACCTCGTCGAGCAATTTCCTCCAATGTACTTTATAAAACTCTTCCTCATGCAAGCCCGGGCCTTTGGAACTCAGCTCCATTTCTTTCCTCCCCAGAGAATCTTCCTGAACTGAAGCCTGGGAATCACAACTCCATGCTGCATAGTGGTGCTACTTAATCAGACCTTTGATTAACTTATCCATTTATTTTGGTAACCATCAAAGCAGGAGAGCTTGGCAAAGACTAAGAGTCACAGTGTTGGGTTAAGCCATTTAATTAGTTTGCCCTGACTCTGAGTTTTATTTTTAACACAGATGTGAGACACTTGGATGCACTGCAAAACTATGAGACTACAGGAATAAATTAATCTCCACATGAACCCAGTCTTGAATGTCACCCCAAGTCTACAACTTAATACATAATCAATTAAGTCCACATGTTCAATTAAATGTAAAAGAGGCATGTGAATGAGTTTCTATTTAGGAAGAAAACCCCAGGAAAGGATAGAAAATGAAAGAATCGTTGGGGGAAGGAATGTGAGGAATGGGAAGCAAATACATTTATTATAATCAGCTAATCCCAGGACCTGCATGGCTCACCTCATCTTCCCTTTCTTTGTACTTTTCCTTCTTTGAAAGCCCCTATCACATAAGGACGCACCTTCTCTCTGCCTCAGGCTGAACTGGAGCTCCTGAAGAGAGCTATCCCATTCTCCCATGCATAGCATAATAACACACTGTGTTTCATTTTCCATGTCTGTCTCTTGCATTTGACTGAAATTCCCTGAGGCTGGGAAAATGTCCTTTTCATTCTGGTAGTAATTCACATGGTCAATGCTCAAGAATAGCTTGATGAATGTACAGAATCTTAGTTTTGCCTGTGTCTGTGATCAAACTCTACCTTCAACATCTACTTTCACTTAGAGCAGAGATGTCAACTGGAAAATATAAGGCTTCTAGGGTGGAGTACCAAATACAATAGCACATTCTATGTGGAGGAGATTCTGTGATGAGACAGACTTTTCTAGACTGTCACTTAGGACATTCACAAGGTGTTGATTTTCCTCCTCCCCAGCAACAAGCTCCAATACAACAGGGTCCTTAAGTCATGGGGTCCATGGTGAAAAGAACATGCTGGGTAAAGGAAGAAAGTTGAGCCTATGTAACCGCTCACCCCAAAATATCCAATAGAAGCAAAGTACCTATTGGAATCTTTCCTCACAGTAGTTAATATGCCAAAGGGTCCACATGATTAAAAAGATAATAAAGATGAAGTCAGCCTCATTGTAATGGACAGAATAGTATTCCTGTGGTGACTGTTATTAATCCTAAGCAGCATGGCTGAGGCTTTAATTACCAACAGTGTAATTGCACCCAATATTACAATATACTACAATACATAAAGGAACAGGAGTGATCAGAGCTTACAAGTTCCTTCTCAAGTGGGGGATGAGGACACTGGCAGTTTGAAACTCACCTTGCTCAAGTTCTGACATAATGTTATTCTTTGGGAACTAAATGGAGTTTCCACAAAGCTCTGTAGGTGACTCTTGAGTATACTCAACATTTGGAAAACCTGTAAAACTGACCTAGAAAACCTGACCAGTGTAGTGATGTGAGCATGGGGACACTGCTGATTCATCTCCAAAAGTGACTAATTCCAACCTAAGGAATGAAGGACAGTGGTGTGCCAGCCATGATGTCACGTTTCTGGACTTTGATAGATAATACAGAGGCAAGTGGGGAGACTGGTTTAGGCAGGAAAGGATGCCCACTTCTCATTTGGAAATGCTGATTATCAGTAGCCCCTAGAATACTGCAGTAATGACAACAGGACAAAATGTATCATCATTTACTGAGTGTTAGGCATTTTTGGGGAGAGCTTGTAAATTTATTAAACCCCTCCTACAAGTCTTCCATCTGGTTGTAATTAACCACAGTACACAAAGCCTGAGCTAAGAGCTTTCTTGTCCCTTCTCTCTGCAGCCCTCCTATAATTCTTGGTTCTGATAAAGTCAGACTAGAACTTTCTTTCCATATAAACACAGCTTAATTCACCAGCAAGCCGTGATTGTGTGCACTTGTGTGCATGTGCATGTTTGAATGTGGAGAGAGCAGGACAACTTCAGGTATCATCTTCAAGAATGTCTTCCATGCCTTTTGAGCCAATGTCTCTCCTTGGCTTGGAGCTTGCCAATTAGGCTAGGCTAACTGACCAGTGACCCCCAAGGATTCCCTGCCTCTGCCTCTGCCTAGAATACAAGCATACACCACTATGCCTAGTGTTTCTAGCATGGCTCTGGAGATCACATCAGGTCCTCCTGCTTAAAAGCCAAGTACTTAAAAGGCAGAATCCCAGCCAGGAAGACATTAATTTTAAAAATTGCATTAATTTATTTAGTGTGTGTATGCATATGTGTATATACACCATAGTGTACATGTAGACTTAAGAGGATAACTTATGGGAATTTCTTCTCCATTCTATAATGTGGATCTCAGGGATCACACTAAGGTCATTAGGATTATGCAGCAAATGTTTTTACCTACTGAGCCATTTAGTTAGTCCAGGAAACCTTTTTTTTTTTTTTCTTTAAAGAGCAATTAGGTATCAAGGTTTTAGAGTTAGACATTTCTGGTTTTTTTTTTTTTTTTTTGGTTTTTCAAGACAGGGTTTCTCTGTGTAGTTTTTCGCCTTCCCTGGAACTCACTTTGTAGACCAGGCTGGCCTCGAACTCACAGAGATCCACCTGGCTCTGCCTCCCGAGTGCTGGGATTAAAGGCATGCGCCACCACCGCCTGGCTCATTTCTGGCTTTTAAATCTCCCTGGGCCTTAATTTTCTCATCTGTAAATTAAAATATTCCCTAGGGAGTAACTGTATTTATAGTCTGTAAGCTTTCTCTCATCACTATGGAAATATTTACTTTTGAAAAAATAGGTTCCTTACCCATATGAGCATTTTCTGTAAATTAAAAATCACATTGACCCTCAAACGAAGAATGGATAAAGAAAATGTGGTAAATTTACACAATGGAGTATTACTCAGCTATTAGAAAAAAAATGACATCATGACAGTTTCAGGCAAGTGGATGAAACTAGAAAAAAAGCATCCCAACCACGGCAACCCAGACCCAGACAGGCAAGTATGATATGTACTCACTTGTAACTGGATATTAACTGTTAAGAAAAGGATAATCATGATACAATCCATAGATCCAGAGAAGTTATATAAAGGGGTGGGGGCACATGGATATCCCTGGGAAAGGGAAATAGAATAGCTTTTGTGGGTGGACTGAGGGCAGGTAGGGATTGGAACAGTAGGGATCAGGTTGAGAGGGAGGGACAGAGGGAAACAGTACAGGGAGAGACACTAGAATAGGTTGATATTTAGGGGGCAATGTGGAAACCTAGTGCAGTGGAAACTTTCAGACCTATGAGGGTGAGCTGAGTGCAGACTCCTGGTAATGGATGATATGGGGTCAGAACCAGCCATCTTTGGTAGCCAGGCTGGGCTCCCACTGGTGGCAATAGGACACCAACCAAGAAAAAAAAATAATACCTACAAACTGTTCTGTCTGCAAGATGCACTAGGGAAGTGGTGGGTGGTTCAGAGCTTGTGGGAATGGCCAATTAATGGTTGGTCTAACTTGGGGCCCAAGCCACTACTGGGAGGACATGCCCTATAGTCAGATCAAGAAGTTGGATGGCTGAGAGACCTAGTAGTGTAGAACCAAACACAACAACAACAAAAAGAAAGAAAGAAAGAAAGAAAGAAAGAAAGAAAGAAAGAAAGAAAGAAAGAAGAAAGAAAGAAAGAAACAAGAGAAAAAGAAAAAAAAGAAAGGAAAACAGGAAAGAAAGGAGGAAAGAAAAAGAAAGAAAGAGGAAAAAAGTCAATGAAATTAATCCTAATGATATTCTGCTATACTCACAGATCAGTGCCTAACACAATCATCACAAGAGAGGCTTCTTCCAGTGCCTAATGGGAGCAGATACAGACACCACAGACATTAGGTAGAGCTCGGTTACATGCCCCACCCCCAGCAGAAGAACTGGAGGAATAATTATAGGAGCCAGAGGGAAGGAAGCCAGAAAACACTGCCTATAGAATCAATTAAGCAGGGCTCACAGGGGCTCACAACAGAGACTAAAGTGGTAACCACAGAGCCCGCATTGATCTGCACTAGGCCCTATGCATACATGCTGTGGTTGTTTAGCTTGGGGTTTTTGTTGGACTCCTAGAAGTGAGAAGGGGGGGGGTGTCTCTGACTCTTTTGCCTGCTCATGGGACCCTTTTCCTCCCACAGGGTTTGATATGAAGGTTTTGTGGACAGTGTTATTGCATCTTGTTAAGCTGTGTTCAGTTGATATTACTGGGAGGCTTGTTCTTCTCTGAAGGGAAACCAAGGAGTAATGGATCTGGGGGAGAGGTGAGGTAAGGGGACTGGGAGGAGAAGAGGGGGAGAGGCTGTGGTTGGGATATATTGTATGAGAGAAGAATTAAGAAAAATAAAAAAAAAATTACTTTGACACATTTTTTAACAATTAAAAGTCATTGTAGTGAGGAATGTTTGAAAAGTCATTCATGTTGTGGGTGGTTGTTCTGGCAACTGCATGTGTAAAACAGTTTGAAGAGGAATGAGGGGCATGCAGTCATAGGGTAGGCGCTCCTGGAGAAGCTGGCGAGGAGGGTCATGACATGAGCACCAGCTTGGGAGTCCTCTGAGATGAATTCCAAATTTGCCAGAGTGCTCTGCACAGCCACTCTGGCAAATTCATCTTCTTAGACTCATCTCCTGACTCACAAAACAGGGAAAACTAAGGGATAGACATGTTGCACCAGGTTCAGAGAAGCATCAGATCAGGAAGAACCAAAGTGCCCAGCAGAATGTGTGCCACAGGTATGGGCCAAGGATGAACTTTTAAAATAGCTACCAACATAGTCTGCAGAGAAGCTGGCCTTGAGTCCAGTCATAGCTAACTAGATGGTCTCTTTGGGGAAGTGGCTAGAACTTTATGTATATCAGTTTATTCCAACTATTAGATGATGAGAATGCTTACAGCACACCATCTCCAGAGTATGAACATTTTCCGGGTACTTCCCTTCCTCCTAACCACAATGAGAGCAACAGAAGGGGCATGACCCATATTTTCCAAATAGCTATCTGTATGTATGGGTGTTTATCTTTGCCATTAAAAAGGAACTTTAGGAAGCTAGGTAAATGGCTTAGTCTAAGAGCTATACATATAAGTACATATGAGGGCCTGAGTTTAATTGCCGAGGACCCTTGTAAAAAAGCCTGATATGATGATACTCAACATGAGGCAGAGGCAAGATTCCCTGAGGCTCAGTCAGCTCCAAGGTCAATGGGAGACTCTCTCAAAAAGTAAAGTGGAAAGGGACTGCGGAAGACCTTCAAAGTAGACTTCTGCCCTCCCCTGATACATGCACATACACACACAAGCATTTTGGGAACACATAATGAGTCCGTGGTGCTAAGGAGGAGCCAGAGGCCAAGATCAGTGGTCTAGAAACATTCATACTCACATTGCATAGTGTCACTTCATGAGACACACCCACCAGAAGCAGCAACAGCTATTTATCATCTCACATGATTTTTGCATGCCAGAATTTGGTAACATATTTGCCATATGGACTCCTTGTGAAGCTATGCATAAGAAGGCAGTGGAATCTCTAGTCATCAGTCTGATTTTGGATTGAAAGATCTGATCTTGTCACATAGTGATCTATCTTGTCATACATACAGTGTGCTCCCCTCACACTGGATGCTAACAGAAAGACTTTGGTCCTCAGCACATGGGTGAATGCAGAGGCTGTACAAGTGTCAACATGGCAGCTGGCTTTCCCAGAGTGAAGAGTCCAAGAGAGGAGAAGGAAGTCAGCATGTCTGCTAGAGTAGCAGGCCTCAGAAACAGCATGGTGCTATTTCTTCATTCTCTTTCCAGCCACAAAAGTACTGTGGGGAAAGGGATTGGACAAGGGTATGGATACTAGATACTAGAGAATTTACTAGAAGCCACATTGGAAATAAGCTCCCACATCTGTAATTACAGAATACAATAAACTGCACTGGGATAAATGTTAAGTGTGTGCACAGCAGCCATCTGGTAGAAAGACAATTAAAAGGGAGGGACAGGAAAGGGGGACACAATCAGATGGAAATGTCTGGAAGAGATGAACTTTCAATTTGGTCTGCAAAAGTGAGTTATAAGTGGAGTTTCTCAAATAGCTGAAGGAAAAAAGATAGAAGAGGTGCCATTAGTGAAGGCCCAGAAATATAACCAGATAGCCAAGCACGTGCACACACATGATCCACACCTGACTGTATGTGTTTATGTAAAATAACTAGTCTGACACCTTTCTAATATTTATGATTATTGTATGTGTACATATATGTGAATGTGTATCATAGTGTGCATATGAATGCCAAAGGAGAACTTGTGAAGGCAATTTTCAGTCCCTCTTTATGTGCCTTGGCCTATTAAATCAGCCATAGCGCAGGTCTGCTTAGGGGTTGGAAGTGATGGAGGGGCATGTGGAAAGGGCAAAGGTTGAAAAGTATGTATGCTCTACTAAAGAGTATGGGGCAATGCCTTAGAGTGAGAAAATAAAAGGGTTTTTACTAGCAGATTAGTCCAATCTCATCTGTGCTTTAGGAATGCTTGATTTACAGAGGTTAAAGTAGCAGAAGGCAACTGCAGAGCATCAGAAGGACCATGAGGGATCATTTATCTGGAGGAAGTATACCAAAAATTCAGATTCCTGGGATCATCCTAGATTCATTAGGTATGGGGTAGGGCTCAAGGGTCTGGAGTTTTCTGTTAGCATTTGCAGGCCATTCTAAACTCCAAAGATTATAATGCGAGTAACATTAAACAATGGACACTCAAAGAAAGCACTTTTCTATGTCGTCTTGGCTGATCTGCTCACAGTGGCTCCCAATTAGCTAAGTGCCCAGAACAAATCATAGACAGCTCTGCACCACAGTGTCCATGGAAAGCTGATAACTGTCTGGAAGCACAGTGAGAGATCTTTGTAGAAATTAGTAAAAGACTGTGTTGAGACAAGCTTGGAAGTTGTTCCCACATCTCTTGTGACATTTGAAACTTAGAAATCCTATTTCAATGTAAGGAGCCAAAGATTTGGTGAGGTTCTTAAAAACTGACACCAATGGTAATGCTGAATTTTATGGCTCACACCTCCCAACATCAGAATCTTAGAAAGAAACTATGCAGAACCTCAAAGCTGGTCTTTATAGGTAATAAAGCATCAAGGGAGACTTATTTAATGTGTAATCACAGCCTAACATAAGACTTTCTGGATTCCACTTAAAAAGCCACAGAAACCTACTAGCAAACCACCTCCTGTGAATATAAGTCACTCTGGAAGGACAGAGACTCAGTGAGCCAAGAGAAACATGATCCCAGACCTACTTCCAGGAGGAGACTGCCCCTCCTGTCTGTGCAGGGTCCCTTCCTTTCATTACATCACAGTCTCAGAAGCATCTTCTGTTTATATCTGGGGAGCTGAGGGCATTGGCCACTGAAGCATTCACTGACTGCTTGTACACGCTTCAGCACTTCACACTGTGAAACGTAGCTCAGCTCAGCACTCAGAGTTCTGATTTGTGAACTAGACTGTTGCAGCCATTTAATTTCCTGAAACATTGCTGCCTTCTCAATTAGTAGATTTTTCAATGCACTGAGGAAAAAATTGCATTAGCTCCTGCATCGTGTGAATTTAATATTTTTTAGAAGTTGCAGTTCTTAGTACAGTGCCGGTATGCATTTATAGATGTATACTTAAAACAGGGCTGTACAAAGAGAGAGCACTCTGCAAATAGTTTCAAAATGAAACAATGCAGCAACATAAACAATGCTGGCTTAAAGGACTAGGACAGCTCAGCTGGTAGAGTACTTGCCTATCACGCAAGAAGCTCTAGGCTTGATACCCATCCAGCTCCACAACTACCAGATGTGTATGGTGGTATATTCCTGCAATACCGGCATTGGGGAAGTGGAGGCAGGAAGACCCAAAGTTCAAGGAAATCCTCAGTCATACAATGAGTGTGAGGCCAGCCTGGGCTACAAGAGACCCTGCCTCAAAAAACAAATAAACGTTCAAAGAAATAAATCCACTGCTTACTGAGTACCTTCCCTATCATTGGGTTATGGATTGTCGAACTAGATTCATTCATGCATTCAACCAATATTCAAGTGACTTTTAAGTTTGAGGCTCTGGGATTCTGCTTTAAGAGAGAAGTGACAGTTTCAGGAGACCTAAGAGTATTTCAGGAGATGATGGCTCACCTGGAGTGGGTATGGGGCTTCTAAGACATATTCCTAGTTCTAACTCAGGCACACAGTCTTTGACCAGTCTATATCAGAGCTTGTTTTAATTCTAAGACAGTAGGTGCCTGTGTGGAAAGACCAGACATGACATGTGATCGGGAGACAAGAGTATAGCCAACAGAGAAAATACACAGGTTAAATTGCCCGCCCCACTGTGAACTTCATCTTGTATCTATATTCAATTTTCTAAAATACAGCTGCCTACTGAACAAATAAATTGTGTATTACTATGTGTGTGATTATGTGTATTTCTGGTACACACACACATACACACATTTTTAAAATTATACTTAACTCTTACTATGAATGAAGATAATAGTCCTGTAATAAATGTAATGAAAAAGGAAAATAAGGCCTTTGTTTCTCAATGTACCCTATCACACACATTCTTAACAAGAGCACGCTATGTTATGTATGGAGGTAGAAAAAAAAAATCAGTCATTTTAATGGTTTGATACTAAAATCTTATGGCAGAAGTTAGTGGTCGAATTAGTGGGAAAACAAACTCCTTGTCAGAGATGAAATCATTTCAAAAAGAAGCTGAGAACTGATCTCTGTTAGATCACACCACACCAACTTAGCCTCAGACAGGGAGGTGAGGGGATGTAAACACACCAAAGTCACAGCACAGGATTACACAGTACTGCTTGCCATTTTGTATTTAATCACAAGGAAGTTTCACAAGAAAACGCCTTTCTCTGTCCTGGGTTTCATCTGGTGAGTCTGTCTCTTATTCTCACCCCAACTCTGCTTGTTTTGTTGTCCCTCAACTCACTTCCAAAGGATTCCATCTAAAGGGCAGCTAGGTAGGTTAACTCTAGACACATGGGAGGATTACGGGAGAAGAACCCTAACTGCCACTTGGTTAATTTATGGTTGGTTTAAAATTGTTTTCTTTCACAAGACATGGAAAACAAAACTCTCTCATGTGGTAAAAAGATTGACAGTCTGAATCTCTTCTGGCTAACTGCCAAAATGACCCTATTCACTGGCCGTGAATGAAAAGAGGATATCTTCACTCTACTAATGCAAGACATCCAACTAACATTAACCAAAAGACTTATTATAATTTCACATATTTTAATTGTGATATTGAAGCCTTGTTCCAGGCTACTTAGACTATGGTTATATTGACACTCACCCTCCATAACAGACCCTTACCATTTGTATGATGGTTGTCAAGGAAACCAGGTATTGAGAATAGCTCGCTGTCTAGGTGGAGAATTTACCATCCATGAGAATGCAGAAGGGAAAAAAAAAACCATCATCCTTTGATATCACAATAATAGAACAGAGCTGGAGCGTACCCCAGGGTTGGAGCACTTGGCTAGAACACACAAGGTTCTCGATCCCCTCCCTAGCACAAAAAGAAAAAAAAAAAGGAGAATAGACATGGTACACAGAACAAAATAATTCCATTGTTCCTTCACTTCACTTCAATTTGAGTATTTGACTGGTAAAATAAAAAAAAATAATTAAACCAAATTCCTAATGACCTGATTCTATGGGCCATGAGATGGCCTCATGATTAAGGTACTTGCTGCCAAGGCTGAAGCCCTAAATTCATTCCTCTAGACTCACATAAGAAGGAGAGAACCAATTCAATTCCCCGTTTTTCCTCTGACCTCCACATCTGTACCATGGCAAGGGTGCACCTGCCCACACTGACACTGACAGACAAATAAAAAATGAAAATGTAAAAAGAGCTCACTTAATTCTTCAAATGATTATCTATCTAAACATTCATTGCTGCTCCATTTTGTATAACAAGGAAAGAATGGCAAAAGTAGAGTGTTCCTAAGTCTCAGGAGATCAACTAACAAGAAGAGGACATTACTGTATTTATGTGAACAATAAGGTCACATTTGTAGAATGTTTGCTATGTGAGAGACACTATTGTGAAGCAATTTACAAATATTATTTGCTCCTCTACACAATAATCCTGAAGCATATGCCAAAGAAATCACAGAATTATAAAGAATTATTGGAGCTGAGTTTGAAAAGGCATATGTGCTTCAATGTGAAGCTCTTAATACTTGTGGAAACTGATTCAAATAAGATGCTCAAATGAGCACTGAGAAGTAAAAGCAATAAATAAGTTATTAGCACAATTCTTGGGATGGAGCAACAGACTGGGGATGAGAAGTCAAACCAGAAAATATAAATATCAACAGAGCTTGTATTTTAGCATAAATGAGCACTCCCTCAAGGTCACATCAAATACTACTAATAAAGAGTCACTTGTGCCAGGCAGCAGTGGCACATGCCTTTAATCCCAGCACTCAGGAGGCAGAGCCAGGGAGATCTCTGTGAGTTCAAGGCCAGCCCTGTCTACAGAGCGAGATCCAGGACAGGCACCAAAACTACACAGAGAAACCCTGTCTTGAAAAACAAAACAATAACAACAAAAGAGTCACTTGTTTTCTAAATACAGTCATGTCTCCAAACTATAGGATTATAAAGCAGCTGTTGAAAGTCTATTAAGGAAACCATGATAACCAAAACATCAAGAATGCAACCAGATCCAAATTATAAAGGGCTCTAAAGTCTGCTAATGACTACCTAGCCAGTATGCCATGTTGACCTTTGCTGCTTAGACTTACCCAGTATAAGCATTTAAACAGTGTCAATGCTGGCCTCCAGCACACATGGACTGGAGTCTGGGGATTCTTCTACATATATGGTTGAAGATTAATTGGGGCCCAAACCCAGCACCAGCCAACTCTGCCCTGGAACCACATGAGCCAAAGGAAAACACTGAGCAAGGAGTTCACAATGGGCATCTAGAGGTGGTGCCTAGTATTACAACTTGGTATGGTTCAGCGAGCAAAGAAAACAGAGGTAGCTCCCAGAATCACCCTTAGGGGTGCTGGTTTGGGTTATCAACACTTACCAAGGGATTCATCTATTCAACCAAGCCTGAAGGTCACAACTGGGGAAATAGATTGACAAAACAGCCCTGACTTCAAACTTGGGAAAAACAAGACCAAATTAATGATGTAGCTTTGTAAACTTTGGATGGTTGGGCTTTGTTATTGTTTTATTTTCCCATACCTATTCCCAAGTTGTTATATAGCTTGTACTTTTTAATTCCCTGGGAATATTCAAAGCAATCTTTATGAGGAAGCACATGGAACAATGAAATGAGCTCTGACCTCAGAGTTTGAAAACACATTTCTGGAGCAGTGACTCTCAGGTCCTACATCTGAGATACACAAAGGCACCAGCTTCTTCCATGAGACCTACAAATAGGATGCTACATAGGTTAAGTACTGAACAGATGCCTCCTGGAATCAGTGCACTCAACATACACACACACACACACACACACACACACACACACACACACAGTCACTGCTACTTAATTCTGGGTCAAGAAGCGATATTTCATTAGGTGACAAGTGGAATAAAGGGACTGATCACAGTGAGCAAGCACAAAATGTGAGTCCTTTACCACAACTGTTAGCTACTATGATTTCCTGTCCTTGGTTATAATGGCTGGTTTTAAAGGGTAGGGTTTATGTATTATGTATATGTAATGTAAAGGCAATGAGCACCCTCTGGAACACAATGTACATTAAGTAATAACACTATTAATAATAATAGGGGGTGAGAAAGGGGAGTTTCGGCAGGGCTATATGCCTGAGAATAAGATGTTGATCATTGCTTGCTATTTTCTCTTCAAACATATTATTTAGCCAGTAGTGAACAGATCTAAAACCCACTGGGGTTCTTGAATTCAGCTTGGCTGAGTGGTTAAATCCAACGAAAATATCTCAAATGAGTTTTTAGCCAAGGGAGTATTGCATACAAAAGGATATTTAACAGATCAGATTGTAAAGATGTCCATCTTTGAAAAATGATCCTAAAAAAAGTAATAGTAATAATATTAAATAGTCATAATGCATATGTGTCATAATCTGGCTATGCAAATTCTTCTTGAAATAATTATGAGAAAAGGGCAAGCAAGGTGTTCACATCACCCTCTAACGTGGAAGACAATGTGTATTTAAAACACCCTAGGACCAAATTATATAGCTAGTAAGTGATAGAGTGAAAACCCTTCTGAACTTCCAGAAAATCATTGTTATAAGGTGGAGAAATTTTCTGATGCTACTGCCAATGAAAGCTTTGGGAGGAAATGGGGAAAAATAGAATGAACTGGCTTTGAGGCACTGCTTTTTGTTCTTCAGCAGAAAAGTACATTTTGACGCCTGGGCATGTCTTCTTCCAGAATCAAGCTGGTGACATGGAATAAGGGCTGAAAAGCTTGGAGTGTTTCCCAAGTCTCCTATCCAAAGCTGTCTTTGGGAACACCTGGCTTGCTCCCCAAACTTCAATTAGAAAACCAAGGGATCTCATTCCATTTCTCTGTCATTGGGTGATCCCTGTGTCTTTCTTGGGGTCCTGTTTTCCAGGTAGCCTCCCTGCTGATGTGAGTAGCAGACAAGTCATCCTTGTTTCATGTCTAGTATCCTGCTATGAGTGAGTACATACCATGTTTGTCTTTCTGAGTCTGGGTTACCTCACTCAGGATGATTTTTTCTAGATCCATCCATTTGTCTGCAAACCTCATGATGCCATTGTTTTTCTCTGCTGAGTAGTATTCCATTGTGTATATGTACCACATTTTGTTTATCCATTCTTCAGTTGAAGGGCATCTGGGTTGTTTCCATGTTCTGGCTATTACAAACAATGCTGATATGAACATAGCTGAACAAGTGCTCTTATGGTGTGGTTGAGCATTTCTTGGGTATATGCCCAAGAGTGGTATAGCTGGATCTTGGGGGAGATGAATTCCCAATTTTCTAAGAAAGCGCCATATTGATTTCCAAAGTGGTTGTACAAGCTTGCATTCCCACCAGCAGTGGAGGAGAGTTCCCCTAGCTCCACATCCTCTCCAGCATAAGGTGTCTTCAGTGTTTTTGATCTTAGCCATTCTGACAGAAATGGAATGAGATCTACATGAACAGCCTGGACATGAGTGGGGGTAATGAAAGGCGAGGGTTGAGGGAAAGAGAGCTTGGGGGAGCGGGAGATCCCAGCTGGATCAACAACAGAGAGGGAGAACAAGGAATAGGAGACCATGGTAAATAAAGACCACATGAGAATAGGAAGAAGCAAAGTGCTAGAGAGGCCCACAGAAATCCACAAAGATACCCACACAACAGACTGCTGGCAGAGGTCGAGAGACAGCCTGAACTGACCTACTCTGGTGATGGGATGGCCAAACACCCTAATTGTTGTGCTAGAAACCTCATCCAACTACTGAGGGATCTGGATGCAGAGATCCATGACTAGGCCCCGGGTGGATCTCTGGGAGTCCAATTAGCGAGAATGAGGAGGGTTTATATGAGCGAGAATTGTTGAGACCAAGGTTGGATAAAGCACAGGGACAAATAGCCAAATGAATGGAAACACATGAACTATGAACCAATGGCTGAGGGGTCCCCACTGGATCAGGCCCTCTGAATGGATGAGACAGTTGATTGGCTTGATCTGTTTGGGAGGCACCCAGGCAGTGGGACCAGATCTTGTGCTCATTGCATGAGTTGGCTGTTTGAAACCTGGGGCCTATGCAGGATTGTTTGGCTCGGCCTGGGAGGAGGGGACTAGACCTATCTGGACTGAGTCTACCAGGTTGACCTCAGTCTGTGGGGAAGGCTTTGCCCTGGAGGAGATGGGAATGGGGGGGGGGGTTGGGGGGAAGGTGAGGGGGACGGGAGGGGGGAGAACAAGGGAATCCGTGGCTGATATGTAGAACTGAATTGTATTGCAAAATAAATTAATAAAAAAAAAAAAAAAAAAAAAGAAAACCAAGGGAACCTGGCCCTGGGGCAGCCAGCTGGGCTAAGGAGCATGAATAGAAATCACTATAGGGTACATTGGGGATGTACCCAATGCAAGCAACACAGTGTTTCATGTAATTGGGTTTAAAAAAAGGACATAATCTGCTTTCTGCTCTCTGGGTTCAGTGTTTTGAGTTTGTCATTCCATCTGCTCTGAAGCCATAGTAGGTAGCATTTGGTGGGTGATAGGGTCACCCTAATGTTTTTAAGATTCTAATGTGGAGGTCACTAAGGACTGTTTGGCAAAGCTTGAAAATGTTCTCAGTTGTCAAAATTTGAGTGTGTGTATGTGTGTGTGTGTGTGTGTGCGTGTGTGTGTGTGTGTGTGTGTGTGTGTGTGTGTGTGTGTGTGTGTGTGTGAGAGAGAGAGAGAGAGAGAGAGAGAGAGAGAGAGAGAGAGAGAGAGAGAGAGAGAGAGAGTGTGTGTTACAGGGAGCTATGGGGAGAGACCAGGGGTGGGTGCTCAGTAGTCTCAGAATGAACATTTTTCACTACAAATAACTGCCAGGCCCAAATTATCAAGTGTTAAGGTTGAGGAACTTCATTCAAAGGAATATTGAAAACACACACACACACACACACACACACACACACACACACACACACACAATCTTCATTTGATACTGATACTGGCAGGAGAATCAAGTGTTTTATGTTTGCACCCAGTGGAAATTTTGAATTTTCAGAGGTAAGGAAAGACTTTGAAGAGGGGAGGAAGCTAGAGTTCAGTCCACATTACCGAAACTAGCCAAATAACCTGATTTTCTGCCCCTCAAAAAGGGATTTAAGGATTGGAAGAGCATGACTGTCCACCAACTGGTTCAGGAAAAGCCTCTCTTGGCTGGAGACAGTGAGCTATGCCTTTGTTGGCTCTTTCTCAGCAAGACAAGGTGCACCTTTCCACTAGAGCTCAGTAGGTGTCAGCAGGTAAACTCCACTGCACATTAAAACAAGGAATTTGAGCTCCAGAGATTGAGCAGCTGTCTCAACACTGACACCTAAGTACTGGCTGTGAGGCATCTGAGTACTAGATGTTAACCATCCTAGGTGAAGAGCACATAGACATTTGCTCTGCATGAAAAGTAGAGGGTGGAGTTTTTTGCCTGGAATCCAGCTTCACGATGCGACACAGTAAACACACCAAGCTGTAGAATATTATTTTAAGGTGTGTTATTTTTGTTTATGTTGCATTTGTTTAACTCTGTGAAGCTGTGTTACTGTGCCTGTCTAAAACACCTGATGGTCTAATAAAGAACTGAATGGCCAATAGCAGGGCACGAGAAAGGATAGGTGGGGCTGGCAGGCAAAGAGAATATATAGGAGAAATCTGGGAGAAGAGAAGTCTAGGAATGAGAGAGAAGGAGGAGGACTCCAGGGGCTAGCCACCCAGCTACACAGCAAGCCATGGAGCAAGAGTAAGATTTACGGGAAAAGCCCAGAGACAAAAGGTAGATAGGGTAATTTAAGTAAAGGAAAGCTGGCAAGAAACAAGCCATGTTAAGGCAGGGCATTTATAATTAACAATAAGTCTCCATATGTGATTTATTTGGGAGCTGGGTGGTGGGCCCCCAAAAGAAAAAAAAAACCCCAACAAAATACCTATTCTTTTGTGTGTATGTGTGTGTATGTGTGTATGTGTGTGTGTGTGTGTTTGCACACACACCTGTACATGCATGCATGTATACACACATGCATATGTATGAATGTATGGCTGCAACAGGGATCCTCTTATTTCTGCCTCCCTAGTGCTGGATTTTAAGTGTGTGACACTGTGCTCAGTTTATTACATGCATTATGCATTCGGGTAATCAAAGTCAGGTTCTCAAGGCAAGCACTTTATTGACTACCCCCATCCAAGTCTCCTTTATCTGTTCCTATGAGGCACTGTGTCTCTGTTCATCCTGTATACACCATTATTTCAGGGGTAACAAAATACATAAGGGGTGAGCATATCCCCTTGCATTGGGCAGTATGCTAGTCACACTTATAGTTCTAAACACCAGCAAGTGGAAATCTAGACAGCAAACGTAACTCTTGCCTTCCTATGAAAATTTGTTCTGTCTCAATTTCCCCCATTTTTCTACCAGTGTACCCACCAGCTTTTACTAGAATTCTAAGTCAGAGAGTGAGATCTGATCGTCTGTCCATGTCACATATCTGTCTTCTGCTTATCATGTTCATACCCTGTCAGGGCAGCTGTCTTGCCAAGGGTGTGAGCCATTTACAGAGGGAGCTTCTACCCAAGGTATTTTAGACTCTTCTCTTAGGGAACCATTTAAAACAAAACAGTAAGTCTATAGAACATGAAGAAAATTCATTTTTTCTTGGTTTATCCACCAAGGCATGCCTTTAGAACCAATCCCTTTACTGGATTCCTAGAGCCGACCACCTCACAGGAACTAGAAGGACCCATGACTTGGCAGTACCCCAAGGTCTACAGTTGTCATTTTGTTACAAGTTGATCAGTAATAAAACTAGAATTCTGGACAGAACTGAGCAAAGACCATACAATTTAGCTCGTTCCTCTTCCCTGACACATGCTGTATAGATTGGGGAAACAGCTTTTGGACTCAGTTCTAAACCCTATAAAATTAAAGTCCAATTTTTTTTAATATGAGGGCAATTTATCTACACTGATCTATTGCTAAGCATGCATCTCTCACTTCAGGAAATCTCGCAAGCTGTCAGTGAAAAACTTAAATGTATATGTATGTGCATGTTATGAAAACACCAGTCTGTACAAGAGCGGAATTACAAAAATTCAGAGCAAGTCCAGGGGCAGAGATGGCTTAGCAGTTAAGAGAACTTGCTTGCAAACATGAGGACCTGAGTTTAGATCTCTAGTACTCACCTAAAAAGCTGGGCATGCTATGCACATCTATAACACAATTTTTAAAAAAAAAAATCAAAACAAAATAAACAAAAAAACAAACAAACAAAAACCAAGCTTTGGGTACAGTGTGAAACTCCATTTTGAGGGGCTAAGGCAGTGAGTGACAGAGGACACCTGACATCTTTCTCTGGACTCTGCATATGCACACACAAGCTCCACTCTCCCTACCTCCACATCCACAACACACACTACAGTGTAAGCTGTAAGTCTTGATTTTAAATAGTTGTGTGCTGTGGGATGTTCTGTATGGCAAATGTGTTGCTGATTAGTCAATAATTAAAACACTGATTGGCCATTGGCTAGGCAGGAAGTGTAGGCGGGACAAGGAGGAGAATAAAGCTGGGAAGTGGAAGGCTGAGTCAGAGAGACACTGCCAGCCGCCACGATGAGAAACAGCATGTGAAGATGCTGGTAAGCCATGAGCCATGTGGCAAGGTATAGATTAATGGAAATGGATTAATTTAAGCTGAAAGAACAGTTAGCAAGAAGCCTGCCATGGCCATACAGTTTGAAACCAATACAAGTCTCTGTATTTACTTGGTCGGGTCTGACGGCTGTGGGACTGGCAGGTGAGAGAGATTTGCCCTGACTGTGGGCCAGGCAGGAAAACTCTACCTACAAATGGCGTCCAACGTGGTGGCAAGAGTTTCCACCTAAAAACCTGAGAAAAGATTCTAAAACGGAGCTAAAAACAGTTCCTAATTGTCTCTCTCAAATGAGCGGCAGCTGCTGGTTTGAGCTACTGGTGGGTTCCTAGCGTGCGTGCTCAACCTGCCTATGGCGGGAATGAGGCCTTTGCAAGTGGCACTTTGAGCTGCATAGTGGATTTAGCCTTTGCTGGTGCAGAGCAAAAGGGGAGGTTTCTGGACTACACGCTGTTTGGATAAAAGCATAGACCCACGATAGCTCCCAGAGCTGGTGGTAAATGTAGCCATTTTGGGAAGCTGAGGTGGGCGGAGCCAGCAGCCACAGCTGCTGCAGCTTAAAGCAATAGATTCACAATAAGACAGATTCAGATGTAATAGTTTAAAATGTATGTAAAAATACGTAGGCTTGAAAGAGACAAAAAAGGTGATATATACAGTTATATAAACAAATACATAGTTTTAAAAAATAAAGTCTTTAAAGAGACAGTAAAATTAATATAGAAAATAAGCCACGTAAAAATGGATATTACACAGAGAATCTGCATTGTGTTGTCTTTGGGACTTTTAACTGCAGAAAAACATTTGATTGTAAAAGCTGTTGAGTTATGCCAAAATGTATATTTTAAAGGTACCTTGACTTCAAAATTTGAATATAAAGATATGTTGCTTTGGAAAGGAGACTCTGCTTTTGTTTCCACAGAAAGCCAGAGGCTATGGATTTGTTCCAGATTAAGACACATCAGGTTTGACCAGCCAAGACCCCCTGAAAGGTCTCCGATGACACCATGGCCCAGATGATCCAACATCCAGAACGGTTTGAAGGCAACTGGCTCAGACGATACACCCTCATGGACTATTCCATAATCCTAAAATTTTCTTTGTTTCCCCATAAGATACAGTGCCCCCCTCCAGCAGGAAGTAGTAAGAGAAGCTACGCCCAAATTCCCAAATTATATGTAATTTTACTTTGTTAAGGTTAAAACCTTCCTTTTTTTAAAAAAAAAAAGGGGGGGAAGTGCTGTGGGATGTTCTGTATGGCAAATGTGTTGCTGATTAGTCAATAATTAAAACACTGATTGGCCATTGGCTAGGCAGGAAGTGTAGGCGGGACAAGGAGGAGAATAAAGCTGGGAAGTGGAAGGCTGAGTCAGAGAGACACTGCCAGCCGCCACGATGAGAAACAGCATGTGAAGATGCTGGTAAGCCATGAGCCATGTGGCAAGGTATAGATTAATGGAAATGGATTAATTTAAGCTGAAAGAACAGTTAGCAAGAAGCCTGCCATGGCCATACAGTTTGAAACCAATACAAGTCTCTGTATTTACTTGGTCGGGTCTGACGGCTGTGGGACTGGCAGGTGAGAGAGATTTGCCCTGACTGTGGGCCAGGCAGGAAAACTCTACCTACAGTTGTGGAGATCAAATATTACTCTGGACACCAGCTTTTACATAGGGGAGGAAGGATATGGTCCAGTATTTTGTCTTGCCAAGTGGCAGAAAGAATACCATGTATAGCTAGGGCCCCAAACTCTACCTCTGCACACAGATGACCTAGAAATAAAGTTTATCATGTACTCTTGACAAAAATTGATTCTTCTTTCTCCAGCAGCCATTAACTAACAACAGCTCTCAGAGAGCAGTGGGCCCTTGTGATCCCCTCCTGTGTCCCTAATTGGAATGTTGACTGGCTAGATGGTGTTCAGGTCTTGTTCAGGTAATCACTGCTGTGTAACTTCATATACAATGACCATGTCATATCCAGAAGACACTTTTGCAGTGGTCTTTTCCAAACTCTGGCTCTTTCTATCTTTCCACCCTCTCTTCTGCAGTGGTCACTGAGCCATGGATGGAGACAGTGTGATATAGGTGTCACACTGAGGTTAAGGCTGAGAACACAACAGTTGCTTATTCTCTACACTGTGACCAGCAGTGCAGCTCTCTGTTGAATACTGTCTACTGCAAAAACAAACAAACAAACAAACAAAAAAAACAGCTTCCTTCCTGAGGACAGATAATGCAAACATTCTTTTAGGCAAATACAACTTCATTTTCACAAATCAGCACAGACTTTACAGGGAGGACCAAAGTCCCTTTCTAGCATTTATTTTTCCTTTATTATGAAATTTATTATTCATTTTACATGCCAACCACAGACCCCACTTCCCTTCTCCTGCTCCCCGCTCAGCCCACCCCCAATTCCTTCCTTTGAAAAGATAAGGCCTCCCATATGGAGTCAGCAAAGCCTGGTACATTCAGTTGAAGCAAGTCCAAGCGCCTCCCCCTGTATCAAGGCACCTGGCTCAGCCTTTCCAGCATTTTATGTCTAACTCTGTGCCCAAGTTTCACATTTGAAAAATAGAACACTAACAGTCAAGAGTCACTATGAGGATGAAATAAGTTAGCCCACACTAAGTACTTAGTGTTGCATGAGATGCATGATGAATGACTAATAAACGTCAGTTATTAACTTATCACTGATATATAGATATAGATATAGATAGATTGATTGATAGCCATCCTCCATCTTAAAATTTGTTTTCTTTTTTTTTTTTTTTTTTAAAGATTTATTTATTTATTATGTATACAGTATTCTGTCTGCATGTATACCTGCAGGCCAGAAGAGGGCACCAGATCTCATTACAGATGGTTGTGAGCCACCATGTGATTGCTGGGAATTGAACTCAGGACCTTTGGGAGAACAGTCAGTGTTCTTAACCGCTGAGCCATCTCTCCAGCCCCAAAATTTGTTTTCTTTATTAGTACTTTCTCCACTATTTTTCAACTTAACCAAGGTTAGGCATATTCCTTTGAACTGCACTGGCTTTTAAAATTAATTCTTTTACTTTTCATGCCTTTATTTTTTTTTCACTTCACAGACTTTTGCTGTTGACTCTATTTCCTTTTTGCTTTCCTTGGGCCACACCATTGCTCATGTTTCAATTACTGAATGGAAAGCAATTTTCATTCATCACCATCTTTTTTCTGAATAATGAGCATGAAAGGTTATTAACACATCTCCAATGGTAGCTCTGGGCGAATTCTGGAAACGATGTGTTCAATGTCCTTTTACTAATTGCAACATAGTCAACATTTTTATTTCCTTCAGAATTAAATAAAAATTTAAGAAGATGCTGTTCCTCTTCCCAACGTTCAAGTATTCTGAATTTATCACTCAAAATTAAGTTTCTGGCGGGTCATTTTCCCACACTGGAGTCAGGTCAGGGGTGCTAGCAGCATTGTTGGTCTGGAATTAAAGGAGGTTTTTCTGTGTCCTGGAACACATCAGTCACATAAATTTGTCATGAACATTTGAAAATCCATTCTTCAGAAGATGGTGGCTATGGAGATTGATAGCTGTTGACCTTGATCATATTTTTTAAAAGTCTCTTTGGTTTTAGTTCTTTGCCATAGCCATATTGGTGGTGGAAACTATCCCCACCTATGCTTCTTTGAGTATAGGCTTTATCCAGAAGTGTTCTGCTTGGCAGAAAAGCAAAGGTACAAAGACAGGTACAAGATTTAGCTATGATTTGTCACATGTATATCTAATGGTATCAGTTTTTTTCAGTTGTTACTTTACTTCCTATTGTCTTTAGGTAGTTTTTTTTTATTTATAACAATAATCCTTAGTAACTTATTTCTAATTATCTTCATTTCATCACTCATTACACTGGAGCTTTGCAGAAAGTTGAGTTACTCCCTCAAAACATAAAAATTTTGGAGCTTTTAAACACAATCCATATTTCCCCTAGTGTTTAATGTCTGTGATCAGATGGTTATTTATACATATTTTCAAACCAATTTTCTGACATTTGTACTCAGTCTTGCAGTTGATTTAAGGCACCTATCTTCAGATCATTCTATACATACCCTTTCTCAGTACATATTGCCTGCTTCTTGAAAACAAGGCCTTTCATTCTTTTTTTTTTTTACTAACTTTTTACATCTATTTATATTTAAATATTGTATGTATATGTGTGTTTGCGTGTGTGTATGTGTGGTATGCATGTACTTATTTACATTGGTTCAAACATGCCATGGTGTACAAGTAGAAGCCAGAGGACAATTTCCTAGAGTTGTTTCTCTCCTTCCACCATGTAGGTCCAGGGATTGAACTTGGGTCCTCAGTCTTGACAGCAAGTATCTTTACAACCTAAGCCATCTACCTGGGTCTCAAGATCTTTTCATTCTTGAATACCTATTTTAATGACTTTAGGTAGCTGGGAAATGAGCTATGATAGCTTGTTTGTTCTGGATGGTCACAAAGCATGACATATTTGAGTGTAATCTAAACATGAGGATACATGGGTTCTATTCCTGGACTCTTGTAAATTTGCTTAAAGCTCTGAAGATATTTTATTTTTTAAGTTTTCATCATAGATAAGAGTATGTTTAACTTGCTTATACAGTGGATGTAAGTCACATGCTAGCTCATTCATTTGTATACTTTTTGTTCAATAAAGTATCAGTTAAAAACAAATTTAATTAAAATGAGTCACACAAACTGTACTTTTAAGCATATAAAAGTAAACTAAGGGCCTGGCACAGTGGTGCGTGTCTTTAATCTCAGCATTTAGGAAGCAGAGGCAGGCAGCTCTCTGAGTTCAAAGTCAGCCAAGGTTACATAGTGAGAACCTGTCTCAACAAAACAAACCAAATACAAAAACTAATTAAATTGAATATATTATTAAAATTCATCACATTTGTTTTATAAGCATAATTACATTCTCTCCATACATATTCCTCTTCCACACTCTCAAAATTGTTCAATTGGTCATCCTAGGCTAGTCTTAAATCCATAATTCTCCTGTTTCTGTCTCCTGAGAGCTGCAATTACAGGTATGTGACACTATGCCCAGATTCATTTTGCTTTGTAAAATGTAGCTAAAGAAAATATAAAATTCTAGAAACCATGCCCTACTTCATTCCTAACAAACAGCTTTGCTAGAGTCAGACTTTTTGGTTCTACAATTTATGAGCAGAGTGGTTGAAACAAGGCGCCTTGAAAGCATCCATTTCCTAAACTGGAAATGGTGAACACAGCATGTCCACCTTAAGATACACTGTGGAAGTAAAGTAAGATTATATTTGTTAAACATATCATGCTGCATGCTATCAACTCATATAAATGGAAATTACTATTTTAAAGGAAGAATTTTCTTTAATCCCTGCTACTGAAATGTACATTGAGTGGTGAGCATTGAGATCCCTCAGTTCAAATATTTCGTCAATACAGACAAAGGTCCTGAATTTCATCATGGAGCATCTGATGCCTTCATTTGAAGTACCACACGTCTTTAATTTTAACATTTTCTTCATATTATGCCAGCAGCCCCATCTCAGCTTAATATGCCCCAAAAAGTCAATCATTCAAACAAGCAACACTTTCATCCACAGTTCCAAAGCAGAAAATCCACTCCCCAAATCCAATCCAGTCTTTTGCCCATCAAACTGTGTTGGTAAAAGTGTTCTTCCTTCCCATCCTGCTTTTGTCTTTTTTTTTTTTTTTAAATAATATTGCTTAAACTTCAAAATCAATTATACCAATCACACTCGAATCCATGAAGTTGGTTCTTATTCAAGATGTTGGCAGGTGGTGTATGTGGCACAGAAGAGTGGTTCTGCCCTAAGGTCTACAGGAGCTCAGGTCTTCTCTGTGTCTGCTTAGCAGTGGCCTGGAAATGCTTTTGGTCAATGCTTTACTAATAAGATGAAGGAAGCACCTTTCCTATATAGAATATGGAGTTCTTGAGAGGACATGGGGAAATGAGGAACATAGAAGCATTTCATTCAAGTGGCTGAGCTATGATCAGGATCATCACAAACAGTCAGAATGAGAACTAGACAGAGTTCAAGATAGAACCAAGGTTTGTTTCAGACATTGGATAGATTTAAATGAATTTGGTAAGTCTCTGAGCTCAAACCAGTGATTCCTCCAGATGGGAAATAGCACATATAGCTCAGGAAAAATTGTAACATGCATGACATGGAGATCCACAAATGGTCAGAGATATGAGGCAGAGAAAATGGATGGCAGAAACCATTTATGAAAACACAGCTCAAAGACATATTTAAGTTGTACGACATCTCTGTATATTATCCTTTGGGTTTTACTTCAAGATATAAAATGATAAGGGAGAAGAGAGGATTTGGTAGATATGCCAAGTCTTTGAGAAAGCAAGTGGTTGGCTCAACTCTGCATAACCACAGTGACAGAACTTTTAAGGGGATGCTTT
Organism: Peromyscus californicus insignis; assembly: GCF_007827085.1. Classification (NCBI taxonomy): domain Eukaryota; kingdom Metazoa; phylum Chordata; class Mammalia; order Rodentia; family Cricetidae; genus Peromyscus; species Peromyscus californicus. The sequence continues at coordinate 139,157,715 of NW_026294606.1, read as the reverse complement.
GGGCCATATTTCACTCTAAGAATTGGACACAGAGCTGAGCTATAGCCCTTGCTCACAGGTTTGTTTTTTTTTTTCTTTTTTTTTTCAGTCTAATGGAGAAAGTGAGTGTGCTTACAAATGAACCAAATATAGTCTTCCACTTGGTCTTCAGTAGTATTTGATCCAACGGACACAATCAGAAAGGTAAGTCCAAGGCAAACATCTCGGTAAGAATTTCTAAATATGAAAAAGAGTCTTTGAGAGGAAATGATCTCAAATCTGTAGAAGCGTTCAAACAAAGATGAACTAATCAAAAATGAAATATTTGAAAATATGAGGTTATAACAGAGGACTCCCATGTTCTTTCCTAATGAAGATCCCATGAGTCTCAGAAAGAAACAAGACCCATTCATTAAGCAGGCTCAATATAGCTGGATTTAGTGGCGCATGCCCTTAATAGCAACACTTGGGGTTCAGAGTCCCAGAGAAAGGTCATCTGGTAGTAAAAGTGATGAAAAAACAATAACTATCTTCAAATACTGGTGGTTCTTGACTTCTGGTGAAATTCAGTCTTGATTATGTTAAGTCAAAAATACTCTAAATCAGAAAATCATTTAATAAACTGAATCCAGAAATTACAGCCAAGCAATACAACCTAGCATAGAGTTGTGGCTGTTTCCTCTGGTATAACAGGGCTAAGTGAACATTGCAGCTCTCTGTTGCCATCCAGCATTACAAGAGGAACATGCTACATGCCATTAGCCAATAAAAGACCCAAATTCTAAATCTCCAGTACACTTTACTCCATGCACAATGCTTTTGCATGGTTGTAAAGGTGAAATAATATAAGCTGAATTGTCCTGATGAGGGCCTATCTGCATGTGACAGACAGCCATGTGAGCAGAAGATAAGTGCCCACTGTGTACCAAGCACTGTGCTTCCTAATATAAGATACCATTTAAATGCACTGAGTCATTACCAATAAAGGGAGCTACAGCTATGGCTTGAAAGACTTAAGTGCTATGTGTTGCTCTGGTTATTTTAGCATGTATCAGGAAATCACAAGCTGTATTTTCCCTCTGGGTCCTCTGTTGGGCATCTCATAGTAGATCAGAGTCTCTGAAAGGAGAGAGAACTGCCCAGGCACTCAGGGATATCTAATCACATTAACAGACGCACAACCACTGCCAGTATGAAACCTCTATGTTATATACAATTTTGGGTGAAAGGTCTATGTTAGAAATAATCATTGAGGGAACCTTGGATACCTTGCTTGCCTGTCTAGGCCTTACTTGTTATACAAGCTATGAATATCAGGCCTCATTCAACACATAGAATCCATGTCTGCTTCATTTCAGAACAGTTGAAAATTCAGTATTCAGGAAGTTCATCTTCCTAGGAAATGGTCAGGGTAGGCAGAAGTTCACTTAATGGTTCCATGGAGAGGAACAATAAAAGTGTTGTTCCTGAAGGCTCACAGGGGACTGAGAGATTACAGCTATCAAAAGAGAACCTCCTCTCTTTCCACAGAAAGCAGCACAAAGGCAATTAGAGATGAGTGGGGGTACCAATTTGCAGAGTCAACCATCAACATTTTCTGTAACCACTGTCTGGAATCTGACTTCATAACCTTTGTAATATAGGTAATAAGCAGGCATCAGGGCTAAGAGAAAAGGAGATAAATTAGGACTCCCCACCAAACAGGTGAATCATGAAACAGCCACTGCCCCAGCTGCTTCCCTTTATTAGCTTGGCATCATTGATATCTCAGTGGTGGCATGAGGGTGACTTTGTGTGCCAGATGGGACAAGATAAAGGGCTAGCAGACACACAGAGCCTTGTGTAAAAGTTGGCAAGAACTGTTTTGCTGATTTAAAGCAAACTACCTACGGGTATGATCATTTAGTTTTGAACAAGGTCCTTAGATGAGAGCAACTAGGCCATCACAAACCTCAGGAGCATCACTTGGGTGGGTCACTTTTATTCCTAGCAGGAAGGTCTGTTCTCAGTAGGTCTTTAAATGGAGGCTTCATGCTTAATTAATTTGTTCTTTAGAGACAGTTACAAAAGGAACAGTTTCAAGAACTTAGGGGACCCTTGTCTAAGTAGACTTATATCTTAGCCTATACAAGAAATTAAAAGAACACAGAAGGATTGGACACAGTCGAGTTAAGACAGTTTTAGGTTTTGAGCCATGATTACATGGCTCCAGAGTGTTCAACTAAGATTTGGAATTATTTATCCATGTAATGGGGATTCTAGAACTGAGCCCATGGAATTGTGGGAATCCAGAGAAGAAGCAGGGAGAACACTAGAAACAACATATAAATTTTAAAGTGAATAGACCTTAGATGCAGCCCATGGGCCCAGTAACCCCAAGTGCATTGAGCAAGGGTATCCACTTTTTCTAGTGGCTGCTGCCCTTGCCTTCAGATCTAAACTCCATCTATGCCTACTGAATTATACAACTTCCTGTTTCACATCATCTCATTTCAAAAGGGAAAAGTAAAATATCAGCTTTGGCATTTCTTAGCTGCCTGATCTTAGGCAAATACTCTTCAGTGCTGGATTTCAGGTTTATGAATTATCTGTGAGATGGAGGTAATCAAACTTCACTCTCAAGCCCAGAGGGTTGTCATGAGAAGTGAGTGACAGTTTGCAGCCATCTACAAAGCTCTATAAAAAAATTAATCCCCCCATTCTCTGGAGGCTCAGAGCTCCAAGCTTTGAGCGGTGCTCACAGCAAAGAAAGTACAGTTCTGGTAGTCTATTGATATAGGGATCTAGAGTCTGGAAATAAATGGGCCATGCAAGTACAAGGAAGACCGAGGAGCATTCTACAGGCCTCAGAGACGAGCAGGCTGAGACTTCTATTTGCAAATCCACACTAATGGTCATTATGGAGAGAAGTAAATGAGTCAATGGTGGGTTTCCTACAGTTCGTTTTTAATCATGTACCCATCCCTCATAAATTTCCTATTCCCTCATACTCCATCTTCAGCACTAACAGAAAAAATAAGGGGCTCACAGGAGCATTTCTGAGAAGTGCCATTTCCAAGAGCTTTACAAAGCAATTTCTTGGAGCCAGCCATATCAGAGGAGGCGGCTGTCTTGTGTGTCTGCAGATGTGCCATCTGACATACTTGTTGAACACAACGACAGAACACAGCTCATATCTGCTTCCTTCCTGTTATTCCTCCTTCCCAGATATCATCTAAAGTGTGACACATGAATGTGCTCTGTTCCTCACATTTGTCATGGAAAAATACTCATCCTGGTTTCACAGTGAATTTGAAGCTAGCATGGGCTACATGGTGAGTTCAAGGCCAATGCTAACTACATAATGAATACTATCTGAAAAAGAAAAGTGGAACAGTCAAAAGAAAAGATAGAAAAAAAATGCTTACTTATCTGTCCCAAGGCTCCTATTAGGATATGTGCTGGTACACACAGAACCACTATTGTAAAGTCACAGCCAGGCAGACATCTGGCTGCCCACAGACTCCAAATCATACTCAGAAATGTAATGACCCTCTTTTGTGATCAAAGACAAATCTTGCCTTGTTGTTCTTTATAACCCAGTGCTTGAGCTGTACATGGTAACCCAGGCCCCTAATCCCAGCTCTTGGGAGGCTGAGGCAGGATTATCAGAGGTTCCAGACTAGCCTGGGAAGCTTAGTGAGATACTCACTGAAAGCAAAATGTAAAAAAAAAAAGGGGAGAGAATATAGCCCAGTAGTATGGTGCATGCCTAGCATTTGGGAGGCCCCAGGTTAAATCCTCAGAACTGAAAACAAAATAAACAAAACAGCTCTGAATGTACTGTGTATGAGTTACTTAGCAAGCATTTTCTTAATCAGATACCCAATTAGGCACACAGCAGGGACAAAATCCAGGGAACAAACAGATACTATGGGTCTTAGCTGCCTTTCTAATACTGTGATAAGACACCATGACCAAGAGTTCATTTGAGGCTTATAGTTTCAGAGTGTTAACAGTCCATAAGATCATGCCAGGGAGCAGGGTAACAGACAGGCAGGCATGATATTGGAGCAGTAGCTGAGAGCTCACATCTTAAGACAAAACTACCAGGTATAGGGGCTAATAGGAATGCTGTAGACATTTGAAATTTCAAAGCATTTGCCAATGACACATCTCCAAAAAGGACACACAGCCTAATCCTTCCCAAACAGTTCCACCAGCTATTGACCAAGTATTCAAACATATGAGTCTACGTAAGCCATTCTCAAACCATCACAAGCAATTTATCACAGGATGCCATGGAGTTTTATGATCTGCGGTGAGTTCCCTGAAAAAACACATGCAATCCACAAAACAAAGGGTCTCCAAGGTGATGATGAAGTAGGGAATTTCCCCCGACAGCATAGCCTCAGCAAAAGAATAGGTAATGACTTAGTAACAAGGAAAGGGAAACCAGAAACAGTTTTAATAGCAAAAAAAAAAAAAAAAATAGTTTGCAGAGCTGTGGTCTTGCTCTTATGAGCAATAGTGGGCCACAGATGATTTTCAACAGAAAACAGGGGTACCCAGCATGGGCTTGCATTTTCAGAAAACTGATCCTTGCTATTGTGCAAGAATAGACCTGGGAGAGGAAATGTGAGCAGAAGAGAAGACAAGAGAGGAAGCTTGGTTGGGGATATTGGCTAGGGAGATAGGACTCAGCTAGGATATGGGGTAACACATAGGAAGAGGAAGGACAAACCAATAATAAGCAGCTATGCAGATGAGAGTGCCATGAGCCAGGCAAGGGGCAGATGCAAGTTGGCAGAGATGATCATATATAAATGTTTTCCTGTATGACCACTGATGACATGAAAACATCATGTTCTATATAATGTATCCATTCATTATCCTGCAAAGTTGTGGGAATAGGAATCGTGAGACATAGGAGAGGGATGGTAACAGGTAAAAAAAAAGTAGAGATGTCAGGAATCTTCTATGGAGGAAACGATTCTAGAAGATAGTACCCATTTTAATGTGCCAGGTGGAATTCGTTAAATTGTTACATGTTTTAAATAATAAAAGATTTAACTCAGTTAATAACTGTCCTAGCTTGTTTTCTATGGCTGTGATAAAGACCAAGACCAAAGGCAACTTGGGAAGGAAAGAGTTTATTTAGCTTAAATATCCTGATCATAATCCACCATTGAAGGGAGACATGAAAGAAACTCAAGGCAGAAACTAAAACAGAGGCCATGGAGGAACACTGCTTCCTGGTTTGCTTTCCATGTCTTGCTCAGTCTATGTACAACCCAGGACCAACTATCCAGAGGGGGTACCATCCCAGTGTGCTGGGCCCTCCCACATCAACTCTTAATCAAGAATATATCCAACAGACCAATCTGACAGGGGAATTTTTCCCAACTGAGGTTCTCCTTCCTAAAGAACCCTAACTTGTATCAAATTGACAAAAAATGTAACCAGAATGAAACCAGTATGTAAAATAATAGACAACTGGTCTATCTGGATCTCCGTGAGTAGAACCATAGACCCTCTATTCGTCTCCTGTCGTCTGAGGTTCAGGGACTCGGAAAAGTCCTGGGCTCCAGGGGGCACCCTGTCCCTTCAACATCCTAATCATTAATCAACATTACAGATCACATCCCAGGCCATGTGATCAATAGGATCCACAACTTAGGTACTACATGATCTTAGGATTCAAAGAAAGTGGGATTCTTCAATTTTCAAAACATTAAAAATCAAAACAAAACAAACAAACAAACAAAAACAGGGTCTTACTATGTTTTCTCTAATTCCAAGTTTCTATCAGTCCTCCCACTTCAGTCTCCCTAGTGCTGGGACTATAGGTTCCAGGCACTGTGTCTGAAAGCACCAAGTATTTATGAGAACCTGACATGTTACAGATACTATATCCTCCTTCAGTGGCTGGCATTATAACAAATATTTGAAATTAAAATTTAGGAACTGCCCTCACCCAGTTTTTTTTTTTTTTTTTTCTTTTATATCATTCAGGTTGGCTTGGAAATAATTATCCTTCTGCCCTATTTTCCTCATTTCTGGGATCACAGCCCCGTGCCACCCTACCTGACTCAGTCTGTGTTTCTAAACAAGCCATAAGTGGCTTATTGATTGGGACAAGGGAGGGAGGAAGTGGAGTGAGCAATAAGTGTGGAGGCAGAGGCAGCCCTCTTGCCAGCTCTGCTCCTCCTCCCTCTGTTCCTCCTCCCTCTTTTCATTTATGCATGGTATATGTACTAAGACCCTGGGAAACTGAGTGACTTGCTTCCCTCTTTTCATTTACGCATGGTATATGCACTAAGATCCTAGGAAACAGAGTGACTTGCTTTTCACCTTAATTAGTACAGCAATTTGCTAAATTTTGTTTTTACCTTTTTAAAAGTGTTAATCAATTTTAGCTCAGAATAGATTGGAATGGCACACAAATTAGAATAACCCCCCAAATGCAAAATACTGAACGTCTCGGTCAACCTCGGAGCCTGAAATATGTGAAAATCAGAAACTAGCCTGCATCAACATGATCAATCTATTTAAAATGTTCCTACTCTGAAATGAAATTATAATGGCTTTGTGGCTCTTAGAAGAATCTATTTGACAGAATCAACCCCATGCCTATGTGTCTGGTCCTTCCCAAGGTGGTTAGAAACAGAAAGCCAGAGTTTTCCTCCAAAACTACTAGTTCCTCTAACAATAGCAGTACACTAGACCTCCAAGTATGTGAGACACCTACCATGCACCACCTACTACGTATCAGAAAAACAGAAAAAGAAGGCATGCGCTCTCATCTTCTTACTTCAATAAAGAGGTGCTGCTAGACTCCAATGGCAGGCTCAGCATTTTAACACTGTGACACAATACTGTCATTTACACATTCCTTGCTCAAGATTTATGGAAGTGTTTTACAAAAAATAAGAAAATAAAAATAAATGTAAACACAAATACGCACACACACAACTTATCATGTTTCATGTAAGTTTATATTTTGTGTCATGATGCATTCATAGCTACCTTTGGGTGCATGGGGACTAAGAACTACAGATTAGACATAGTGGTAAGAGCCAAGTGGATAGCAAGTTTCTTGCTCATTCTTGGAAAGGAGAAAGGAAAGTAATGCCATTGACTATAAAAGGATGGGTCAGATGGTGGTAAGATATTAGGAAGAATAAGTTTGATAGAGGGCACAGAATAAGCAAAGGACTGCAACACTGGAGAAGCCACATATTAGGTGTCCTCTAATATTTATAGCTAAATGTTAGGGAGACAAGAGATAGATAAGAAGCAGAGTTGGGAGCCCTCGTCAGTGGTCTTTAATTAGACCACAATCTCAATCATCATGCAAACAAGGTGGCATCATTCAAGCAAAGGAATCAGATGACCACATGAATTTTATTGGTTGAAATCTTCCTAATGCAGTATTTATTCAGTGTATTTTTCTTGGGGTATCATCATCTTTCATCAGAAACTCCTACTTACCCCAATAGTTGGGATTATAACCTTTCCGTACCTGAAAAACATGCTAATATGGGCTGCTTATTGATTTGTGTCTTGTGACCAGTAGTTAACTGTGCTTAGAGTTAAGGCAAGGTCTGCCAGATTCTGAGGTCAACATTCACCTCAGTGAACAATAGAGTGATTATCTACCATTCAACCACAGACCATGTTCAGATACATACCGCGGTCAGTGAACTTCACCTTCTACCGATTTCCTTGGTGGCTGGAATTGCCCAGACCAAAGTAGATTCTGTATTAGATGACCAGTTTTGCTAATATGTGGCTTAATGATAAATTCAGATAAGTACAGTTATAAACTGAACATTTCCTACTAGGAAGTGAGGTTCCTGTTCTTGCTACAGTTAAATTAATGATACCCAACCAAGGTTTCCAATGCAGCACATCAGGGAAACTCTTCTCCCTTCCTCCCTTCTTCCTTTCCATACCTTGAGCTCATCAGCATTATAGAAGTCCACACGCACAGCCGGTACCATCCAGGTCTGGAAGAGTGTAGCCAGGATCTGTTCCGCAATAGAATCAGCGATGAGGTGGAAGTGCAAAGGGTTCCGCCTGTGGAGGGGAAAGGAGGATGCCAAAAAAGCATTAAAGGCCTTGAGTCTACTTGCAAATTCACCACTTTCCCAACTGATAATATGCGACAGTGTCACAAGACACTGTGGAAATAAATCAGGCATATAGCTCCACAGTGCTTCTTGGTAAAGATATTAGAACTACAAGTGAAAGAGGACAATTCCCTCAACCTCCACATTTCAGAGCCTAGACAACTAAGCACCATAGAAGGCGAAACCCAATTCTCACATCTGTTATGAAAAAAAACATGGATTCTAAGAATCTGAAGTGGGGCATATTTAATTAACAACTGCATCAATCTTTATATCTACCAATTTGACATACCAGAATTAATGCAGAAACACAATGACAGCGGGCCATATCTTAAACTGGTGTGGACAGCTGGCAACATACTTCTCCATTAACTCAAAGATAAGATGTGTTTTCTACTTGTTCTTTTCCAAAACAAAGCTATGTTTTCATGCTGGAGTCATCTGGAGCTTCACTGAGGATACCAGCCTGCCTCTTTTGTAGTGGGTCCAAGCCTTGTAGTCACTCAACTGTCTACAGTGACCAGCCCTTACTGGACAGTTCATGACACAAGGGCACAGATTCTGGGAGCTTTAGTGGTTTGAATATGAAATGTCCTCACAAGGACTTAAGTGCTTGAATACTTGGTCCTTGGCTGGTGGCACTGTTTGGGTAGGTAGTGGAACCTTTAGGAGTAAAGTTTTGCTGAAGAAAGTAACTGGGAATGATTCTGACTTTTTATAGCTTAAGCTCACTTCCTGTTCATGTTTTCCTCCTGACTGCAGAGATGAACAGCTGGCTTTGTGCTCCTGCATGATAAAATGCAACCCATTGAATTTTATGGCAACTTCAAGCCATAATAAATTATTTCTTAATTAAGTTGATTTTGTTTGGATATTTTCTTACAGCAATGAAACAAGTAAAAAGTGTAGCTAGAGTTTTCCTGCCTGGCTTATCCTCATTTTACTATTTAAAAAGACAGTCAAATTAAGGGCCAGGATGGCAGCTTTAGAAAAACTTGTTAAACCTGTAAAAATTCAGACAGAAGAAATTAACAGTGAAGTTATTTCAAGATTGGATCATAAGGTTACAGAAAGAAAGCCTGTTTTCACAAAGTCACCCTTAATTTATCCAGTAACCATACAGCAGTTGCCAAATCAAATGACTACACAAAATATTTGGGCTCCAATTGAAATGTTAGATTTTCGAAGGTTTAAGGAGGCAATAGTATCTTATGGCATGCATTCCCCATATGTAAAGCAAATGTAAAACTCCTGGTTAACATATAATAGGATTCTACTACAGGACTCGCAGGAGCTGGCACAAGCTGTTCTTGAACCCAGTCAGAGGCTTCAGTGGCTAACTTGGTTCAAGGATGAAGCTAAAAACATAGAAAAACAATGGAGGGATAAAGGAATACAAGTCTGCCAGGATCAGCTTATTGGAGAAGGCCAATATGTTTCAGTACAAACACAATGTTTATATGATTCCAAACCCTAATTTTATGTCGAACAGCAGCCTTGAATGCATGGGACAGAGTTGAGGAACCATGAAAAAAAAATTGGGTAATTTACAAAGGTTATACAAGACCCAAAAGAATCTTTCACAGAGTTTTTACAAAGACTGGCTTCAGCAGTAAAGAGAATGGTCCCGGATTCAGAAGCTAGTTAGATAATAATTGAATCTTTGGCCTTTGAGAATGTGAATGCAGCATGCAAAACAATAATCAGGCCATTAAAGGCAAGATCTGCACCTCTGGAAGATTGGATTAGAGACACGGTTAATGTTGAGGCTCATGACCATGATGATATGTGGGTAGGAGAAGCAATTTCAAGAGGTTTGAGGAATGTTAGATGTTTTGGATGTGGAAAGCAAGGACATTTGAAAAGGGACTGTAAACAGGTCATTCCTAGAAACAATGTTTCTTCAAGGAACAATGGCAAGAGAATGCCCCTTCCTTCTGGAGTAGGCAGAAGGTGTGGTAAGGGAAAACACTGGACCAATGAATGCAGATCAACAAGAGACAAACAAGGTAATCCTTTGCCTCAGTTTTCGGAAAACTCTCAGAGGGGCCTCAGGCAGGCCCCAATAGCAAATCCAGTTCAAACCTTTCCTGCAGTCATAGAGGAAACCCCTACTCAGAGCAATTAAATAACCAAATGCCTATTGGAATAAAACATGCTGGTCAGGATGATGAAACAGAGAGAATAGAAAATTCAGGAGAAAATATAAAGAAAAATTTTTGGCAAACTTCTATTAATGAACAAAGACCAAAATTAACAATAAAAAAAAATGGTGTTTTGTTGTCTGGTCTGGTAGACACAGGTGCGGACGTTAACATAATTGCACCAGAATGTTGGCATCCAAATTGGCCTCTTCAGGAGGTAAATGTTCAACTGTTAGGAATTGGGACTTTATCTCAGATGAAACAGAGTGCAAGATGGCTCGATGTATAGGTCCACAAGGACAGAGAGGAAAATTAAAACCATATGTGGCTAACATAGCTATGAACCTGTGGGGTTGAGACTTGTTGCAACAATGGAATACTCAGATTAACATCCCTCCAATCTCAGAAACAAATCATAAACTAGCACATGTTTCTGAGAGAAATATTAGAAGATATTATTCTAATGAGTGGTCACCAGCCATTCATATTATACAAGAACAGGGCACAACAACGGATGATCTTCCAAAGACAGCAACAGCTCTACCTTTAAAATGGTTAACAGACAAGCCTGTATGGGTCCAGCAATGGCCTTTAACAACAGAGAAACTACAGGCTTTAAAAGAGTTGGAAGAAGAACAGTTAAATGCTCAGCATATTGAAGAATCAACCAGCCCTTGGAATTCTCCTGTATTTGTTATTAAAAAGAAATCTGGTAAATGGAGAATGGTAACAGACCTTAGAGCAATTAACAAAGTAATTCAGCCAATGGTCTCTCTACAATCTGGAATTCCTCTGCCTACTCTGTTACCAAAAGGATGGACTCTCATAGTTATTGATTTAAAAGACTGTTTCTTTTCAATACCCTTACAAGAAAAAGACAGAGAAAGATTTGCTTTCACAGTGCCTACTTATAATAATTCTCAACCGGTTAAAAGATTTCAATGGAGGGTCCTCCCACAGGGAATGTTGAATAGCCCAACTCTGTGTCAATATGTTGTACAACAGCCATTAGAAGTGATAGGTAAAAATTTTCCTAAATCTATAATTTATCATTATATGGATGATATTTTACTAGCTGACACAAATGCAGATACTTTAGAAAGAATGTTTGAAGAAGTAAAGAAAATTTTGCCTTGCTGGGGATTACAAATTGTTCCTGAAAAGATACAAAGAGGAGATACTATTAATTATTTAGGATATAAAACAGAGCGACAAAAAATTAGACCCCAAAAGGTACAAATTAGGAGAGATAGACTACAGACTCTTAATGACTTTCAAAGATTATTTGGAGATATTTCTCATCTACAAACTATTGTTGGGGTAAAAAATGATGAACTGAATAATTGTTTGAAACCTTAGAAGATGATAAGGACTTAAATAGTCCAAGAAAATTATCACCTGAAGTTGAGAAAGAATTGGCCTTGGTAGAAAAGAAAGTACATGAAGGGCATGTGGATCATATTGATCCAAAGCTGGATTGCATTTTGGTTATTTTACCTTCAAGGCATTCTCCTACAGGAATATTAATGCAGAGGGAAGATATTATATTGGAATGGATATTTTTACTAAATAATCCAAATAAAAAATTAAAAACTTATGTGGAAAAAATGTCTGACTTGATTTGGAAAGGAAAATTGAGACTTCATCAATTAGTAGGAATAGACCCAGCAGAAATTGTTGTACCTTTAACTAAGGAGGACATTGAAAAATTATGGACAGAAAGTGAACCTTGGCAAAGAGCTTGAAGTAAATTTTTGGGAGAAATTAACAGCAAATATCCCAAAAGCGATAGAATTGATCTTATAAAGAGAGCTGATTGGATCTTGCCTCGAATTGTACGGGAAAAACCCATATCTGGAGTTCGTACATTTTATACAGATGCCAACAAACAAGGAAAGGCAGGTTACAAATCAGAAAATTTAAGTAAAGTGGTTCAAAGTCCTTATAATTCAGTTCAAAAATCAGAATTGTATGCTATTCTGTTGGTATTAATGGATTTTTCAGAACCTCTCAACATAGTAACTGACTCTCAGTATGCTGAAAGAGTAGTATTACATATTGAGACTGCAGAATTTATCCCTGATGCTTCAGAATTAACTTCACTATTTATTCAACTACAAAATACAATCAGAAAAAGGAGTCATCCTTTTTATATAACTCACATTCGATCCTATACTGGTCTGCCACAAGCACTAGCACAAGGCAATGATGAAATTGATAAATTATTGATAGGAAATGTGCTGGAGGCCTCAGAATTTCATAAAGAACATCATGTCAATAGTAAAGGTTTAAAAAAGGATTTTTCCATAACCTGGCAACAAGCCAAAGAAATAGTAAAGAAATGTCCTACTTGTTCCTTCTACAATCAAATGCCATTACCAGCAGGATGTAACCCAAAGGGTACTCAGAGGAATGAAATCTGGCAGATGGACGTGTTTCACTTTGCAGATTTTGGAAAATTGAAATATGTACACCATACCATTGATACTTATTCAGGATTTCAATGGGCAACTGCTTTGAGTTCTGAAAAAGCTTATTCTGTAATCACTCATTTGCTAGAAGTTATGGCCACCATGGGTATACCTGCACAAATCAAAACTGATAATGCTCCATCATATGTCTCTATCAAAATGAAACAGTTTTTTGCTTATTACAATATAAAGCATATTACAGGTATACCACATAATCCTACAAGTCAAGCAGTTATAGAAAGATCAAGCAGAACTCTAAAGGATATGCTAAATAAACAGAAAGGGGTAACAATAACCCCCAGCAATAGACTACATAATGCTCTAATAACTTTAAATTTTCTCAATGCCAATAAGAAAGGAACAACAGCTGCAGAGAGACATTGGATAATAGAAAAAACTACAGAATTAAATCAGCCTATATACTTTAAGGATGTGCTGACCTCAGAATGGAAACCAGGATATGTGTTATGTTGGGGACGAGGTTTTGCTTTTGTTTCTACAGGAGAAGATAAGCTGTGGGTACCATCAAAATTGAAAAGGTTCTATTTGAACAAGAGAGACCTCTTAATTAGAGGAGGTGATAGTTCATCAACCAGCAGGAACATCCAATTTAAACTAACTTATACCAGTAACACATGCCTTTTCATTTAATCAGATAATAACTTGCCAAAAAGGAACCTCCCCAAAATTAGTCTTGGGGAAAGGTTTTTGTTTTTGTCTTTTAGGAGAATGAAGGTTAAGGAATCTGAAGAAAACTGGACAAATGAGACAACTGAAGAAAAAGGACAAATCATCTAAACCAGGAAACAGAGTGAAATGGCCTATTGGTATATCATCTATAAAATTTTGTAAGTCTTCCTAAATGTTTGTTTCTGCTCTTCTCTAAAGAAATCTAACACTATTGGTCTTCTAATAGTCCCAGTTCAATTAAAATTTAAAGCTGACTTTGGAGTTGGAGAATGGCTCTCTCCTTCTTTAAACTCAAGCATGTTGTTAAAAGGAAAATGCAAACTCCCTGTATCATGACAGAAGAAAAGAACCATCTTCTGCTATGGGACAGGAGAAAAGCCAAATTAATTAAGGGACTATTCTATTACTAATCTCAACTCTTTGATTCTATTCTAATTCTTTAAACTTTTCTTAAAGTATAAATTTTAGTTCAAAATTTACAAGATTAATATATATAGATATATATACATTTTAAACTTTGTTAAGATATGAATGGTCATATAGAGTACTAACTAATTCTAGAAAAAAGGCTTCAATTAGCTGCATATATATGTCTTTGTGTTCGAGTCTCTTATCAATTTTCTGCAGGAAATCATGGCCAGGCCTAACATCAACTGAAGTCTCCAGGAAGAAGATGGGGCCCCACAACAGCAACAATTCCACGAGGACAATAATAATATCACTAAACTGACAAACATCATCTACAGATCAGCTTTGAACTACAAGGTGCTCAGAGCAATTTTGAGATGACTAGCTGAGATGATCCAGTCTCAAAAACTATTTGAATAAGGACTTGAGATAAACCCTGAACTTTGGCATTATACACAGACTGGATAATGAAGGATATAGTTACCTTTCCTAGAATTTGACAATTAACCTAAAATTTTTCTTTCAGGATAAAGATAACTTCGCCCATACCCAGCAGGAAGCATTTTTAAGAATACGATGCCCACATTCCCAAAGAAGTGGTGTGGGGCGGGTGGTTTTTTGGTCTTTTTAATGGGTTTTGGGTCTGGGATAATTTTCATTGTTTAGGGGGGTTGGTTACAAGTTGTTGTCAAGGGTTAGGAAAAAGGCTAAGCAAAGGAGATTAGATTTAAGGTTCTTGTTTAAAAAAAAACAGAAAGAAAGAAAAGAAAAGAAGAAAAAGACAATTACTAGTTTTAAATACTTTACATTGGATTGGATTGTTTTATATTGTATACAAATTATATATATTGAAATTGATATTGTTAGAAAATGCTATATGCATATTTCTAATTGTATTTATACCCTTCATTTAACAATGGAATTTTCTGATCCTTGAATGTTATTATTACCAACTATTAGGATATGAAGAAATGAAAGTTAGTAGTTAGACATTACAATAGAACTTGTAGTCATATTAGATATGTTTTAAAAATTGAGCAGATATATTTTAGATAAACAGGTCATCTTCAAACCCTTCAGAGATCTACAGAATATGGCATTTAAAATGTTTTAATAACTTAGAAAATTTTTCTTTTTTGAGACATGTCGGCTCCTGGCAGTTCCAATCTACTTCAGAGAAAATATGGGCATTGAAGAAACTGCATATGGAGTTAACTTTCATTGTGGCAAAAGTTAGCCACTGGACAACAAAGTATCGTCGAATCAACAGGACAAAATGGACAGACAGGACATGAAACAAAGGACTACTGATTCTTGACAAAACAAGTGTGGTTATGGCTTTATCAAAAGGTATCTTCTGAAGCCAGGACAATATGGCACCATCACTGATGTGGCCTTCGCGATTCAGAAAAGGTACAGTGCCCTTTTCTTCGAAGGCAGCTGAACAGGCAGTGGGCCGATGGCTTCTGATGTGCAATGGAACAGCAGCTGAAACAGTTATTCTTGAAGAGTAACTAAGCTCAAGCCTCTCAATAGTAGACTGGCATTTGATAGAGGGATGTGGAGAAGAACGGGATGCTGTGATGAAGCCATATATACAGAGCCAAGAAGAATGGACAGCTGAATTAAAAAACCATCAACAATTTCCAGAATTTAAAATCCTGAATCATGACATGACACTAGTGGAATTCAGGTGTTTCTGGTACATGAACTGCTCTTACCCAATGTGAGGTTGAACTGTTGACCTTGTGTACATCCTACTTCACAAATGAGTCTGTCAGATACACTAAGCCTATAGGTTGAAGATGATGCCCCAACACTGAGGAGAAACCTCAGGTGACTGTCCAGGCAGCTGGCTGTTTTTGTCAACTCACAAATTTTTTGAAATTCCTTGCATGCACTTCCTGTTTTGATTTTTGTTAGCTAATATTATTTCCTTCTTGGGTCTCTGAGGGAGTTGAAGATTAGTTAGTTATAGTTGAAGGTTAGTTAATTATAGTTGAAGATTAATTAGGAAAGAAAGTGAATTAGATACATTTTGGACTTACCAATATAGGATAGATAATGAAATTATTTTCTCTGAATTTGTCAAATACAAATGGACTAGACATTTTTAGGTATTTATTAGTTGTATATATTGTATATAGTTATTGTACTTTTGTATATAGTTTTTCTTTTGTTAGTTATAACCTTTTTCTTTTTTTCATTTTATTAAAACAGAAAAGGGGAAATATGGTAGTATTTTATTTGTACTGAAATGTGATTTTAATTGTATGTTAATAAATAAAGTTGCCCAGGGGTCAGAGCTATTAGAGCCATAGCAAGAGCGTGGCGGTGGTGGCACACGCCTTTAATCCCAGCACTTGGTAGACAGAGCTAGGTAGATCTCTGTATGTTCAAGGATACAGTCAGCATTGGAGACACACGCCTTTAATCTCAATCCCAACCATAAGAAGACCTGGAAGTCTCTACAGACAGGCAGTGAAGAGGCAGTCATATGTTTGGGTTTACAACCAATGACAAGGCAGAACAGAAAGATTATATAAAGACAAACACACAGGAAGTAGCTCCCTTTTAGAGAGGTCTCTTGGCTTAAGAGGCTAGCTGCAGGGTAAGGCTCTTAGCTCTGATCTCTTGGCTTTCTTCTTTGCATTGGTTCTGTGTTTCTTATTTAATAAGACGGTTGGTTACATCTACAAAAAAGTACCAAAAAATTGGTACCAGGTGAGGGGTTGTAATGTATGCTTTTGAACATAAGCTAGAATAAACCCTTCCTTCCTTAAATTGCTGTATCTCATGTCTTTTGTTGCAACATGAAAAGTAATCAATACAAGGAAAAATGGACATGAATTCTACATCCAGTTCTGGCTCTTCCCAGAGCATTTCCTTCTTGAGTCTGGTAAATGATAAACCAGCCTGCCTCCATCTTAGGCTTAAAAGCAATTTTATAATAAAGACAAAATAGGTTCATTCCTGATTATGATTAGACTTTTGTTTCTCAAGGACTAGATTATGACCCATCTGTAACCTTAACTACGAATGGTTCTGTGCAGCCTATTCCAGGAAACAGCAACCATGCCTCTGTTTCAAAAGATTATTATGACCATCTACGGCTACCCTGCTATGACTACCTGTTGCTATAACTATGTTGTTTTGACCACTTTGCAACCACCTTGCAACTATGTCTTTGTTTCAGGTTGTTATGACTAACTTGGTATGCTTATGCTCTGCTACTATAACTTTGCCTATTTTGCCTGCCAAATTCCCCATTTGGAAACCACCTATCCCTGAGCTGTAAAAACCTTTTCTTCTTCTTCTTTTTTTTTTTTTTTTTTGGTTTTTCGAGACAGGGTTTCTCTGTGTAACTTTGCGCCTTTCCTGGAACTCACTCTGTAGTCCAGGCTGGCCTTGAACTCACAGAGATCCGCCTGCCTCTGCCTACCAAGTGCTGGGATTAAAGGCATGCACCACCACTGCCCGGCTAAAACCTTGTCTTCTTCTTGTCCAGTGCTGATCTCTCAAACCCTGCCTTTAGGGAGAGACAGCCTGTGTACACAAATAAAAAGGCTTGCTTTAATTAATTTGTCCGTGATGGTTTGGCTCAGTGGTCTTTCTCCTTGCATCTTTGGGATTAACAATAAGCACCATTTATGCACTCTCTCTAGCAATAAAAAGAGTCCCATCCATTTCATACAACCCATGTCTTCCACACCCAGTCAATGGTAAATCTACAGAGGCCATTCCACCTAGGAGTTCCAAGTTAGATCTCAGGAGATAAATCTATTGGCTTTCATATATCTTGGATCTGTAAAAAACTAAGAGTGAACCTTGGAAAGTCATATGGCTAAGTGTCAGCTTTAAAATCTTTAAAATGGGCTTGATTAATAATAGTTCTATGCATGTATGTATGCACGTATGTATCTATTTATCTGTCTATCTATCTACATCAACTAGAATTAAGTATATGAAGCAAATAAAACAGATAACATAAGAAGGTCAAGGACTTGGTTAATGATGGCTGTCATGATCATACCCAACCATCACTGATATCTCATGAATATTTACTTTTTCTCCATGACTATTGCCTCCTCCAACATATATTTCATTCTATAAATCCTATGTTCTCTCTAAAATGATGTCATAATCTGCTGTCAACTGTGTAATATGTTAAGATCTATGCTCCCATGTTGGGCTAACAGGGATTTTAAAGAGTTCACCTTATCCTCCACTTCATTTTCATGTCATTATAGTCCTTCTTCCAACTCTGGCTGTTTTCTGTTCCATATCCACATATGACCCTCTCCTGTTCTTTCTACACAATAAGCTCCAGAGTCATAAACTCAGGGCAGCCTTCTTCAGTCATCCTACCCAAAATAGCCCCATATCCTCCCACTATGTTCCATCCCAGGTCCCTGTTTGGTTCCATCCTCACAATAGTTAGCAGTGCTGATGTTTGTTCTCAAATGTAGCTATGTCTTCTATCTCTGGGATAATGTGAGCTGTCTGAGGCAAAGCTTTCATGTTTTCATAAGTAACTGTCCTTGTTTCCTTTCACTGCCTTAGTGTGGCTTGCAAAGTACAAGGCCTAATGTAGCTCAAGAAAAGCACTATGTGCTTTTGCAAGCTTGTGTTCCTGTTGGCAGCTTTTCCTGAACCATCAACTCTCGCCTGGAATCACTACCTTCTGTCTTCTGCTCCAAAGACAGTACAATGACTGAAGTAGCTTCTCATAATATAGGAACACCCTACATCCTACTGAATTAAGACTGGACTTTGGGAGCTCCATTTTGTTAATAATCTCCAGATTTTTTTCAAACTTGCTTACATAAAGAATTACCTTGTCTTGTTTAATGAAAGAATAAGTGAATCAACAAAGACCAAGATGACCCAAATTACATCACAGTTTGACAGAATTAACTGGAACTTAACTATTGAGAAGCATTTTGAAGGAAATGGAGGAGGGACTTCTACAACACTGGGTTATGTAACTAGTTTATGAAACTAGATTTTAGTTGCTATGCTTAGGCAATTAAAGGACAGGCTCCATAGTGGATCATGTGCTAATCACACAACACATGTCAAACTTCCTCTGCAACTGTAATACATATTACGTATGTCTTTTCTACCAAATAATTGAAACATATTTAAGACAAGGAATTAAAATCTTTTTATCTATCACAGCATGTAAGAATTGTTTTATTTTTCAAATATTTAACACCCCCACCAAACAAATAAACAACAACAAAAAACAAAACAAACAAAAAACAGCACAATCTTTGTCTACACTAAGGCTACATTCTAGGAATGTCATGGCCTGGTGTAGCTGGAAGTTTTTCTGTGTCCAGGCTAGCCGGTGGTTGGGACAAATCTCTCTTACCCATGTCCCATACCTGCTTGGTCCCAAATAAACACACAGAGGTTTATATTGTTTTCAAACTGTATGGCCTAATGGCTCAGGCTTCTTGCTAGCTAGCTCTTACATCTTAAATTAACCCATTTCTATAAATGTATACTTTGCCACGTGGTCTGTAGCTTACTGGTACTTTCACATCTCACTTTTCCTGGCAGTGACTAGCAGCGTCTCTCCTGCCTCTCCTTTCTCTTCCTGTCTATCCTCAATTTCCTGCCTAGCTAAAACCTGACTTGCCATTGGCCAAATGGCTTTATTTATCAACCAATCAGAGCAACACATATTCACAGCGCACAGAAAGGCATCCCACAGCAGCCTGGAACCTGAATCTTTTGCCCTTGAAGTAGTGACTACTTTCCCTTCCTCCTTCATTTTCTGTGTGCTGATTCTTTTAAGACTGGCCAGTTGAATAAGACTGTGAGGTAGTGAATAGTGAAGAAAGAGTGAACACCTGAGTTAGAATAAATACCAAGTGTACCTTTTGTAGATGTGCTTGCTCTTTAGAGCACTCTGTGGGTCAAAGGGATAAAATTTTGCCTTCTCCAGATATTTCAATTGGAGTGGTGTTCTAATTCTCTGTGACCCCCAAATTATTTCATATACAAGGAGGAGTAACTCTACTTCTATGGACAGAACTTGTATAGGATATGTGAAGTCCTTACTGGCTCAGGCCTCCATGTGCTAAAAATGACCAGTCTCAATAAATACTACTTCAGTCTTCATCTAGTTCCTGCAGTACATCCATTGGGCAAGGTAGCACAATGTTTTGGCCCCTTGCCTCTCAGGAATTCTTTCTTACTTTTCCTAAATAAACCTACATTTGTTCTGCTTAGCCTTTTCCTTGCTTACTATATTTCCTTATTCTTCTTAAGGCATAAGATAATAAACATTGGCTTGGGGTAACTTTGGTGACCACTGACTGATCTTCAGACATCCCAGCTCCACAGGGTAAGCTCCCTTATAGCCAAGAAAGGCTATGCTGTTCTCAAAAAACGACACATCACTTAGACTTGTCATCTAAAGCAGAAAGAAAGAAAGGGAAGAAAGGATAAACTAGACTTCACTGCATTGTCTGTCCCTGCTCACTACAACATGTAAGGTACAACAGGATGGTCACTTGCAGATGCAGAGGAAGGTTCCCTGCAGCCTGATCATGTTGGCACCTTCATCTCAAGCACCTCAAAGCCCAAGACTACATGTAATAATTCTGTTTTACTTAAGCCAAAAAAGGAAAAGAAAATAAATAGAACTTTTGTGCTTGGAAGGACATCAATAAAGTAAAAAACATTACTCAGAGTAGGAGAAAAATATCTGCAAGTGAGTAGCTGATGAGGGATTTGCTAGGATGATAAAGATCTTTTACAACTCCAAGACAAGTAAGCCAATTAAAAATCCCAGAGAGGCTCTGAATCGCCATTTCTCAAGACAGATTTACAAATGGTCAATAAGCACATGAAAAGACTCAATCTCATTAATCCCCAAGGAAATGCAAACTGTAAAATCACAATGAGATGGCTCTGCACATCCACTCACATGCTTAAAATAAAAAACATGACAATAGCTTGGCTATGGAGGACTCTGAGCCAATAACCATTACTGATGGAATTGTCAAAAGATGTAGGTTATTTGGGAGGCAAGGAGTTGGGAAATTTCTCAAAAACATAAAATAAAATGAAAATTAGTACAGAAATACTATTCCTGAGGTACTCAGCAATTTTCTCTCCTAGTTACATATGAAAAAGTGTTTTGTATATATATATCTACATATATATGTAGATATAATAAATATGAAAATACAGTTTGCCTATGTTCTAGAAAATAACTCTCCACTCAAGCAAGCAACCCTAATTAAACTCAGTGGGTAAAAAAAAAGAGAGAGACTGGAAAGTGATGAGTTGAGGTTTTGTTTTTGCTTTTCCAGACTCTTGGTGACCTGAACTCAGGGAGCTAGGGTAAAGAATAGGCCCTACCTAGGGTATGTGTAAGCATGCCCTTGTCTCCTTCCTTAAGACTTAAGCCAATCAATGAGGTCTAAAACCTGGCTAGGGTAGCTTGCCTATGAGGGTGGGTTCACCTTAAGATAATGCTATTTTCCTTCCCAGAATTTATGCCTTTGAGTGCAGTCCCTAAGATCTCCCATTAGGTTCAGTTTGGCTGGGACTACCTGCCTGTCTGAATCCTGATTCAGACTGGCAAATTTCTTTTTCTTTTTTTTTTTTTTTTCTGTCATTTTCTTTCAGGTGCTGACTAGCTAGTGCTGGTGCTAAGTGTGCTTTTAAACTCTCTAACTAATGCTTTGGACTTTCTTATGCTTTTTTCTAAAGCTCCACTCCTGCCACGGGGCTTCTTGAAGACATAAGGATCACCTCCAAGCCAGTTTATCTTAACCAGTTCCCTGCTTAATGTAGCTGCAAGATTTACAGCTTGCTTGCCCTGGAGTTTTCCTTTAAACTCTAATAAATTGTCCTCAAGCTTTCATTTGAGTTCATTGTTTGTCCTTGAGCTTCTGTTTATGCTGGTTCTTAGATTCTTTTATTAATGAGACTAAGAACACCAAGAGAGTGTTACAGAATATTGGTACACTGTGTGAAGATGTGCTGCTGTGACAGGTGAAATAAGAAGCTGAATCAATGGCCAATAACCAAGCAAGACAGATAGGCAGGATATTCGGGCACAGAGAGGAAGAGAAGATAATCTAGGCACACAGGAAAAGCCATTAAGATGTGAACAAGTCAGACACTCAGAATGGGAGAGAGGTAAAAGCCACATGGTAGAACATAGACTAATAAAAATACAAGTTAATTTACCTTATAAGAGGTAGTAGAACAATCCTAAGCTAATGGTCAAGCTTTCACAATTAATAAGTCTCTGTGTTATTTGTAAACTGGCAGCCCCAAAGAAAAATCTGACTACAAAGATGGGACTCCAATTTTCTATGTATCACATGATGGCTTTGCTGTGACTCCCTAAGATTTCTTTTCTTTTTCTTTTTTTCTTTTTGTTTTTGTTTTTTTGTTTTGTTTTGTTTTCGAGACAGGGTTTCTCTGTGTAGCTTTGCACCTTTCCTGGAACTCACTCTGTAGCCCAGGCTGGCCTTGAATTCACAGAGATCTACCTGCTTCTGCCTCCGGAGTGCTGGGATTAAAGGCGTGTGCCACCATCGCCCGGCCCCTAAGATTTCTAACACACTTTTCCCCCTGCATTTTTGCTTCTTTAATTGACAGAGAAAATGAACCCATGCTTGCACCCCTAGAAAGCATAACTAAGTTGCGTAAAGGTAGTCACTGGTCATTGAGGTCATGATAAGCCAGTGGATCCTGAGGTTTTTGTTTCTTGCCTATGAAGAATAAGGAAACATGGGGTGAACAGAAAATTTAAAAAAAAATTAAAAAAAGGACTAGATTTATTAAGGAAAAAATGAGGAGGAGATCTGAGGGAGAATAACTTCCTTTTGCCCCATCAAGTGACCTTTTATGAGTATTATAGTAGGAACTGGATGGAGACTTAGGAGATCTTTATATCAATGGATCATTTTTGAGTATATCATGTGCTGAGCCAGTAAGCTGCATACACCATCTTAACATGTCTCCTTAGACAAACCAAGGAAGTGATCATTCTTTACTCATTCAATTAGGGCAGTGGTCATGTATTCTGGTCTCTTAGGCCATTTCCAATTCTTTTAACTTATTTTGTAGGCTATTGATTTGGTCACTTTCAACTTTACTGGTTCATGAGCTACTGTAGAAATTGCCTTTACTTCCTTTGTGGTACTAACTCCTCTCTTAAAAATAGAAGGTAATTTTGTTGAGAAGGGGTTCAGCAAGAGGCAGGGACAGGGCAAAGAGGATAAATTGGCTGTGTATGATTAAAATACACATATATTAAAATAATCATATGTGAAATTGTCAAACAACAATAAATAAAAAGTAAACAGGTATATATACAAAAGCTTATACATAATTATTCTTAGTAGAGTCACTCCTAATAGCCAAGAAGTAGTAAATACCAAAATGGCCATCAACAAATGATAAACACAGAACAATACATTCATACAAAGGGACATTAGTACACAATAAAATGGAATCAAGTATTAGCACATGCTATATCATGGAAGAACCATGAAACTTCATTAGAAGGGAGAGAAGCCAGTGAGAAAGACTAAACATTACATGATACACATGGCAACAAAATGTCCAGACTAGGCAAATATACAGACAGAGAAGAGATTAATAACTGGTGATGTGAGTGACTACTAATAGATATGGGAACTTCCTTGGGGGGCAATGAAAAGGGCATAATATTCAAAAGTGGTGATGGCTAAATAATGGTAAATTTATTGGCAATACTGAATGTTTCCCTTTCAAAGTACAGTTACATTATAGGAATATTCTCACACAAATAGTTTGCTGTCTGAAAATGGAAGGCTAGTCTACTCTCTGAGTGTGTGAGTGGGTTAGCCTATATGCTCAGATGTTCTAGATCCTTCACTGCACTGGAAACACTGGCCTGAATAACACTTAGCTCACGAAATGGGAGACCGTGCACATGTCCAGGCTGGGGTGTGACCAGGGGGTATGTCCAGTTCTGAAGATCACAGGAAACAGCCTGATGATGCTCATGGTTAATGAAGATCTATAGCTCAAGATTAAGTAATAAAGGAAATGATTTTATCTTCTACACAGGTAGCTTCTGAGTTTCATTTTACCTTTGGCTTCTAATTCAGGAAGGTAAGAATGGATTTTAATGATAGAGCCTTGCAAATACCACAACCTGCCAGGGGCTGTGAGCTTCTGCTTTCTCTTTTGTTTTAAGGAAATGGAGCACCATTTGGCTAGATGTAAGAACACATTTACAGCAAAGGAAATTTTGCAAAGTGAAGTCAATAAAAACTCACTCACAAGGGATAATCTTCTCAATATACAATTTAAGGCTATTTAGTTTTATAATGGTATCATATCTAAGCTAGGTTTTTTTTTTGCACCAGTCACTAGTTAGTTATATGTATGTATGTGTATATATATATAATGTGTGTGTGTGTGTGTGTGTGTGTGTGTGTGTGTGTGTGTGTGTGTGTGTGTGTTTGGAAAAGCATAGGCTTAGAAATGGGAAAAGGCCTCTTCCTAGACAGGTGGTTTGGTCCATATCCTAAAACCCAGTAGCCTCATTTGAGTACCAGTATTGCCATAGAGGCAAGGAAATGTTCCATCTCCAGACAATCCTGCAGACTACACTTTTAATTAGCAACACTTCCATTGCCTGTTTCCTAAACTGCTCCTGTATTCAAGGTTAGGATTTAATAAATAAAGCAGAACAGAAAGCAAAAATAATTAAAACCATTGCTTCTCTCTGGGCTCTCCTTATCTTGTCAGGAAAGTGTCAAAGCTCCCACAAGGCAATGCAAGGATTGCTTTCACTAAAGGACATTGGAGCTGAGATAATCTTTACTTATTAAGTTTACAACACAACATCAATTTTAGGCAAAGAAAAGAGCCAGTGATGGCACTGGCCGTCCTTGGTGAATAGTTGGCACTTACAACTATTTCAGAGAATCTCAGTAACAGGGATCTGGGGTCATAGCATCCTTGAATTGGAGGATGCAAAATGGCCTCCATAAAATGGAAAAATTCAAGGGTAACTTAATAAAGCTCTTTATCAGATAAAAGAGAAGAGAACAACTTTCTAGTAGAATCAAAAGGCCACATCACACAGAGCGAAGACTAGAACTGATGAACTAAAATCTAATTGACATTGAATGAGCCATTTAACCTAAATTTCTCTAGAGTTACGGTGATGGAAGTACCTATTGAGTAGGGATGGAATTCACATGCAAGATCCCACGTCAAGTTTAACATCTGAGGAAAAAAAAATATTTCCCCTGGTTTCTCTACAGACTCCTATATGTTCAAAGGCATCATGTGTCCATACTGTCTTAAATTTTATTAGGAACATGGATGCTCAGGCTTTTAAATCTTTTGTGTATGCAACATTCAGCACCTCACAAGTACAAATCTTAGGGGGAGGAAGATGATAATGGCATTGGAACAATGATATCAGTATCTACATCTCCACCAAAAATGATGATGAAAACTAAAAGTAATGATAACGACATTAAAAGTAGGAAACTCCTTGTTGTCTGTGGAGAGTAAAGACTCAGAAGCCAAGGGACTGAGCTTAAATTTAGCTCTGTCTACCTCCTGAACATGTGATCTTGAGCAATGACTTAGCCATCTTGGTCCTCAGTTGTATTGTCTGTGAAATAGGGGTTAGCAACAGTACATTTCTTCAGCAGGCACAGAACTGGGCACTTTAGTATCTTGACAACATTTAGGACAGAATTTGGTGTAGGGTAAGAGTGACAGCAGCATTTGTTGAAAAGGAAAACAGCAATATATCTCTGCATGTTCTAAACAGGGCACTATGGCTAGGTAGGGGTTGTTGGGAAGAGTAGAGCCAATGTTCAAATATGTATGGTGATTGCCTGGATCTGCAGTTCCCACAAATCTAAAGCAAAAGCAGAGCCAAAACCCATGCTGGCTTCCTTGCCTTGGGAAATCCTATGTTCCCTTTCCCACCCTAGTTGCTACTTTTAGAATGACTATAAGCAAGATTTCAAGAAGAGTTTGGTTATGTTGTGGGATATTGGTACATTGTGTGAAAACATATTGTTGAAATTGGTGTAATAAAATTGAATGGCCAATAGCTAGCAAGAGGTTAGGCCAGACTTCCGGTAACAGAGAAGACTCTAGGAAGAAGGGCAAAGTCACCAGCCAGCCAGGAAGAGGAGACAGGAGGTACAAGATGGAAGAGAGGGAGTACAATGTGGCAGAACACAGATTTTTAAAAAAGGGGTTAATTTAAGTTATAAGAACTAGTTAAGAACAAACCTAAGCCAGGTGGTGGTAGCGCACGCCTTTAATCCCAGCACTCAGGAGGCAGAGGCAGGTGGATCTCTGTGAGTTTGAGGTTAGCGTGGGCTACAGAGTGAGTTCCAGGAAAGGCGCAAAGCTAAAAAAAAAAAACACCACCACCAACAACAAACCTAAGCTAAGGCCGAGCTTTGAAAACTGATAATAAATCTCTGTGTCATTATTTATGAGCTAGCAGCCCAAAGAAAAATCCAACTGCATGGTTATACAGACAGATATTATATTTAAGAATGAATGTATACACATATATATGAAAAAAGAGGTCATCAATTTCAAAGAGAGAAAGTATATGGAAGAGTTTAGAGGGAAGAAAGGAAAATTATATTATAATCTCAAAAATAAAAGAATAAAAGCATTTAAGTTATCCTTTTAAGACACGAAACCTTCAGTAGCCATGTGGGGTAAAGGTCTTTGACAGATATTCTGAAATTTCTTTCCAGAGGTTGGAGAATATTCAGTTCCACACTGTTCATGTCAGTCTTTTACTATCCTGTGAAATATAGCATGTCCACTGTCACCAAACATATTGTAGAAGTAAAATTGATTTGACATAACAAAGGAGGCCTTAAATGAAAACCTGTTGAAAATCTTGTCTGGGAAATAAACTTAATTACTATAATTAACAGTGAAAGCCAAAAGAAGCATTCTGAACCACTATTATTCTATTATTATTAACATTAGGAAGGTACTTCATTTGTCAACATATTTTATAATCATGTCTTAGTTAATACCCATAACAGACTTGGGAGCCATAAAGCTATTTATAGCTGGATTTTCTCAGCTTAATGTCTTTCAAACATCCTTTTGCTTTAATGTCCAAATCACTATCAGCCATAAATCAATTTACAATCATTCTTATTTGTATCACTTCAAGGTGAGGGAGGGACTCCAGAGGTCACCCAGTCCAGAAGAGCCAAGTAATCATTGCCATGGTTCAGTCTTTATCTTCATTACAACACTAGTAACAAGCAATCTTCTTGGATGTGCACATCTCCATAGAAGGATGATATGCCTTCCACAGTTGCTACTAAAACTGTTATTTTAAATTGAACATCTTTGTGCTACACAGACTGTTGGAATAAAAAGTTTACTCTCAATAAGACTCTTACAATTTCAACAACTACCAGTTTATGTGATTTGTAACTAAGGCAACAGTAAGGAAACTTTTGCTCAAAAACAATACCAGAGATTGAAAATTTTATCATGATTACAACATAGAAAAAAAATAATATCTTTAATCATACAAACAGCCTTTCCTGAAAAAACGGGCCTTTGGACTCGATCAGGGAGGGGCTCTCCATTGTCCTGGAGATAAGGAATAATGACGTCATGGCTGGAAATCTCTCATTTGACTCATGCTGTGTTCATAGCACCTGGCTGCAGGCAGCAATGAGGGTGTGGAAACCACAAGTGTCAGAAACTGCACAGTGAATATGGTCATGTAGAAAAGGCACTTGGCTTCACATGAGAAGACTCAGCCAATTTCTACCTGACATTCCTATGACCTCTTACCTTATACAACAGAAATCATAGATTTAAAGGGGCAGGAGGGGCAGGAAGAGTTGCCAGCCCCTGTTGCTAACTGATACTGTTATATTTTGCTTTGTTACTCACATTCTTCACCCTGTCCTTGATGCTAGAAGGTAAGAAATGTGATCTTTTGTCAACAGGCCAGCTGACTCCAGCTACATAATTGGACCAGCAAAAAAGACATGCCACAGAGCTCACTAATGAATAAACATTGTTACAAACAAAGTCAGACTGGGAGTGACCTGATCCACAGCAAAAGTTAACAAAGCAACAAAGGGTTAAAGGAACTTGCTGAAGGCCTCTTGGTACAACAGTGGCATGAATGTAAATGTGAACTGAATCTAGTGAATCTTAGGTCACTGATTAAAAATATGTATCTTCAGGTTACTTACTAAAGGACTCCCCCATGAGCATTTACTAAATGAACACTTACTGGTTAGCAGTTTTATAAATACATGAGATACAGAGAAAATAAGTCATGGTTTATTTCTCCAAAAGGCCTGTATTCTGCTACAGAAGGAACATGAATGAATACATAGAGATCAACATAATAAGTATGATAATAAAAAAAAAAGGTAAGCAGGGTATAATGGGCTATAGACTAGGAGCTTAAACATGCACTGAGAGTTGCAAGCAGGCTTCCTGTCATAGGTAGCACCTTTGTGAAATCCTGTAAGTTAAGAAGGTAATCGATAGTTTGGGATTAGGGAAGGAGTAGGTTGACAGAGTAGCAGGACATATGATGGAAAGAGGAGGGAGCTACAAACAGGCCAGGGCAGCAAGGCATGATATCATCACAGAGACAGGTAAGAAAACACTATGAAGAATACATTGGCCCCTGATGAGTAAGAAAAGATGGATATGAAGAACAGAAATCTTAGAACCAGGAAGGGTATATGCAGGTTAGCGACCAGTAGGCCCGAGCTAGATGGAGAGGAGAGAACCTGAAATATCTCCAAGAGGGAGAGCTGCAAGGTGCTGCAGAGAGAAGGGTTGGTTGGGAGACTGAGATAGCAGGTGGGATAAATGATGTATAGTCTTGCAGTGTTGGTGGGTCTGAGTGGTGAATTCCAGTGACTATACTGTGCTCTCTACTCAGCTGAACTGAGAACTTCTTCTCAACAGTGTTCCTTCTGCTGAGAATGTTCAGGATCCTAACTCAATCATTTCATATGTGTTTGCCTATATTATTGGTTGCAATTATAGATGAACTTTATCCAAATCCATGAAGAGAAGTCAGAGCAGGGTCAAGGAGGGTATTAACTGGAACTACAGACTCAATTCTGTATGTTACCTTATTAAGTATGTCTGGGCAATGAACCTGAATATTGAAGGGAAGGAAGAAAGGTCCATGAGAAAGCAGAAGCATAGAGAAGAGATGACACCTAAGAGGTATCTCCACTTCCCAGTGGAAGAGAACCAAACTTCTACCTGGTCTCATGGAGATCTACAAGGTCTACTGGACAGCATCTTTAGCCTAACATAAAGAATGATTTCTGACAGTCAAAGCACCCAGAAAAGGGGCAACTCAATCTGGGGTATTATTTTATAATATCCAATGTGCCATAGCAAACTAAAACAGATTGGCTAGCTGGAAACAGAAATTCATTTCGCCGCAGTGCTAGGAGATAGAAGTCTAAAATATGTGAGGTCAAATTCCTTGGCTAGGTATTGTCTTCCTTCTGAATGTATCTGTCCTAATCTTATATTTTTAACACTAGCCATATTGGATTAGGGTCCACCACAGTGTACCTACTTTAACTTAATCTTCTCTTTTTAAAAGTTTATCTACGGTCTTATTTCAAAGTACCAAGGGTTAGGGCTTTAAATAGGAATTTTAGGTGGGATGTAGTGCAAATCACAACATAATCTGCCAACAGGAATATAGAAAAAGAGCTGGAGATTGTAGGGTAGCACAAACTGAAGCATCTAACTGGGGATGTCCTTGAAGGCTCCTGTAGTTCTGAAGCTACAAATCTAAGCATGGCTGGGCAACACCAAACCCCTGGTATTAAGCTTTCTTAATGTAATATCCTTCATATTTTGGACAAAAATTAATTTTCATGGCAGTCTGAATGATAGGTGAAAAAGCACACTCTTTATCTAACCTTCTTCAGGGCAACATGCAGGTGGTCAGGGACATACAAAGAAGCCAGGAGAGTACAGCAAAGACTGTTCTTACCTGTGAAAGAGGACTGACTTGACCAGGGTAACAACATCCCTGCTGGCATTGTATCCGGCACAGACAATGGCCACGTGGATGGTCTGAGAGAAAAGGAACAGAGAATGAACTATTATACAGACAGAAGAAAGTCTTCTTGTCTTGTAGGCCCACAGGAGAGAAAAATCATCCTGATTTCTTGTTGGGATCAGAGAAAACAAAAGGCACTGCCTGCAGTCATGGAGAATAACTTGAGACAGTTTTATTAAAGTCTTTTTAATTGGTTTATGGAGCTATCATCATTTGGAGGCCATTAAGAGTCTTTTCAATTACATTTTAGAGATGGTTGCAATGGTTATTGGCTCAAATAGGTAAACAGTGAGTCTCCTGCCCCCAAGCCAGGAGACAATGGCAACTGGCAAAAGAGAAGAAATGTACCCCAATGGACCAATAAGTCAGAGCTTTCAGACTGACAAGTTATGGTTCAGAGTGTAAACTTTTCTTCTGAAATGGATTAGAGTACTAAAGTCAACCTGAGAGCAGGCCAAAGGGACCAGTGAGCAGCTCGGGGTCCCATGGGGGATACCATCTAGGAATTAAAGGGCAGAACGGAGATGGGCATTATCAACCATCTCATTTAAGCTGTCAAAGTATTAACCACAAACATGAACTCTGACTCTGCCTTTAACCCCAGGTGGCTCTGGGAAAGCTGAAGAGCCAGACAATAACTACAACACAGGGCATGAATATCAGTTATGTTTGGTGGCTATGCTAAAATACCTGACTAAAGCAACTTCCATAAGGAAGACAAACTAGACCATAGCAAGAATGAAACCAAGTGGGGCAAACAACAAAGGCTGAAGTTCCTTCTCCAACAACTAGGACTCATGATGACACTACTTAGGTACAATATGTTTGGGATGCCACATCCTTCCAGTAGAGTTCCTTGTGGCAACTGTAGCTTCCCCTTTCAACTACCTCTATACCATACCTGCAGCTTTTCTTGGGGGTATATTTCTGGTTGGTGGCATTGCCTAATATCCTAGGATCTGTACCACAAAATAGTTTGAACTTCACAGATTCATACCCAGCCCTCTTGGACACTCCATATAAAAATCTAACTCAGCAACAAATTACCCCAAATAAGTGGCTTTCTGGAGCCTTTATTCAAGCCCTCATGTCTCATTTTTGAATTTTGCAGGTACAGTAGTGCTCTATAATTGAATTACAAGTGACAAAAATATCTCTTCATACTCAAAGCTGTCAGTAAGGCTGGCATATTCAGGTTGGCTCTTCCTTAAGGTTAACAAGTTTTGTTGTTTTTTAAATTAATTTTAAATGGGGTGGGGGTAAGAGAGAAGGGGAGGGTAGAGAGGAAGAAATGGGAGGAGGAAGGAAAGGGGGGACATCAAGACTGTAGGAGCTCAATAGAACTAGTCACATTATATCCAAACTCAAGAGCACAGAGCAATGTATTAATATATGCATACTAGTTCTCTTGCCCTCTCTATACTCATACTGCCCAGAATGACAAGTGAAGGAAATGGTGTCTGCCAACAGTGGCAACACCTTCTTACACCAACCACAACAACCAATATTCTTCCTCACAGACATAAAGAGGCCTCTGTCAGATGATTCTAGATTGTGTGAAATTAAATATTAAAATCAACCATCACAATGGACCCATTCTGACAGATCATGGTATCACATCACAGCTCCTGACTTCCCACTATCCTGGGCAGCTCCTTCTTGATGTTCTTCTTCTACCCTTCTCACTCCATTGGATGCTTTGTGCAATGACTTCTGGCTAACAGGAATTCTTCACACCACATTTAATATTACCATGGGAAGCACACCCATCAGACACAAACGATAAACTATATTCATCAGCCTCAATCCATTCCCATAATATCTCTGATCCCAATTACCTTTACGCACACTGACTACTCCCACCACCCCCAGTGCTAGAAACAGGATTCAGCTTCATCAGAACATCACTGTCTAGGAAAATCTATTGTCATGTGGTTACCACATCTACTGGATTCATTTTTATTTATTTTTTTGTGTCTTTCACATCAAGCATGTGGATCACATTCATTTCCCCATCCCTTCGTATCCACCCCTGCCCTTGCAACCTCCCACTCAAAATAAAATAAAATAGAAAAAAAAAAGGAGTAGAAAAAAGAAAAAAAAATCTTGTCATGGAAGCTGTAGTATGACACAGTGAGTTATGCAGTAAACTCTTATTTATATCATCTTTACTTGCAAATGTTCATTGCAAAGAGTCCCTGGTCTGGTTCTAGGCCTCTGTTTTATGCTATGCAAGGTGAACTCTCCAGCACTGCCCTAGCTAGGTCATCCTTTGCAGCAATGAGCAACGGGTAGTGCCTGTCCTCCTCCTTTCAAGCACTCAGGGTTGGCTCTTCCACATCTTCACCATCAGGGCCAGTTCTACTGTATTACCCAGGTGAGGTACAGACTTGCTCTCCACAGTGCTGCAGCTGGTGAGGGAGAGGGGCAGTTCTCCAGCTCTTATGACCTCAGGGCCAATTCTCCCACCAGCCTCAGGCTTTGGAGGGTGGGGGTGGGCAACATATCTATCTCTCGCCCAGGCCACCATATGGTAGATGAGGTGTGGAGCCAGATCTCTCATGCTCACATTCTGGGGCCTGGGGCTCACCTGCAACCTCCATCAACAGGGTCAACTCCACTGTGCTGCCCAGATGAGTTACAGGGCCTCTTTCACAGTGTTGCAGCTGGTAAAGGGGAAGGTCAGCTCTCTTGCCAGCTGGAGGCAGCAGGGATGAGTGGGGGACTGTAGCTAATTTCTGCTGCAGAGGTCCTAGTTTCCAAACACTATAACATGACCTTCCCAGCAGCACCACACCTAGCCTCCATTGTTCCTCATCTAAACAGCCCTCTCATTTTATCCCCAGCCTCTTCCTATACATCATCCCTACCAAAGACACAAATCCCTGATCCCAGGTACCTGATATAAGCCTCATGCTCTGTTCTTGTACCTAAGGGCCAAGAAAGATGAAGGGGAAGAAAAGACACTAATAGCAAGCACAATGAGAGGTGGCATCAATCAAGAAATGACTACATCCCGGGCCTTGTGCTTCATATCACATGCTTTACCACACTTAAACCTCACAGCTGTGTGAGTCAAGTACAGTATTTCATTTTTGTATCACAGATAGGAAACTCAAGCTTGGAGAATATTATGGTTTGAAGGGAACTGACTCTGTAGGGGACCCCCAAAAAAGCTTGACCACACAGCTGCCATGACAGGATTAGAGGCACAGATACAGCTTCTGGCAGGTAACTTCTGGACCCAGGAAAAGCCATAAGAGGACTCCACTCAGTGGGGCCTGCATCTAAGAGGAAATGCCTGACATTCCAAACATTCTCTATATCCCTAGACAAATGTCAGCCAATCAGAGTCCTGAACCCTGGAAATCCCCTCACCTCAACCTCTGCTATAATAAAACCCCCACCTTACCTGTACTCAGGGCTCTCTGCTCTCACCATTGCTTTGGACAGACAGAGACCAAGCCCTAGAGCTTGAAGATGATAAACGCTCTTTGCTTTTACATACGGGATTCAGTCTCCATGGTGGTCTTTTGGGGGTCCCTTCAATATGGGCATAAAAATTCCTCCCATCCTGCACCAGGATCCTATGTTTGGGTAGTTGATCCCATGCTGGTGGCACTGTTTCAGAAGGCTGTGTAAGCTTTAGAAAGTGGAGTTCAAGTGGAGTCCAAATGGAGGAAGTAGAAGGGAGGAAGGCTGACTTAAGGTTCATGGGCCAGCTCTGTTTCTGGCCTGGGTTCTCTGCTTTCTGGATGCCTATAAGGTGAAAGGAAATGCCTCCTATTCCCATTGCCCCAGCCATGAGCCGCTCTCACAGACATGTGTCCCTTAGCACAGGGGACTATATCCTCTAAAGCCCTGAGATAAAGTAAGGCTTTCTTCTCTCAAATGGCTTTTATTACATATTTTGTCGCAGTGTCAAGAAAAGTAACAAATACATGAAGTTAGGATTTTAACAGAGCTTCTGAAAACATACAGCAGGATCTTCACATGCTCTGTCAGAAGGCAGTGTCCTCTACATGGAGCACCTGACCCAATCCCAAGATTCAATAGCTATGAGACACAACCATTTGGAGTAGAAATGTAACTGACATCTTGTAGATAGAGCTAGGGATGCAGACAAACTATTCTAAAGTATACAAGAAACCCCCCACCCTGCTTGTCAAGTAAGAATTGTTCTGACTCTAGAGTAAACCATACTTTTGTTAAGGGGCTGGGGAGTTAGCTCAGTGGATAAATCACTTGCCAGGAAATGGGAAGACCAGAATTTGTATCCTCAGAATCTATGTATATTCCCAGCAGGGGAGGCCATTTCCTGGAATCCTAGCCCTAGGAAGGTGGAGACCTGGAATGCCCCCAAGCAAGCTGCTAGATAGCTAGTTTAGCTGAATCCTCAAGTTCTGGGTTCAGTGAGATACCCTGCCGTAGTAAATAATATGGATACAGAATCAGGAAGATCCTGGACACCCATCTCCTGTCTTTATA
Organism: Peromyscus californicus insignis; assembly: GCF_007827085.1. Taxonomy (NCBI): domain Eukaryota; kingdom Metazoa; phylum Chordata; class Mammalia; order Rodentia; family Cricetidae; genus Peromyscus; species Peromyscus californicus. Next base: position 139,123,304 of record NW_026294606.1, on the reverse strand, counting down.
TACATTCACACTCATTGCTAAGGGACAGCTGACTTCATTTTTCTTTTTAGTTAAACAATGTCAGATTTTGAGTATGTTCTTAGCCGGAGGTCAACATTTTTTGACTGGTTCTTCCTCAATAATGTTGTGAATTACACATTGTAACTTGTTTCCATTGTTTTGAGAATTGACTGTGCATAAAATGTTTGGTGGTATGTTAACTGTTTCACCATAACCTTATAACATGTACCTGTCCCATGATCATAAAAATAACTTCAAAATTCCACTTTTAATCACTTACTTGATTGCTATAAAGAGGTTCCTATACTTTGGTTGATTGCTATTTTCAGTCTCCTGTAGCTCGAGTTTTCCTGCCTGGCCCACAGTCAGGACAAATCTCTCTCACCTGCCAGTCCCACAGCCGCTCAAACCTGACCAAGTAAACATAGAGACTTATATTGGTTACAAACTGTATGGCCGTGGCAGGCTTCTTGCTAACCGTTCTTATAGCTTAAATTAATCCATTTCCATTAATCTATACCTTGCCACATGGCTCATGGCTGACCGGCATCTTCACATGCTGTTTCTCATCGTGGCGGCTGGCAGTGTCTCTCTGACTTAGCCTTCCACTTCCCAACTTTATTCTCCTCCCTGTCCCCCCTACACTTCCTGCCTAGCCACTGGTCAATCAGTGATTTATTTATTGACCAATCAGAGCAACACATTTGCCATACAGAACATCCCACAGCAGTCTCCTACTATGGGAGACTGAAAATATGGCCCAGTTGTTAACAAATTTTTGCCTTGCAATATCTTGGTTTAAGTTCCTGGTTTTCGACACCACAACAACATGTGTGTGTGTGTGTACAACAACACCACTACAACATGTGTCCAGTGTGTGTACACCACACACACTAATAGATACTTTTATGTCAACTTGACACAAGCTAGAATCCCTGGAAGAGGGCACCTCAATTAAGAAAATGTCACCATCAGATTGATCTGTGAGCAAACCTTGAGTCATTTTTTTGATTAATGATTGATATCAGGAAACTCATTGGGTGTGGTGCCGTCCCTAGGCCTGTGGTCTTGGACAGCATAATAAAACAAGCTGAGTAAGCCATGGATAATAAGCTAGTAAGCAGGACTCCTCCATAGCTTCTGCTTTATTTCTGCCTCCAGCTTCTTGTCCAGCTTGGGTTCCAGCCCTGGCTGTTTCAGTGATGGACTGTGATGTAAAACTGTAAGACAAAGTAAACCCTTTCCTCCCCAAGGTGTTTTCAGTCATGGTATTTTATCACAATAGAAACATACACACAAACACACAGATTTTTTTTTTCATTAAAAGAAAAGGTACTTGTTAGGATTCTGCCACTCCAGCTATACGACTGCACATGTGCAGTTCAGTAGCTAAGCAAGAGGTCTTACATCTTACGTCATCATTGCACTGCATGATTGCACAAATGTGTGCATCATGGCAATCAGTGTATGCATGGCGTAGCTCCCTAAGCCCACCTGCACATGTGCAGGGGAATCCTTAAAAAGCCAGACACAGACTCCTCCCTTCTCTTCTGCTCTTTCCTCCCCCAACCCCTCTCTCTCTCCTGCACCTGTCTCTGCCCCAGGCCTGGCCACGCTCTCTTCTGTCCCCCAACTCTTCCTCCTAATAAAGCTCTGATACTGAGTTTTATTGTGCCTCTGACCTTTCCTCAGAAGGTAACAGGACCGGTAAAAGCACCGCATTTAAAACCAACAGTACTTCTCTGCTAAAAAATTACATCTTAAGAAGAAAAGTGTGTGTGTGTGTGTGTGTGTGTGTGTGTGTGTGTGTGTGTGTGTGTAGGGGTGGGGGTGGATGTGGATGTGTTCAGGTCCTTCCAGATCTTTCAGGTACCCTGTCTGAGTCATTTATGCATTTCTTAATTTCTGTACTTGTAAAATGAAGGCATCATCACTTCACTTATCTCTAGATAATATCTTGCCCAGAAGATTCAAATGAAAGATGACAGTGTGGATGTGATAACCATCAATTTAATCATGAAAAGAATGAATGGGAAAATGCTTGCATGTGGGGACACAAATCCCAGAAGAGGATGTAGAAAACACTAGAATTGGGTTCTTCTGAATCCCAAATATTTAAACATGTGTCCTCTGAGATCTCAAACTTTGTCGTGGATTCAAGGTTCAGAGACCTTTCTAAATGGACCCAATAAATAAAAGCGAAGCACATACACTCTCAAATATTTTACATAATTTTCCAAACCCTTCAGTTTTAGCCACTATACCTCCCACTATGAATAAATTCATCATCTGGAGCCAGAGGAACAGAGAGCAGTTACCTAAGAAAGGAGAAAATCAGCATAAGATATGTTCTGCATCATCCACATTTTTTTTAGCCCCAGAGGGAACAAAGGACTCAGGGGCTTCAGCAGATAGAGAGAGGAGGCAACAGGAAGCAGGGTTACTGGCATCATAAATAGGTTTTGATGCTGAGAATCCCAGGTTTCAAAATTTCTCAGTGTGGTGGATTAAACACCCCCTTAATGACTGAGAGCAACCAATATCAAAGACTGCGCCTGGATATCAGGTTCTGTAGCCACAGACCCTCACTCTAAACCTTCTTCTGTGTTTGTGTGGCTACTGGTGTTTTAAGATTTTTCTTTGGCACTAAGTCTGGTTGGAGGGTAGGGTAGTGTTTCTGTTTGCCCCTCCGCACTCACTTACCACCCAGTCTCAATTTGTTCTGTGCCCTCAGGACCTGACCTTCCTAGACCAAATGAACCCAGTTTCTTTTCCTTATACTCTGGTTAAGTGCGCACAATAAGACACACCAGTTGGATCTGAGAGTTCAGCTTCAACCAGCTCCTGTCAGGACTAGTATCCCCACTTTGGCTCTGGGTGGGATCCCTTCCTTTGTGTGCTGCTACTACAGCACCCACTTCACAGTTTCCCTAATTCAACCTGCTGCTTTGGTTCTCCATAAGCTCTTGCCACTCTTTAGTCTACCACCTAGTATACCTGTCATCATCTAACATCATAGGTGATCCTTCCTGGGCATTGCATTAGTACTGGGACTGGAAATTATGACATAGTTTTTGGTGTATATAGACATCTGCTATTCTCCAAGTGTAGGACGCTAAAGGAATAAAAGTGAGGAATGTTAGTATCGTTTATAAACATTAGGAAGGTTCTTTCTAAGGAAATCTTCTACCTCCAACTTTTATCCAAAACACACTGCTTAGCACATTTTCAATCTCTGCAACCTATACCTACAGGTAGGGTAGGTATATCAGAGCTGTGAATGGAGATTCATTCTTGACAACTAGGGAACAAAGAGGTGACCGTTGATCTAGAATCTGTAAGATGGATTGAGAGCTGGAAAGCTTTGACCTTTCCTGATATGCCAGGACTGTGATGGGCTCATTGCATATAAAAGAAAAAGAAAGATAGACCAGGTTGGTCAGGGGGCTCTGATGGCAGCAACCACAGTGTCTGCATTCCAGGCATGCAGCACACCCAAAGGCCAAGTATGCAGGGAGATATCTAGAGGGAGAAGGACTGCAATGGCCAAATCAAAGCCATGTAACCTGTGACATACATTACCTATGACACCCAGGGCTAACTGGTATTTGTGGCAGAGCGTGTGAGTCTTCATGAAACCTAAAGGAGAAGTTTCTCTGGGCTTTGTCTATAAAGGAAAAAGTGGAGGCATTTTTCTCATAGATTGAGGTAGGCAAAAACTAATGATTGGGCACATCACTCAATACCTCATATCCTCAGCAACTGCCTCTACAAAACGAGGGGTTTAATTCTTTTTTTTTTTTTTTTTTTTTTGGTTGCAGAGTCCAGATCCTCTGGAACTAGAGTTACAGGCAACTAGTTGCTAGCTGCCTTGTGAGTGTGGGAATTGAACCAGGGTCCTCTGGAAGAGCAACCAATGATCTCAACCATTGAGCTATCTCTCCAGCCCCTTCAACTGTCTGTATCTATAGTAGTGGTCTACAGATTTTCATTCTTATGCACAGAGTTTCACTAACATTCTGTTTTCCAATGTTCAAACTAATTAAAGTAAGATACTGGGCAGGTAGGTCAGTGGACCAAAGTACCAGGGCTCAGCCTGTCAGTGGCTAATGGAGGGGTAGAACCATGTCTTAAGCCAGAAACCACATCAGTAAAACACATGCATGGCTACCAAAATGAAAAAGAATTACTATTAATATATTATTGAAAGCATGAACCATTTGTCCACCTTTCTTCTCTGGGGATCATTCATCACAGTCAGACTATTGGGTTAAATCTCAAAGACAAAATTGTTTTAACCCTAAAAAATGGGAGGATATGCCTCCCAGCTCTGGTAGCCAATTCTTTAGAGGCCTGATGAGGGGAAGCAGAGTCAGAGGATTTACAGAACCTACCATGAGACCAGGGATGATCCATTTTGCAGGAGCATCTCCACATGACCCCCACCTCCACCCTGCCCAGGAAAGGCCTAGGAAAAGCACAGAGAAAGAACAAATGTAGACTGCCCCAGCCCACTCACTTCCATGCTTCATAGAAATCATTAAAGATAAGCCTGACCTTCACATGAGTCCACAGAAAAGAGTGGCCAATGCATGCGTGGGCCAGGGAGGTTGTCTGTCAATGCCCAGTGTGGTGATATATCGTGTACCTTAATAAAGGTTACATGAGGATCAGAGGACAGAGCCAGCCACTAGATTAGATATAGAGGCCAGACAATGGTAGCACACACCCTTAATGCTATCACTCAGAAGGCAGAGATCTGTCTGGATCTCTATGAGTTCAAGGCCACACTGGAAACAGAGCCAGGCAGTGGTGGCACACACCTTTAATCCCAATACTGGGATGCACACATGCCTTTAATCCCAGGAAGTGATGTCTGGGCAGAGAAAGGTATATAAGGAGTGAGGAAACAGGAACTCACTCTCCTGAGGCTGAGGATTTCCTAGAGGTAAGCTAGTGGCTGGCTGTTCTGCTTCTTTGACCTTTCAGCTTTTACCCTAATATCTGGCTCTGGTTTTTGTTGTTGTTGTTGTTGTTGTTACAAGACATTTTAAAATTCGTGTTACAGCCCAGTACCAATTCTTCCTGGTTGTTCTGTACTCTGTACCTACTTCTAAGGTATCTACATGATGGGCCTGATCCCAAATAGTCCATACATGTTAACCAGGCAATTCAACAGATAAAGACTGGTGGACTACTATCTGCCACATTCATTTGTAGGTGCTAGAGAGCTAACTGTGGAAGAAAAAGACCAACTCTCATCCCTACACCATCATTCTAGTGCAGGAGGGATATAGAAAATCACCTAAACACATTCTATCACCTCATATCCTACATCTGCAAAATCTACTAACAGCATCAGATGGGAAACAGTCTAAATAAAAAACTGCACCTGGACCGAACAAGTCCATTTTCTTTGTCACTACTTCCTGAACATCACAACGTCACAAAGATTTCCACCAAACTTACTTTATGGTGTTATTGTATACTATCTTCAGATGGTATAAAGCACAAACTAGGCTGTGTATAGACTATATCCAAATGCCATGGCATGTTCTGTGAGAGTCTTGAACATGTGAAGATTGTGTGTTTGTGGAAAGTCTGAAGAAAGACTGTACATGATTTATGTATAGAATGAGAAGCTGATAAGATTGATAAATCTAGAAAGTGAAATAAGAAGCATGTGCAGAGCTCAATATCTTAAAAGCAAAGTAGCCAGCAAAACAGGCTCTAAAAATTTAACAGGAGAGCATATGTGTTTTCTGGATCCAGGCAAGAGCATTGAAGGCAGACAGGAGGGAACCTGAGGTAGAGGTGTCATGGTATCTGGAAAGACAAGACAGTCTGCCTAGAGGAAAACTGAGGGGATCGGACCAGGCATAGCCCAGTCCCTTTAAATTTCAGAGGGGTTGGGAGAGAGGCTGGTTTTTCCTGTGAGAAGCAGCCAGAAGATACATTCTTTAAATGTTCATTGGGATGACTTCACAGTCAGCTTCTCTAGACCGGAAGCAGGCTCTCACTAGTAGTAAGATTTACTACCCGTGGTGTGGATGTGGAGAAGCTAGAGTACTTGCTCACTTCTGGTAGGGATGTAAAGTGATGCAGCTGCCATGGAAAACAGTGGGGCAGGCCCTTGAAAAGTTAAAATAAAATTACCATATTATTGAGAGCTGCTGGTAGCAAAAGTCCATGGAGTATACAGCAGTGACAACTAGAGTTCAGAAGGTCAACCTATCAGAACTAAGGGTTCTGTTAGAGGAAACCATCATGCAAGGCATTATGGAGTTACTGCCTTTTCAATGAACTGGCTGTCTCTTGTAAACTTCTTGTGCAATAACAGCTATGATTCTTCCCTTTTACCATGCATTTCCATGTTATGTATACATGTAATCTCACAATTGCATCTCAATCTTGGGCACAACTTTCCCTATACATTTGGGGTAATTGGATAACTGACCCCAGCTGTGTTTGTTTTTCATTAACATATATCTGGCCAGGGCCATTCTCCAGACAAATGTCATCAAAGATACCTTTTTCCAAGGACAAAACTACACATACATAAACATTAGCTCATCTTACATACAGAGAAAATAACCACTAGCAATTAAATCAACTCCTTACCTTCACCCCAGGTTATTTACACAAGACCCTAACTTAAGAGACTTACTGTTCACATTCCTGGGATGATGTTTTAGCCATTTCTTGGTTACTGAGTTAAGGCAGTTACTTCCCACTGACCCAAGGAGATTGCCTACAAGGCTAGGCAGATGATAGGTGCCAAGCTTCTTTCTTGTGCATATTAAGTTTTAATTCCTCCTCAGTCAGATTTTTCCTAGATTTCCTAATTGATCTTAGCCTTTAGTTGACCCTACCAGAGAACTCCCCTTTAGTCACTCCCCTTTTGGATTGTAATTGGAAGCTAACATTTATTGCTTATCACCTCTCTCTGTTACCCTAAAAACTTCAAGCCTCCATTGCTTTGACGAAGAATTACTGTTTCTGTATGTATACTGGTTCTCTGAGAGCAATGGGAAGAATTGATTGAGAAGAACAAAGATGAGGACAGAGGCAGGAAGAACTAGGTAGAATGATGAGAGAACAGCAGAAGGGACTGACAGCAGGAGGGACTGAGAGGAGCTAAGTATGAGAACAGAAAAGAAACTGTGTAGATAGAATTTACTTAGAAGAATAAAGTGAATGGACTAACAAACTCAGTGTGCTTAGATTCATTGAATATTCCCCAGATTAGAATCCTCATCTGGTTGTTAGACTCTTCCACAGACCCTGGGGGTAAACAATATAGGCCGGACACATTATTGTTTACATTAGCATATGAAGCAGTTGTCTTCCTTCTGCGTATATGCCCTCAAAAATGGGAAGCTAGAGTAAAGACAAGTGTTCACCTATGATCACAGTTTCACTATCCATGTAGCTAAGGAATAGAAACAACAAAACCCTCATCCAAAGATACATGGATGAACAAGGTATAAAACACAAGGAAGCCTTGAAAAGGAAGACAACATCATTGTGTGCTAATATGAATGGGCAATGATAACATTATAGCATGAGGATAAAATATGTCACAAAAAGACAATGCATACAGATATATGGGAAATAGTCAATTCACAAACAGAAGTAAAATAGTAGTGGTATAGATTTGGTGACATTGAGAACTGAGAAGTTGTTTATGGTGAACAGGTCATTTATGCAAAATTAGAAAGTTATAGTAGGTTGAGTAACTAACATAACAGTGTGATAATACCAAACACTGTGCACTTAAGAATGGCTAAGAAGTTATCATGCTTTGTGTGCTTTGTTATTGAAGCATACATACAAACACACACACACACACACACATTTCAATCTCAATTAACACATTTTTTTTCAAATTTGTTTTTTATTTTTAAGTTATTTATTTTATATATAGAACCCAGTTTCCCCTCCCTCCTCTCCTCCTAGTCCCCCCCATCTCCCCTCCCCCCATACACCCTTCCTTCCTTTTTATTCAGAAAAGATCAGGCTTCCCATTGACATTGACAAAACATGACCTATCAAGTTGTTGTAAGAGTAAGCACCTCCCCCATGTATTAAGACTGGGCAAGGCAAGCCAACACGAGGAATATGGTTGAAAGCCAGCAAAGGAGTCAGAGACAGCCTCTGCTCCCACTGTTAGGAGACTCACAAGATCAAGCTACACAACTGCATATATATATATAATACAGAGTGCCTAGGTCAGTCCCATGCAGACTCCTTGGTTATCTATTCAGTCTCTGTGAGCCTCTATGAGCTCAGGTTAGATGATTCTGTGAGTTTTCTTGTGATGTTCTTGATTGATCCCTCTGACTCCTCCAATTCTTCCTCCCTTTTATCAGCAGGATTACCTGAACTAATGAGCGACTGTAGGTCTCTGCATCTGCTTCCACCAGTTGCTGGATGAAGCCTCTCTGATGACTATTGGGCTAGGCACCAATCTATAAGTATAGCAGAATATTCTTCGGCATCATTACATTGACATTTTTTCCCTTCCAGACCTGTTTAGTTCTATCCTAGGTCTCTGGGTCATCCAGCCAGGGCTGGACCAGTCACTGGTTGGCCACTCCCACAATCTCTGTGCCAACCTTACCCTAGCACATCTCATAGGCTCAACAGAATGTGGTCCAAGGTTATGTGGCTGGGTTATTCATCTACTGGTAGTCATGTTTGATCACAGGAGATGGCCAGTTCAGGCTATGTATCCCCTTTTGCTAGGAGTCTTAGCTTGTAACATCCTTGTAGATTCCTGGGAGTTTCCCTTGCACCAGGTTTCTACTTGACCACAAAATGACCCCCTTTCCAGTCCTCTCTTTCAGTATTCTCTCCCCCACCCACCCTCAGTCTAATCCCTTGTGTCCCCCTCCCTACCCACTGCCCAGTCCATCCATGAAATCTCTTCTTTTTCCCGTTCCCAGGGAGATCAAAGTATTTCCCTTGAGCCTTCTTTGTTACCTAGTCTCTCTGGGTCCCTGGACTGCAACATGGTTATCCTTCACAACTAATATCCACTTATAAGTATATACCATGTTTGTCTTTCTGAGACACCTCACTCAGGATGATTTTTTTTTCTAGTTCCAGCCATTTGCCTTCAAATTTCATGATGTCATTGTTTTTAACAGCTGAGTAATACTCCATTGCATAAATGTACCACATATTCTTTATCCATTCTTTGGTTGAGGGACATGTAAGTTGTTTTCCAGGTTCTTGGTTACTACAAATAAAACTGTATGAACATAGTTGAGCAAGTGTTCTTGTTGGCATGATTGAGCATCCTTGGACATATGCCCAAGAATGGTATACTTGGGTCTTAAGGTAGACTGATTCCCAATTTTTCTGAGAAACTGCCATACTGATTTCCAAAGTGGCTATACAAGCTTGCACCTCCCACCAGCAAGAAAAGAGTGTACACCCTTTGCTCCACATCCTTTCCAGCATGAGTTGTCACATGTGTTTTTGATCTTAGCCACTCTGAAAGGTGTAAAGTGGAATCTGAGAGTCCTTTTGATTTGCATTTCCTTGATGGCTAAGGATGTTGAACATTTTTTGTTGTTGTTGTTTTGTTTTATTTTGTTTTTGTTTTTTGAGACAGGATTTCTATGTAACAAACCTACCTGGCTGTTCTGGAACTCTCTTTGTAGACCAGGCTGACCTTGAAATCAAAGATCTGCTTGCCTCTGCCTCCCAAGTGCTAGAATTAAAGGCATGCACCACCACTGTCCAGTTTTGTTGTTGTTGTTGTTGAACATTTCTTTAAGTGCTTCTTAGCATTTGAGTTTCTTCTGTTAAGAATTCTTTGTTTAGATCTGTACCCCATTTTTTATTGGATTATTTGGTTTGTTGATGTCTAGTTTCTTGAGTTCTTTAAATATTTTGGAAACCAGCCCTCTGTTGGATGTGGTGATGGTGAAGAACTCTTCCCATTCTGTAGGCTGTCCTTTTGTCCTATTTACAGTGTCCTTTGCCTTACAGAAGCTTCTCAGTTTAAGGAGGCTCCTCCCATTTATTGTTGATCTTATTGTTTGCCCTATTGAAGTGCTATCTATCCAGAAGTTATCTCCTGTTCCAATGCATTCAAGGCAATTTCCCACCTTCTCTTCTATCAGGTTTAGTGTCTCTGGATTTGTGTTGAGGTCTTTGACCCACTTGGACTTGAATTTTGTGCAAAGTGACAGACGTGGATCTATTTGCATTCTTCTATCTACCAGCATTGAGTTCTACCAGCACCATTTGCTGAAGATGCTTTCTTTTTTCCATTGTATAATTTTGGCTTCTTTGTCAAAAATCAGGTGTTCATAGATATGTGGATTTATGTCAGGGTCTTTGATTCAATTCCATTGATTCACCTGTCTGTTTTTATGCCAATACCATGCAGTTTTTATTACTATAGTCCTATAGTAGAGCTTGAAATCAGGATGGTAGTACCTCCCAATGTTCTTTTATTGTACAGGGTTGTTTTGGTGATCCCAGGTTTTTTGTTTTCACATATGAAGTTGAGTATTATTCTTCCAATGTCTGTGAAGAATTGTGTTGGGATTTTAATGGGGATTGTGTTAATTCTGTAGATTGCTTTGGTAAGATGGCTACTTTTACTATGTTAATCCTGTTGATCCATGAGCGTGGGAGATCTTTCTATCTTCTGATATCTTCTCCAATTTCTTTCTTCAATACCTTGAAGTTTTGTCATATAGGTCTTTCATTTGCTTGGTTAGAGTTACATCAATATATTTTATATAATTTGAGGCTATTGCAAAGGTTGTCTTGTCCCTGATTTCTTTCTCAGCCACTTTATCATCTGTATATATGAGGACTTCTGATTTTTTTTTTTTGCATTAATCTTGTATCTAGCCACATCACTGAATGTGTTTATCAGCTGTAGGAGTTCCTGGGTAGAATTCTGAGTGTTGTTAATGTATATTATCATATCATCTGCAAATAGTGATACTTTGACACGTTCCTTTCCAATTTGTATCCCCTTGATCTCCTTTAGTTATTTTATTGCTCTGGCTAGAACTTCAAGTACTATATTGAATAGTTATGGAGAGAGTGGACAACCTGTCTCCTTCTTGATTTTAATGGAATTCCTTGAAGTTTCTCTTCATTTAATTTGGTATTGGCAACAGGCTTGCAGTATATTACTTTATTTTTAGGAATGTCCCATGTTTCCCTGATCTCTTTAAGACTTATATCATAAAGGAGTGTTGGAATTTGTCAAAGGCTTTTTCAGCATTTAAAGGATCATGTGGTTTCTTTTTCTTTCAGGTTGTTTATATGGTGAATTACACTGACAGATTTTCGTGTGGTGAAACATCCCGTGATCTCTGGGATGAAACCTACTTTATCATGGTAGATGATCTCTTTGATGTGTTCTTGGATTTGGTTTGTAAGTACTTTATGGAGCACTTTTGCATCTATGTTCATGAGGGAAATTGGTCTGTAATTCTTTTTTTTTTTGAGTCTTTGTGTGGTTTGGGTATAAGGGTGACTATGGCCTCATAAAATGAATTTGACAATGTTTCTTCTGTTTCTATTTTGTAGAATAATTTGTGGATTATTGATTGGTATTATCTCTTCTTTGAAGGTCTGGTAAAATTCTGGCCTGAAACCATTTGGCTCTGGGCTTCTTTTTGTTTGGGAGACTTTTAATGACTGCTTCTATTTCCTTGGAGGAATTGGAGGATATCAGTCTATTTACATTGTTTATCTGCTCTTGATTTAACTTTGGTTAAGTGGTATCTATGGAGAAAACTGTCCATTTCTTTTAGATTTTCCAGTTCTGTGTAGTAAAGGTTTTTGAACTCTTTGTATTTCCTCAGTGTCTGTTCTTTTGTATCCCTTTTCATTCCTGATTTTCTTAATGTGGATATTCTCTCTGCCTTTTAGTTAGGTTAGTTAAGTTAGTTTTTTGAGCTGAGTGGCCTTGGTAAACCTTGGCTTTTTTTATCTATAAAATGGGGGAGGGGGGTGAACACACTGGCTGGCTCACATACCTGCACACACACACACACACACACACACACAAAAGTGTAATTCATGGTGCCCAGAGCTTGCAAAATGTATAAGAGCAGGCAAGATTAAGTAGCATTATTGTCATTTCTCTAACAGAATCAGGCAATGACCCTTCTAGCTGCCTCATCAAACTTCCATGCCACTGTGACTCTCAACCTGATGCACTGGTACTTTTCACTTTACATAACAATCTCTTTCCCTCATGAACAAGCAAATGCAACAGGAGAATGGCAAATGCCATCTGAGGCTGGGCCAGTAAAAACAGTAAGACTTTTGTCTTGCTTTCTGTTAAATGGCTTACTCTGATGCAAGCTAACTGCTGCATTACTTGGACACATAAGCATTCCTAGGGAACTGAGACCCCACCTATGTTGTGAGCCACTTTGGAAACAAAGCCTGAAGCCCTAATAAGCCTTTAGATGACTAAAGTCCTACAGAGACCATGTGCCTTGAAAGAACCAGAGTCATGGCCCAAACTTACCTTGCTCCATACCCCTGATTTTTCAGAAACCATAAATAAAAAATAATGAATAGCTTAAAGCATTGGATCATGCTATGGAGCAGTACATAAATAGTAACAGTACAAGTAGGGAATACAATAATCACCTGTCTTGTTGCTATGACAAGAACAACATAAGGAAGGAAGGATTTATTCTGGTTAGAGTTTGAGGGCATAATCTATCATGTCAGAGAAGTCATCGCAGCAGGGGGTTGAGGCAACTGGTCACATGTTATCCATAGTAAGGGGTCAGAGTTAATGTGTCTTGGATCTCAGCTAACTAGCTTGTCTGCTTTCTTCCTTCTTTCCTTTCTTCCTCCTTTACTCCCTCCCTTTGTTTCTATTCAGTATGGGACCCATAGCACAAGGAATGGTGCCTATCAGATTAAGGGAGACTTCCCATTTCAATTAACCTGAAGTAGAGCCTCCTACCCAAACATGACCAGTGGTTTGTTTCCATGCGGATTCTAGGCCCCATCGAATTGACATTCAATATTAAGAAATGGAGGTGGTAACCATAAGGTGCTTACTCTATGGCACCCAGGGCTCCTTGAAAATCAATTATGAAACAATCCTGCTACACTGCAGCCACAGCATTCTCTGATTCTAAGGCCTGGCATTTAGGGAAAATATTTTAGCGGATTTACACTCTTAAAGAAGCACCAAAGAAGACATATGGAGCTAATGAATTACACATCCAAATGCCATTATGGTATCTTTTGATAACAATCTGGGATACAGTTATACAGCTGGCAAGCCTTTATCATGCAAAATACTTAAAAATTGAGTTTAAAATTTTTAAAGATGAGAATACTATAGGTTTAGCTAGGGGTCCAGAAAATGTGAGTGAGAGGTATCAAGTTTAACAAACACAATGACACCAGCAATGTCAAACTCTCTTGAGTTAACAAATGAAGTCACAATCTGGCAAGAGAGGAAACAATCCGACTCCTTTTTAGACGACACATCATTGCTTCCATCCACCAAGGATTCACTGTTCTCCTGAGGCTGCAAGAACGTCCACAGTGAAAGGTGATTATGTATCATGATAGTTCACTTTTTAGCCTTTGGAGCTTAGACACGAATCAGACATAGAAATATGGACTGGGCATCAGGTTCTAAGAGTGTGAATCCTAGAAGCCTTGAGTCATAGAGTGATGCACAATGGCTAATGGCCCAGTTTCTGGAAGCAAACCACCCAAGTTCATACCTTAGGCTCCACTTCTTTCTATTCACATGACTTTAATTGTGTGGTCTAGATTTACTATAGGTTACTGGTTTGTAAAAGGAGGAAAATACACTGCCTGGGAAGAGATATATTGTAAAAGATTTAGCACGACATCTGCTATTCCTTATGAAATGCTAAGAAGTCAAGTGACTACTGACAAAGGGAGCACAAAGCAAGGAGCAGAAGACTAGAGATGCATAAGGTGTTATCTTCCATCACAGGGCACCATCCATTGATAACTTCTGTTACCAATACCTACTGTGGCGGTTTTTACACTACATCCATAAATCCTTTGATATTCCTCTACCTGGGAGACAAGGTTGTATCACTTCTTCCTTGCAAGTAGGTCGACCTCTGGGACCATTTCAACTAACATACTCTGTCATCAGTAGAAGTGACTAGTTCTATGTGCCTTACATACTGGGACACTGAGACCTACAACCATTAGCTGCTATTCAAATATCTTAATGCTGAAATGAGCCATGTTGTCGGGAAGTTCAGTGTAGCCCATGCAGAGAGATGACAGGAAGAAAGGCAGCCTAGGCCATTACTACTGATTCAGTCACAACAAACATCCATTACACAAGGGTACCCAAACCAGAACCACTCAACATATCTCTTTCTGAACTCAAGACACTGTAGTAGCACATGAAATGATGGCTGGGAGCTGGCTCTGTGGGTAAGAGTGCTTGCTATGCAGGGAAGAGGACTGAAATGCAAATGCCCAATACCATGTGTAGGTATGGTCACACATCCCAGCACTGGGGTGAGGTGGAGATAGGTAGATCCTAAGAACTTGCTGACATGTCATCCTAGCTCAAATGGAAGGCTTCAGGTACAACTAAAAGACTTTGTCCCAAAAAGTGAGGTGGAGACCAAAGGAAGAAGACACCCAAGGTCCTCCTCTGACCTCCACAGATGCATGAATGGGTATGTGCACATGCACACAGGTGGCCAAAAAATTCCCTACATGACTGCTATTGCCTTAAGCTATCAAATGTCAATTGATTTGACTACACAGAAACAGGGAAGAGCACCTATAGCATGTATATGGGTATTTACTTCCAACTCACAAACTCATTTCATCCTCACATTCATTAGGTGAGAGGATGTTGTTATTCTCATTTTAGTTCATGAGGGAAAATAAATTGTCACAGCTTATGGGTTCAATCAGAAGCATTCTTGCCTCTAGTTCTAGTGGGTTGTTTTTTTTTTTTTTTTTGATACTATACCACAATCAACCCCAGGAATGGTCAACATGAGAAAAGCAAAGAAAAACACATGAGCTTTTGCATATACAGAGGAGTGAAAATGAAAATAGATCATTCAATTCTGAGGTGCACAGAATCCAGCCTCCACTGAAACAGTATTGCTTGAGCAACAGAAATATGCAGGAATAAAATGGGTGGTGGAAGGCCATATAATTAGGAGAGGAGGAAAGGACACAGGGACTGAAAGGGCTGGTAGTTCTTTCACCAGCTAGCTCTGTTGATAACCTGGAAGTCATTATGATAGTTTTCAGAAATACTTGCCAGACTGAGTAGAAGTTTAACTGTGACCACAGACTATAGAATTGTCCTTGGCAACATAACCCTGTCCTCTAATGAGATATCGAGACAAGCTTCAGCATTCATCATGGAAAAGTGCCAGGATGAAGGGAAGCTTCTATTTTGACCCCAGTCACGGACATTTCTGGTTTGCCTCTTTGGTTCTTTTGCCAAAACCTTTGCCAAGTGCTACCAATGGGATATGCATTGCTAATGGGCATGTAGGTATGGCAGAGCCTCTGGCTCCATGTGCAAGGAGACAGGTCACTTTGAGACATGACAGCCTTCACATACAGGTGCAAAAGTTCTGAGAAGGACCAGAGTGCATCTAGAATAGTTTTACCAAGAACATTTTAAGTGTCTAAAAATCAATGTGACCAATAAGTACAGAAAAAGAGAAGAAAAAAATGAATCAAAGCTAACTCTCAGAGGCAAATCAAAATACTGTAAAGTAAGGATCAACATATTAAAGATATAAATCAGCGTACTGTTTCGTCTTTCAAACACTGATGTTATGTCTTCAGAGATGATTTCCAAATAGTTCCCCATTTCTTAAAATCACCTAGACAGACTTTTTTATATACCAATATTTATGGGTTTTACTCCCATTAACTCCCCATACATTGGATGAGGTGTCATGGACAGACATTTTGGTAAAGAGTAATCTTCATGCTCAATCAAGTTTGTGAATGATACATAGAGCAGAGAGAACATTCTTTAGTAACAACTGTAAAACAGCTTCAAAGTGTTAGTTCATTTTCCTTGTATTTCTGGCTCCCTTGCAGCTATGTAGCTAAGGAAGCCTTTAAGCTAAGTTCTGTCCAAAAGAGCTAAAAGAAATTGAGGTGTCTCAATAAAGAATTGTCTGGATTGTGTTGGCCTTTATGAATTCCATCTTAATTGAGAGCGAAAAACCCATCTTGAATATGGGCAGGTACTATTTCATGGACTGGGTGAAAAGGATAAAGCCAGCTGAACATTGGGAGCAAACATTCTCTCTGCTCTTGACTGCGAATGTGTCTCCAGTTATAATCTATGACCTGAGATTGTGAGCCAAAAAAATATTCTCTATTACAGTTGCTTTTGTCAGGGTCATTTTTTTTTTTTTTTTTTAATCACAGCAATAGAAACAAAACACAACGGCCAACTTCTAGACACCCTCCCACTAGGGCATGCTCCAATCAGACTTGTATTAAATGTCTAGTCTACTACAATCCTAGGATGCTCTCCTTGTCATTTCTTTTTAAGGTCTCCTCTCTTGATACTAGATTTCTATACAAGTCCATCTTCATCTTCATCATTTAATAAGCCCTCACTCCATGTGGCATACAGATAGCACTGTCAGCATCATTAATAAATCCATTCATGGGGCAGATGCTATGGTTTAAAATGAGCTGTGACTTCAGGGTGGATAAAGTCTAATATTTTTTATTCTAGGAAGCAGCATAAGAAAACCCAGCCAGTATTATCTGTATTTAGCTAAAAAGAATACAAATTACCATAACTGAAAGCACACTAAGTATCCTTGGTATTAGCCATAGCTATAATGGCTTCCATAAGGCAAGAATCAGCCTCAGATGTTCACTGCTCAGACACCCACGAGTTCCAAGAAGTTGGGCAAAGTGCTCAAGTACTCAAAGCGGAAACTACCAAGGCTGAGTTCTTATTCACCCCTGCTGCTAACAAGCACTTTTCTAACTCATCTACACAGTAAGAACCAGAAGAAGGGGAATTGAGCATGAGTGAGTGAGTGAGTGTGTGTGTGTGTTTGTGTGTGTGTGTGTGTGTGTGTATATCCCCACATGCATGGTCTCAGTGCATATATTACAAGGGAAAAAAAGGAGGTTGAGTCTGGTAGGCACATTACAGGAAGATGGATAAGAAATGCAAGATTCCAAAGATTCACTAAGAAGGGAAGTATATTCCAGCAAGAAAGAGGTACTAAAATATGAAACCTCAAAGGGTGGCTTTTGATAGGCAACATCACCTTAGTTTTGAATTGCAGAGACTGCTCATACACAGAAAAGGGAATGGGGGCCAAAGTAACTGCATAATGGAGCTATATCTCTGGGTGAGCCATTCATACTACCGTGTAAAGAATTGAGTTCCCAGGATGAAGTGTGGAAACATGAGTATTTCCTAATGAAACACAAAGAAATTAGTGACAGGTTCTATCAGTTATGCTTATGTGGAGTAGGCCTTCTTATCCCTGTTTATCAGATGGAGAAACTGAAACACAATGAGGTTAAGTCTTTTTTGGCATTCACTAGAGTTTATGACCAATCTACTTTTGCACTGAATTAAGAAATCCAGCTCTTTCCAGGGTCCTGGCTGTGCTTCCAGGAGGCATTTGCAGGGATGAGCAGGAACTGGGGTTCTGAGTAGCCATTTCTCTGAACGCATATGCTCCTTACCTCACACTTCTCCACAGCTGGCTGCTGCCCACATTCAGAGCTGTTGCCTGCCACGATGCCAGCCCGCAGATTCTCACTGTCCCCTGTTCCCTCTTCCATGGAGTAGGTCTTGGAGTGGTTCCCACGGCGGTGAGCAGGGCCCTGACCCTGGGCCAGGCTGAGCTGCCTGCGCAGAGAACGGTTTTCCTCTTCCACCTCTCGCACACGAACCTCCAGGTTCTCCCGCTCCCGCTGGCTGGAGGCAGTGTACCTGGGACTGTGTGCTTGGGACTCCAGGGGAGACAGAGACACAGGCTTACCATCTAGGGGAGGAGAGACCAAGGAAGCATTAGCTTAGCAAACTTACCTCCAGGAACTTCAACATTACCACCCCAGGCTCTTGACCCAATCCCACTGCTTAGCAGGAAAGCAGGTGGACTATGAATGACAAGTCAGAGCATCCATATCGAAATGGGAAAAAAAGTGAGAACAGAATGGCTTATTATGGTAATAAAAATCAAAATACTGTTTACAGAAAGACATTCCGAATATTGTTCCTAGTTAAACACAATGCCTTCCTCCCCATATAATGTGTTTAAAAGTAGACACTCTTAACAAGAAATCACGTAACATGTATGGATAAGGAGGAATGGAAATTTTGAGATGAGGAGCTTCAGAATGTAGAAGAGCTCAAAAGGAAAAGAGGGAATAAAGTGAAGTTCTTCTTAAGTGAACTCCTAAACCAGCTTCCAAACCCTGTTTTAAAAGCATCACCTCCCAAGGGAAGCCATCCTCCGCCTGTATAATGTTGCTTATAAGTATATGATTTCAAGGCTAACTATTTGGTAATTTTTTTTAATTTTTATAATCTGAAAACACCACTTCCCAAAGGCAATTAGCATATCTCCTTGTATAAAGTCAATACCCAATGCATGCTGACTATTAGGAGGTCCAGATACATACACAAGACACGCTCAAAGCTGCCACTCCTTTTTGTTTGTTTCTACTCTGCTGATACTCTAGGATCCAGCCAGAGGGCAACTGTCTCAGAGGCTTCCAATCTATAACTCTCATGACTGGAGAGTGACCATCTCCCTAGCCTGCTAAAATGTGAAGGGTCCAGGAATATAGAAATACAAAATTATAAGCTTAAGAGATGAAAGCTGACAGTCATCACTCTAAGGGTTAACTGCTAACAGTGGCTCTCTGCTTTACAGCCAGCTCCTCTGCAACAGCCAGGGGTTAACTTTTAACTCCCTTGGTCCTTATAGCCAACAACTGCCCGGACCAAAGTTAACTTTTAACTTTACAGCTAGCTGATAAGTTTTTGGGCCTCACGGTGTTTTATTTTTTTTATTCTTTATTTTTCTGGAATAAAATTTGCATCTGGTTTAATAGACTGATGACCCAACAAATGCACTTCCGTTTTTCCACAACCCAAGTTGTCTTCCTCGGAGCCCAGACTAGACTGAGATTTTTTTTTTTTTTTTTTTTTTTTTGGTGTAGGCTTTTTTTTTTATTAGTTTTTTTCCTTTTATTGAAAACAGATTCTTTTCTCAAAAAATATATCCTGATTATAGTTTTCTCTCCCCCTACCCCAAGTTATTCTCCATCTCTCCTCCCTTCCATATCTACTCTCTTTCTGCCTCTCATTAGAAAAAAACAGGCTTCTAAGAGAAACAACCAAACATGGCAAGATAAAACATAATAAGATGAATCAAAAATAATAATATCAAAGTTGGAAACCACAAACAGGAGGAAAAGAGTCCCAAGATGAGGCACGAGAGTCAGAGACCCACTCATTCTCACACCCAAGAGTCCCCTGAAACACTAAGCTACTATCTATACTATATGTGCAGAGGACCTGATGCAGACCCAGGTAGGCCCTGTGCTTGCTGCTTCATAGACAGATTCTAAACTGTACCAGCAAGGCTATGTGGCTCACAGAGCTTGAGGATCAAAGCTGGGGATGAATTACATACCATGAGTTTCACCTGTGCTGCCCATGCTGCTTGCCTCTGCTAAGAGCATTTGATGTCCTTAATAGAAACTGCTATTTTATTTAGCCCCCAATCACTTTAGGGTTAGCTGCATTTGCTCCTGATCCTATCAGTGCAATAAGTATGGCTTACTGAATTCCACTGCCATGAACTACAAATCAAAGGTTAAGGCAGGGGACATGAAATCACAGGTGGATCAGGGGTGCATTGTAACTGGGCTGGTTAATTACAAGCTCCCTCCCCTGCTTTTGAAATCAGCCTCCATGTTTGGTTCCACCAAGAGAATTAAACAGCACAGGACTAGGGCTATAGCTCTGTGGAGAGTGCTTACCTGACAAGTGTGAGGCCTTAGTCTCCTCTGATGCACCTGGCCTTAGTGAATACCCATAACCCCAGCACTTAGGAGGATCAAGAGCTCAAGGTCATCCTTAGATACACAGTTTGAGCTCCCATTTTAAAGCGGGGGGGGGGGGGGGGGGGTAGCTAAAGTAGCTTAGTGAACATGGACCCTGGAGTAGGGTAGACAAAGATGAACATCTTGTTAGTAAGAGAAGGCAGACTCCCAAGGCATGCAGTGACTGACAGGGGTTTCTTGCACATACTATCCTACACACACAGTGCCTTAAGTATCAGAGCACAAAGCAGTCAATATGCCTATACAGACAAGGAGACTGACGCTATTAATGTTCACAGCAGGAAGCTCGCCTTGATGCCACACCTGGCTGTGACCCCACATAAGGGGCTGAGTTAAAGGTCTCTGGATGTGAGACGGCCATTTCTCTCATAAAAGAATTAGGAACATGAGCACAGAACTCAGGAAGATCTGAAGGCCGAAGATACTGAGGGACTCTGGAAACTTAGCAAAGGGAACAAGAGGTTTTACTTCAATGCTCTGAGCTTATAATCCCTTCTGTGAAACAAGAACATAAAGGTAGCATAGCAACAAGGCTGGAGGCTTGAATAAGAGGTCCAAACAAAAAAAGGGCTGTGCCTCCACCTAAGAGGAACCTGGCACATAGGGGTGCCTACAAACCCGCTCCCAAAGAGGGTAACAGAGTTGCAGATGGAATTTAACATGTTAATTATTATGGATGTAAGACTGCAATGTATAAGTAAGTGGCCACAAGTTTTGGCTTCCTCTGACATAATTTTGACAGAGGGTATCTCCCACCATCTTACTCCTGGCCTTCGCTATGTCAAGGTGCACACATAGGAAAACATAGTAGGCAGGTCCAGTACCAGGGCCCTTTCCTATCCTCCTGCTCCTTTCCCCACAGCCCACAAGTCTGTTTAGGAAAATTACAAGCTTTAATCACGTGCTTATAGGAAATGACATTCCTGTTGAGTCCATTTCCAGCCTGTTCTCGGGCCCATTTGGTTTTAACTAAATTTTCTCAAGCATTTACAGATGTTTTCTTGCTTTTCAGGACTCTGTCAATTTGTCACCTGTAAGTATATAGCAAAGAAAAATACAATCCTTTGGGGGAAGAAATGACACCTAAAAGGGTAAAAATAATATCGTGACCAGAACCTGGAATGGAAGATGTACCAATAGTGGATATGAGTGTCATTTCTAGTCTGTTTTGAAGCCATATCACCTTGCCCAAGTCCCTGACCTTTTCAACTACTTTCTTCTTTTGAAAAGGAGGGAAGCTGGGTGTGCTGTCTCACACCTTTAATTCCAGCATAGATATGGTAGATCTCTAAGAGTTTGAGGCCAGCTTGGTCTACATAGTGAGTTATAGGATGGCCAAATATACATAGTAAGTAAGTGCCTGTCTTGAAAAACAAAAACAAAAAAAAAAAAGAAAACAACAAAGAAAAAGAAAAAATGAAAGGAAGGGGAGGGGAGGGAAGGGGAGGGGAGGGAAGGGAAGGGAAGGGGAGGGAAGGGGAGGGAAGGGGAGGGAAGGGGAGGGGAGGGAAAAGGAGGAAAACACAGACCCCTTTCAGATCTTGCTTCCTGTGCAGAGGAACCTGCAGTAACCTGGCTGTGCAATCCCATCGCTGAGCAAATAGATGTAAGTGCTAGGAGGTCCTTGTTGCTTTGCCATGCTGACAGCCTGCTCTCCTTTATTTGGATTATTTTATTTGTTCCTGATGTACTGGTTCCTAACTTTGTTCATCGAGCTTCACCAAACCTTTGATGGGAGGTAACAAGAGTAAAGAGCAAGTCATAGGCTTGTAGTCATAGCCAGTATGTCTTATGGGATAGATTCTATAATTAATCCTCCCAGGGTTAGATTCCATGGTCTAAGTAAACAACTGTGACCATGCCTGATTTTCTTAAGCTATCAATTGTAAAGACACAGCTATTCCCTCTGCTATCCAACAAGCACAAAGTCTTGTCTCTAACACCTTTGGGTGATATTGAGCTGCCCCACATGCAACTCCTTACTCGACCTAAACAAGTCAGTGTACACCATGCTAAACAGGACGAGTCTATGGATCACATTTTGAAGTGTCCACGAAGTCTAACTTTTTTTGCATGTTTCTAATTGCCCAGTCTCAAATTCACATATATATGTAGCAAACTAATACCTGCTTAGGGACTATGATGGTCAATTTCATGTGTCAACTTGACTGGGCCATTAGGTTCCTACACATTTGGTGTTTCAACTGATTACATTTTTTTAACGAGATAAAAATTTGTATCAGTCTAATTAGTAAAGAAGAAATCCTTCTCCAGGGTGAGTGAGCCTCATCCAATCTTAAAAAAGTGGCGGAACTGGTCAGAACTGGAAGGCCAACTATTTCTCTGAGGAAGACAAGTCCTTCTTGCCTGACCACTTTTGTGTCTGGACTTCAGATTTCTTCTGCCTACACACTCAACAGAAGGAACTAAAACACTTGCCCTGTAAAGTCTCTAGGCTGCTGGCATGTGAGCTGGACTGGTCCACTGCCTCTCCTTGACCATAGGCCTCCAGACTGCAATGGCAACTATGTGCTGGCTCACCTTGAGCTTCCAGTTTGCTGGACTCACCTGCAGATCTGCCAGGGACTCCTTTGGTCTAGTCAATCACATACACTCATTCTCTGTCTCTGTCTCTCTGTGTGAGTGTGTGTGTGTGTGTGTGTGTGTGTGTGTGTGTGTGTGTGTGTGCAGGCACTCTCATGTAAGTATGTCCAGGAACATACCCATACATGGTTCTGTTTCTCTGGAGGCCCCTGACCAAAGCAATGACCACAATGATCTACAGATCCTACCCTGGAGGACACTGCCTCACACCAGTCTCTTCAGCTGAAAGCCATGGCACCTTTGCTGCACTTCACAGGGATGTGAAGAAGAGACAGGGGGAAGAGTTTGTAATCTCTAGAGACAAAATACTTTAAAATCTACGAAAAATACAAGTCTAATAAATCTCAAACTACCTGTTATTTAATGAGAAATTATAATAGTTCATGTTGAAGGAAGAGGGAGAGACAACCAAAGCTACCAGATAATCAAAGGAAGTGGAGAGCATGGCATTAAGAATAACTGAGATTAAACTATGGCTTTCTATTTACTAGTTAACAAACTTTAGCAAAGTACTGCATTTTTCTGTAACTCACTGTCTCCATATGTAAATGCTGGACAGAGCTGTGGCTATATTTACATATTACCCAGCATTAGACTCAGCTAAGATTCTGAAATGTCTTTCTTCCCTCTTCCTCCAGCCTCAGTCCTAACCCTAACTTTATTCCCTGTTGCCCTTCCCCCAGACTCTGTTGTTTCAATATGCAATCTATTTATACATAGTGTATCTTTCTATGACAAAGTGTGCACATGCATTGAGCTAGTTCAGCCCACTTTGAGTTAGAAATGTCAAACAAGACATTATTCAAAACCTCAGTTGACAACTGCTTTCTCCTCCCTCCAGAAGTTCTGAACAACCAAGAACTTTATCATTGGATTTGAATCCCTGAATCCACTTGAGATGAATCCTCTGAATTAAGAATCAAAACATCCAAGTTCAGAACAAAAAGGGAAAATTAAGAAGCAATCTCTGTATGGTGCAATGACAGGGATTATAAACCTGCTGTCCACAATGTCCTAAATGGTAATCCCAATCAATTTGTATGTGTTGACTACCCTGCAATCTTTATGGAGAGTTTGCATGTCACATGGTATAAGATCAGTCACTCACTTGCAAATGGACACTATTGCACGACTCATTTCCAGATTGGGCCAGACTTGGGTGTGCCTCTGACTCTTTTAGTCAGATCTTGAATATAGGTACCAAAATCCTGCACTCAGAGGCAGAAGAAAAAAGTTGTCCTCCTGCATGGTTCTGTAGGCAATGAAGATACTATATCCTAACCTTTACATGACAAGATGTCAAATGGATGTGGCTTTGTCCTAGAAGAATCTGATTTACAAAAACTAAGGAGGAACCAGATTTTGAGATCTTTTCTGTCCAAGGTTGGTAGGACTTTGTCCTAAAACATCACATTGTTCTCCTTGGCTAATCCCCTGCCTCCAGTATCTCCCTATTCTCACAGCTTCCCACATAGATCTTATGAATTAATGTCCTTCAACCTCATTTCCATCACATTGGCAGTTTAAGAATGTGCATAAGTAAGTCCATTACTTCAAGGTCAAGAATGATTCTTGTGCAATCATCAGGCTCCTCAACACCCACATAAAAGCCACCTGTGGCCAGACAGGCCTATATTTCCAGCACTGAGAGGGTGGGAGTTGGAGAACAAAGACAGGAGGCTCACTGGGGCTTGCTGGCCATTCAACCTAGCACAAAAAACAGTAGATCCAGGTTCAATAAGGAGAGACTGTCTGAAAGGAATAGGTAAACAATGATAAAGCAGGACACCTAACGTCCTCCTCTGGCCTCCTCACAAGCACACACAGACACAAACATATACATATTCTACACACATATATCATAAACTGTAGCTCTAATATACACAGTGACTTACTGGTGTGTGCACAAGCCTTAGCCAGATGAGTGAGCTCAAAGCATCTGGAGTTGGGAGGCCTCTAGTTCTCAGCACAGGAAGCAGCCCTGCATGAGATTCTCACATGTAACCAAAGTGGAGAAACACTGTCCTGTGCATCATGCCAGACTCTCTGGTTCAGGTGCAAAGAAGGCTTTCACACTATACCCTTCAGTGCAATGTGGCTTTCACCAGGGTCCTGTCCCCTTGCCTCAGCTTCTACTACCCTCTAAAGGCAGCTCTGGTCACATGAACAGGAATGTCCCTATTCCTGGTGTGCTGATTGAATAAGAATGCCTCCCACAGGCTCAGATGTTTGAATACTTGCTACCCAGTTGATGGCACTCTTCAGGTATTATGGCCTTGCTGGAAAAAGTATGTTACTAGGGGCAGTCTTTGACGTTTCCAAGCCATGGCATTCTCAGTTCTCGTTCTCTGCTTGTGGTTTAAAATGAGCATCAGCTTCTTGCACCTGCTACCATGCCTTCCCTACACCATCATGGACTCTAGAATCATAAACCCAAATAAACTCTTTCTTATGCAAGTTGCTTTGGCCATGGTATTTATAGCTAAGACAATGGTACCCTATCTTGTCAAAGTTTATGGGCAATTTAGTTCCCCTAATCTTCTTCCTGTCTAGATTAGAGTGTTGTCTATGAAGCGGTTCCAGTTGCCAGGCTACTGCCCTTTCCTTTAGGATGATCACAGGGCTGAGTTACACTGAATTTTCCAATGTCTCTCCTTCCACAGGAGGCAATGTTCATGAAGCATCTTGTCATTTAAAAAATAAATAAATAATGCCCTCCTTGCAATATAGAAATTTCACAACCTCCTTCAATGCCACTTCAAAATGCAAAACAGACAAAAGGTTGAAGCCACAGTCATTTTAGAAAAGTTTAAAAAGCTCAAGCTGATCTTGAAAGTTTCACTTAAAAAGAAGTGTACTCCCCAAACACTCTTATGAAAGCTGAGTATGCTAATACCTCAGCTTTTGCACTTGTAGGCAGTGTGTGCACCAGACCTAGTCATAGGTACATTTTTAGCTACACCATGGTCTGAAGTCCTAGAAGCTTCCAGAAGCATAGCATCACATTTGCAGTGGGAAGGCAAATGGCAAACAAGGATTGCTTGATTGTTATGGGTAAACAGGGAATGTTTCACCAGAAGATTTTCCCAGAGTGATTTTCTGAAAGATATCTTTGGCACAAAAAAAGAAGAAAAAAAAGCAATCATGAGTTCCAACAAAAGCCTTAGGGATCTTCTGGCAAAGAGAAAATGACAGTAAGGAAACACTTCAAAACTTTGAAAAAGAATCTGCCACCACGATGCCAGGAAAGGAGATCTGGATTCCATTCCCCTTGATCTGCAGAATGAGTGCCATTCTCTCCCCCATGGAACTATTTTCAAGAATTTTCTCTTAAAGGACTTCATTAAGCGGAGATAATAGACATTTTTAGTACCAATCTGCTAGACTCAAAGCTGCAGTTTTGGCTTGAAATGTGTCCTCATGATCAACAATCACAGGGTTTTTTGTTGTTGTTGTTGTTTTGGTTTGTTTTTCCCCTTTCCAATTCAATGGTATCAAACTTTGCAATTTTCTGTTCAAGTATCCCAAGTTCAGAGAAGTGGAAGCAGTTGGTCTTTGATCTACTGTGCTTATAGCAGGACAGATAAATCTACCTACTTCTAAATATGGCCAATTCTTTTGGTGGGCAAGGAAAATGAGAATTAAGAGAAGAGATGTGTGAAGAATATTCAATTTGCCACCAAACAAGGCAAGAGACCTCTGTCTACAGTCAATTTATTTCTTTGGCAGTTGAGTCATGACTTCCATGTGACCATGAGGCAATTTAGCAAACAGCCATTGGTGGAGAAAAAGAAGATGGTATTCCAGAAACCACAACATTTACCCCAACTCCTGAGAACTGATCAGTAAAAACCACAGCCAATTCATACTCTACTCTTTTTGGTTACACACTGCCTTCACTTACCTATTAATACCAATTCCGTTTAGCACAGCTTCAAGGACATTACTTATTTTAGCAGAGGATATACTGATTGCAGATAAGGAAGCAGCTTTTCCCTGTGCCCAGTTTACTGAGTCGTCATCTATACAAGTGTAACAATTGAACACAATCTTCTCTGTTGTTAGGTCATGGGAACCACAAACTGCTTTGCTATCTCTGCAAAGTGAGTTCCAAGGCTTCCCGAGTCATCACTGTGACTCTTGACCATGAAAGAGATGCAGAAATATTCTGGGGTTTCTAGCTTCTCTACTCCCCACCCACAGCTGCCCTTTTTGCTGAGAAACACTCAAGATGAAAGACTGTATAAATGTTTTACCACTGATCTAACTTTTAAAAAATCTTTGCAATAAATGTATTATTTCCTATGGAATATTCAATCCTTATATAATCTAATTCTGTTTCTAAGACTGGCAAATCACATGTGCTGGGAAGCATTATATTTTACAGTAAAGTTATATAAAATGTCCTGATGAGATTGTGTGTGTGTGTGTGTGTGTGTGTGTGTGTGTGTGTGTGTGTGTATGTATGTGTGTGTGTGTGTGTGTGTGTGTGTGTGTGTGTGTGTGTTAATGTGTGTTTCTTTGTAGATTAAATCTAAAACAAATTCAGCTGGCCGTATGGAATGATTCTTGAAAAAGGTTTTAAATTTTCCCTTTAAATCATCACTTGAGATGTGGGAAAATATGCTTTATCCAGTTTATGAACCTCTGCTTGACATGAAACTTCAAATTGCCATCCTTGGTGGCTATATTCAGTACTCAAAAATGATTGGAATGGTTTTTTTAAGGGAGAGTATGGGTAATAACATCCAGTTCAGATCACAGAGAGATGAAGAGCAGAATGGCAAGCAGCAGACAAACTGACCAAGCTCTGACACCATCCATTCCTGCTTCTAAAGTATGGTACAGTCCAGAAAAATCCAGACCTTCACAGAAGAGGTAAGAACTACTACAAAGAAGAGTCCAAGAGGTTAGAGATGCTCAGCAGCTAAGGGTGCTTGCTGCTCTTGCAGAAAACATATTTCGTTCCCAGTACCCATTTCCAGGAGCCCACACATACCTATAACTCCAGCTCCAGATGATCTAATTCCCCCTTCTGACCTTTTTGAGCACTTGTACTCACTCACTTGTGCATCCAGACATAGACACACACATATAAGTAAAAATGAAAATAAGATCTATATTTTAAAAGTGAAGTTGGTAGATGCTTGCCTAGAAGGCAAGAAGCCCTGGTTCCATTCTCATTACCATATAATCTCAATTTTGTGGTACACATTTTTAATTCTAGCACTTTGGTGATAAAGACATGTCATCCCTGGCTATCCAGTGAGTTTGAGAAGACTCCTGTTATACTTTAACAGTGATTTATGAAGACTGGACTACTGTGCTTTCTGTCCTAGCATGTGATGTAGACGAGAAAATAGCCCACTCAGACTTTAATAACCTTCTCTCAAATGAAGGTCACAAATGCCATGGATGACTTGGGACTGAACAGGAAAAGCAGCAAAAGGCATGAGTGTCCTTTCTCATCTATGTCATTGCCAGTCTTTTTCCATATCTGGCCATTGGAAATTATGGACAGCAAGTTTTCTTCACTTCTCCTTTGTGTATGCATGTATGTATGAGATATGAATGCATGAGCATGTATGTGATTTGAGTGTGGAGACATGAGTTTACTATGAGCATCTACATCAATTGTGCTCTATCATATATATGGAGGCATCATCTCTTACTGAACCCAAAGCTCACTGATGAGCTAATACAGCTAGTCAGCTTGTTCGAAGATCCCCTGTCCCCCACTTCAAAAAGCTGAGATTTCAAGCAGGCTGCAGTATTTGCCCTAGATTTATTTATGTGGATGCTGGAGATCTAACCTCAAATACTCACAATTGTGCTGTAAGAGTTTTCTGCATTGAGCCATCTCCCTAACCTATTTCCACTTATTTCCTGTAAATGAGCACTCACTCACATGGGTGACCCGATCCCATCAGCAGACCTTAGAGTACTGGTGAGGGCTGACTTGAAATGAACAATCTTCTCAAGGCCCCTGATAGTCCTCATCCCTTCTCCAGTCAACTGGCTTTGACATAGATCATAACAAGCCCCCATCACCCTTGATTGACCTGTGAATGTTAAGCTTCATGCAGGCCACCTTCAGCATTCAGTGTTCATCAGGGAGCTAAGCCCAGTAAGACACTGAAAAGAAAGGCTTGGATCATCAGAAAGAGCTTGATATCAAAGATAGATAGGGTTCCATTTGTATTGATTAATGTTAGTGATGATTGCAGAGCTACCCCATGGTACTGTGGGAGGCTTCCACATACAGTGCTTTGCTGCATTTCAAACAGAAACAGAAGCAAGCCTTTCTGTGAATGTAGAGAATTTTTTGATACCATCCAGCTGCTATAAATTGTTTTGCCAACTAAAACAATGCTATCGTGCTCAGCTGGATTATAAATTAAAAACAAGATAAAGCTTGCCTGAACAGCCCTTGCCTAGAAATGAAAGCCCCCCTTTCTTGTGCCCTCCTCCCTCCTTGTCACCTTAACTAACATTAGAGCTAGATTCCAATTAGTGAGAGTTACACTCTCCGAGAAAGACAAGAAGTGGACCTGTATCAGTTATTTTCTCCACAAATCCAAATTAGCCCTCTCCAGGAAATCAGAAATAAAGGATGGATTTTTATCAGGGTATACTAGGGAAGAAGGAAACAGGAGATTTTTTTTTTTTTTTTAATCAGGAGTTGAGTTTAACAAAAATGTCACTGTTGTATCAGAATGGCTCTTCAGATATTACACAGAGAAAGATACATGTTTGGCTAATATATTCTGCTAATACTCACCAATCTCCAAACCTGTCATCTTTGCATTGTACATTCCACTTTTGGGAATTTTATAATAAAATAGTTGCAAACATCTTATAAAAGAAGAAAATTAAGGACTCATTTTTAAAAAGATTTACTTTTATCATTGTTAATTGAGTATATCTGTGTGGTGGTATATATATATGAGGGCAGTCCAGAAGATGGATTTGCATCCTATGGAGCTGGAGTTACAGCTGGTTGTGAGCCATGTGAGAGCAGTGGATGCTCCTAACCACTGAAGCACCACCCCAGCCCTAAAACTCTTGGAACAACTTCACTGTGAAGCAAAACTGGGATTTTTTTTTTTGGGGGGGGGCAGAAACCTTGAAAGATACCCAGGACCAAAGTGAAGCCTTTGGTGGTAGAACCTGTGGTGCTAGATCCTAATTCCCAGTCCCAAAGAGAATAGTCCCTGGCAGTGCAGGTGTCCACATGACTGAGAGCCAGTGCCAGCGTCATAGGGTACACACAGCAGGAAGGGTTATAGTTGAAGAGTTTCTGAACCTTCAGGAAGTGTTACTGAATCCCCTGCACACCATACTCCCATCTTCAGAAAGACATGGGTTTTGGGGTCCCCACACATGCAAAGTGTGAGCTAAGTTCCAGAGAAATGGAATGGACATGAGGAAGTAGAACTTTCCATTTATAGGCTTTATAACTTGGTAAATTAACACTGATCCTCCAACACCAGCTCAAGAATCCTGCCTATGTCCCTTAACCTGCCTAAGGAGAGCTGGCACTACATTTCTCTCATGGTCCCTACATATCCAGTGCCGTATACTATACAGATGATGGGAGGGGAAAAATACCTGCCTGGACAGCCCTTTGCCTAGAAATGACTGTCTTCGTCAACACATCAAAGCTGTATCTGCAATCTGCTTCACAATGTGACTCAATACAAGTCAGTTGGATACCTTGTTGGGACAGTCACTGTGCTGGTGAAAAGTATTTCCTGCTGACGACATCACTATGATTCTTGTTGCAACACTGCACTGAAATCCTCTCTTCATATCCCATACACAACACATCAGGAATATATTAAAATATTAGTTCTTTCTTTAGATTACACCTTGAACATAAACTCTAAGCTGCTGTTCTCATCTCAGTTCTGACTACATCACTCTTGCTTAGATGTTCACAATGGTCATCTAACCAGTCACCCTAATTCAATCGGTTACTTACTATTCACTGACATGATATTTAATCATGGTCATCAGATCATCACATCACGGTTCCCATAAAATGTAAAGCCAGACCCAAGGACTTTACAGTGGCTCATAAGCAGTTACCTGGCCTCAACTATCTATCTGACCTCAATCCCACACAGGAGTGTGCCCTCTGTGTCTGTCTGCCACACTGGCTTTCTTAATGTTTCCTAGCAATGCTTACCTGAGAGTTGATAGCTCTGACTGTTAGGATTCTGCTGCCACTCCAGCTTCATGACCACACATATGCAGTTCAGTAGCTAAGCAAGGGGTCTTACATCTTGTTTCATCAGTGTGTTTCATGATTGTGCAATCAGTGCATGCGTGGCGTATCTCCCTAAGCCTACCTGCACATCTGTACAGGAATCGTTAAAAAGCCGGACACAGATTCCTCCTTCCCCTCTGTTCTCTCCTCCCCCCTCCCTCTCTGCTCTCTGCACTGCTTCTTCCCCAGGCCTGGCTACTCTCTCCTGTCCCCCTCCCCCTCCTCCTAATAAAGCTCTGATACTGGGTTTTGTTGGGTCTCCTGGTGATCTTTCTCAAATGGTAACAAGGGCCACTTAACATTTTTAAAACAACGCTGACCCTTTCAGTAGGAATCTGTTTCAACACTACTCCACAGAGAAGCACCTGACAGCCCACCTCAGGAGCACTGCCCACACTCACTATGAAACCCTGGGTCTCTCTTTTCACCTCTGGCACATCTTCCACTGCAAAACACCACAAGGCTCTCTCCAATTTGAATGTTTCTGTTCCCTTTCTCTTTGTCTCCACCTCTCAAGCACAAATACAACAGGGTCTTCTATAGACCTGTTTAATCCACCATGCTATCTCCAGGGCCTAGAAACTACCAAATACTAGGTAACAGATAGACCTGAATATCAAAATCAGGAATATATGGGAGTAATTACTGGACCTGTCCACTTACTAGAACCAGGTTGAAATTGGGATGGGCATTACACTTCTCTTACTGACCATCCACTTTGCCTGGATGAGTCAAAAACATAACCTAATTTAATTGTCTCAGTTCTGAGGCAGGTTATATTGTTCATATATTAAAGAGAAAGAAACAGAAGCCTGCTAAGCTTGAGTAACTTACCATGCATAAGCTCTTTCTACAGTTCATTCTGTTCTGCCTCTAGATAGCATTTAGCAGAAAACACAAGTTGCACTTTCCAGTAACAAAATGGGAACATCTCACTACACATACAAGAGAGATCTGAAGAAAAATAGTTTCACTAAGAATCAGAAAAGTGAAGAAATTCCTATAAAAGGATGAACACTAAGGGCTTTAAATGAGAGCTTTTCTAACAGCCCACTGAACTCCACCCAGGTTCAGCAACAGCAAGGGAGAGTGACCGAGACAGCCCACTATGCTATGAGATACCCAAGACAGTGAGCACAGTAGCAGAAGACTGGAAAGGTGAAGGCAAAGGATGCCTGGGCCTGACATCCTGACCATGCCATCCAGGGCACCCTGTGAACTTTTAATAGTAAGCTGAAGGAGCCTGGGCAAAGCAGCTGCAGGCCAAGGAGGAGGCCATTACTTCCGGAGCTATAAGAAATGCTGCTCCTGCACATAGGTCTGGATCTCCTCTGCCCTTCAAGCCTCTAACACAGAGGAGGCTGGGCAGGAGAAAGAGCCTCAGCTGCCAGACTCAGACCAAGCAAGAAAAGTGAATGGGAAAAATCACAGCCCAGGGTCTGCAATCACCGGAGTATTCAGAGGCTGATCTGAGGCAGCAGGCTCCAGGGGAATCCACAAATGGTTAACTTACAGATTCTTCACTGATTAGTAGTTTCAGCTGCTCATCAATAGAATCTCCAGCTGATAATTATTAAGTGAAACTTGAGGCTTACATTTGCATATGTAAAGCACATTTCCCTCAGAAGCTACAATAGAAGGGAGAATGTGCTTCCTGATTGTACAGCACTGGGAGGATGAGGTTGGATGGGGATCCAGCCTGCACTGCATGTGTTGCTCCATGCTAATCAAGCCAGATATTCAGCAGAAATAAATTCCACATCCCAAAATACGCCATTTGTCAAAATCCAGAGCTCACATAAGAGACTTCTCTCTAGAGATTTGAGGAGGATGCATTTCACAATGAGTAGCTCTGAGGGTGGTGATTACCAGGCTGGGTGTATGCTACTGCACACCCTGCCCACTCACACACCTGGGCTGACTTACCGCATGGCATCATGGAACAGGGCCAACTTCCTTCCATCCCTGCCACCGATTCCCAAAGCTTTGAATCTCTGCACCTGCCCATGGAGATGCTTCAGCACTGAAGAACAAGTTAGATGGAAATGCTAGCAGCAACCCTTCTAGCTCATCTGATGGTTTACCTCTGTTATAATTATCCTGGTTTAAGCTGGGCAGTGGTGGCACACACCTTTAATCCAGCACTTGGGAGGCAGAGCCAGGCAGATCTCTGTTAGTTCGAGGCCAGCCTGGTCTACAGAGTGAGATCCAGGACAGACACCAAAACTACACAGAGAAATCCTGTCTCAAAAAAACAAAAACAAAACAAAACAAAAAAATTATCTTGGCTTATGAGGAGGAACATCTCTAAAGATCATGTATCTCCTTCTCTAGGAAAGGATGCTATAGCAGAGGAGTCAGCATGCCCAGAAGGATAAAGAGCACTGTCCTTAACGTGCATTGAAAAATCGGGAATTTCAAAATACCAGTGTCAGTTGAAGGTTCTAATACCAAGGAGTAATGAGAAAGCCACAGGAACCAAGAAGAGGTGCCTAAAATTATAATACTCTAAAGAAATGAACAATGACGACAAAATAATAATAGAAGTATTAACTATGGTTTTCTTTGTCCTTGATTGAGTTTGTGACCCTCCTGGTGCCCTGCCACTCTTCCTGAAAAATGAAGAAAAGAATTCAGTTTATAACATTGAAACATACAACCATGCATCAATCTGCCAATCTTCTGCTATGGGACTTTCCTATCAGGATATGCTAAAGGCTCAAATTTCCACATTGTCCTTTTCATATAAAACATAAAGACACTGTCAAACACATCCAGTTTGGATTTCTTGAGGGTATAGTTTAAATGTAAAAGACATTTTTTTTTCTATAAAATTAATCAAGTAACAGAATCTCTTTTATATTTTTTTAACTTTTCTCTCATTTTCTTCTAAAAGTTACCTTGCTTACATTTCACTTGGCAGCTGCTTTTAGGGGAATTCACTTTCAGCCATGGTTTTAAAGTATATAACTTAGTGTTTTTATAGACACTTCCAATACTCATATGTCAAGGCTAGAAGTAACAATGGAATCCTATTATTTAGTGTAATAAAGATCTACCATAACAGGCATGATAATGTATTAAAATGACTTTTGCTCATTACACAATTTAGCTGGTAGCATGAGCTATGTCAGATGGCTCTAGAAAGTAGTCTCCTGGCCGGGACTCCATTCATATTGGACACTGAAGGGTATTCTGACAGAAAAACTGCTATTGCAAGTGGTCTTACTTGAAGATGATTTAAGAATCTCCTGCTGAGAATTTCCCAGATGTCCTGTAAGGAAGAATGAACAGGAGCACACACAACTTGATGTCTTTTGCTTCCCAGGCTGGTTACTCAGTAAGAGCAAGAGATCTCACAGCTGTCTGCTACAAGGGTCAAGGCACTTTTTTCTGTAAACCATAGGTGTTGGCTCTGAAATAGCCACCTATGTGCTTCTGATAAAATAACTATCTCTATGTGATTCCTCACATTTTCAACTTGACAAAATCTATAATGACATGGAGGACAGGTCTCTGATCTTGCTTGTGAGGAATTGTTTTGATTATATTAACTGATGTGGAACATTCATTCTCTAGGCAGAGTATCCTGGACTGTATAAACCAGAGAAAGTGGGCTGATCACTAGCATGCGGTCATTATTTCTCTCTATTCCTGATCATGAACACAATGTGACCATGTCCTTCAAGCTCCAGATGTGGAGACTTCCCCTATACTGCGACCTGGTACTGCAACCTTGACCCATGGGCCCAAATAAATTATTTCTTCCTTATACTGCTTCTGTCAGGGTGTTTTATCACAGAAACAGGAAAAGACATTAAGGTACTCTACATGGCAGAAAAACATGAGACCAAGCTCACAGCACTCTATGTTCATGTATTTGTCTCTGATATAAGCTGATACAAACATGAGGACTGCCACTGTGCTCATTATATGATGTAATAGAGACACAGAGGACCACAGGCTCTTGCCGAATATCTCTAGGATATGGAGAATAGAATCTGAAATAATCTGATCCTAGACTACGCTAGTCTCTACTCCTTGAAACTGCTCCTGGTATATAGTTTATCATATTGAAACCAAGAGTAGCTCAAGTATTAATGGCATCAATGAATCATAGGCTCAGGTTTCCCTGAATGGTTTTAAGCCCTTATAAAAATACTTCAGCAGACCTCTGTCCTTCCACATGAGATTATCTCATTTTACCTTGAGTGCTGCTGAACCACAGGATGTTCTAATGGCAACAAGATTGCACAGACCTAGTGCCTGAGAAAAAAGAACTCTTTGGAAGTAAGTGAACAAAACAGAGGAAGACAAAGAAAGGTGATCAACTGCAATGACTTTGGGCAAGTTATTCAATACTTTTGAGCCTCACTTAACCTGTAACCAAATGTCTAGCTTAGAAAGTTTTTAGAAGTCTTTTTTGAAATTGCTCTTTAAAGTCTTGGGCTAAGGTAAAAGGGAAATCTTATGGGAATAGCTGCAATATTCTTAAATGAAGATAGAGGATTTTGTTGGGATTCTACTGCTATTACTATTATCGTTAGTTGAAGTTCATGTATCCAGTTATTTAATATAGTAATAAAAACAGCTATCTGGGGTAGATTACAACATTATCACTTTCAAGTTGTAAGGACAAAGCAATCCCAAAGAACAGCAATGATCACAGAATCAGAAAGGCTACTTGAGTTATTGTAGTCTGGTGGAGGAAATGGCCTCCCCTGACATTCATTACACCAAAAGGCTTATGATGCTGTACCAGACCTGGGCAAGAAAACCAGAGATACAGAGAACCAATATGGGGTACCTGGATGACCACCATCTGCTCACCGAGGTCTAGAGAGACTCTTTCCACTTTCTCTGTATAAAATCCAAGCTAGACCCTCTGACAGAAGCTACAACACAGTCCCCAGGCTTCCATCACCTCTAGATTAAATGACTACAGTATAACAGTATTTCCTACAATGCTTCGGTATACCAGAAGTCTGAGCCATCAGGAAACTGAGTATATTTTCCTCTAAAGGAAAGAACAAACACATTTGAAACAAGTGATACCTACAGTTTCTGACTCAAAAGTTATGTACATAGGTCAAAGCCTTATAGCATGAAGAAATACAAGAGGCAAAATAAGCTTGGATGTGTTAATGGTTTTATAATTTGTGGGGCTGTGTGTATACAACCAGGGAGGTCTGCTGATTGCTACCTGTCATTCAGGTAATTATTTTGATTTTCTCTAGTTAAGCTCAATCTAAATGTCCAGGACCCAATCAAAGTCATTCATTTACTCTATATATTACTGAGGTATCTACAATATGACAGTCAGTATTCTGTGCCTTTCCCTCAAAGAACTCAAAACTCAGTGGGAGAAAAGAGAGCCATAATGTGCAATGAGATAAAGCAATAGGACAGAAAACAATGTGCCAAAGAAGCATGCCAAAGCACTCAGTCAGCTCAGTCTTAAAGGTGATAGAAAAGCAAACATCTAGGGCACATAGTGTTCTTATTAAGATCAGAAACTAGATAGAGGTATTCAAGCAGAAGAAAATATCCAAATGCTGAGATGGGGCCAAGCTGCCCCAGGATACAAAAGAGAACCCACAGGGATACCACAAGATAGTCTTCAGTTTCTACAGATACAAAATTTCCAGCACATTCAGAAATCCTCAGGATCTGTTGAACATTGTCCCAAAAATTAGCTTAAGGCTAATGGTAGTTTAAATATGTTACTGCACTAATTGCTTCCAAGGCTACATTTTTATGAAGCTGGACTTTCAGGGATTGCTAGCAGAAATCTCAGTAATCGCATGGAAATCACTGTCCAGTACAACGCAGCTTCAAGAAACTGTACAGTTCACATCAGCCATATCCATCCTTTCAACAAATAACCATGGCCCTGTAAGACTGAAGTAAAAGCATCTCCCTCAAGTGTTTCATATTCTTTTCCTGTAGTTACTAAGCTGTTATGACATAAACATTTGATGAAAGGAGAAGTTGGGCATTTATTTAGACTACCAGTAATATGAAAAATAATTACTTAGATATCAAACGTGTTGAGAAAACAACAACAACAAAACCCGTGTCTCAATGGCTGGGTACCAGGGGAGGTGGAAGTTCCAGTGTGCACACCAACATGACTGAAGTAAGGACAAAGAAATGAGGCAGACCACAGAGGGTCTGCAGAAGGCATGAAAGGACACAGACTTCATCTTAAGGTTAGAGGGAGCCACAGGAGGGTTTAGATTGCCTTGTTACAAGAAATGTAATATCACCTGAGATTTGTTGGACTTTCCTTTAAGAGTAGCTGCATCTCTTAACTTGTCACAGTGACATGCATTATATTGTCTTTTGTTTTGTTTTGTTTTTGACAATTTGACAGATTCTAAAGTCATTTGGAAGAGGGATTGCATAAGAATGTCCCATAGGCAAGCCTGCTGGGCATTTTTGTCTTTTTTTTTTTTTTTTTTTTTTTTTTTGGGATTAGTGATAGATGTGGAAGGGCCTAGCCAGGTGTGGGTGTTCTTGAGTATATAAGAAAGCAGGCTGAGACCATGAGGAGCAAGTCAGTAAGCAGCCTTCCTCCGTGGCTTCTGCTTTAGTTCCTGTCCCTAGGTCCCTGCCTTGTGTTCCTGCATTGACTTTCCTCAACTATAGAGGGTGACCTGGTAGTTGTAAGATGAAACGAACCTTTTCTTCTCCAAGTTGCTTTTGATCATGGTGTTTTATCACAGCAATTGAAGCCTTAACTAAGAGATACAGTGTAGTCCCCAGGGAATGGCATTCTACTGTACCTAACCCACTGAACTGAAGTAAAAACTCTATGTAAACTTCAAGATGCTTTATGAAGCTATTATGATACTATATTTATACATGAATATTTATGATTCCAAAATTTAAGATAAACTGCAGTGAAGTTGAGCCCTGATCTGACCACTTTGTGCTAGACTATTGGGTCTATTTTCCTTATACTATGTTATTTCCAAAGTCTAGATTCAGGATAGTCAGACATGATCATTCTCTAATTACTAAATTGACTTTAGTACCTGAGAAGAAAAAAATACACGGTGAAATCTAAGCTGTGTCATTTCATACTGTCATGGTTTATTCAGTCTACAAAAACAATGTATGTTGTCATTTCTTTAGAGCAGTGGTTCTCAATCTTCTCAATGCTGTGACCCTTTAACACAGTTCCTCAAGTTGTGGTGACCCCAACCATAAAATTATTTCATTACTACTTCATAACTGTAATTTTGCTATTGTTATGAATCATAATGTAAATATCTGATATGCAGGATCTCTGATATGAGGCCCCCAAAGGTGTCTCAACTCACAAGTTGAGAAGTGCTGCTCTAAAGTGCCACTTAAGACTGTAAGAACAGCCGGGCGGTGGTGGCGCACGCCTTTAACCCCAGTACTCGGGAGGCAGAGCCAGGTGGATCTCTGTGAGTTCTAGACAGCCTGGGCTATAGAGTGAGTTCCAGGAAAGGGGCAAAGCTACACAGAGAAACCCTGTCTCGAAAAACAAAAACAAACGAAAAAAGACTGTAAGAACACTATATTTATGATATTTAATAATAAATTGAAAAGGAATCTAAGATTTTTTTTCTTAGATACATTTTATATACAAGTATTTTTTTTCTTTGAAATGTTACATTTTTGCTGGAGAGATGGGTCAGCAGGAAGAGGTGCCTACCACTAAGCCTGACTGCCTGAGTATAATCGCTGGAACCCACATAATGAAGATAGATGACTCCTTCAAGCTGTCATTTTACCTCCACATGCAAAGAAATAAAAATTAAAATGTCACAAGAGGAGACTCTTGGCATACAGAAGTTCTCAATCTAAAGCTATGCTCATAGTACCACCTGCTCTTGTTTAGATTCGGATTGGTAGAAATTTGGTCTTTCCTCATGGTGTGGTTTTATAAAGTAGTAGCACCTTTAAGAAGTGAATTTAGGGATGAGAAGATCATGAGGAAGTACCTCCTAAAAAGGAATTAATGCCCATCCCATGGGAGTTGTTAAGGTCCTATGGAACTAAGTTACTGATACTATGAGAGAGGGGAGTCACAAAGTGAGTTGAGTGCTCCCCATCTCCCTAACCCCCACTCTCCATATCCTCTCATATGCACTTTTCTATACACAAAAGCCTCCTCTCTCTGCCATTCCACCACGGGTTGGCCCTCCATAGGGCACTCACGAGAAAGCAAGAAGATGCCAAGGCCACAGTCTTGAAGTCCACAGCTCCAAAACAGTGAGTGAAAATAAACTTTATTCCTTTATAAAGTACCTAGGACCAGGGTTTGTTGTTGTTGTTTGTTTGTTTGATAGCAACAGAAAACAAAGACATCACCCAATTTATCCAACAGTTCCAGAAGTTTGAAAACAGCTGGGTAGTGAGCCATTACCAATACCATAGCCACCTTTGGTCTTACAGAAGAACTAAGAAGAGAAACATTATAAAGGCTGTCCATAATGAGTTCATGGGAGAAAAATGAGTATTTAGCTTACAACCTGGGACCATAGCCAGTCCTCAGATACCAACCATTCCAGCACCCCCTGCAAAACTACATACACCTTTAAAATTTGCATTAAGAAAGTTTCAGCTATATGCAAACCATCCATCTCATTCCCCAAGTTTCCACCAGGAGGAAGCTCTCCCAGGGCAACATGGTACACAGCCTCTCTGGATCCACCTCTTGCCCCCTTTCATAAAAAGATGACTGACAAACCCAACTAGCAATCCATTTGAAGGACTGGGCAAGCATTTCTTGTTCCAGCCTTCTGAAATATCTCAAGGTGTTGTCTGCCTGGAGACAACAAGTGCCTCACGGCCCTGGAAGAACACCTTAAAGTTGCTTAATCTAATTTGGGTGAGGAAATCAGTCTTCCAGTTTGCAGTATATTCTTCAAATGGCTTTAGACAGAAAGTATCTTTCTGCCTGAGTATCTCTCAGTCTATCCTTGTTCCCAAACATGGAACACAAAGATATTAGTGACTCTTACTAGAAACCACATTAAATAAGCTTTGGGGAGGGAAATATTGGTAAACTACAAATCCTCATTTTGTGCCTATCTATGAAGAAGCTATCACACTCAGGACATTATCAGTGATGCTGGACATACAATAAAAGAAGCAGATATGGATGCTATTTATAGTTCACCATGAGCACCAATTGTGTGATTCATTACTTGGTGACAATTATGAAGTGCTATAAAATAGTTATTTAATGGCTCCACCAGCTGTTAAGTCCAGGTCAATGGCCCCACCAGTTGGTAAGTCCTACTCCCATGAACTGTTATGACGATAGCATCCTCCCTAGTTCTTGCAATGTTCCACAGCTAATCTTTCACCAACTCCCAGTTCTGCTTCTGCAATCACCTCTCACATCACTTGGGACCTTTGCATGTCCATTTTTCACTACTGCAGCTCATCCTCTGGTTTCCATTTTCCAAGTGATCTATTGGCATTCATTTATTATAAATTTTAATAGTTATAAAATACACAGAAGTTTACTACCTCAACCATTTAAATTACAGTTCCGGGTCACATTGTCATACAACCAATAAGTCTACCTTCAGAACTTTTTTGATTCTGTAAAACTGTTCTCTTTTTTCCCCTGGCCTCAGGCAATCACTATTCTACTTTCTGCCTCTCTGATCTTGATTATTCTAGGAACTCCATGTAAGTGAAATCTTACATTGGTATTTTTGTGCTAACTAACCTCACTGAAGTCTACTGGCATTTGTCATTATCTCAATTCTTTCTCCATTTAAAATGTCAGCTTATCATTGCTTCCTGTCTACTGAGAACCCTTTGTAGGCTCTTGAGCTCATCAAAGACAATTGCTTCCCCATGGGATAAGGCTGTGTACAGTGCCACTGTTACTTGTCCATGTGCAGCAAACAGTCCTGTCCACACATCCATTGCCTGCTCTTTCCCTCTGTTATCCCCAGGGCAAGGGTCACACTTTCAGGATCTCCATTGATCCACTTTCTAGTCAGCCTTCAGAAAAGGACCCTAACAAAAGGATATGCTAAATAAATAGCAACAGGTAACAATAACTTCTAGAAATAGATTGCATACTGCTTTATTAACCTTGAATTTTCTCAATGCTGATCAGAAAGGAACAATAGCTGCGGAGAGACATTGGACGACAGACGAAATTCCTGAGCTAAACCAACCAGTTTATTTCAAGGATGTGCTGACCTCAGAATGGAAACCTGGATATGTTCTACGTTGGGGAAGGGGTTTTGCTTTTGTTTCTGAAGAAGAAGAAAAGCTATGGATACCAACAAAAATAATAAAAATTCGATTCGAACAGGAAAAACCCCTTGATGAGGAGAAGTAAAAGATCATCCACCAATGTGACATCTCTACAAGTTGTAAGAAAAATTTAACAATCAAAGGTTGGGGTAGGGTTCTGTTTTTGTCTTTCCAGGATAATGGAAATACCCATCTTCCAGAAATCATAAGGCCTTGGATATCCGGATGTTTATAGGAGAAATAAAGAATCTATTGTTACCAATCTATACAAGGTAAAATCTCACTGTCTAACATCTATATCTCTATCAATCTAGAAAAGTTGTGGTTTCAATTCAATTATAAGCCAAGCTGGCTTTGGAGATGGAATTGGCTCACTCCTTCTCTAAACTCAAGCATATTGCTAAAAGAAAAGGTTGAGAGATTCTTCATTCCCATATCAGAAGAGCCCTCTGGTGTGGGACAGAAGGAAACCAATAAAAAGGGACCATTGTCTTCAAGATTCTAATTCTCTACATGCTTTCTCTTGATTTCTCAGAATCCTTTCTTATATATTATGTCCTCTTTAAATCCAAACTTTCCATTTTGATAAAAAATAAGTTTTTCCAATAGCAATCTCTGAAGTCTCCAGAAGGAAGATGGGGCCCCAACAACAACAACTCTACCCAATCCAGAATGATGCCATGGTAATCATCATCATACTACACTTCTTGCCAGAATTGCAGATAATCTTACCCATTACTCTAAGACTTGCTGCGGAACCTACAGTTAGTCTAACTGAG
Source organism: Peromyscus californicus insignis (assembly GCF_007827085.1). Classification (NCBI taxonomy): domain Eukaryota; kingdom Metazoa; phylum Chordata; class Mammalia; order Rodentia; family Cricetidae; genus Peromyscus; species Peromyscus californicus. The sequence continues at coordinate 139,081,265 of NW_026294606.1, read as the reverse complement.
ATTTAACTATCTGAGCTTTCTCACAGTACCCAACAGAGATACCATCACCCCCTAAACAACAGGAAGCAATTCTAAGAAAACGACGCCCCTTCTCCCGAAGGTTTCATATTTCTCAGGGTTATGGATGATGGTTATAGGGTTGGGGGTGGAAAACATTAGACTCAGTATTCTCCAAAAAAAAAAAAAGGGGGGGGGAAAGAAATGGAATGGATAGGTATTAGATATTATGGTAGATTATTGTATATACTAGTAAACAAATTTAGTAAAATAGCAGCCTTAGATAATTTGCACTGCAATTTGCACTGTTATGGATTCTTATATGTTGATGCAAATGTAAACTATTTTTATATTCCTGTTTAAGATAATTTGTATATTGATACAAATACAGAACTATATTTGTTATAATGTACATATATTTCTACTCTTATTTGAAATATTTGTATATTGATGCAAATGTAAATTTATATCTGCCATACTTTATGTATGTTCTACTTCTGTTTAGGATATTCTGTATATTGATATATATTTAAGATTATTGTCATATTGCATATTGCACTATATATTCCTACCTCTGTTATAAATATCTTGTGTATTGTCACAATTTTGAAGTCATTGTTCTTTACCATACACTTGCTTATAGACTGTTTACCTTGTTTACATGAAGCCTTAGTCCTTAGGTTGTTTCGGCAGATAAGACTTACAGATTTATAGTCACCTATGCTTGTCATCTCTATAGTTACGTTAGTTAGGTTATCCAGATTTACATATACATAGGTCAGATGGACAGGTAATCTTCAAACACTTCATAGACCCAGAGAATATGGCATTTAAATAACTTAGAATTCTGTTGACGTGGAAGCATCAATTTGATGCTAAGAGAATGTTGGGCTTCTAAGACATTTCCATTTGGAAATTTGTCTTCTTGGCACAAAATGGCCTACTGGGCAAAGAACTGCCCTTGCCTTGACGGCTGACAGTACAAATGCAATGCTGTCCTTTCTGGACAAGCGGGACACAAGGAAAGTGACCACTGCACTCTGCCAAGACAGGATAAGATGGTCTTTCAGAATTCCTGCTTCTGAAAATGGTCTGTCAGATACTCTAGGCCTGCAGCCAATTTGAATGCACCAACAATGCTGAGAAACATTAGGTGACTGTCCAGGCTGCCAGCTGTCTCGGTCTACTCTTGCAAGATTCCCAAAAGTTGCTTGCATCTATCTACCATTTTTCAGGTACCATTATATTCTTTCTTAGGTCTTTGATGGAATTGAAGACTAGCAGTTATAGTTACAACTTAGTGTATATATATATATATATATATATATATATATATATATATATATATATACATATATATATAAAATATCTTAAATAGAACATATTAAGTATTAGATTCAGGTTCTTTAGGATAGGACACCGTTTGGAATGATCTTTGTAACATACCATTTTCCTAAGCTCTAGACTTCTCTGGATTTTAGTATGTGTTTCTTGCTTGATATTGTTCGCAGTGATTGTAGTTCCATCTTATCTAGGTTATTATCCCTCATTACTCCTGGACAATATTTGATAACCATTCATTTGTATATAGTCTTGTATTAAGTTAGAACCTTCTTATTTAGACAAAAAGGGGGAAATGTAGTGGATAGCCATTCCAGCTTTGGTCTGGAAGTTCCAACCCCCACTGAGGCTTCAGTAACTATCACGCCTAGAAGGCGGGGAGAAGGGAGGGCCCCGAAGACCTGAGATCAGGATGCGCTGTGCTCTCTTCCTTCTTGGACACTGGACACTAGAGGTAGACCGAGAAGAGTTCTCCAGAGAACACCACCAGACTGCGCTGTGTCTTTCACAGTACCCGCAACCTACCTACCCCTTCATTTGTAAGTTACGCCATTAAATAAATCTCCCTTTTAACTATGTGGAGTGGCCTTAATAATTTCACAAATAGAGGCCTCAACATATGGCACACACGGCACAGGTGGTAACCAATGGCACATGCTCACGGCAGTATGAGCTGCTCTTCTGGGGAACCCAATCAGAGTAAAAAGAAAATCTAATTGCATGTTACAATGCCTCTCTTTTCCTTTGTTTATTATAATTTCCAGGAAGAATCAAGAGTGTATTTTTGAGTTCTCATCTCTCTGAAGCACTGAACAGACATAGAGTACAGGAGGAGCTCTGAAAGAATGTTTGTTCCTTTGTTTAAAGCTGAACACAAGAGTGGAAACAGACCTAGAATGGTTCTGGAAAGGCATGCTGAGTTAGTGAGGTTTGATTTTCAAACAAGAATGAAGGGGTAAAAATGAAAGGCACAGGATATCCAAGACAGAAGTCAAGAGCAGAAATGGCCTAAGGGTACACAAATGTTGGGATGATAGTTAGGAGACTGAAAAAACACCTGTAAAACCAAACAAAAGGAAGACCTGTGTGAAAGATACAGAGTTAACATGGAGGGAAATAAGATGATAGGCCACTTGACATGGCAGGAACTGAAAGCTCGCCAAAGGCTCCAACTCAAGGAAGTTAACTATAAATACGAGTTCCACCAGTGGAATAATCTGCAGAGGACAGTCTTACTAACTTCTGTGAAAGCACTATCTCCATCTTCTCTATGGCTTTCCAAAGTAGAAAATCCCTCCAATTCTGAGGACAGAGAACAAGAGCAAAGGCGAACTATGTAACTGGCCCTGAGCCATTTTTTTCTGCTAAGTGAGAGGGTCTAAGATTTTCCAAAAGATACCCTTCTAGCAATCTGATTTTCACCAAACCATGGCTCATGTCAAGCCTGGAAATATTTTTAAGGAATGCTTATTTATATCTGTGTTCTAAAAGAAATCTCTGTGTTCTTCTGCATTGCAAATACTACAAGCACAGGTTGTAAGGTGGTATTTTGGTAACAAAGGATGCTTTTGCACAAAACACCAAAAAGTGGCTAGTGCAGGCTGACTGCTCATTGTGATGGCTAATGCAAACACTTGGGTCCCTGCTCCATAGTGTTCCAAAGGGACCTGATTCTGGAGATGAACTTTGAAGGTTGGGTGCCTGTTATCACAGGCAAGGGAATCTCCTGAGTGATGTCAGTCACTATAGCAGAGTGACTTCAGATCAAAAACTGTGCCAGCTGCTCATGTTCACATGCTGCAAGTTGTACATTCAAAGACAGGAATTAAAAAATAGCAGACTAGCTATGGAAATTTCCTGATGACAGTAAAACAGAATTGAGAATTCATAAAACATATCAGAAGATTACATGAGAAGCCAGAATACATAACAAAAACTGAGAAAGTGGTCAAAATAATAAAATGTAATCTGTAATAACAGACCATGTACATATTATTATATAATGTATTTAAGAATGATGCTTTTAAAAAAGGATAATGTTTTTACCTATTCAGAGTAAAATCTTCAGATTTTTTCCTGGAAAGGACCAGATACTAAATAGTCTGAACTTTTGCAGGCTACACAATCTCTGTTAGCTCATCAACTGAGAGTGTATATATGATAGAAATCTGATGCAAAAATGCCTCTCTATACAAGTATATGGAGAGGCAATTTTGGTCCAAAAGCCCTATCTGTCTTCTCATAATCTGTCAAAGCAATAATCTAGAATTTGGTTCTCACACTGGAAGAATGCTTTTAGAAGTTTCCCAAAGTTTAAATTTTATAAATTCTTATACTGCCAAACAAATCTCACTTATTCTCATTTAACAAAAGAAGTGCAATACTAAGATTTTAAACATTCACACAGGGCTGCCCAGCTGTGTCAGAAACAGAATCTTCCACTGGGGTGTTTTTGCCCATACTTGGGGGTCCAGTATTGGAGGATGGAGAAACAATCATTCTGTAAAATGGACAAGGCAGCAAGATAAATGATCTTTGAGTTGAAAAGCTTGAAATATGAGTTGTTCTGTATCTATAGGTATAAGAACAGAAACTGGATCAAACTAAACTGGTCCTAGGGAAAAAGGGAAGTTGACCATGAACACAAGCAAACTGTATAGGAACAGAAGATAAGAGCAAGGGAAATAAAGGTGCTGTTAGTCAAAGGCAATACTATCTCCATATCCTTCTCTGTCCTTCCACCCTTTCCCTTCCCCTCAGAGGTCTAAGCTTCTCTCCTATCAGCTCGTTTCTCCTTACTCACAGATATCTACAGCATCACATCTACAGATGACACCCGTCACAGCAGTACCACTGCCCTGAACTCAGCTTAGCTCTATATTGCCTCTCCAAATTTCTGAGATGAGGAGGCCACCAGAGATCATCCACCACCTTGAAGACCTGGTACAAGTCATGGGTACACTGCCCATCTGATGATGAGCAAGAATGTAACAGTCCTATGGTACCAAATACATATAGGATTGTAGGACTATGAATACTAGCTAGTGCTCTGAGTGGTGGGCACACAACTTAGGACGTCCAAGCAAGGCAAACACATGCCCAGATTAGCAACTTTGGGGGGAAGGGTGGACAGATCCAAGGTGCAGAAGGCCAAATTGAATACAGAATGCATTGGTCAAAAAAGCACCTAATAAGGATGTATTTGTGCAGTTCAGCAAGAATCAGAAGGACATAGAGACAGTCCAAAGGAGTATGATAAAAATAATTACACAGATAAGGAGTCCAATAGGTAAAACTATAAATATACAGTAGGACACTCTGTGAGGAGATACTGTTTTGACAGCTCTAGAAAGCTGCTTTGTAGTTTTTCTAAAGGTAGCATGGCAAAGAACAAAGGAAAGGAAACTTGGATCTGAAGAAAAGGATCATCGATAGCAACCATTCATGTGTACACTGAAATACCTCAGTCAACACAGAAAGCATCATGTCCCTAATGTATATATGAAAGGCATGTTGCAAATGGAGATAATAGGAAAGAAAGCCTCTGCTTCCTCTGTCCAAATGATCTGTAAGAGATAAGAAGAAAATTTTGAGCTTCAATTCTATTTTTAGCACTTGCAGTAGAGCCAGCTAATTCTCCCTCTGCTACCGCCTCTGGCTGACCCAGATCTCCCTGAGTTTCTTAATGACATGCCACAATCTAAGGACACTGTGGTTATCAATGACAGGTTCCCAAATCTGAACAAAATCCTTCCAAACTGCCATGAGGAAGAGGAATATCTATGACAGCACCACCACATAGTCAAGGCATCCTTGTGGAGGTACAGGTGACATCACCTACCCAGCTGCTTTCCTTGCTTTTATTCTTACGACAGAACTGAATCTAAGGAGAACCACACCAGTACATTAGGGCAGGGATTCTTAACCCTGAGTGCACAGCAGCATCCCTTTTAGAGTATTACATAAATATATGCCAATCTATTATCCCCCAAATTCTGACTCAGCAGATTCAGATTGTGACCCCCAAATCTGCCATCTGCAGAATTTTCCAGATGGCTCTTTGCATAATCAGCATTCAGAGCAACTGTCTTAGGACTCAGCTTCTAACACAGATATGTAGCACCTAAGTAAAGATAGCAGCACTCTCTACGGGCCAAGGGCACAGCTTAAACCACATATATAGTAATGATGTGGGCTCCAGGAAACAGGACAGCCGACTCATACTCCAAGAGGACCCAGAAGGAGCTGAATGTCATTACCACTAGGATTTCAGAAGAGAAGCATGGCACTTTAGTACTCTAATAAAACAGAAACAAGGATAGAAAGTCTTGAGGTTCTGAATGGTGAGCCCTTTGAGCCCTGTCTCAGAAGGGACTTTACAGTCAATGTTCACTCTGAATGTGATAGAACCTACCAAAAGTTCTATTATGCATCTGATCTAAAAGAACAGGCCTGGGCCACCTGCCCCTTTCTTATCAGTATTCACTCCCCAGATACTCCCAAGGTATTTAAAAAATGACCCTGCTCAAACTTAATATTTCTTCTAAAACTTAACTTGCATTCATGTTATATTTAACTAGCATGAATCTGTCCACCTGCGTGAGACAGTTACTCACATCCTCCATGGATGGAAAAGGGACACCTTCTGGACCATTTGGCTCCAATTAATATCCCCCACATGACTACCCATTTTTCTCCAGAGCATAAATCAGTACTTGACTTGATGTTTCTCTTTAACTATCATCCTCATTAAAATACAAGCTACCTGAGATCTGGATGTCTGCATCACTGCTTCATCTCTGTTGTCCACACAGGTACAAAAGACTCAAATATTCACATGCACCCATCTTGTACATGCCAGCTCTTTTGCAAGCCGAAATGGTCAAACTATATCACCCCTAAATTTCTATATCAGGATTCCAACCCCTAGCCCACAAGAGTGTAACCTACAGTGGAAATAGGTTTCCTGAAGGTGTATTTAATTAAGGCGAGGTAAACCTTAAATAGGAAGGTCCCTAATCTAATAAATCTGATATTCTCATAAAAATAAATCTGCACACTTCCTTCCCCCATGGTCAGCCACACATGTGCACAAATGAGCAGCATTAATTGGACTCATGGGTTATTAACAACAGCAGCAACATCAAAAGGAGCAATGAGGTTGGCAAGATTTGGTGGAGGTACTAGAGGAAGTTGAAGGAAGGTAGTTGCAGATACATATGATCAATATACATTCTATAAACGTATGAGACCTTCAAACAATAAAAAAAAATACTGTTTTTAAAAAGCAGGCATTGGAACAGGAGGAAAACCAGGAGACTAGATGAAAGCTGCCATACTCGAGGAACTAGGGGAAGCCAAAAGAGGTGCCCAGAGTAGCTCTTTGCTAGAGCCTAAATAAGCACCACAGTTTATTCAAAACCAAGACTTCAGACTTCTGGCCTCCAGCAGCAAGAGACAATAAGATGGTATCATTTAAATCCACTCAGTCTTTGGTTGTTGGTTGTGGCAGCTCCAGTAAACCAATATATAGGGGGTTCAAACTTAGGAAATCACAGAATAAGACCACAAAACTGGAGTGCCCTCATATATAATGTACCCTCTTCTCCAAAAGATGGGTTAGAAAGTGTATAAGAGCCAAAGGATGACCAGAAAACAGTGTCTTCTGGGCACAACAGGGCAGTTGCACATATGAACAGTTGTGATATGGCAGTTGTGATAGCATGTACAAGATCTGTTTAAGCCCAAGCCAGACCAATCCTAGTTTGAAGAGGGGAGAGCCAGGCATGAAATCCCTCCCCTAACTGCAGAGTTATAGGTTACTCATAGCTGCTGTGAGAGGGGCAGTCAGTTTTCCCTAAGAAAACTGGCCCCGTACCTATGGCCCCTCGTAAGCCAGCCATGGTCCAGTGGGAAGTCACCCATACAAGAATACTTGGGCAACACAGATTGAACTTCACAGATATTCTTTGCAAAAGTTGAGTGGGTATGGAAGGGGGGTTGGGTCTGAGAAGAGTTGGTGAAGAGGGATGCATATGATCAGAACAAACAAAATTCTCAAAATAACTATCATATATATCTTGGGTTCCCAATGAATTCATAATCCATGAAGAAGGAAAATAGTAACAGTAAGTGGACAGGTAAAGTGAGTTGACTGAGTTCCAGGGTTATTACTTGGATAAAAATGGAAAAGCGGGTATGCTTATATTAAACGAATCAGCAATGTTTTGCTTGGGCCTTAAACCAGGGTAGGGTACCTGGGCACATACTATTAAAATTTTGTAAAAATCATTTTTAATCCTGTGTGTGTATTTGTGTGTGCCTGTGTGTGGGTGTGTACACATGAGTGTAAGTGTTCACAGAGGACAGAAAAGAAAGTTGGATCTGCTAGAGCTGGAGTTACGGATGGCTGTGAGCATTCTTACATGGGTGCTTGGGTTGACACTCTCAACCACCGAGTAGTCCACGCAGCCACTCAAGGAGGCCTCGGGTGAACAGACTTGTACAGCTCAAGCCTTATCTTCACTTCCAGAGACCAGATATAAGCAGACACCACTCCATTCATATCAAACTTTCAGAAAAGTCATGAAAAATGATCTTAACCATAGTACTGTACTCTGGAAATCCCACAAACAGACTGCTGGCTTTTGGAAAGAGTGAAGCGTGTCTGTGAGTGTGAAAGAACACAGCTTGTCCCTGGGTTTAGCAGGATTCCTGACTTTCACCGTCTCCTTGAGACACTATTCAGAAGGTGAGTCATTATTTCAACTCAGATGGCTTCTCAAAACACCCTCTGTCATCTGCTGAGAGAAAGAGAGAGAGAGAAGCTTGTTGTTAGAAATGTCATCTGCCTGTTCTGTAGAAATGAAGTCAAAGCTTTCTTTGTATTAAGTGTAACAATCATGCCACTTGAAACCCAGAGCATAAATGTTACCAATACCCTCAGCAACCACCTACCCACTTATCAGCTGGAAGAGGCTGTAAAGACACATCCAGATTTCTTAATTTTGCCACTTTTCTTCATGTTAATTTAAAAATATCACAGGGTTTTAATTACACTCAATTTAGTGTACTATACCTGCCAGCTCCAACACATTTCATTATTTTTATTGCTGGGAAAGCACTTAAAACTCAAATGGCATAATTTATTCTCATACATCTTTAAGGTAGACTTGTATCAAAAACTGTCAAAAAGCGGTGGTAAGCAGTTGCTCTCTGAATATTAAATTCAACAAGCTGTCAACACACCCCCCCCACAAAAAAATAAATCCTTGTAAGGAATAAAGCGAATGGGTCATTATGTATTTCTGTGGGAAGCCATTAAAGCCAGAGTTAATATCTTAATTCACACCCTCTAAGGAGTCAGAGGTCCAAGGCCAGATTATCAGATTCTGAATGCTATATCTGCTGTTTGCAAGCCTGTGTTTTCAGTCTTGACAAACATTTTAGGTCTCGCCACCCTCCTGTTAAATGGGAATAATAACAATACCTTTTTCATAGGGGTATAGGCGATGACTAATCCAGACAGCATGTATAAAGCTTCTGTAATACTTAAACACTTCTCAGAATAAGCATTTCCAACATTGATAATAATTACCATCATTTGTACAATAATAACAACTGTCAGTACTTCACTGTATATTAGCATAATTTGACTAACCAGATCGCCCCCAAATTTGTTTGACATTGTTACCTCTCAAATGTAAATGCCTGTGGGGTTTCCTACATTTTCCAGTGTTTGCTAATTTGAAATTTCTACTTTAGTAGCAATTTTGGGGTGCACTTTTATTAGTATATATTAATTGTACAATGGGGTTTCACTGTGACATTTCCACACGTACATGCAAAATTCTCTGAGCATTTTCCTCACATCTCTAAAACATATTCAGGTTCTCTACACCTCTGTCTTTTAGTGGAGCCCAATGCCACACAGTCTATTTTGAACCCATTTTGGTAGCCATGCTGCCCATGACCTTAACCATCTCAGGCTAATAAAAAGAGATCAGAGCAAGGCTAGATAAGCATACTGAGTTGAACCAAGCCAGGGCTAAGCATCTGGAAGTAGGTGCAGAAAGACTGAGTACTGCCTTCTTGGATGTGAGAAAAAAAGTAGGAAAGGTAAGTCATGCGGCAGTTGGTGAGCAGTCTAAAGCCCAAGACACAGTGATCTTTGCCCATGCTGGGAGGCTATCATACCATTACCAGACCTCGTAAAAACAGTCATGGTTTCAAATCTGTGAGATCTTTGCTATAATTCATATATCAACCTGTATATGCTTTAAATTTTATTTTTAATGATTTTATCATTATTAGCATATAACTACACCAAGGATGTTCACTGAGAGTGACCTATATGTGTACATCATGTGTTACTAAGAACAACTTACCCTTATTCTACCTTCTCCTCATTTCCCAACCCATCAGGACCTTTCCCAATCCCTAACAATACCTCTCTACTTCCTGGATGTATTATTTAATTACTAATGTAATTATTATGTAATTATTGATTAGTGACACATGAATGTAACCATACTTGTTTTTATGTTATCTGCTTATTTCACTTAACATGTTGTCTCTGGTTCCATCCATTTTCTTGCAGATAACAAGATCTCATCTTCCTTGACAGCTCAATAGTGCTTCATTGTGCACATAAAACATAATTCTGTATTTTTGTTATCTATTCTTCTGATAGTTACCTTGGCTCAGTCCATATCCTAGCCACATTAAGCAGTGCCATAATAAACAGGAGGACATGGGCATCTCTTTTGTATGCTGACTTCATTTACTCTTACAGCCTATTCAAGAGGCAACATCAAATTGCATGTTTAAGCAATACTATAACTACTTCAGTAAACACAAAACTTCATGATAAGTGGGTACTTTGAAAAGGGAAATTATTGAACTGCTAGAAAGTGGCCTGTGGCCTGTCCTTCTCTTCCCTCTAATAACATGTGCTACTGCCTACCACCCCGACATTTCTTCCTCAATTCTTGACTTCCCCCAATAAACTCTTTGCTTCCCTGTGAAGTCTCCCTAACTTCCACAAGCACAGAGTACCTGTTTCTGACTAGCTCTGCTGCCTTTCCATTTTGACAAAGATCTCTTAGCATGAAATCCTATTTGTTTTGAAGAATGAGTACCCTGTACCCAGGACTCACATACCTTTAAATGGTCAGGCTTCTACCAACTAACACACTAACAACACAACACACAATAGAATTCAGTCTAAAAATGTGCTGTGGTCTAAACATGTGCTGTGGTGAGCCTCTACAGTGGCAGCAAGGCAGAGGTGCTGTCAGTAAGCCTTCTTAACAGTGCTATAGAAAGTTAGGGAACACCCATTTCACCTTCAACACAGCAGAACCCAGAAAATATAGTGTGTTTAGGAGCAGAAATGATGTAGATGTCCTTAATGGATCCATTATTTTGAGAATCTACTCACTTCCCTGATCAAGTTGCCTGTTGCCAAAATGTTGACAACAAGTTCACAGGGAATACAAGAGAACTAGGATGCAATTATCAAGGCCAATGAACACACAAGCATCCAGGATACAGGCAGCTTTATGAGAATTACTCTCATCTAGAGTTCCTGTTGGAAGCTGAATATGGGTCTGACCTAAATGCCCACATATTTTTTAAAGATTATTTTTATTTTATGTGTATGTGCATGTACCTGATTATACATATATGCATCATGTGCATGCCAGGTGTTTATGGAACCCAGCCCAGGCACCCATATCCTGACACCTACAAGCCATCAAATACCAGCCAGCAAACAAGTTTAGAAAGAACAAAATCCTGTTATGGGATATTTGTACACTGTGTGAAAATGTATTTGCTCTCACTGGTGTAATAAAAAGCTGAAAGGCCAATAGTTAGGCAGGAGGTATAGGCAGGATTTCTGGGGAAAGAAAGGAAGAGAAGAATCCAGTCATACAGGAGATGCCAGGAGACATGGAAAGGAAACAGGAAGTACAAGATGGAAGAGAGGCAATGCCACATGATTTTAGAACATAGATTAATATAAATGGGTTAATTTAAGTTATAAGAGCTAGTTAGAAACAAGCCTAAGCTATACACCAAGCTTTCATAATTAATAAGAAGTCCCCATGTCATTATTTGGGAGCCAGCTGGAGGGACAGAGAAAGACTCATTATATATGGTGTCCAACACGGGGAGCACGTATTTCCATATAGGACCTGAGAAAGCTTTTAAAAAAGTTCCAAAAACACAAACAGGGAACACAAACATAGACCCATACCCGGCTTCCCAGTTCCATTGTCTCTCAGGTGGTCTGCAGCATACAGAGACACAGCTCCTGGCCACTGCCTCTGGGCTGAAGCCAGCCATCAGCACTATGTGCAAGCTCCATAAACTAAGCTGAGTCACACAGCAGTCAACAGGGCAGTTTAATGTTTCCCTCATGCAGTCAGAGAATGCTACAGGTGCTTAGTAAAGCCAGGACCAGACACAGAAAACCCCTAAAAGGGTACAGTATGTTTAAAAATTTGCTTAGATGCTGAAGAAAGAAAAGAAAATGGATATAGACAGTCATAGAAAAAATAGTTTAAAAATAATAAAGTCTTTAAAGTAGTATTTAAAAAAGCAAGCCACATAAAGATGGGAAATACACAGAGTGTCTGTATCTTGAATGTTGCTTTGCTGACTTTGAATTTTTTAAATGTTAATGTACAAAAAACAATAGCTGCTGAGAGACATTGGATTATGAAAACTCCTAAATTAAACCAACCAATATATTTTAAGAATATCTTTACTTCAAAAGGAAATTCACAAAATACGTAGCTCTGGAGGAGAGGTTAGACCTTTAGTTGCACAGGAAACAAAAAGTCTCTGCAAAACTAATAAAGATCAGATTTGATTGGGGGAGATATCCTGAGGATCTTGGCTGCAGATGTGAGGGGGAAAAGTCCAAGAAAGACTACAGGACAGGTAATGTATATGCTGATCCCTCAATATGGGAACACCTCTTAGACTGGATGAGACATGATAAATCTTGTTATTACATGCCATCCTGTCACCCAACATGGAGATTTATATTATAGTTAGGTAATACAGTCTAAAAGGAATTATAAAGTTGACAGATGCCTTTTACCTGGCTCAAACTAGAACAAAAAAAAAATCATACTTAGGTGACTTATGCACACTGCACATTCCATACCTGTGTTAATGTAGATAATATGTTACCTTTTAAAAGTTTGTATGTATTCGAAACAAAAGAACCAGACACTAATGAAGACAAGTAGCCCAGGTTACTTTCAAAATGCCTCTGTTGCAGTTTCCTCAAAATTCTGCATCCAAAACAACTTCAAAACTGTCCAGCCTCACAGACAATCCAGCTAAGACTTCAGATAAGCTCTACATTTTCCAATTACACAAAGACTAAACAAATAATAATACAGCTAACTCTCCCAGAACTAGACCATTATCTAAACTTTCTTTGGGTCCCCTAAACATGCCATCACCACAAGAAAACAGGAAGTAATTTTAAGAATAAAACACTCACATTCCTAAGAGGTGGTGTAGTGGATTTTTGGTCACTTGGTGGGTTATAAATATTTGCCACTGTTGGTTGCAAATTGTTATTGGTCATGGTAAGGGAGGAACCTAAGTAAGGAGAGTGGGATTCAAGGATCTCTTTCTGAGGAAAAAAAAAAAAAAAAAAGGGAGGGGATATGGAAAGAATAGGATAAAAGTGTAGATTATTAAACTTACATTAAACTAAAAAGCAACTACTAATCTCAAATATTTTACATTAGAACGTATTTTTGTATATTGATACAAAAGGTTATTTTGGGTAGAGTATTGAATCTGCTTTCAAACTAAAACAGTAACTATCAATCTCAAATAGTTTACATTGGTATGGATTTTTGTACACTGATACAAATTTAACGGTACTTTTGTTATAGTGTATATGTGTCTATTCTTGTTTAAGGTATTGTACTTATCCAGCTCATTTAAAATGTAATGTATAGGCCGGGCGGTGGTGGCGCACGCCTTTAATCCCAGCACTCGGGAGGCAGAGCCAGGCGGATCTCTGTGAGTTCGAGGCCAGCCTGGGCTACCAAGTGAGTTCCAGGAAAGGCGCAAAGCTACACAGAGAGAAACCCTGTCTCGAAAAACCAAAAAAAAAAAAAAAAAAAATGTAATGTATAATTAAAAAATAGAGGTTAGTAGTCATCTATAATAACAAAACCTTTAGTTATGTTAGATATGTTTTCAAGGTTAAACAGAGAAATATTCTACATAGCTAGGTGGTTTTCAAACACTTCAGAGAACTACAGAATATGACATTTAAGATGTTTCAATATCCTAAGACTTTTCATGACAGTGAGACACATCCTTTCCTGGCAGCAGCAATTTACTTAGAAAAAGGATGATGGGCATCAAAGAACCTCCATATGGAGTTTGCTTTTTTTGTAGCAAAATTAGCCACTGGGCAAGGAAGTGACCTTCCCCGACGGCTGACAGTATTCTGTCCAAACTGGACAAGCAGGACACAAAAGGAGACTGCTGAACTTTGCCAAGATAAGGTAGAACAGTCATTCAAAATTCCTGTTTCACAGAAAGGTCTGTCAGATATTCTTGGCCTGTTGGCCAAAGATGGGTGCCCCAACATTGCAGAGGTATCTTGGGTGACTGGCCAAGCAGTCAACTGCTTCTATTATTTCTATAGCTTCGGAAGATGTTTGCTCTATGCTTATTGTTTACTTGGGTTAGATTATATCATTCTCAGTTCTCTGATGGAGTTGAAGATGAGACAGTTATAGTTTTCCTTGTTATCAAATGCAGGAAAGAAACTTAGATACCAAATTTAAAAGGTTAAAAAACAAGAAAGTTTAAGTTGTTAATCTAAGAAGATCTTTTAAGGTCTAAAAAGATATTTTTTAGGATGGTAATACAAGTTTTGATAGAAAGTGGTTTAAATATAAAATTTTAGACTCACCAGGATAGGATAGATAATATTTTCTTTTAATTTGCCAATAATAATGGACTTGAAATTATGAATATATTTCTTACTTGATAATTGTCCTTATTGTGTATAATTTTAATGTATTAGTGTTAAAACCTTTCCTTTTTATTTAGACAAAAAGATGGAAATGTTGTGAGGTATTTGTACACTGTGTGAAAATGTATTGCTCTAACTAGTGTAATAAGCAAAACGACCAAAAGCTAGGCAGGAGGTATAGATAGGACTTCCAGGGAGAGAGAGAGAACTCTGGGAAGAAGAAGGGGCAGAGTTGACAGCCAGATGGAAAGGAATCAGGAGGTACAAGATAAAAGATTAAAGAGCCATGAGGCAAAATGTAGATTAATATAAATGGGTTAATTTAAGTTATAAGAGCTAATGAGACAAGCCTAAGCTAAAGCCTAGCTTTCATAATTAATAGGAAGTCTCTGTGTTGGGAGTTGGCTGGTGGGACAGAAAAAGACTTCTTCTTACAAAGTCCTACAGAGACATCCTGAGGGCATTTTCTGTAAGAATGAAACTGGGGTTTCATTGACTTTCTGAGTAGTGCTGCTGATTCAAAAGACCTTAACCCATTCAGTGGGTGCCTATAACTCCATGAAGAACTTTTGAGGTTCAGGAGCTAGCTCACCAGTAGTCTCTGTGTAAATAATACTGGTTCCTCAATACTGGATCTGAGGAGGAAGAAAAGCATTGCTGAAGCAGAAAATGTAAGCAAGAGGCCAGGAACAACACTACAGCATGTAACCCAATCCTCTTTGCCCCAGGACTTCTTACTTCTGCACCCAGAATGCTACCCCAATCTCATCTGCCTTATACAGCAATGTCCTATCTACATACTTTCCCAGAAATGGCTCTGAACTTCTTGTTTCACTTCTTCCACTCCATCAATGCATGATACCTATTGATGCTGATGGAATCTTTGTTTTGAAGAATGCCTAGTGTCCAGCCAAGCACAGACCAAGAAAGGAAGCCTAACCACTCAAAACCCATCCTGAACTGTGCTTGGGTAGAGGTAGGAGGGAAACCCAGTTAATCAGAAACCATCTGGAACTTTACACATGGAGAAAATATGAGAGGCTGGTTAAAGCAACAGCAGTGGCAACTAGCACAACTTCCAGTGATGAGAACCATAACAGGGGCATGAACCCTGGATAGAGGGTGGAATGCTAAGCAAATATAAAAGGGTATTAATATGCAAAAGAATTCCAAGGCAATTCTGGCAGAAAAGCTGACAGCAGCTGCATTCAGGGGCATCTAGTAAGACTGTAGAAATTCCCAGAAACCCAAATCTGAGTAGCACCTGTTATCAGACTGCATTCAAACTCCCATCCCTGGCACCTCAGTTATGGAATCCAGGTAGTATACTAGGGATGTGTAGAAGTCAGGGAATTTCTATATTTAGCATAATGTAAGCAAAGTCAGGAAGCATTTCCCAAAGCACAAAGTGGAATAATGGCACCTAAATCAACTATGGGAACCCCACATGCCTAATGTATGCTATAGGTCTTCTGGCAATACCACAGCATACTATGACAACACAGTGGATACATATGAGAGAGAGAGACAGAGAGAGAGAAAGACAGAGACAGACAGACAGACAGAAGGGGAGGTGGAGAATCAGGTTTCCTCTTTTATAACTATGCTCTTTTGGAAGCTACTTAACTCAAAGCAAGACCAATATGAATCCTTTCGTAAGAGCAGTCATGGCACGGATACCTCTTAACTATCTGGCCACCTTTCCCTACACTACACTGGAGACCAAGCTTCCAGTTCATCAACCTGTTTGGATAAAGCTTATCCAGCTCATGACACTGTGCAGAACCCACATCTGAACAAAGCAGAATTCTAGTCATGGGGCCAAGGATTATTCACTGTTTGTTTGTTTGTTTTTTGTTGTTGTTGTTTTGTTTTTTGGTTTTTTTTTTTTTTTTTTTTTTTTTTTTTTTGCTATTACTACAGGAAATTGAAGTAAAACCTCATAATACAGATAAATTACTTTGCCACTGAGGTAAGTCCCTTAGCAGTTCAGGATTATTCATTGTGGAGAAACTGCCTTGGTTGACTATTCCCACTAATATCTAAGGATGCTGCTGTATACAAAGCCTAGCAACAAGACAAAACTGGGGGCTCTTGTGGCATTTAGGATACAAGAAGCTTTATAGTAATAATCTCATCTAAACAGTGTCCCTGTTGAGGGCTGAGTATGGGTCCAATAGACTCAAATGCCCACATAATATTGTTGAATTTTTTTTTAATTTTATGTGTATGTGTGCATACCTGCATGAATGTGTGTGCATCATAGGCATGCCTAGTGTCCACAGAGGCCAGAAGAGGGTGCTAGATCTCCTGGAACTGGAGTTACAGGGGGTTGTAAGTCACTATGTGGGTGGACCCTGGTCTTTCTATAAGAGCACTAAATGTTCTTTACCACTGAGTAATCTCTCCATGAAACTTTACAGAACAACAACAAAAATAACCAACTTCAAAAAAGACAACAGTATATGTGCTGCCTTCTCTCTGAGTCTCGATTTTCTCCGTTCTAACAATAAGCTGATCACATCATGACCCCTTCATCTCAGGTGAGATACAGACATGAAGTGCAATCAGCAGGGGACCTGGCACAGGTTAAGTGTTCAAAAGATGTTGGATATGCCAATGATGGTAACTATTGCCTCATCTAGTCACACAGGGAGGGTGTAAGTTCACTGAGAATAAAAGAATGTGACAAAACACAGCAAATTATATCAGCTCATTTTGTCTGTCTGTGGGTATTCAAATGTTAAATTATCAGAGGCATTCACATACCCAGTTGTTAACATGCTGAATAGCCTCCAGACTCTAGACTTATTGCTTCCTCCCAGTAAAGTGGAGCTTAGGTTTAGCCCTAACTCCCGTCTTTCTGTTATAGCCAAGCCATTAGTACCTGTAAGTGGCATAATAATATACCCTGAATCCAAAAACTTCTCCCACCTCTACTGAGAATACCTGGATCAGTTCTGGCTTTCTGTTTTAGGGACCAAAAAGCTTTCCTGCGTGATAACTTAGAATGCTCTCGTTCTCTTTATCTCTCCTCTTCCATTTCCCAACCAGATACTTATTCCTGAGCCTAAGAACAGATATTGTCAGAATTAATAAGAAATGCATAGAACCTGAGCAATTATTCATTGTTACCTACAATTCAAATTCAACCTGCCATCTTGGACTTTCTCTGGCAACCCTATGTTGATGGCTTGCTATTGCCACCTGGTGGCAAGCTATTGCCACCTGGAACAAAACTGTTTCTTTATGAATATCTGTGAAGACTTAAATCACTTTCATTAGCCTAATCCTGTTCTCTCTTCCTTCTAGCTGTCCTTTGATCAAGGCCTTTGTCCAGCCTTAGGATTTCTACATTTGCTGTTCTGTACTCTGGAATATCTTCATTTAGATCTTTGCTTGGTCTCATCTCCCATGTAGATCCCAGGTATCCTCATGGATATCCCCTTTTCCAAGATGGCCTCTTCAAGGAAGTCTTCCCTTCCCTGCAAAAGTTCCACTTTCCACCTATCCACTATCTCTTTATTGTGCACACCCGTGTGTGCAAGATAGAAGACAATCTCAGCTGTCATACCTCAGATGTTGACCACTATTTTTTCCCCTTGAGGCAGTGTCTCTCACCAATCTGGAACATTCACCACAAACAAATTTTTAATATGTGGTTTCTGGAAACTTAACTACTATCTTTAGCACTTTATCACACAGGCTATCTCCTCAACCCTGCCAATTTATTATTTGTTTTATTTTTATTTTAGTCAGGGTCTTATCTATCTCTGGCTGGACTGGAACTTACTAAGTAGACTAAGGCTGACCTCAAAATCATAGAGATATGCCTACCTCTACCATGTGAGTCCTGGGATTAAAGGTAAATACTACTGCATCCAGCTGGCTTTAGCCCTTATTATTTTAAATTACCCTTTTCACTGGTAGATAGAATTGATTTCTTATCCACTTCTCTCTGCTGAAAAGGAAATTTTATGAAGCACAAACTGTCTGCCGAAGTCATCAATGAATCCTCTAAGCTGAGAACACTGAGTGGCACACAGCAGGTACAAGAAAAAAATGTCCTAAAGAATGGATGGATGCTCATGGCAGGACTATGCTCCTCTCCTCTCAACAGAGTCATGGCAGAAGCTGTGCCAGCACAACACACTCAGCAAGTGCTGATGACTTTGCAGTTACATCTTGTACTTGGAAAAGTCTGGTGTGCTGGGAGGACAGAAAACTGGAAGACCAATGCTCCCTCTCATGTGGAGGATGGAGGAGGTGGGAGGGAGGAAGAGAATCTGTCATTTGTCAGATGGTACCAATGCCAACATGAGTTCTACCCACTGAAAAAGTAAAAATATTCTAATACTAATTTTTTACTTCATTTAAAAGAGTCCTTCTTCTCTTCATGGTAAACATTGTATGGCACACCCACGGAGAAATACCATATGCTTATTCTCACCCAAGATCCCTCACAACCACAAGAGTATTACTATTCTTATCTTTCTGGGGAGGGAGTCAGGACTCAGAAGGGTTAAGAATAAACTTAACACAATATTGCTGGTAACTAACAAAGTCAGTAACTAAGTTAGAACTGGGGATGTAGCTTGGTGTTGAATCTCTAGCCTACCATGTGCAAGGCCCTGGGTTCTATCCCCAGTACAGCAAGCAAGCAAGTAAATAAGCACGCACACATGCACGCAGACACACACTGAAACATAGTTCTAATTCTGAAGCCAGCCTATTTAGGAAGAAATTTAGGCCTTAAGACCGAGTGTTATCTTAGCGTCCATCTATCTATAGAGACATCTACCTCTTGGGAATTGCAATGAGGAGAAATGGGAGAGTACCTGGAAACAGTGCTCAGCACCTGGGCAGAACATCCATCATTACTTTCATCTCAGCTCTGCAAAGACCAAAGGGCTTCCAATGCACTGTTTTAAAACGAGTTTTGTGTCCCAAGGTGCCTTCTACCTTCCTAGCAAGCCCTATCATCCTGGCCAGCACCTGTCTAATTCTTCCACTTCTGATGATACAAAGGGTGAATTGCCTGTGCCCTCTAGGTTTCATATATGTCTCCTTTGACCATCTATTCTCTCCCCTTTGTTGACTTCCCCACAACACCCTATCTTAGCATGAAAAGTTACATCTTCCCTGAATATTCACCCAAATGTAAGAAACACTAAATTAAGTACAAAGCTTAGAGTATTGAGCCAGTAAATTGAAAATTATAGTTCCCTGTGGTGGTATTGTATTCCCCAAAATATTGTGTACCCTAATAAACTTATCTGGGGTCAGCAAACAGAAAAGCCACTAGATACTTAAGATAGGCAGTGGTAGCACACGCCTTTAATCCTAGCATTCCGAAGGCAGAAATCCATCTGTTCAAGGATACAGCCAAGCATGGTGACTAATGCCTTTAATCCCAGGGAGTGATGGTTGAAAGCAGAAAGGTATATAAGGCATGAGGGCCAGAAACTAGAAGCATTTGGCTGGTTACGCTTTCAGGCTTTCAAGCAGCAGTTCAGCTGAGAGCCAATCGGATGAGGACACAGAAGCTTCCAGTCTGAGGAAACAAGACCAGCTGAGAAGTTGGCCAGGTGAGGTTAGCTGTGGCTTGTTCTGCTTCCCTGACCTTCCAGCACTCACCCCAATAACTGGCCACAGGTTTGATTTTATTAATAAGACTCTAAGATTCCTGCTACAGTTCTCACAGTGAAGAGATGGTCTTTCCTCTAAACAAGCTCATATTTGGAACTGTGTGTCATAGTATGGGATAGCAGATTCACTGCCTTAATGTGTGTGCATGCCTTTGGTGAGTGAGTAAATGTGACTGCATGTGCGTGTCCAGATAAGTTATTCAGGGTGCTGAAATATAACTGTGTAACTTTTCAGAATTTGGAATGGTTAATTTCTCAGCACTAGACATGTGCCACTTGTTTGCTCCATTGGTAGCACATGTCCTGCAGGTGGCAGAACTTCAGATCACACTCTAAGGAGTGCAGAGGGATTGCAGCTTATTGACTGTGTTCAAACTGGGTATTGGAGGCCCTCTGACAATGTACCAGAAGGTTGTATTCATCCATGAGGGAGACCTAGGGACTTTTCAGAGTACCAAGTCAAATAAAATAAAAAAAGAAATGGGACAGACAAGGAGCAAAAGGAGGAGGAAGTGGAGTAGGAGGACAAGAGAGAGGTGTAAGAATGGGAAGAGAAAGTGGAAGAAGAAGAGGGGTAGAGGAGGAGATTGAGAAAAGGGGGAACCAGGTATGAAATGAAGTGAAGGGATTTGTGTTAGGTATGAAAAAGTAAAATAAAAAAGGAACTGGATTCCAGAGAGAGGGGATATATTAATATACTGGGGACAACAAAGCATAGGGAAAGGGGAAACAAGGAAAAGAATGGGAACTGTGTGAAATCTTCCAAAGGAGGAAAAAACAGAAGTTGTCTTAGGGTTTTTATTGCTGTGATAAGAAACCATGATCAAAGAAACTTGGAAGAGTTTAGTCATGCTCATGCTTCCAGAGGGTTAGAGTCTACAATGGCAAATCAAAAGCATAGCAATAAGTGGCTGAGATGAGAGATGAGCAAGAGATGAAAGATTCTGAGAGAGCAATAAGCAGGAGTCAGAGAAAACACTGAGAATGGTGCTTGTCTTTTGAAACCCCCAGTGACATACCTGCTCCAATAAGGTCACATCTCCTAATCATTTCCAAATAGTATCACTTACTGGGGACCAAGGATTTAAATATTGAGCATATGGGTGCCAGTCTCATTCAAACCACCACAGAAGAATAATGATAAGGCAGAAAAACGAGAGAATGTCTAGGGTTTTAAGCCCTTATAATGTGCATTCATTGCACTGCACATTTCAGAACTATTACACATGATGCTCAGTAAACACTGGGGACTATCACTTCTAACATGATAGGTGTATGTGTCTGCAGGTCACTCTGGAAAGGTGTCAAGAAAACAGCAGGTGCACTAAAGCCCCACCTCAGACTGTCAGAGCATTTGTCAGTAAATACAGGGATGCTGAGGGCAATGAAGATTTTAATCACCATCGCTCTCAGTCTACCTATCAAGCCTAATCAGCATCCACATCCCCAGGTAAACCCTGAAGATGGTGGCCCAGACACATGCTGCATGTGTCTATTGCCAGAGATCATAGATTAGGAAGAGAGGAAATTAGGGATAAGACAGAAGGACAGGCAGAGAGGAGCTCTCCATATGGTGAGTGAGACCAGAGTTAATGAAAAGTCAAACAAACCACAGAAGAGAAAAAAAAGAGAAAGAGAATGGCCATGAAGTCTTTGTGATTAAGATTCCTAAGGTGAAAGCCGCTCTTATTTCTGCCTAGTACATGAGTCCCTCCAGTCAGGGACAACAGCACTAGAAGCCCCACAAGGCCACTTTTCCCAATCCCTTCCCAATTTTTTATTCCTCATAGCACTTAGTAATCACCACCCATCCTACTCTCTCTGAACTCTTCCAGACTAAGAACAACACTTCCTGAGCACTTGTGAACCTTGTATTGGAACCTCAATAAGCTTCCATCTTCTCCCAGTTCCAGAAGCTGCAGAACAGTCATCGAGACAGACACATCAAAACTTCACCTCAGAAGGGTCCAGATAGACAGGACAATCTTGGGAAGTATATAGAATTATTCTGAGACCTGAGAAGAACAATATGCCATGCAGGGCAGAGAAAGAAAATAATATAGAAAGCTGAAAATATGGCTCAGTGGGTAAAGCACTTGCCATGAAATTATAGGAGCTGTATTTGAATACCCAGAACCTACTTGAAGCCTGATATAGTAGTATGCATCTGTAATCCCAGAGCTCCAATGATGAGATGAGAGGTAGAGACAGGAAAACCCATAGAAGTTCCAACTGCCTATCCTGGAGATCACAGCTGCAAACAAGAAAGACCCTGTCTCAAATAAAGTGAAGGGGAGGACTAATACCAGAGGTGGTCCTCTGACTTAAACGTATGTGCTGTGGAACACATACACCCTCATTCCTACACATGCACCACATACAAAGAAGTAAACCATAGAAATGCCATGCACCTCTATACAGCTGCCTTCTAAACACAGACACATGATTCAGGACAATGTGGAGATAGCA
This sequence comes from Peromyscus californicus insignis, assembly GCF_007827085.1. Classification (NCBI taxonomy): domain Eukaryota; kingdom Metazoa; phylum Chordata; class Mammalia; order Rodentia; family Cricetidae; genus Peromyscus; species Peromyscus californicus. The sequence goes on along the minus strand of NW_026294606.1, from coordinate 139,058,783 downwards.
CAACTGGTAAATATTAATCTCACTGAAATTTGGAAGGAGGAAGAAAGAGGTTTGTCACTCAGAAGGATCAGTTCTACCCTTTTCTAAAAGATGAATGGAAGGAAGAGTTAAAAACAGATTTGTGTCGGGCGGTGGTGGCGCACGCCTTTAATCCCAGCATTCGGGAGGCAGAGCCAGGCGGATCTCTGTGAGTTCGAGGCCAGCCTGGGCTACCAAGTGAGTTCCAGGAAAGGCGCAAAGCTACACAGAGAAACCCTGTCTCGAAAAAAACAAAAAAAAAAAAAAAATAGATTTGTTGTTGCTGTAATGGGACAAACCATGCCTATGACATAAATCCTGGGGAGAAAGTGCATGGTTGGTATTGGACATGGTGTTGCCTGTAGGCTCACTTCTCAACAGCAAATATTGGTAGTACAGTGGGAAATCTTTTGAGTCCAAGACTAGAATTTGTTTTGGCACAGGTCATTAGACATTTCAACTCACATCTGAAATATGCGCCTCTCTGGTCACGTATACCCAGCTCTGTGTACAGATAGACACACATTTGCCAAGCACCACTCATCTCTTCTAAGTTGCCCAGTGTGCCCAGGCCCATCAAAGCTCATTCCAATAGGCACTTACAAAGGACATGTCTGCTTTTAGCAATTGTCCTCCTCCTACTGTCTAGGAATGGTTCTTTGACAATGCCTATATAATGATCCCTTAGGAACTAGGAAAATCCATAGGCCAGGGGATTCAGGGTATCTTGTTTCATTCTGATGTTGTGACAAATACCCTGGCTAAAAGAAATTTAGAGGAAGAAAGGGTTTATTTTTTTCATATTATAATTCATTCATCTTATAGTTTCGTGGGTTTTTTTTTTTTCTTTTTGGTTTTTCAAGACAGGGTTTCTATGTATAGCCCTGGATGTCCTGGAAATGGCTCTGTAGACCAGGCTGGCCTGAAACTCACAGAGATCCATCTGCCTCTGCCTCTTGAGTGCTGGGATTAAAAGCATGTAATATCACCACCAGGGCTATAATTCTTAACTATAGTCCGTTGTTGAAGGATTCCAGGCGGCAGTCCTCTCCCTCTGTACCCATATTTCATATTCCTCTTCTCTTCAAATATAAGAGCATTATAGCCCCCATAAATGCACCTCAACAAATATCAGTACTGTCATTTCAATATTTGTTTATGAAAATAAACATTTTGTGCAAAATAATTCTAACATGAAGCCAACTCTCCCTGCCATCAGTTTCTAAAAATAAAAGAGAAACACACTAGACAATACTTGTATGTAAATAACATTTTTTCCTTAGTTTGTGAAATTTTTGAAGTAAGGCACCTGAAACACAAAGCTATTCGCATGGCTGTGGCCCAACAGCTGCTGCAAACCTAAGAGACAAACCATTCTCAAAACCATCAAATTCTTGGGTCCTATCTTAGATAGGCTTTCTAATGCTGTGATAAAATACGACGACTAAAAATAATTCAGGATTTATTTCAGTTTATAGCTTGTAGTCCAATATCTGGGGAAGTCAGGGCCAGGAATTCAAGGCAGGAACCTAGAGGTAGGAAGTGAAGCAGGGGCCATGGAAGAATGCTTACTCCACATGGCTTGCTCAGCCTGTTTTGTTATAGCAGAACTCAGGATGACCTGCCCAGGGGTGACACAGTCCATAGTGAGCTGGGCACTACCATATCAATCATCAATCAAGAAAATGCCCTCATAGGCTTGTCATAGGCCAATCTGGTGAGGGTGGTTTTTTGTTGTTGTTTTTCGATTGAAGTTCTCTCTTTACAAATGGTTCTAGCTTATGTCAAGTTGACATAAAACTAGCCAGCACAGACCCTCACTCACTTCTTGAACACCTCTGTGTGAATTCGATGTTGTATTAATTGAGCTTGCTGCCTCTGCCTGAGACCCCAAACTCACTGCAGTGAGCATCTTAGTGAGACCAGTGCTTTCATTTTTGCAAGGAAATTTAAGGCCTCCTTATATCAATGTCATCCAAATATGTGTAAATTGAGATATGAACATTTCATGAAATTCAGGTACTGAAAAAAGGAAGGCAACAGTAATAGTCACAGTGGTTAAAAATGGGACAACTCCAATTTCCATTTGCAAAACAACACCCACATATAGGTGGAATATCACCTACACTCTAAGACTAAGGAAACTCTGGCACAGACTGGAACATAGGTGACTCTCTGGAGACACAGTGCTAATAAAAAGATAGACACAGAAGGAAAGATATGTGATTCCACATACATGGAGTAGCTAGAGTTTTCAAACAAGTGGAACCTTCATCAGACTCTGGCTGCCTGATGTCAAGTATAAAGATCCCTATTACACTGCAAGGTCCTCACTATATTTTCATGCTTGCCTCCAGTGACATCTTCTGCAGAATGGTGTCAGGGCATCTGAAACAGCACAGATAAGTGACTTAGGTAGTTCTTTAACAACCAGTATCACCTGATATGGAGGAGAGCAATTCTCTTACTCTTTAAAAGAAATAGTACCTAATATTAGGGAAAATTTCAAACCCACACTAAAGTAGAAGGAATTTTACAAAGACCATTATATGGCCCCTCCTCAATGGTAGGATAAGATGGTAACCAGACCTTAGTCCTCGTGTCTCTCAGTATGTGAATACTGAATAGGGTTCAATAGCTATTATGAGTGTGTTTGTTTTCTTCTTCTTTTGAAGCAAAGACTAATGACCAAAAAAAAAAGTGCAAATCATTGTTGAAGTTTTGACAGACACACCCTATTCTGCCCAAGATATAGAACATTCTGGGTGATGACAGCATTCTCAAGTACCTTTCCAACCTATACCTGTCCACTGACTCCAGCTCCCAGAAGCAACCACCAGTCCAACTTAACCTGCTAATGGGTCAGTTCTTCTAGACCATAGCTCCAGCTGTTGGGAACCCTAAGGTTGTACTCTGTGGTTAGTTTTCCAAGGTACTGGACATTTATTAAGGTCTACTTCTTTACAAGGCTCAGAGTGGGATACGCCTTCAGGATATATAACAAAACCTGTTTCTCCAAATAGTTACTACTGCAACTTAAGGGACGAGTGAGTGCTCACTTAGCTTCATGAGAGAACCCCATTCCCCAGCCCTGCCTGCACCAGAGCATTCTTTCTAAGGAGGTGGGACATTTTAGATTCCCACCATGATGCACTAGCCTCTTAGGCACTCCGCATCTTTGCTGACATTTGGCATGTTCTGTTTTTGTTTGTTTGATTTTTTTTTCCCTTCATATAGACATTTTGGTGGCTTAGTAGTGGCATCTCACCAAATTTTCCCGACTTCTGCTGCATCTGAACAAATTTTTTTAGAATTCCACCTCCACTAATCTTGTTTTGCTGTTGTTTATTATATTTCACTGTATACCTTTCTGAGTCATTGCTCTTAGTCTTTTATTACAAATGACCAATTTCACAAACTCCACAGTATGTAAAGCTTCCACAACATGACAACACCCTCTCCATTTAAACAGGACTACCTCAAACAATTCTGTTGCATACTTGAGAGAGCCATGTCATTCCAAACTCCTGTATGTCTTGGGCTCCTATGGTACACCTTAGTTGCTAGCAGCCCGATACACTGATGAAATCTGAGAGGTGAATGTGGAGGTCTGGTAGTAGAGCCCACTCTCAAAATTACCACTGCAGTGAAGCACAGAATGGTCAGGTCATCCTTTCTGAAGAAGGTAGAGTTACATCTAGCCCGTATCAACCTTCGCAATTTTCAAATGCTAAGGTACCACTCTGCTGAAACAAATATCCTTGGTAATGGCTTCTTTACTAGTCTCCCAGCTTGCCAGATTCTGTGGAACTAAGCCCTGTACATTGCATCTTAGCTCAGAGTCTGCCCTGAATTCTGTACAGAATGGACCTGTGGATAATAATAAAGCCATTTCTGCTCAAACTCCTACATTTTCTTGTTAGAGTAAACTCTGATGGGCACAGTACCTTGGCTAATTACTGGCAGACCAGAGATCAAAACCCAGGTCTCTGTTCTTCTACTGCAGTGTGCTGTCAGAGTCCCCCCACCCCCGCCTCCCCAATCTGCTGTGCTCTTCAAAGAAGGATGAGTTGAAAGCCCATGCTCTATTTTGAGAACACACTCATAGAAGGAAAGGTTTGCCTTCTATGCCCATCTACTAGTGCGCTTCTTTCTCTCTAGGTTGAACTGCTACTCAGAGAAGGAATGCTGTAGGTCCTTCTGAGAAAAGAGGACATTGTAGGCCCTTCTGGGATGACATGACAGACAGGAATGGGCATATCTGTCTGCTGTGGACTATCTCTGGAACAGTCAGGTAAGACATTTTTATCTGGAAAGAATAAACTCACTCCAGTAAATGGGGGTGAGGGTGTCATCTGCAGTGAATGCTCATGGTCACCTGCATATGGGCAAACCCTCAAATTGGAACTGAAAGATCTAGAACCACTAGCTGGCCAGATCCCAGCCTGGGTCACTGATCAAATCTTTATTGAACTTTCACTCATCTAAGCCAATAGTCTTCTTGCTGCTCCTCAAACAACATAAACATCCTCTTGCCAAAGAGGACCTCTGTATCACCAATATGCCATTAATAGAGTCTGCATGCTCATAATATTTCATGTTGCTCAGACTGGCTACAAACTCATTATGTAGCCAATGATGGCCTTGAACTTCTGATTATCCAGAGTGCTAGGATTACAAGCATGCATGTACATGTAATATATATATTACACTATGTCCAGTATGTGCAGCATTGGGGATCAAACTTATGTGTATGGTAAGCAAGCACACTACCAACTGAGCTACAACCTGAACCAAAATATTTGTACTGTAAATACCCTAATTTCACTCAGGATTGCTCAAAAAGCTCTTCCTACAGTCTTGCAAAAAGAAATTACTTTTTTCTCACAACACTTAACTGATTCAGTATTTTAAACCCATTTATATGAATGCTTATCTGCTTGTGCTGTGGGATGTTCTGTATGTTAAATGTGTTGCTCTGATTGGTTAATAAATAAAACACTGATTGGCCAGTAGCCAGGCAGGAAGTATAGACAGGACAAGGAGAAAGGAGAATTCTGGGAAGTGGAAGGCTGAGGCAGAGAGACGCTGCCAGCCGCCGCCATGACAAGCAACATGTAAAGATACCGGTAAACCATAAGCCATGTGACAACTTATAGAGTAATAGAAATGGGTTAATTTAATATGTAAGAACTAGATAGCTAGAAGCCTAAGCCATTAGTCCAAACAGTTTAAATAATATAAGAGTCTGTGTGTTTATTTTATCAGTGGGCTGTGGGACTGCCCGGGCTTGGTAGGAGCTGGAGAGAAGCTCTCGACCTACATGCTTGTTTAACACAGGTCTGAGGCTCCAGTTGAAAACTAATCTTCCTATTTAGATGGACACCTATGGCAAATATTATCTGAGAACCCATACCAAGGCAAACATGTCTGTCATATGTTGACATTAGTTTTTTTTTTCTTCCTGACTAAAACATCTCATATTCTAAAATAACTGGAATTAAGAAGCATCTACTGATGGTCAGAAGCCACACCACCATGGGGTCATGGCTGGCACCACTATCACATGCATAGATTTTCACAGTTGGCACAAGAGTCTGCACAAGTTACTTGTCTCAGTACTTGGACAAAATATCAGACAGAAGCAATGTAAGAAAGCATGACTTTTCCTTTCCCTCATAGTTGAAGAGTATAATCCATTGTGGCATAGAAGCTATGGTGGCTGGCACTGGAGACAGCTAGTCACATAGCATCTGCAGTCAGAAAGGAGAGAGAGAAATGGATACTGATGCTCATTTTTCCTTTCCTTCTTTTTGTTAAATTGGGTCATTAGGATGGGTCTTCCCACCTCAGCCGATAGGTATGTCCAGAAGCTTCTTTCCCTGATGATTCTCAGTCCTGTCAAGTTGACAGTCAACATGGCCTCTATGGCAATCTTGTTGCCCACTCCTCTAACTGCTAAGATCTAGATGCTACTGTTAAAGGGTGAGATGTGGTGCAGAATCAGATGTAGCCAGCAGTATCCCTGAAAGACAAGCCAGGAGGAATGAAGTGAACCAGGCCTCAGCTCATCCTTTGCAGGACTGCTCTGAGTCATGGCACCCCCTGACAGTGATTCTAAGACAGGAGGAGGGAAAGAAGCACAGACACAGTGAATACTAGTCAAATGGATGCCAAAGTGTGAGACTGAGTGAAGAAAGAATCTTCAGGAATTTATGAATCTGCATATTTGCCTTTATTTACCTTTCATGTGAACATGATAAAAAAAAAGGCATCTAAATAACTCTAAAAGGGCTCTTTCACAAGCAAAAGAGAAAGATTTGAGGGAACAAGATAACATTGTTATGTAGTTTATTGAAAAGTCTTTTTTTTTTTCTTTTCTTAGCTGTACACAAATGACAGACAGTACATCATATAGTCAGTGGCATCGAAAATAAGGAGAATAGGGATTGGTTTGTAAAAACACTCAAAACAAGACTCTAATCACTTTGACCACAAATAATTCTCTTTTAATTTATCCTTCTGTATTTGATTCCCAGGTCTATTTTCATCACAGCACGTGTTCCCCTGAGGGATAGATGATCACTAAGGGTTGTCTTAGGAAACTAGCAATACCTAGAGCTTATGAGACATGCATACTCTTGGTTTTATCCAAGGCCAGATAATTCAAAAGCTGTAGGCAAAAATGCTGTGATCATAGAAGATCTTGTGATCAGAGGATGAGGAGTACTGCTCTAGTATAAACCTCTGGACCATGCATGCTCCATCCTGCCACCAAGCTTCATACAATATGAACTGAGGTTCAACTAGTATAGCATGTGCTGGGAATACATGTAGTACTAGGTACTTCAGGATCAAACACATGAAAAAGAGTGTTTGAAAAAAATGCAAATGGAACAGACATAAGATGCCAAAACCCTATTCTATCCAGGAGTTGGAGGGCTGAATTGATTCAAGACTTTTGGTGGAAAGGACACTGGAGCTGAATCTTGCAGGAGAATAAATTAGACATTCACACTAATGATCTGGCAAATGCAAAGGACAGAGCAGATTTCAAGATCGATGAGCACAGTGGCCCAGAATCACATCTACCCTTTAGACCTGATTAGCTCCACAGGCCTTCCTTGTGCTAAGGTCTCACCTCGATTCTAAGTACAGCAAGAAGTGCCACCCTATGAATATTCTATCCCTCTGCTTAAGACCAATCCCTGCTTAAATTCAGAAAAGCAAAGACAGCATTGCTCAGGCTCAGAAAGGCCACTAAAAGCTATTTGCCTACTAAACCCATTTTGTTCTTCTCCCTGCTTATTTATTGGCTCATGGTCTACTACAGGGACAAAGATATTTAAGACCACCTTGGACACTATAGAGCCTAAGCCTAGATCAAGGATCATGAAACAAATACAGGATTTTGGAACCTCTGACACCATTAAACCAGCACACTACCTACATGGCCAACCTCTTGATAAACAGTAGATAAACATCCCTATGGCTCAAGCCAGGGATACTAGACAGCTGTTGTCATATGTTGATGTATCCTGCTGTAACAGATCACTGTAACTTCAACTCTTTCCACCTGAAGAATCAAGTTTTTCTTCTAGTTCACCAAACAGATCATACATCAATTTCTCCTTTTGCCTTCCACTTACTGCCATTCTCCAGAATGCTACTACATACCCACTGAACCACTTAACATAAATGTACCATTCTCCCACAGCACCTGTATTCCTTCTATTTTCTCATGCTACCAGGTGTAATTCATGCATTGAGAGCATCAGCATCCCCAGAACTAATCTGAAAAACAGGTCTCTTTAGTAATCAGTCTGCATTTTGATAGGCCTCAAGTCTACATCAATGCCCTTCCCAGCTTAGGAAACACTGATGACCATTCAGGTCTTCCTCCCAGTCTCCATATGCTTAGCTGTAGACTAAGGTGGAAATACATTCTCAAACTACAGCCTCCCACACCTTTCCATGCATCTTGATCCTTGTCAGGTTTTTCTACAACCTTAGGAGGAATCCAAGGCCAGATAATCAGCTTATAATTTTACAGTATCTGCCTTGAACAAAGTAATTATCTTCACAGTTTCCTGCTTTTGTTTTCATTATCCTTCTGCCATGGGCACCCTTACTGTCCTCAGCTCACCTGCAGATCTTTGAATCACTTATGTGCCACTTCCTAGAAAGCATGTTAGATCAACTCTCTGCCTCCTTTTCTAATCGTTGGCCAAAACAGGCTCCATTAAAAAAAATTGTTTTCCCCTTCCTTCCTTTCTTCTTTCCTTCTTTCCTTCCTCCCTTTTCTTTCCTTCTTTCCTTCTTTCCTTCTTTCTTTCTTTCTTTCTTTCTTTCTTTCTTTCTTTCTTTCTTTCTTTCTTCCTTTCTTTCTTGGGGTATGTGTGTGTATGTGTATGTATGTACATGCACATGCACATGCACTCTTTTTGGTTTTGGCTTTTAAAGGAGAGAAAGACTATGAAATGGGGTCCATAGGGACAGAGATCTGGCAGGGGGAAGGAATTAGGGATAGAGAAATAACAAGACCAAATATAGAAAAGTTTAAAAAATAAACTTAAAAAAGAAAATATAAATAAATCAATATGCATATAAAAATGGTTATTTTCTGAAATGAAAGAAATATAGGCTAATAAAGTAGCTCAACTGATAGAGTGCTTATCTAGCATGCAGAAGGCCCTGTGTTTGATCCCCAATACTGCATAAACCAGGCTTAGCAGGGCAAGTCTGTAATCCTAGAACTCTGGAGATGAAGGCAGCAGGCCTAAACTATATAAGACCTTGTCTCAAAAACAAAGTTATATAGTTTAGGTAAGCCTAAACTATATAAGACCTTGTCTCAAAAACAAAGAGGAGAGACAGAGAAAGAGAGAAGAAAAACTACAGCTAATGGAAGGTGTGTGGCACTTCATATACACTAAGTACTGGATATTAATTCTCTACACCACAGCCTGGCATCGGAGCAGACAATTCAGTGTGCACTGGGCATGAGTGCAATGCATCTAACATGCAGTTTCTGGTCTCACCTTGGTGCCTCTATTCCATCCTAGGTTTGGAAGTACCACACACCTCTTCTTTTCTATAGCCCAGCAAAAAGTCAGAATCCAGCCACTAACAGAGACATTATTTAGATGAAAGACCATTTTCTACAGCCATCCCAGTCTGTAGAACCTCACCAAGAAGTAGCAAAGAACAGTAATATAAATGTTAATAAGAACTTGTCTATTCACTTTTACTTAGGCTAATCTACTGTAGCCGAACAAAGTAGGAATTAGACAGCTGAAGGGCCAGGAAAATGGGGACCCCAAAATCCAGAAGCACAGAGGAATGGAGATCCCAGGAGGATATCCAATTTCAGGCCACCAAGGCTCCGTGGAAATCAGGACACAGGGCTTCTTGGGACTTCTCCATGAAGGGAGGCAGTGTTCTTGCTCTGGGACCTATGTTTCTGAGAAGCCATGAAATATGCCTGCCAAGTTTGGCTAGGGGGTCTCTTTGGCAGAGATAAGAAGTACTTGCCATGCACCTCTGTCTAAACAGGCAGATAAATAAACCAATAGTGACAAGGCAGTGTGCAGTGCATGTTCCTGAGGGGCAGGCTCCAGATGTTATATGAACAAGGAAGAAAGCAGCATCACAGACTCCTAGTGGTAGCATACGCCTTTAACCCCAGTACTTGGAAGGCAGAGGCAAGTGGCTCTCCAAGTGCAGGACCAGACAGTTCTACACAGTGAGTTCCAGGACATTCAGGCCTACTCAGAGAAACACTGCCTCTAAATATATAAATGAATAAATACATAATTTTTAAAAGTAATTTAAAAAAGATACCACTGGGTCAATGGAGCAGAAGAGAGCTAGATCAAGGAAATGGAGCCTCAAAGAGAAGATGCTGAAGGTCAGACAGGCAGTGAGAATGGTGGGTACCAAGACTGATATACTCATTAGGTTTTACTAGTAATACACCTCCCAAAAAAAGAGATCTGCATGATAAATCCTACCATGTGAATGTTATATTACATGGTAAAAGGAACTCTGAAAGTAGGATTAGTGCCAGAGATTTATCCCTAAATAGAATTCATGGCCCCAACACATGTCCATGTAAGAGAGGTATGTGAGGAAGATTCAAGTGATCATACATGGCATTGTGGCAGAGGATGAAGAGATTGGAGAGATATGCTTTGTAGAAAGGAGAAAAGAAGAAAGGACCACAAAGCAAGGAATGCAGGTTGTTGAAACTGAGAACAGCAAGGAAAAGGACTCTTCCTACATCCTAGACCTGACACACTAACTATAAGGATGATTTTGAACTTCAAACCTCCAAGATGCTAATCAAATGTTGATTATTTTTAGCCAGAAAGCATTCAGTAATGTATGACAGTAACAACTGGGATGGGATGCATCCATGTATATCATGGTATATCTTCAGAAATGTTGAGAGATAATGAAAACGACAAAGCAAGCCAAATCCATGATGGAAGGATTTATGCATTGGGCTCTGTTCATGAATCCTGACCAAGGGACACTACAACATGATTGCCCATGGAAAATATTACAGCTGTGTAGATGAACGGTCTTGTTAAATAAGAAACATAGAGCCAATGCAAAGATGAAAGCCCAAGAGGTCAGAGCTAAGAGCCTTACCTTTCACTGCTGCTATTGTCCTCTTCAGTAAGAGACCTACTTCCTGTCTGTCTTTTCTATAGACTTTCTATTCTGCCTTCTCATTGGTTGTAAACCCAACCACATGACCTCCTTGTCACTGCCTGTCTGTACAGACCTCCAGGTCTTCTATGGCGAGTATTGAGATTAAAGGCGTGTGTCTCCATGCTGGTTGTATCCTTGAACACACAGAGATCCGCCTAGCTCTGCCTCCCAAGAGCTGGGATTAAAGGCGTGCATCACCACCGCCCAGCTTCTGCTTTGGCTTGCTATTAGCTCTGACTCCCAGGCAACTTTATTTATTAACATACAAATAAAATCACATTTCAGTACAATTAAAATATCACCATATTTCCCCTTTTGTATTTTAATAAAAAGAAAAAAGGAAAAAGGTTATAATTAACATAAAAACTATATATAAAAGTACAATAACTATATACCATATATACAAATAATAAATACCTAAACAATGTCTAGTCCATTTGTATTTGACAAATTCAAAGAAAATAATTCCATTATCTATCCTATTTTGGTAAGTCCAAAATGTACCTAATTCACTTTCTATCCTAACTAATCTTCAACTATAACTAACTAATCTTCAACTATAACTAACTAATATTCAACTCCCTCAGAGACCCAAGAAGGAAATAATATTACCTAATAAAAAATAAAAACAGGAAGTGCATGTAAGCAGCTTCCAAAAAAAAAAAATGAGAGTTGACAGAAACAGCCAGCTGCCTGGACAGTCACCTGAGGTTTCTCCGCAGTGTTGGGGCATCATCTTCAGCCTATAGGCTTAGCATATCTGACAGACTCATTTGTGAAATAGGATATACACAAGGTCAATAGTTCGACCTCACATTGGGTGAGAGCAGTCCATGTACCAGAAACACCTGAATTCTACTAGTGTCACGTCATGATTCAGGATTTTAAATTCTGGACATTGTTGATATTTTTTAATTCAGCTGTCCATTACTCTTGACTATGTATGTGTGTGTGTGTGGCTCATCTCAGCATCCCGTTCTTCTCCATATCCTTCTATTAAATGCCAGTCTACTATTGAGAGGTTTGAGTTTAGTTACTCTTCAAGAATAACTGTTTCAGCTGCTGTTCCTTTGCACATCAGAAGCCATCGGCCCACTGCCTGTTCAGCTGCCTTCGAAGAAAAAGGCACTGTAGCTTTTCCGGATTGCGAAGGCCACTACAGGGACGGTGCCATTATTGTTCTGGTCTCAGAAGATGGCTTGTGATAAAGCCATAACCACAATAGTTTTGGCAAGAATCAGTAGTCCTTTGTTTCGTGTCCTGTCTGCCCATTTTGTCCTGTTGTCAGCAGTCGATTCAGGATACTTTGTTGTCCAGTGGCTAACTTTTGCCACAATGAAAGTTAACTCCATATGCAGTTTCTTCAATGCCCATATTCTCTCTGAAGTAGACTGGTACTGCCAGAAGCCAAAATGTCTCATACTCATAACAAAAAGAAAAATTTTCTAAGTTATTAAAATATTTTAAATGCCATATTCTATAGATCTCTGAAGGATTTGAAGATAACTTATCTAAAATATATCTGCTCAATCTTGAAAACATACCTAATATGACTACAAGTTCTATTATAATGTCTAACTACTAACTTTCATTTCTGTACATCCTAATAGTCAGTAATAATAACATTCAAGGATCAGAAAATTGCATTACATTGTTAAATGAACAGTATAAGTATAATTAGAAATATACATATAGCATTTTCTAACAATATCAATTTCAATATGTAATATGTATATAAAACAATTGAATCCAATGTAAAGTATTTAAAACTAGTAATTTTCCTTTTAACAACATGCTTGAGTTTAAAGAAGGAGAGAGCCATTCTCCAACTCCAAAGTCAGCTTTAAATTTTAATTGAACTGGGACTACAAGAAGACCAATAGTGTTAAATGTCTTTAGAGAAGAGCAGAAACAAAAATTTAGGAAGACTTATAAAATTTTGTAGATGATATACCAATAGTCCGTTTTACTCTGTTTCCTGTGATAGATGATTTGTCCTTTTTCTTCGGTTGTCTCATTTGTCCAGTGTTCTTCAGATTCCTTAGCCTTCATTCTTCTAAAACGTGGTGCCCAACGTGGCAAGAATTCATTAAAAACCACTTGGCTTGGCATGGTAGCGGGTCCAGTTTCCCATCTAGGCGGCCCGGCTCCCTAGCTCGGGTCAAGCTCGGCTTAGGTCTCAAGCCGGACTGACCGTAGCTACAAGCCATTACCACAGCTGGAGCTACTTGCTTAAAGCCTGTGCTACAAAGAATTCAGGCCTGCCCTGCTGTAGCTACCGCTAATTGCAGTAGCTACATACAGCTTTTGAATGAAATGCCAACGCGCATGGTTGGAGCTTAAGGAAGCCAGAGCCAAGGCTCGACCCGACTCAAGTGAGAACACGTGGTTGGATTTAAGCTTTTAGCCAGAACTTGTGGCTACGCTTTCTTGCGTGCTCTCTCTCTCTCTCTCTCTCTCTCTCTCTCTCTCTCTCTCTCTCTCTCTCTCTCTCTCTCTCTCTCTCTCTCTCTCTCTCTCTCTCTCTCTGGATTCACACCTCGGACAATAGGTAGCTGTTTTGAAGTTCCCTTGGATTTCTACTATTCTACACAGACTTGGTAACTCAATTAAGATATCAGATATTTTAAAGGGAACTATTTAAAAGAGAAATTTTTTTCCACATAAAAAAAATGGGTTTTATGTGTACATTGGAAGAAAATTGGACTTTGTTTGAAATTTTAGGCAGTCTGAGAATGGAACAACTATATGAGAAGATTAATATTGATCGAATTAGGCACTTTATTACTTTTCTTATCCTTATTTTGCTATTTAAAAAGATAGTCAATTTAAGTGCCAGAATAAAAGTTTTAGAAAAACCTGTTAAACCTGTTGAAATGAATTATAGAGAAATTCAAATTCAGACAGAAGAAATTAACAGTGAAGTTGTTTCACGATTGGAACATAAGGTTACAGAAAGAAAGTCTGTTTTCACACAATCACCCTTAATTTATCCGGTAACCGTACAGCAACTACCTGATCAAGTGAATACACAAAATATTTGGACTTCAATTGAAATGTTAGATTTACGAGGGTTTAAGGAGGCAATAGTATCTTATGGCATGCATTCCCCATATGTAAAGCAAATGTTGAACTCCTGGTCAACTTATAATAGGATTATATTATATTATATTATATTATATTATATTATATTATATTATATACAGGATATGAATGATATGTTACTAGCTGACTCAAGTGCAGATATTTTAGAAAGAATGTTTGAAGAAGTAAAGAAAATTTTGCCTTGCTGGGGATTACAAATTGCTCCTGAAAAGATACAAAGAGGAGATTCTATTAATTATTTAGGATATAAAATAGAGCTACAAAAAATTAGACCCCAAAAGGTGCAAATTAGGAGATATCGACTAGAGACTCTTAATGACTTTCAAAGATTATTTGGAGATATTTCTCATCTACGAACTATTGTTGGCGTAAAAAATGATGAACTGAATAATTTGTTCAAAACCTTAGAAGGTGATAAGGACTTAAATAGTCCAAGAGAATTATCACCTGAAGCTGAGAAAGAATTGGCCTTGGTAGAAAAGAAAGTACATAAAGGGCACGTGGATCGTATTGATCCAAAGCTGGATTGCATTTTGGTTATTTTACCTTCTAGGCATTCTCCTACAGGAATAAAAATGCAGAGGGAAGATATTATATTGGAATGGATATTTTTACTAAATAATCCAAATAAAAAATTAAAAACTTATGTGGAAAAATTCTCTGACTTGATTTGGAAAGGAAAATTGAGACTTCGTCAATTAGCAGGAACAGACCCAGCAGAAATTGTCATACCTTTAACTAAGGAGGACAATGAAAAATTATGGACAGAAAGTGAACCTTGGCAAAGAGCTTGCAGTAAATTTTTGGGAGAAATTAACAGCAAATATCCCAAAAGCGATAGAATTGATCTTATAAAGAGAGTTGATTGGATCTTGCCTCGAATTGTACGGGAAAATCCCATATCTGGAGTTCGTACATTTTATACAGATGCCAACAAACAAGGAAAGGCAGGTTACAAATCAGAAAATTTAAGTAATGTGGTTCAAAGTCCTTATAATTCAGTTCAAAAATCAGAATTGTATGCTATTCTGTTGGTATTAATGGATTTTTCAGAACCTCTCAACATAGTAACTGACTCTCAGTATGCTGAAAGAGTAGTATTACATATTGAGACTGCAGAATTTATCCCTGATGCTTCAGAATTAACTTCACTATTTATTCAATTACAAGATACAATCAGGAAAAGGAGTCATCCTTTATATATAACTCACATTCGATCCCATACTGGTCTGCCAGGCCCTCTAGCACAAGGCAATGATGAGATTGATAAATTATTGATAGGAAATGTGCTAGAGGCCTCAGAATGTCATAAAAAACATCATGTCAATAGTAAAAGTTTAAAAAAGGATTTTTCCATAACCTGGCAACAAGCCAAAGAAATAGTAAAGAAATGTCCTACTTGTTCCTTCTACAATCAAACACCATTACCAGCAGGATGTAACCCAAAGGGTACTCAGAGGAATGAGATCTGGCAGATGGACATGTTTCACTTTGCAGAATTTGGAAAATTGAAATATGTACACCATACCATTGATACTTATTCAGGATTTCAATGGGCAACTGCTTTGAGTTCTGAAAAAGCTGATTCTGTAATCACTCATTTGCTAGAGGTTATGGCCATCATGGGGATACCTGCACAAATCAAAACTAACAGTGCTCCATCATATGTCTCTGTTAAAATGAAACAGTTTTTTGCTTATTACAATATAAAGCATATTACAGGTATACCACATAATCCTACAGGTCAAGCAGTTATAGAAAGATCAAATAGAACTCTAAAGGATATGCTAAATAAACAGAAAGGGATAACAAACCCCCCCCCCCCAGAAATAGACTGCATAATGCTCTATTAACTTTGAATTTTCTCAATGCCAATGAGAAAGGAACAACAGCTACAGAGAGACATTGGATAATAGAAAAAACTACAGAATTAAATCAGCCTATATACTTTAAGGATGTGCTGACCTCATTTCAACTTCTTAAATCTCAGGAATTACCACGTGTCTAATTCTCCATTTTATTGACTCTCGTTTCTTTTCTTGTAGATTAAAATGGTTTTATGGAAAGAGGGAAAAGCTGGTAAAAAGAGGTGATGATCTCATCCCTCTCAATTCCACTCTAATATTCCCAAAGATGCAGCTGTGCATGGCAGAGCTGTGACCTAGGTGAGCTCATGTGCAGAGTCAGGAACTGTGCTTGAAGTTAGAAATTCTCCCTCAAACACTAGTCAGAGCACTGCTGGATGAGAAACAGTATCTTACCCGACTCCTACTCTAGAAAGGGTAAGGGTAAGCAACACTTACTGAGTCCTCACCTTGCACCTAGACTTCCATGGCCATCCTCCTATAGACTTTGACCATCATCTTTTCTCAAAGTTCCCTCAGCTACCAGGAAATCTGAGCTTCATATGACTGAGTCTGATTCCTTGAGCACAAGTAGTATTCATCAGACAGTACCCATCAGAGAGAACAGAGATAATCCAGTAGCTCACATACCCTCCAACCTCCAACCCAGTCCTAGTCTACATTCACAAAGGCTTTTTCAGCACTTCTAACTTGCCCTGTATACCCTGACCCATGTACACACTTCTGTAGCCTACTACTACCACCTATTCCCTTGTCCTAATGTCGCTTGTGGCTAAAGGAATCACTAAGGTAGCACCAAGCAGCCCCGGATATGAACAAGCTGCGTCTGCTCTGGCACTGTCTCTAGACCCTGAGGTCACAGGTCAGACACACAGAGGTTCCAAGACAGTGCCTTTCTGTTACCAATTCAGGGAGCCTGAAGAGAGCAGTGGGTTTCCCTTCTAGAGCTGAGCTTAGATCCAATGTCTTGACACTGGGTAGTCACTTGACCTCAAGCAAAAGATGGATCACCGTCTTTATGGTTCCTCAACAATATTTGACACAACTGAAAAGCAAGGACACTTTCTGAGCATCCAACATTCCCCAAGCCACAGAGGGCTGTGTGCCAGTAAAATATGAAGCACACTTAACAGTACAGTGCAAGGCTCAGTGCTCAGTTTGAACTGTTTAAAGAGTGCTGTATTTGACCATGTCCATAGGCCTATTCTAATTCTTCGTTCCTCCTTTTAGGAGCTGTACTGGAGGCAGGACTTATTTTTGCAGATAAATACCACCAATTCAGTAGATACATAACAAGTTATAAGTTACTGAAGACTATGATAAAGTAGGTACCACTAGTAAATAACATCCTGGTAGCCACTTGCAGCACCCCTACTTTATTTCTCCAATGAATGCCCTGCTACCTGCCCTGTGGTACCTTTCTTCACTATTCTGCAATAGCCCCTTAGTCCTATGTGACTTAGTTCCCAAAGAATACAGTGACTTGCCCAGAGTAATATAATTTTCTGCTCAATTCTTCAGATTTCCTGTCATCCTATTATGATTTTACAGTGCCTTTCATTTATTGCAGACAACAATAGGCCAGGTCCTAGACCTTATACTTCATGATATCCATGTTATCATATCCATCCAAGTTAAAGAGACAACCATCACCATTGTACAATGGCTGGACAGGTAGAGCGCCTGCCCAATGATGTAGGCTTGGCAAATGCAGGATTCTGTCAGATATATTTTACATTCCTTTATTGTAACTCTAAAAATCTATATGCACATATCAACAGGCTCTGTTGAGAGATGAAATAACTGGAGCTCAGAGAAAAGGGGCATTCTCCAAGAGTCCCACAGATTACAAATGAAAACAGCTTCTATCAATAAATAGATCGGAACACAGGCCTCCCCCTGACAGTTAACACCACCTGGTGGGCAGTAGTAAGAAAGCAGGTGTCTAAAAAAGACTGAGAAAGATCAGCATTCTGCTGTGGTCTGTCTCCCCAGAAATGTGCTGGCTATGTGTAGTTTAATCGGGACTGTGTTTATTTCACCCCATCAGACTGGCTGCATACAAATGCCTACAGTTTTCCTCCAAGGGCTTTTCCTATTATAGCCAGCATGGTTTACAAGGCTCAGCCTCCCACCTAGCACAAGCCACAAGAATACTGCCTTTATGGCTAAATGGGGCCTATTCATCAGCTGGAGGAGGAGTGAGGGTCCCTCCTTCCCACCAGCAAAAGAAAGAGGGAGGGTCCTGCCTTCTCAGCAGCCTGAGGAAGAGGGAGGCTCCCTGGAAGGGCACCATCTGTGATATGGGGGAGGCAGCCTCAAGGTGAGAACTAGCAGAAGTGGCTCTTTTCCAGGGAAGTACCTTGGGCAAGGAATAGAAGCCATGGGTTCAAGTATCCTATCACCCCCACTACCATGTGACACAGAGAAATGTTGGTCTTGGCCTTATGTAAACTAAGAACATTCCTAAGTAAGTGACTTCACATCCTTGCAAAATCCCTTTGGAATCACTAAGTGGACTCTAGAAAAAGCAGACTATGGCTTTGGGAGAATGACCTAGCTCTTCAAGGGGTTAGGATATACAGGGGCCCAGGTGCTCTGCAGAAAAGTTGAAATTTCCCAAAAAACATGGGCAAGACTCTAGAAATGTACCATTTTCTACTCTCTAGCAGCCACCAGCACTGATTCTTCCTGATCCCAAAGATACACATTCTGGACACATTGCAAAATGAAAGCACCCCCAAACACTGTGACTATCCCATCATCCAGTATGAAATCTATCATGTATAGTTGATCAAGGAGAGGTACACATGAGCAATGCCAGCTGAATGATGCTATGGCAAGCATAGAACAAGGGGAAGAAGAGGCAAAAGCACATAGGCATCTATCCTACACTGCCTTGACATTAGCGATGTCTTTCAGGGCCACACTTGCGCTATGGCCCACTTGGCTCAGTGATTATCATAAAGTGTTGTTCAATGGGAAAACCCAAAGAATACCAAGGTGGGTAAAAGAAGCACTCAGGTGGTATATAATCAAACTTGTAGAAGTCAACTTTGGCTTGCCAAGGATGGTCTTTCTTTGTGACTGAGAAGAACTCCAGGAATTAACAGGTGGAGGGCCCAAAACTATATCTTCAGGGCACAGCCAAGACTTTCCAGGCACACAGGATTCAGGCACATATGTTTCCTCCTGTTTTCTGTCTCCAGTTGAGCTAGTTTCCTAGCCAATTTCACACCCAGCTCCCAGCTCTTTGAAATCATAAGAATCTTAAAATATCAAGCTACTTTAGAAAAGTGTCAATTTGTAAGTATCCTGATTGGCACTCTCTACCTGCAGGAATACAGACAGGTTTGAAGGAAGAAAAAGAACATGATTATGTTGCTCTACTTAGCTTCCAGATGGAGCTGCCTCCCACGGGCAACCCATATACCCAAGGGCTGATGTCACCACTGGGATTTTAGTAGTACTGTGAGAGTATAGGGGTGAATACCCCCATAAAGATCAACAACAGTGAACACGGCTGAGAGAGCTGAGAAGACAGAAACTAGGGAACCACAGTACATTTAGCTAAGAAAATATCTCAAGAGGAGTCACCAGGCAGGGGCCCTTCGGGTGTTTTTGTGTCACTGAGATGGAGCTGGGTTTATAGTGAGGCAGTGACACTTCACCAGGCTGAAGTCTGGAGTGTAAGGAATGATGCAGCTCCAAACAGCACTGAGTAGGACCTTTAAGGAAAAATTCCCCTCACCATCTTGTGCAATGAGAGAATGAAGCACAATCCTAGAAAAATTACTTTTCTACTGTGATGATACTGTCTCCAAGGATAGAATAGAACATATGGACAGCCAGGAGAGAATGAAGGAGTACATAGAAGTGGGAGAGCAGGAAAAGAAGAAAGGGAAAGGGGGGACAGAGAGATAAGAGGGGATAGAGAGGGAGAGAGAGGGGAAAAGCAAGGCAAAGATGTGAGAGTAATTATGACAGTGCATCAGGCATGGTGGCTTTTTGAGAAAAGGTGTCTATTGTGGTGACTCCAAATTATCCCAGACTGGGCTGGCTGGAGAGGCAGCTTACAAGTTAAGAGCACTGGGTATACAAACCACTCTTAAGGCTAGGGCCCGTGTCTGGAAGCAGATGGCCAACACCCCTACCCTCACCCCCACCCACATCCACCCCACCCCCACCCACACACACCAAAAACAAAGCAAAACAAAACAAAAAATCCACAAACAAAAAAAACTTTTTGGAGGTTCTCTGTCTCATAGTGCTTTGTTGGGGCTTTTTGTTCCTTACAGATTCATTGCATATATATTATAGTTTCTGATTTTGTGTTTTTATGGGATATCTGTATGTGCAAATATGTGTGTCTCTATGTGTTTCTTCAGATTTTTCTTTGGCTCTTTTTATTTTGTTTGTCTCCTTTGGCCTATTCTGGTTTGTTTATTTTATTTTATTGTTATTATTTTTTAGATGTCTTTTTGTATTCTAATGAAGAAAAAGTATGGATTTGGGTGGGAGGGGAAGTGGGGAGGATCTGGAAGAAGATGGGAGAGGGGAGACTACTATCAGAACATATACTATAAAATATCTATTTACAATTTTAAAAAAACACATGGTGCTCTGGCAGAGGACTAGAGTTCAGTTCCCAGCACCTACATGGCAGCTCACAACCTGCAAGTTTTGGAATATTCAACACTCTCTTCTTCCCTCCCCAGGCTCTGTACAACATGGTGCACATATATCTATGCAGGCAAAATACTCATAGACATAAAAGTAAATAAATCTTCAAAAGAAATAACTCAGTCTAAGAGATAAAAGGTAGTGTAAAGATTAATTATGACTGTCAACTTGATAGGACTTAGAATCACCATGGGAATAAAACTCTAGGCATATCCAAGAGAGTTTATCTAGATTATGTTACCAGAGTTGGAAGACCCACACTAATTATGGATAGTACCATTTTCTGGGCTAGGGTCCTGGATTGAATAAAAAGAGAAAGTGAGCTGAGTACCAGCATTCATCTGTGCTACTCAATTGTGGATGAAAAATGACCAGCTGCCTTAATCCCTTGCCTCCTTGACTTTGCCACCAAAATAAACTGAACCCTCCAACTGGGAGCCAAAATAAATCTTTTCTTCCTGAAGGTACCTTTTAAGGTGTTTTGTCACAGCAATAACAAAAGTAACTAATGCAGACAGGACAACATTGCCTCACAGTTCTAAAGGCTGGGAGTCCCAGATAAGGTTTAAAAAAGAGCTGGTTAATTCGGACGTCTTTGTCCATGGCTTGCAGATAGCTGCCTCCTCCCTCTGGCTTCACACCATCTTCCTTCTGAACCTGTGAGTATCCCAATCTCTTCTTATAAGGATAGTCATGTTGGATCAAAGCCCACATTTATTTTAACACCACTACCCTGGAAATCTGGCATTTTCTGAATGCAGCACATTTTGAGCTACTAGGCATTAGAGCTACAGCACAAATGAAGCAGTCAGGACAGAATTCAGCCCTTACACCACCACATCTTCAAATAACTGAGGAAAATAAGACAGAAAGTGAACAACTTCTCAAAAGTCAAACCATTGACATGTAGAAGAGTTGGATGCAAATCCAGACCCCTGAATCCTTGAAAACGGCATCCTAACATTCCATGAAGTAACCATGGGCCTGTAAAGTAACTAGTCTCAGGGCCTGCTCTATGGACAAGAGAACCAAACCCAGGGAGGTCAAGTAAGTGACCAGAAGGTTCCAGACCTAACAGAATGAAGCTTAGACTCACACCTAAGGTCTATGTAGTTTGAGCCTAGATATGAGTATGTGTGCATGTGTGTGTGTTATACCAACGCCACTCTCACGTATCAATAACTCTCTGTAAAAACAGCAACAAGTTAATATTGGACCCCATTCTGCTCTGTCCAGATGCCACCGTTATCTAAAGCTCTCCAGTCATTCATTACATGGTTTAGTTTTTTAGTTCCACTCTTAAGAGTCACCAAATTTTACAAAGGTAATAAAAACTATTGAACTTGGGACTGGAGAGATGACTCAGCTGTTAAGAACACCACTGACTGCTCTTTAAGAGGACCTGGGTTTGATTCCCAGAACCCATATGGTGGCTCACAATTAGCTGTTAACTCTAGTACAAGAGGATTTAATGCCCTCTTCTAGCACTGACTGTACATGGTACACAGATCTAAAGCAGGCAATAACACCCACACAATAAAAATAAATCTTAATTTATATATATAAAAAAAAGCCTTACCATCCTTGCATTTTACAGGACATTCAACAATGAGCCCACCACCTTCAGTGAAACATGATTTGATTGATGACTGTTCTCCAAATTGTATTTCACGCTTCTTTGATGCCTCTTGGGGTGCTCAGTATACAAACCACACACATTATTTCCTGGTAAATTATTGTTTGAATGCCCAAATAAGTGAGTGAATAAATGGATAGGTGGGTGAATGAGTAAGTAGGTAGATGAAAGGATTAGTGAATGGATAGGTAAGTGGGTGGGTTAGAAGGATAGATGGAAAGATTGGTGAACAGACAGGAGGAAAGATAGTTAGATATGTGGGTAGGTGAATAGGTGAGTTAATAAGGCATAGTAACCTCTAAAGATCTTTCCCAGCTTTAAGTTGCTCTAAGAGGTGAGACCACTTGCTGAAGACAGTATCAACCCTGAGCCTGGAACTTTCTTCCATCTTCTTTTCCTCCTATCTAGACCATATCAGAAAAGTATCACCAACAAATATAATGCAATAAGCAGCTGCTTGTGAGCTTGGCTTTCTTCCCATTACAGAATAATGTAAAGTCCCTTCAGCCTATTAAGCATCCACCTTACTTAAAAAGAATGCAACACAATTGTGATGTATGCTCCTCTACTGTCAACCCCTTGCAAGGTGGGGGGAAAAGGATAACCTTACTATCATTATCCAAATCCACTGCCCCTGATGTCTACATTTCCACTTGCAAAATACCATTTTCATTCAACATGCCAGTTATTTGAAAAGCTGTACAAATGAAGCACCACCCTGGGCATTTTCCAGAGGCTCTGAGGACAACAGTTCATGACAGCAAAGTATTTACAAGCAATTCAAGGAGATTAAAAAATTATTCAAGAATACAGAATTATGTGGTACAAATTGTATTAGTGACTGCTGAGTCTTTAAAGAATAGCCAGCGATCAGTCTAGGGATGGGATCTGAAAGAATAAAGTTATCTCAGAGGAGAAGACACTGAATTTTGGTAAACCAAAGAATCAAATGGGAAATGAAAGCTAGAATCACCAGCCACAAAAAATGACTAGGTTGGAGTCATGGATTACCCTGGACATGACCTGGACATAGCACCGAGCAGGTTAGGAATAACAGTGGCATACATTAAAGGCATAGAACTACTCTATGTGTCAAGGAAAAGGAATAAGATGTGGCTGGAAAATGAATGGTGGAATTGTCAACAAACAGCAAGCTATGAGCAATTTTTAGAGGCACATGAGTGTCTTTTAAACACAAACAGACTGATAGACTGGAAGTGTTGTAGAATATTATTTTAAGGTGTGTTACTTTTGTTTATGTTGCATTTGTTTAACTCTGTGAAGCTGTGTTACTGTGCCTGTCTAAAACACCTGATGGTCTAATAAAGAACTGAACAGCCAATAGCAAGGCAGGAGAAAAGATAGGTGGAGCTGGCAGGCAGGGAAAATATATAGAGGAGAAATAAAATAGAGAGGAAAAGAAGATCTAGGAATGAGAGAGGAAGGAGGGGGACTCTAGGGGCCAGTCACCCAGCTACATAGCAAGTCATAGAGTAAGAATAAAATTTACAGAAGTAAGAGAATGAGAAAAGAAGAGAGGCAAAAGGTAGATGGGATAATTTAAGTTACAGAAAGTTGGCTAGAAACTAAGCCAAGCTAAGGCTGAGCATTCATAATTAAGACTAAGCCTCCATGTGTGATTTATTTGGGAGCTGGGTGGCAGTCCCTCCAAAAGAGCAAAAAAACCCCAAACAACACTGAAGAGCAGAAACCCCCACCATGTATGAGCAATCACTTAGTCCTCAGTGATGGTATCCCTACTTTGTACAGGGCACTCTACTAGATACTGAGCAATCATAGACATGCCAGGTACTACAAGAAAGGGAGTATGGAGAAATGTCTAAACCGAACTAAATCCTGCATAGACTCAGCAGTTCCTACAAGTGAGGAGAGGAAGACAATGCAGCAGAAAGACTGTGAGGCTACCTTCATGCCAAGGTATCCTGAAACAAGAAATGGCCATAGTTGCAAACTCCTACAGCCAAGGATTCATGTGGGGCTGCCACAGAACAAGAGAGAGACAGAACTTAAGGCTCTAAGAGCAGACTGGCTTGGTCATTCTCAAAGATACAGACCTGCTAAAATGACCTCATATCCTTCCTTATCTGGAATCCCTCATGCTTTTATTTTGATGTGCCCTGAAACAAGAAATGGAATACAGGTGCCCAGAGTATTCTAGAAGCAGGCATTAGGCTGTTCATATTCATGCAGAGAAGTCAGCTGGGCTGCCTGAGAGACCCCCACTCCAGTTCCCCCTAAGGTCCGGAGAGCTGAGGGAAGGGATATCTTAAAATAACCAGAACTGAGTCAGTTCCCCATTCCCAGACAGGGTGAAGTCAGAAGTTTTAGAAGTACAAAGTCAGGATGTCTGGTGGTGACTACCCACGAGACACCCCCTCCCCCGAAATAACATGACCAGACTTTGGAGATAGGCCGTAAAACTCCTGACAGAGCAAAGAGACAAACTAAAATAAGATAAAGTCCAAGCTCGGGAAAACTGGACCAATCAAGGATGGACCCGTACTAACCCCCTCCTCTCTGAAGAATTTTGTGGTTTTTGCCTTCAAAAGCTAATCTCCCCAAGAAAGAGGAACTCTCCTTCCCTGCCTTGCTGCATTGGTGCTTCGGATGAGGATTCCCTGCTAGCTTGTACTACGTGCTGAATGAACCTTGCTGTTGCATTCTGGATATCCTCGGTCTCCGGTGGTCTCTTTGGGGATCCTAAACTGGGCAGAACATTGCCCATGTAATTCAAATAATTAAGAAAAATGTGTGCTGCTCACAGTCAAAAGACTTGAGCAGTAAGGAAAGGGCACACAGTAGAGGGGAAAAAAGGAGAAAGAGAGGGTTACTTTTCCTTATATATTTTTACATGTATGTGTATGTGCAAACGTCAGAAGTCGATGTTGAGAGTCTTCCTCTATCAGTCTCACATTCTCTTTTGAGACAGAATCTTTTACTAAACCTGGAACTCTCTGACTGGCTAGACTGGATGGCCGATGAGCCTAGGATCCCCTACCTGAACAGAGTTATGGATGTACACAATCACATTCATCTGTTTTACACAGATTCTGGAGACCATAACTCAGGTCTTCATTCTTGCTCTGAAGGCACTTTACTAAGTGAGCCAACTCACCAGCCCAAAATATGGGTTTTGAAAAGAAGCTCCAGGTTTCTGAAAATAAAACTTGGGACTAATGTTTGCTTCATATTGCATGGTGAGCATTTTATACTTAAGCAAAGTAAAGCCCAGGAAGTGGAATGACATCATCATCAAACCAGCAGAAACTACTCCAAGATTCAGTGTTATGCATTTGCATCTGGAAAGCTTTGCTAATATTACCTGGTGGCTCCCTTGATGGATACCTTTGAATTGGTCAGAAAGTCAGCTTCTGCTAGAATAATGACCCTTCTATAAGAATCCCAGACCCATCATAGGAACCCTGCAAGAGAAGCGTCAAAGAGGACTGTATCCACTGGTGGTATGTGGGATGACTCATCCCTAGCAGGCTTGAGGCCCAGCCAGGTAAAAAAGATACTTTCTGAGAGCCAGCCTAGGTCTGCTAAGGCTGTCCTAAGGGCCTTAGCAACAGCAGCTGAAACATGATCTGGAGATGACCTGGACCAATGAGAGACAGCCATGTCACACCAGCTGATGCATATTCATCAGACCTCCCCCCAGGGAGGGGTGGAGGGTATATAAGGCTTACCTCTAACTGAATAAACTGAGCTTGTTGTTTTGACATTCTCCCAGAGTCTGTGTGCTTATGACTCTGCGCCTCCTTGGCCCTCATCCCCAAAGGGAACAATAGCAAGGACCCTGCTATAGTGGTGTAGCCCCATTGGCAGTAAGGAAGGGCAGAATGAAAGTCTGCTACTAAGCAACTAGAGGAATGATACCCTCCATCCATAAGCCATGATGCATCCTCAGAAAACCTTAATTTAACTCCAAACATGGTCCAAATCAGAAAGAAACAAGTGGATACATGGAGGAAAGCAAGAGTGGTTAGAAACACAGCAACTGAGATGTGGGGAAGAAAGGGAGATGGAGAGTAGATGTCTGCATGGGGAATTACAGATGGGAAACACCCTATAGAGGCCAACAAGCAAAGGCCAGCTTCTCCGAAAGGGAACAGAGGCTAGAGGTGTAGCTCAATGTAGAGAGCTTGCCTATCAAGTGTAGGGTCCATGTTCAACCTCCAGCACTGGGAAAAACAAACACCAACAATAGGCATCAGAGGGTAGAAAGAAGAGGAGCCAATGACCTGATCTTAGCCCCTGAAGATTTCTGTGGTCTCAAATGAAATGAAATTTAAAGGAGTTCTCTATGGCACATAGTCTACTGACTCTAAGAATGTGCCACTGCTGTTCTTGAAGAATGTAGTCTAATAAACATTTTGGCAGTCATAATGTCAGCTACTCATTTAAACACAGCACAACTTCTTTCCTGTAGCTGATTTGTTTTGTATTTGTCCTCCAAATCTCCCCATTGTGGAACTCCTGAATCACGAAAGCAAAACCTATCACCAGAAGGCTGAAATTTGCAGTGAAGCTCCAAGTTTCATTTCATATCTAGTTTCTTATAACTAAGCAGTTTTACTATAAAAGGAAGGTGGAGATTGATATAGCTACAGAGGATGGAAAATAGATAGAGAGCTCAGGGAATGATTACACAAAACAGTCCCGGAAGGTTTGACTGTTTAGATGCTCATTAAAGAAATGGATGGATCCTGCTTTAAAAAAAAAAAAAAAAAAAAAAAAAAAAAGAGTAGCAGCTTTCCCCAGTTCCCTAAAACTGAATAGAGCAAAGCAATGAGGCTATTTCCACTCCTGTCTGGTACCACATGAATATATATGCCCAACAACCTTTGGCCAGCAATGTCCTGTGCCCTGCCACTTATACAGAATACAAATGCAGGTTCATTCTTTGGCTCCTAGGAAGCACTTCAATTATACTTAGGGGTTCACTCATTCCACAATTCCTGAAGGTTAATCATAAGAACTGAAAAATCAGCACACACAGCTGGACAATGCAAATCAGATGGACACCCTGAATTCTCTATTTGGTGATTTGAGTTCAGGAATTTGTTCTGTCTTCCTGGTTATAGTTTCTTAACCAGAAATAGTAAATCCAAATTGCTTGTTCTTTCTCATTATTATATGGTGCTGAAAATTCACCCGCTTTCTGTTGGTAGGAATGCAAACTGACCTAGACATTATGGAAACTAGTAAGAAGGGCCTTTGCAAATACTAGGAGAATAGCCATATGACACAGCAATCCCACTATCAAAGAGACTGAAATCAGTATGTCAGAGAGCAAAGTTGGAATAAGCACAGTGCTCAGATTAAAGGCATGTGAGCCATCATACAGGAATAGTGTGTGTGTGTCTGTGTGTGTATGGGTGTGTGAGTGTGTGTGTGTGTGTGTGTGTGTGTGTGTGTGTCTGTGTGTGTGTGTGTGTGTCTGTGTCTGTGTGTGTATGTATGTGCAATGGCAGAAATCAGAAAACAACTTGGGAGAGCTGGCTTCCCTCATCTTGGTCCTGGGGATCAAACTCAGGTTGTCAAGCTTAGAACTATTATAGCATTACTCACAATAACCAATATGAAACAGATGCCTGCTGATAGAATACAAAAAGAAAATGTGTTATAGTAGTTGGGAAGATAGTTGGCTAAGTACAGTGCTTGCCATGCAAGCATGAGAACCGAAGTTCAGATCTCCAGCACCCATATAAAAGCTAAGTGGGCACTGTATCCCACCTACAGTCTCAGCACATGAGAAACAGAGACAGGGAATCCCTGGAAAAAGTTGGCTAACCTGACTAGACAAAGTATGGTGAGCTCTAAGCTTAGCTACAGACCATTCTTAATATACAGGGTAGTAAGAGATTGAGAAAAACACCTGATATCAGCCTTGGGCCTTCATTTGCTTACATATACATGCATCAGTAGCTATATACACACATATATGGACATGCATACATACACAAAATAAATATAAACATTATTTATATATATAAATATATATGCACACATACTTTTGAGTTCCCCAGTGTCTACAGCAGTGGCTCCAACACCCTGGTGGGTACCAGAATCACAACAGGGATGATTAAAATGTCAGATCATCAAGCCATTATCCCAGAGTATTTGCACTTAGCAAATTGTCACTCTTTTAACACCAAGTTAAAATTGTCACTCATGCAGACAAGTTTCAAATGTCATTGAGCAACATCCCATGCTGACACACTTAGACCCTGGCTAACTTTACAATGGGCTTTCCTGTTACTGTTCTGAAATCAACACTAAGAAATCTCCAAGGAGCCTACAAACCATTGCAAGTTTATTTAATTTTAAGTTAATTCTCCATTACTAACTACTAATTTCAATTTCATGTTCCCGCTAGATAAATTATTCCAGTTCTTTGCACAATCCATATTGAAATGTTTACTCAACTCACATGGTTACATGTGATCAGAACCCATAGCCCTGGCTTTATAAAGTGGAGAGAAACCTGCAAATTCTAGTTCCATGGAGTTACAATTATATCTTGGAGTTGTCAGATTTAGGAAATAAAACTATAAGATTTTCTTTCAGTTTTGGATTTCAGATAAATGAATAAAACTTTTAACATAATTATGTCTCATGCAGTGTTCACAGCATACAGTAAATAAACATATTAATAGCTGTTTACCTGAAATTCAAAATTGAGACAGGCCTGTATTTTATATGACACCTCTATTACAAATGTTTCTATGTAAAAATATTCATTTAGCCTCTATTATTTGTCACCTGCTCCAAAAGCAAGCCTTCTGGGAGAAGGTTTGTTGGTAAATGTATGGCTGTAGGCTCAAACCTGTTCTTTTACCTTTGGCCAATGTCTGGCATTCATGAAGCCACCTCAGAAATGTGGGCAAAGGCACACTGAGATGATAGAAGTGAGTCTATCAACCAATGGCAACCAGTACCTACCTCCACAGTGTCATTTTGTAAAATAAATGCCGATATAATTAAGTCATCCCAACTGGGATTTTTCTTACTCCTAGTCCCCAGACGATTCTCAACTGATCCATTTCTTAGCTGCTTCTCTTAATGAATCAATAATTTATATCTGTGGGCAACTTGAGTGTGTCTCTTATTTCATCTCTTCCTAATACTTCATTTATTCATTCATTAATTAGATCATAAGACAAGCGGGCCATTGGAACAATGACCGCAACCACAACAATGCTGTAAAGGCAAGTTTTTATTTGGCTACAGAAAGTTCTATGCACTATATATGTTTTCCCTTTAACTATGCCAAATGCGCTGTTATGTTCTGTCAGCTCAAGGTCCCTTGTTAGCATATTGACTAGCTGTGTCTAGAGAGCAATGCTCAAAGACGTCAATGCCTGTCAACTGAGCAAAGCAGAGGTCCATCTCACTCTTGGGACTCCTAGCTAAGTATGACCCATCAGAACTGCTGCTGGCTTCCGGAACACCATGCTGTGCAAAGCCAAAAAAGATGCGGTGGGGAGTCTTAAGATGGCCACTAATTTACAAGAGGAACTGGATGTGACAAATTGGAAGTTAGGGAATGCGGCTAAGAAAACAAACAATCATGATCTTTTTGAGCAAAGCTGTTCACATTGAGGAGAATTAATTAATGTTTTGACTGGACTCCCAGAGGTAGTCGTATCAGCTGCAGCCGTGGTCATTTTTAATAGTTTCTTATTGGACAGAAACAGCACGAATCTAAGAACTGGAACACCATGCAACCAATGGGCTGAGCTCTTTCTATCCCACCAACAATTACTGTATTAAATGTGAAATGGTTCATACCCAAATTCCACTATCTAGCACATTTAGCCTCAATTTTGGCTGGGATGGGAACAGTTTCGAGAGCCACCTCATCTGATTAAGTGTTTCCAAAAGAGACAAACCTGTATGCCCCCTCCAGACTCCGTATCCCTCACCACTAGATCTCATTCCTCATCCAAAATGGGGCTGGGAATTTGAACCAGCATACTGAGCCAATACTGTCTCTTCCTAGAGAAATTTTAACTGAGGTAACTACAAAATGGAGATATCGAACTTTTGTTGAGTATCTATGCTGACAATCACATAGATTTGAAGCTGGTAAGACCAAACATAGTAGGCTTTGCAAAGAAAGAAACTGTAGAGAAAGCTAGCTGGAAGGAAAGGAAAGAACCTAGCTGGAGTTGCTACTTCAGAAGCAATCTCAACTGTCATGCTGTATGGCCTTGGGTGTTACATTTAGCCAGAGAAAAATACTCATTGCTTATAAACTATGATTGTCTCAGTTGCATCTATTCACTCAGGTTCATCATGGGGATTGGGCAAAAATCTAAAGGTTCAAGAAACTCATAGGTATAGTGTTTGCTAGTTGTGGTGGGTTGCTACTAACTCATAGATACTGAACATCCCTCACTTACCTTATAGCCCAGTAGGAAATGGGGAGAGTCAAACAATGCAAAACAAACAAGAATATTCACACTGATGAGCACAATGAAGGCACACTTATGAAAGCTGCCAGAGTATCTTCAAAACCAGTACCTCAATCAAGCTTGGGGCCACTTGTGAATTGCAGATAAAGAACAAAGCAGCTGTAACAGAAACAATGCACAGCTTCTTGCTCTTCAGAGCAGAACAAGGGCTGGAAGTGGTATCTCAGGTCAAATACTCTCTTCACTCAGAAGTCCTAGACATTGTAGCCCCTCTGCCTTACATGCAGTGCTCATATCCCTTATACTACTTTTGTTTGGTTGTTTGTTTGAGATAGGACCTCATCAGGTAGCACAGGCAAGCCTTAAAATTCTAGATACTACAGAAGAAATCACTTTGCTAATTCCAAGTCACTTTGAAGATAGTAGTGACAATAAAATGCCAATGATGAAAATAAACGATATAACCAAGAAATTTAAAATTCTCCAAATGGGCTGGGTGTAGTGGTGCAAATCTGTAATCCTGGCACTGAGGAGGCAAAGGCAGTCAGATCTATGTGAGTTTGGCCTAGGCCAGCATAATCTACAAAATGAGTTCCGGGATTGCCAGTGCAACATAGAAAAAGTTCTTAGCCAGGCATGATAGCTAAGGCAGGAAGGCCACAAGTTCAAAGGTAGCCCATACTATGCAAGGAGTTCCTGTTTAAACATGAGAGATGTTGACAAGTCAGGTAAATAAGACTGCACAGCACGAAGGGGAGACAGATAAGGGAGCTTACAGGAGAAGAGAGCAAGGTACTACAAAGGATGTGGGAAGGTGGAGAACAGCCAGGAACAGTTACAGAGTTCTATCTGAACACAATGATAATATTTTATTTGTGCTGAAATGTGGTGATATTTTATTTGTGCATTAATAAATAAAGATTGCCTGGAGATCGGGGGAAAAGGCCAGTCATTTTAAGTAAAGAAGAAGTCAGGCAGCACATGACCTTAATCACTTAGCAGGCAGGATCTGTGTTCAAGACCACACTAGGGAATAGAGCCAAAAGCCTTTAATCCCAGTACAAACCATAGAGGTCTATACAGATAGACAGACAGTAACAGAGTTGTATAGGAAGAGGAAGTGAGGTAGCTGGATTAACAGCCAATGAGAGGGCAGAAAAGCAAGGCCTATAAGCCTGGGTAGACCAGAGGTTGTGCTCTTTGGAAGCTGTGGAGTTGGTGAGGTTAGTTCGTGGCTTTCTGTATTTCCCTGATCTCTCTAAGGCTTTAACCCAAATTTCTGGCTCTCTGTTTTTTATTTAATACACGATCATTTAGAAATTTGTCTACAATAAGGAATGGGACAGCCCCAGCATCTATCCAACATTGCCAGATCAAACAGCCAACTCCTCTTATTCAAAGCCAATCTCTCCCAGTCAATGGTTTCCCAGAACCAAATGGAGATGGAACGTGAAGCTGAGACAACCACCAGTTACAGGACCACTAATAATGTAGCCTAATTAGCTCTCTCTTCCTAACAATTCAATGTTGCTATAGAGCTTGGGAGGGAAGTAAGCACCGAAGTGGAAGAATCCCAATATCAATTACCCAGAACATACAGACAATGATAGATCTTTCTAGACAAGGCTGGTGATACTACTCAGTCAGAGGTAGAAGCATGAATTCCTGGTTTTCAGTCACAGAATGTTAAGTGGGTCAACCCTCAGGACCTTGTACTACCCTCAGATGGGCTTATGGCCAATGATAGAACTAGCTCAAGACAGGAGGGAAAGATTAGTGTCACACAGACCCTCCTCCACCAAAGTACATGCCCACGTCATTCCCAGGAGCTGAAGCAATGGTCACAGCAGGAAGAATGACAGTTATGGGACCAAGAGATGGAGAGGAAGAGCAGAGGTCTGGAAGCTCCTAGAAGGCCAAGGTCAGGTCAGCTGGGTACTGGGGAGATAGATATGCTTTATGACATAGCACAGCATGTGTTGAGAAACAGGATTGTGGTTCTAAAGGTGCATGTATAGGAAAGACTAATGATCTGCTTGACGGATTCTGAGGGAGACTCAGAAGGCAAAGGATAGCAGAAGCAAAAGTCCAACAGTGTCAGCTCAAAGAGCCAGCTACTCTTTCTGGGTCTGCCTTTCCCAGGTCCAAAGTCTAAGTCACAACGTGACCTCTTTCCATTGCTGGTTTTATAGTAATGCAAGGATGGGGGCTGTTAACCTAGCAATGAGGCCTGAGAGTAAACACCCCTCACAAGTCTGCCCAGCTTTGTCCCTCCACTATATTTAGAACAGAACAAAACATCCAGAGCAACCTCAAATGCCCAGATAGAGGTGGATGACTGCCCAGCCTCATGAGACTCTCTAGAAGGAGGTAGCCACTGGCTCCCAGACCACCACAGTCTCTCAGGTTAATACTGTGCAAGGAAGCATGACGAAGTGCCTATAGGTTAAAAACTACAGGATAACAATAATACCAGGCTTAGCAATACCTAGTGCCTGCATACTATGTGCCAGCAGTCTCAGTTGTTGCAGTCTGACAATGTTTACAGACATTCTTAGTGTCCAAACTTGGGAGAGGGATAAAGTTGGATTCTAGTGAGTCATAAAAGCTGTCAAACAGCATGCAATCCACAGGACAACCTCTCCCCACCCCACCCCTGCAGCCCCATGATGGGTTATGTCACTTTGTATCCTGTGAATGTGTTGTTCTGATTGGTTGATAAATAAAGTGCTGATTGGCCAGTAGCCAGGCAGGAAGTATAGGTGGGATAAGCAGACAAAGAGAATTCTGGGAAGAGGAAGGCTGAGTCAGGAGTCACCAGCCAGACACAGAGGAGGCAAGATGACAAGGCAGAACTGAGAAAAGGTACCAAGCCACATGACTAAACATAGATAAGAATTCTGGGTTAATTTAAGTGTAAGAGCTAGTCAGTAATAAGCTTGAGCTAATACCCACACAGTTCATAAATAATATAAGCCTCTATGTGTTTACTTGGGTCTGAGCGGCTGCAAGACTGGCAGGTGAGAGAGATCTGTCCTGACCACGGGCCAGGTGGAACACAGAAAAACTTCCAGCTACACCCCCAAGAATTGCAAAGACCCAAACATCCAATGCCAAATATGGGACTCCTTCATGTGTGATCTTTTTAATATGCTACTTTTTCCATGTGTGAAAAATAGTCCCTATGATATTAACTCAGTGGAGAACTCATAGTAACAACCTAGGCAGCAGAGTGAGGGAAGACACTCAGGAGACATGGGCCACTGTCCTATGCTTTACTGTAAACTATCCCCTCCTCATTTTTCTTCCTTGTGAAAGGATACAGGGACTCACCTCATGGCAAATACTGCCAACATTCTAATAGCAGGTGTTCACGGGCCTCTCACGCAGGCATTTGTGAGGTATAAATTACCTACCCAGGACCAGGGTAACTGGTTCCCTTCTGTTCAGACTGTAACACCCCTCACTCCACCACTCTGAATGGCTCTCTAAGCAACAAAGTGAAGAGGCAGGAAATAAACAGAAGTCCCTTCCCACTCAGGTCACACCTTCTTGCCTCCGTCAATATTTACCTCTCTGCTCAATAAATCCTGATGTTCATCTTAATAGAAATCAATATCTTCTTAATGGCAAAGGAATGAGAAATTAAGGTAATATAAGTGAGGGAAGGAGAGTAGTTTTGAGATGTAAGTAGATCTGGAATTGCAATGTGGAGAGAATCATCTTGCTATGGCTGATTGAACAAGTAAATGCTTCCAGCAGGAACAAGGCGAGCCAAATGTCAAAGCCAAAAAGGGGAGCCATGAAGTGTTGGAAGATGGGTAAGGATAGGCCCAAGATTACTCACCATAAAAGAACATGAAAGTCTTCAACTTCTATGATGATACTATTCCATAACCACTGACCACCTTTATACAGGCTCAGGTAGTTGCTTTAGCCTCCACTTTAATTACATAAACTAAAAATTTCCAGGATGTTTAACTGGGCAAAGCACTTGTGGGAAATCATCCTTGATGCTCCTAAACAGATGTGCTCCATGCAGGTGGGCCCTGATCCACCTGGACAGGTGGGATACTCTACTAGCCTGGCCTGCTCTACAACTTCCTCCCCTGGAACTCCAGGGCAGGACCCACAGATCTACGCATTCAGGTCCACAATAGACCACAAGTCTCCAAAGAGAATCGGTGATAAGAGAACAGGTAAACAGATCCTTAATGTGATGATTTCTTGGTTTAAGCTGGCCTGTTTCCTAAGCTTTGACTAAAGCAGTGGTTCTCAACATGTGGGCCATGACCCTTTTGAGGGCCACAGATCAGATATTTACATTATGATTCATAACAGAAGCAAACTTTGAATTATATAGTAGAAATGAAATAATTTTTGTGGCTGGGGGTCACCACCACATGATGTATTGAAGGTTGCAACATTAGGAGGGCTGAGAACCACTGGCCTATCATGTCTGGTCATATTTATAAAAATAAAAGCAACAAGATCCAGGGAGATCAAGAGTATTGTCATAGGAGGAAAAGTAATTTTTAGAATGAGCCTTTATTTCAGAAATGGAACCTATTTAGGTAGTGTTGTCATAAAATGACATACAGCAATGGCAAGCTGAGTGTAGCACAGTAGAAAGAATGCACATTTCATTTATAATATACACTTTAATTCCGGGCTTCCCAAAAGTGATGCGAATTACAATTAAAATATATGTTTATGCAACACCAAAGTGCAGACTAAGCAAGTAGCAATGTGTACTGCAGTGGGAAGATGGAGGAAATGATTAACAGAGGCTCGGCAGAGAACACTGACTGCGATCAGAAGACACAGGCTTCTCCATCAGCAAGGGAGGAGAGATGAACTGAATGTTTCCTCTCTGTGACAGAAGGGACATGGAATAATGCCATGAGCAACTGGGGTAAGCACTAGCCTTTCAGGGGATATAAATTATCACCAACACAATCCATAAGATGATGAAGCAAATACATTTTCCATGTGTATTATCCTATGAGAAAAATGGACTTCTCAGATGATGAAGGGGAGTGGATCCCTTCAGACTGTCTCCATATAATGATACTCTCCTGCACAGTAGTACAGGAGGCTCTGCATTGATTACAACTCAAAATGGCTCTGATACTCCAAAGAGGAAGTATCCTGTGTCCTTCAAAGCCCATTCTCAAGCAACAGAGGATTTTGAAAACTATGATAATACATAGCAGGAACTCAGGGCATGGTGAGCACAAGACCCATCCCTACTGTGAGCCTAGGTTCCTCCAAGCTTATGAATACCATTGTCTCTGCTCACTGAGGAGGAATGTCACAGGAAGCAAATTAGCTGCTTTATTTAGATCCCTAAAAGAATGTGGAAGTTTAAGTATCACTCTGCTGCCCCTTTAAAGAGTATTCATGGAAATAACACTCTCACTGTGGGATACAGCATGAGCAAGCTCCCTAGCATTAAAAGATTGTGCATGCCTGTATGTGTGTGTGCATGTGTGCATGTGAGAGAGAGAGAGCCAGAGATGTGTGTGTGAGAGAGACAGAGACAGACATAACAACAGACATCAAGGAGGGAAAGAGAGGAGATAAGAGATCCAGGGAGGCACAAAGCAATCATTACACAACATATTTAAAAGTAGCAAGAGCTAAGCATGGTGGTATAAGACTATAATTCTAGCATGCAGAAAGGAAGACAGTGAGCCTGAGGCAAGCCTTTGCTACATGAAAAGTTCTAGGTTAGTATGAGCTAAACATAAGACATTGTGTCTCAAAATAAAAAATCTTAAAAAATTAACAAAGCAAGAACAACAAAACAAAAAAGTAGAAGAGAGTAAGGACAAAAATAGAGATAGGTAGCTGGGTAGCTGAGTGTGGTAGTACATGCCCATAATTCCAGCACTTGGGAGGTGAATACAGGTTAATCAGGAGTTCAAGGTCACATGC
The DNA here is from genome assembly GCF_007827085.1 of Peromyscus californicus insignis. Taxonomy (NCBI): domain Eukaryota; kingdom Metazoa; phylum Chordata; class Mammalia; order Rodentia; family Cricetidae; genus Peromyscus; species Peromyscus californicus. The sequence goes on along the minus strand of NW_026294606.1, from coordinate 139,022,373 downwards.
CACTCTGCTTCAACAAACTAATAATCACATAATAAGAATTACTGATGGCTTTGCATTTTTAGACAGTGATTAGAGAGGACTTAGGGTGACAATAATATTTAGCAGAATTTGGAAAGCTAAAGGACAAAACCAGAGAATGAGAATACCTAGGGATATCTGGTATCTGCCAGAATTCTGACAGGAAAATGGCACACTACAATTGAGGAGCCTGAATTGAGTGTGGAGTAAAATGGCAGTAGCCAGAGGCTGGGAGATGAGAATCAGGGAGGGAGCCATTATCCTGCAAGGTTGCAAAGGTGCTCCAAGGAGCCACTGGAAAGCTGCAGCACAAAACACTGACTAAAGTCAGCAAAACTTTATCCCAAATGCAGAAACCTGCTGAGATGGTAGGCTTTGTGTTAAGTGCTTTTATCTCAAAATAATAGTGATTATAAACAAGGAAGGCAGAAGAAAACTGTTGGAGATGATGGATCACAGATTAGAACAATGATTTCATTTCATGGGGTATATTTATCTGCAAAATAATTTTTTTCTATGCCAATCATGACTCAATAAAGTATTCAGAAAAACAAACAAATGAGGCATCATTGGCTAAAGTTAGGGAATCAATAATTAATCTACTTAATGTCATTGTGTCAGAGTGATATTTGTCTAAATGAAAATGATACAGCAGTCAAATGATTGGCTTCTGTTCCACTACACTGTGTCTTCTAAAATTACCTTATCTATGTACCAATAAATTCATTAATAGAGAAGTGGAGTTTAGAGAAAATGAATGACGCTACCTGGAGTCCTGAGATTGTTCAGGAAGATCAGACAGTACCACCTGCAGGAGATGTATTCTTCATGCTCCATTCTTTCTGCACACAGCAAAGAATAGAAGAAATACCCAGCCTCCCTTCCTTCCCTATGATTCATCTCCTGCCAGGATCCTCCCAACAGGAAGCTGGGAGCCAGGAAACTGGTGGATATCCTCCATTCATGTTAGGCTGAGGACATAAAACAGGGTAGAGAAGGGTATACAAGTCTAGAAAGGAAAAGAACAAATTGAGTGTAAAGAACCCCAGGCAGGTGTATGCTGAAGGGTAGCAGCTGGCTAGTGTTCAAGAGTAAAGTGATGGGTTTGGTCTGCTGGCAAAGAATATGAAGTGTTTTCGCCTTACCAAAGGCCCAGGGGATTGTCTGATTCACACACTGCAGCTGCCACATGCCTATACTCAGTCTAGTGCAGGGCACAGACACATGTGCTAAAGGTGAGTGCGTAAGGAGATATGAGAGACTTAGACAAAGGAGAGAGAGATTGAAAGAGAGAGGAAGGAAGGGAAGGAAGGAAAGAAAGAGAGGAAGATGGAGGAGGAGGGTGAAAAGGTGAGGGAGCAGGAGACAACACTTACAAGAAATAACTTAGAAGAACTCCTATATTCAAATAACTACAGCCACCTGCAAAACTCCCACCATCAGAGGTCACTCACCTCCTCTCTCTTAGTTGCCTCTACTGTCATCAGTCTCATCCTCTTCCTTCATGGAGCTTCTTGACAAGCCTTGCAGGGTCTTTGCACGTTTTGCTGTGTCTCTGGAATACCATCCACACCCTTACCAGTGAACAAACAAATTTGGTTCTTGTGTTCACACCACCTCCTGTCTGAACCATTCCTGATAACTGTCTTCGAAGCAAGCATGTCCGAGTATATGCTTGCATGGCAGTCTTTGCTAGTCTCCATCACAGTGCTTACAATTTTACACCTGAATTTTGTTTTACTCATAGTTCTCTCACCACTCCTCAAGATTCTGAAGCTCCTTAAGGGCAGAACTGATTGCTTTTGCTTGTGTACCCCTTATTCTCAACAGTCAAAGAACAATGCTGGCACTCAGATCTTAGCTGACTGCCTGCAGGGATAAATCAATAAAAGTCACACAGCAGTAGGTGGCAGACTACAGTAATTTATTTCCTGGTCCCAGCCTCTTTGATATAAAGGAACTCTTCTATTTTTATTATATCCCACATTTCTGAAGATGATACTACTATGGAATTAGAATGTGATGAGCAGCTTGCAACCCACAACACACTCAGCAGCTCAAAATGACAACATTAATTTAATGAATTTAAATACTGGTGAACCTTTTAACACATTTACAGTTATTTACACAGGAAAATGCATGCCTGTGCTTGCTTGCTAAAGAAGGACTCAAACAGAAATGACACATATCTTTCAAATGTTAGTTTGCTTTTCAAACTTTGAGCTTGGGTGGAAATTACTTTTTCTCTCTTAGAATTGAAAAATCAAGAAAGACTGACTTGTTTTTGACCATCCATCCATCTATTCATATGTCCAACCATCCATTCATCCATCATCTATCCAACCATCTATCTATCCATTTATCTACCTGTTCATCTCATCATCTAATCATTTATCCACTTGTCCACATATTTATCCATTCATCTACTTACCAATTCACTCATTCATATATTATGCATCTATTTATTTATCTAACTATCCATCCCATTAATACATCCATTCATTCATACATCTACTCATTCATCCATCTAACTACCTACCCATCCATTACATCTTTCCATCTCCCTTCTTCCATCCTTTCTTTTCTTCCTCCCTTCAACTTTTATCTTTCCTTCTTTCCTAAATGGCAGACCCCTTCACTAGACTATATAATGGTAAGTTTTACCATCCCAGACTATTAACAGAGATAAAAGGATGTGAACACATTGTAATATATTCAATATGATAAACAAATGACCTTTGGGTGTAGGGGACACACATGAAGAAGTGAATGGCTTGTTACAAACGAAAAGGAAGACCCCAGTGTCATGTCTAAGAAACCATGACCAGATTTTTAGTCTCAAGGACCTGGGCTTGTCTTTTCTTAAGTCTTACAGTTTTAGCTTTGATATTTAGACTTCTGATCCACTGTAAGTTGATTTTCATTTCATTTTTCATAATGGATAACAATCCATACAGAATTGGTTCAACTGCTCCAACCCACCTTAGTTTGCAGATTCTACGAAGGGGGAACCAGTCATCCATGACTACACAATGAATCCTGGGCATGGCTGGACTCAGATGCAGGTTCTGGACTGAGATTGCCATAATTCTGTGTCCAAACTCCACACAAGCAATCCAGTTGAATATGTGCAGGCCAGACAGGCCCTTCCTCTTTCCTGCCTCCTTACACCGGGTTATATTGTACCCCAAGTAAATAAACACATTGGGATAAGCAGTCATTTGAAATGTCATGTGCCAGCTGCCTAGTTGTCTTAGATTTGTTACTAGTTAATTTCAGGACCTACATTTTACCTCAAAACTACCCAGGTATTTGGAGGAGTCCAGAGTCTTTTTCATATCTCTCTTCTCCAAGTGGGTTTTCATTTTATCTAGTTCACTCAATTAAATTCAGTCAGCACTTACCAAGTACTTTTAATCTTACCAGGGTGATATGAAACTGAATGAAATAATACAACCCTGCAGGGAGGAGCAGGGTTGGACGGGGAAGACACACACCAAACACTGGCATTATACCACCTTCACAAGACTTAGTAATAACAAAAGGAACTTTGAATACAGATTCCTACACAACTTGCCCAGTGTTTGTTCTAAAAGTATATTACCCATCCCAGCTATGCAGGACAGAGAGCATACTGTCCTATTGTTTGGGACATACTGAACCAGCATGGACAAAAGAGAAAAGGTTCAAGTTCAAGGAAAGAGCATTCTTGACAGACTATTCTCGGGGGGGGGGGGTGGGGGGAGGTTAGCGAGCAAAGAGCTAGACAACATTAAAGGCATAGAATACCTGCAGATTTAAAGACAAGGGTAAACAAGGAACTGGCTAGATTCAGCATTCAGCCTCCATGAGAATTCACATCTACACCCCACAGTCAGAAAACCAGCCAATGATGAGGGAGAAAACCACATACAAATGTGCCTTGCTCTAACACAGAGTATACTGAATGCAAAGGTACCTGCCATAAACATAAAGTGCCTCCAAACTAAGAAGAGGCATTAATATGATTCAGTGGGAAAGTATGATCTTGGGTGAGGAGGTGGGAAGGAGGTTGTGTGGTTCCTTATAATAAAACTTGTATTTCAGGTAATAGAATTGAGTTCTTAGCACTAATGTCATTTTCTGCTAATTTAATGTCCCATGGATCCCTCAGAGTAAGGAAATTGCTAGTAGAATGCAAATTGAGCCAATTTAAAGAGAAAGAGCCTTTTCTCCAAGCCAGGTATGCTCAAAGGCTGAAAGACAGGGCCAGCCAAGGGACTGATCCTCCAGGGGTAATATAGGAATGAGGGAGAGTTTAGACAGATGCTGCTCCAAATAGTTTAGGAATGAAGTGGCTTAGCAAATCCTCCAGGGGTGACCAGGAAGTGAGGGGGAGTTTATATAGATGCTGCTCTGGATGGTTTGGAGATGAGGGCTGTTGAGCACAGGGACAGTAGCTGCTCTGTATTCTCCTTGGTGGAAATAAACTCATGAAGACCACCCAACTATAAAGCCAACAAGGCACCAAAAGTCTCACATGACCCCCAAAGGGAAGAAAGGTGAGTGGGTAGAGGAGCAGGTTCACCACGAAGGACATTACTTGGCAATACTACCTGGTCCTGGGGTGTAGCAGAAGTTAGGACCAACTCAGCTTCCCTGGATCACATTCTGCTTATTCCTGGTGCCACATGGGGTACTTTCATCTAGAGCATCTTGCAGTCTGAAAAGCCCAGTTTTACCAACAAATTATCTAAGGCATCCTAGGTACCATAAGCAGAACGTGAAGAAAGGGTCAGGAAAGTGAGGAAAGAATCAAGGCTGCTACCCTAGAAAGCTGTGTGTTCTCAGCAGAGGTTCTTGAGCTCCTCAGACTCCAGCTTTTACATCTAACAAATAGGACAGTGGTATGTCTCTGGCAACTTTCTGTTAGAGTTAAATAGAACAGCATGTCTAATGATTGTGCAGGATCAAGCCTAACATCTGTCCAAACTCAATGGATGATAAGCTGTTGCTGGCAGTTGGTTCAAACAAGCAGGACTAGTGTGGAATATAGATCATGCTTTAAGGCTAACTCTTTCCATCCTAATTTTCTAGCTAATCTCCAAGCCTCCCTGCCTCCTTCAGGTGGACACAGTGTGAGAAAAGGGCCACAAGAGTCTGAGGGCTTCTCCAGAGGCTAAGCAGGATTTCATACAGCAAGAAGTCCACTGTCTTCACCTGTGGCCCTGCCCTGTCTAAGACACATGGTGACAGAAGACAAAGAAACCAGGAATTTTTGTTGAAGAGACCTTTCCTCTCCCTTTCCCCTCTTGATGCTCTCTGGTCTTGAGTAACAGCTGGAAATGTTCTCGGAAGGCAGAAAAGCAAACCCTCTGAAAGGTATCCACAGATGCAGATTCTTATGCTTCCCACAGACATGGGTGCAACTGACAGCTCTGAGCTCCACAGAGGCAGCAGGGGGAGGAAGGGAGCAGAAACTAATTAAGCTCCTCCCTGTGCCTGATGAAGAGGAATGTATCCTCCCCAATGAGATGAGGTGGCTTAATTACTGCTATTAATACAGAATCACTGAAAGCCAAAGACGGAGACATGCACGGAGGTGGGGGATGGAGTGAGAGACTTCCAGGGTCTAAGTATAAAAACAGAAAGATATACCAAGAAATAGTGAAGACACAGTAATTTCTGGGAGGCTCAGAAGTCAATGCAGGAGCCTGTTTGCTGCAGCTCTATGCTGAACACAGCAGGTTTTCAATTTTGCTTCCTAGTTTCTAGCAAGATCATTTCAGCTTGGTTAATTAAGCATGCTGGTCTCTAAGACCACACCTGCTATCATTCACTGATCTCAGCAAACAGACCTCTCCCATAACCCCCTCCTCATAACAAACAATGGAAGAGTTCAGGGATGCCTCCTCTGCCTAGACTATTCTTCACCACATGTGAAGACTCTACCCATGGCATAACTTCCTCCTCTATCTTTTGATGTCTCCATATGGTTATATGTTCTTCTTCCAGGTCCCCAAACACAAGCATATACACTTTCATCATAGAAAGCATTTTAGATTGCAATTATGATTCTCTTGTAGAGACTGCTGCTTTCAGTCTTCACTCTTTGATTCCATTACCCATTTGCCAGTCTTCAAATCCTCATCTGGATTCCTCCACAAACTCATTACACTAGGAATGAGCAACTGGAGGGCAGCTGGCAGCTATTATCACTTACAACTATAAAGGCAACAGTTTCTTTGAGGTCAGGTGCCATGGCTTAATCTTAACTGTGTTTCTCACACTCTAGTCCACTATCAAAAATATATAGTGCTTAATTCACAATTATATGATGATTATGGAGGGAAAAAAATGGGGGGTAAGGATACTCAAAGGGAACCACACCAATCAGGAATGCAGACTTCTCAGGATGATGGTGAAGGCCCAAATAATAGGTGTCAGTGATATCAAAGCATCAGAATCTTTCTCAAAAGTTTCACACTGAAGAAAAACAAAAACAGAAACCAGACTAAGATGAATTTAGTTAGTCAAGCATTTGCCTAGCATGGATCAAACCCTGGGTTCTATTCCCAGTACTGTATCAACCAGCTATGGCAGCATGGTGGCATGTGCATGTAATTCCAGCACTTGGGAGGTAGGGGCAGGAAGATCAAGAATCTAGGTCATCTTTTGCTACATACAGAGTTGGAGAAATAGTTCAAGGGAAAAGAGCACTAGCTGTTCTTTCAGAGTACCTAGGTTCAATTTGCACTGCCCACATATGGTTCATAAGTATCTGTAATTCCAGTTCCAGGAAATATGACCTTTCTTCCCACCTCTGGGAGCACCAGACACACATGTAGTGCATATATATTACATGAGGGCAATACATCCATACACATAAAATAATTTATAAACAATTTATGTATCCTCACATACCATACTAATGTCCTCATTCATTCAAGTTCTGTATGAATCTTCATCTGGAATATACACAGGGTTCCAACTCCCCTTAAACCTCCCACCTAACATCTGCTTTCAGGTTGCTCCCTTGTTACATGGAATGAACTGGTGGGAAAAGTTCAAAGATAAAATGACCAGGCTTTTTGGGGTTCACACAAGAAAACAGCCATTATCACAGTGGTCTGGATAGATATCCTTATGTTTTCATTCCCAAAAGACTGACAGTCCTCATCAATGAGCAATAGAATGTAGACACCCAGTATTCACAGATCACTTTCTAGTCTTCCTCCTGCCAGGAATGTTTTGCTCTTGTCATCTAAAGTAACACTATGGTTTCCCCTGTGTCATCAGGACACTCCAACTGGCTTTTGAAGGCTAAGCTGTGTGGTCAGCTTCTCTGTGTAGCCCTTTTCTGTCCTCCAGCCATGCAAAATCCCACCACTCTATCTTGAAAATCATGGCAGAAGCAGTTCACTATCACTATGCCATCTGCAGTCTGAGGATAGTATCTTGGTCATCTGTTTCCTGCTGACACACACAATGTTCATCACATGGGAGGGACTACTGATTTTATGGGAAGGGGCCCAAGAGCAGTACACAGGCAGAGCAGAAAGAGACTGGACTCATGGTGGGGAAGAGTTCAGACTCTGAGCAAGATCACAACTGGCTGTGACCTAGGCCAAGCACAACCAACAGCCAGTATGTCATCTACAACAGGAGTGGGAATTTAGGGTGAGTGTAATGCTAGTGCCTGCCCAAATGAGGTCTTATAAACCACAGTCCATGCACTCAGAAAGGCACATGTAATGGAGACTCACCGTGTGTCAATTTGTATTATCCTACACTAAGGACAGGAAGAAAGCATGGCCTCAAAATCTACAAGTTCCCAGACATTTCACCTATAAGGCATTACATTAAAACAACAAAGCAACTATACTATTCAAGCATCTCCTTCTGATTATCACCTGCCAGAGAAACATGTGGAAAGGAGGACAAGCTGTCTAGGACAAAGGCTAGAACAGAGGGAAAAAGAGATTCCTTCCTATTCATCAAAGAGCCTTTGGAGCAGGTGTATCTATGAGGAGAGTCCAGGAAGTGAAACACAGCATGGAAATACTCTCTGAAAAACTTACTTATCCTCTTCTTCATGCCACTCATCTCTGAGTGTTTATTCAAAACATGAAATTAAGCTGTGGTTGAGATGCCTGTGTCTCTGGAGACCTGTCTCTTTTTCAGCTTCCTCTGAACAGGCTCCCATGTGCACATTGAAAAATCCCACTGCCCACACATGCACACAGTTATTTCTGAATTAGAAAATCTAAATAATCCAGGAATCCAAATGCTCCACAGTGCTTTGTATGCATCACACCAAGCTTTCTAAGAAGCATCAATCACAGTCTGGCCCCTAGGAAAGTAACGGAAATGAAAGGTTATCACCATTGTTCAAAGACCCTGTCTCTCTCCAAAGACTGAAACTTGTCATTAATAGAAGAATGGCAAAGGGCATGCAATTCCAAGATGTAAGCACGAAAATCTGCAGTTTGAAAATGCCAAAGCAGACTCTTCACTCTACTAGAGACCACACAAACTGGGAAGAGTCCAGGTAGGCCTGCTTACTGGGCAAATTCCCCCACTCCCTCACTATCTCCGCATCCCCCCAACTTATCCCCAGTCCCATGCCCTTCTAGTTGCCCTGCTCCAGCCTCCAACTGGGCAGGGACTACCCACTGTACCAGAGACCACACTGATTGTGAGAAGTCCAGGACACACCTACCAAGAGAATAAAGAGGAAATAAAAACCAAGGAACAAAACAAAAATCACCCATCCAACAAAGACAAACTCAGAAATTGGAGCCCAGACCTATAATCACCCCAAATCCAGATGCCTAGACACCAGCATAAGAACAACAGCCAAGGCAATGTGTCACCACCAAAGCTCAGCTATCCTACTACAGCAACCCCTTAATATACCAACACAGCAGAAATACAAGAAAAAGACCTTAAAAACAACTTTATGAAGATGATTGAGGTCTTTAAAGAGGAAGGGAATAAATCCCTTAAAGAAATACAGAAAAACACAAATAAATAATTGGAGGAAATGAATAAATTGTATTAAAAATGCAAAGAAAAAACTAACAGTTGAAGGAAATGAATAAAACTGTTCAAAACATGAAAATGGAAATAGAAGCAATAAAGAAAATACAAATTGAGTAATTTCTGGAAATGAAAAATCTAGGTAAGGAAACAGAAATCATGGGCACAAGTATCACCAACAGAATATGAGAAATGGAAGAGAGAATCTAAGGCATCAAAGACACAATAGAAGAAATGGATACATGAGTCAAAGAAATGTTAAATCTAAAAAGTTCCTGACACCATACATTCAGGAAATCTGGAACACTCCGTAAAGACCAAATCTAAGAATAATAGGATAGGAGGAGAAGATTCCCAGATCAAAGGCCCAGAAAATATTTTCAACAAAATCATAGTAGAAAAGTTTCCTAGCATAAAAAAGGAAATGCCTATAAAGGAACAAGAAGCTTACAGAACACTAAACAGACTGGACCAGAAAAGAAAGTCCCCTTGCCACATAATAATCAAAGAATATTAAAAGCTGAAAGGGAAAAAGAGAAAGTAACATATAAAGGCAGACCTATCAGAATTACATCCAACTTCTCAATGGAGACTCTAAAAGCCAGAAGGGCCTGGAGAGATATCCTGCAGACTCTAAAATAAAACAGATTCCAACCCAGACTACTATATCCAGCAAAACTTAAAATCATTATACAAGGAGAAAACATGATATTCCATGACAGTCAAATTAAACAATATCTATCCACAAATACAGACCTACATAACGGACTAGGAGGAAAACTCCAACCCAAGGAGATTAACTACACCCACAAAAGCACAGGCAATAAATAACATCATACCAGCAAAACCAAAAGAAGGGAAACACACACACCACACACACACACACACACCAGCAAAATAACAGGAATTAATATTCCCTGGTTTCTCAATATCAATGGACTTAATTCCCCAATAAAAAGACACAGGCAAACAGAATGGATACAAAAACAGGATCCATCTTTCTGTTGAATACAAGAAACACACCTCAACATCAAAGGTAGACATTACCTCAGAGTAAAGGGTTGGAAAAAGATTTTCCAAGCAGATGAACCTAAGAAACAAGCTGGTGCAGCCACTCTAATATCTAACAAAATAGACTACAAACCAAAGTAAATCAAAAGATACAGAAAAGGACACTTTATACTCATCAAAAAAAAAAAAAAATCCACCATGATGATTTCTCAATTTTAACATCTTTGCCCCAACATGAGGGCACCAATGCTTGCAAAGGAAGCACTACTAAATTTTTAAAAATATATCAACCATCACACACTGATAGCAGGAGACTTCAATACCCCACTCTCACCAATGGACAGGACATACAGACAAAAACTAAACAGAGAAATACTGGAGCTAACAGAGGTTATGGACCAAATGGATCTAACAGATATCTACAGAACATTTCACCCAAACAAAATAATACATCTTCTCAACACTTCACAGAGCTTTCTCCAAAACTGATCACATACTCAGTTGCAGAGAAAGTCTCAACAGATAAATGAAAGTTGAAATAACTCTCTTCATTCTAGCAGACTACCATGGATGGAAGCTGGATTTCAACAACAAACAGAAAGTTTACAAACTCATTGAAAGTGAACAACTCTCTACTGAAGGAATGCTGAAAGAAAGAAATTACAGATTTCCTAGAATTCAATGGAAATGAATGCACAACATACACAAACTAATAGGATACAATGAAAGGAGTGCTAAGAAAAAAGTTCATAACACTAAGCACCTACATACAGAAATTAGAGATCTTATACTAGCATGGACCTCCCTGGGAAGGGGAAGATTTTGGCAGGGGGACTGGGGGCAGGTGGTGATGGGAACAAGAGAGTTCAGGCAGTGGGTAGGAGAGATGGAGAAATAGAATACTGGGAGAGATGACTGGAATTGGGGGGTATTTGGGATGGGGTGGGCAATGTAGAAACCTAGTAGAGTGGAAACTCCCTGGAATCTACAAGAATTACCCTATTGAAGTCCTCTAGTAATGGGAGGATATGGAGCCTGAATCAACCATCTTCTATAATCAGGCAACGCTCCCAGCAGTGAGATTGGGACATCAACCAACCACAAAAGCTTTAACCTACAATGTGTCCTGCCTGCAAGATATGCTGATGTAATACTGGCACAGAACTTGTGGGAGCGACCAACCAATAAGTCGAACAACTTTAGACCAATGACATGAGAGGGAGCCCAAGCCTAACACTGCTTGGATGGCCAGGAACCAGAGGCTGGTCAGTCCAGAGACCCAGTATAAACCAAATATGCCTGGCAAAAAAAAAAAAATCAATGAAATGATATTCTGTCATACTCACAGATCTGTGCCTAACCTAATCATCATCAGAGAAACATTATCCAACAACTGATAGGAGCAGATGCAGAGAGCCACAACCAAACACTCGGTGAGGCCAGGAAAACCCCAAGGAAGAGGGAGAAGAAGAATTCTAGGAGCAAGAGGGGTCCAGAACACCATGAGAATACGATCCGCAGAATCAACTAAGCAGGGCTCATAGGGCTCACAGAGACTGTAATGACAATCATGGACCCTGTATGGGTCTAAGCTAGGTCCTCTGCATATACATTATGGTTGTGTAGCTTGGTGTTCTTATGAGACTCATAACAGTGGAAGTAGGGGCAACTCTTTTGCCTGTGCTTGGGACCCTTTTCCTCCTAATGGGTCACCTTGCCCTGCCTTGATATAAGGGTTTGTGCTGAGTCTTATTGTAATTTATTATGCTCATTTATTATGAACATGATGGTATCAAACAGGGCCTGCAAGAGGCTTCCAAGCAGGACATCATCTCAAACTCTGGCTACCATGACAGATGGTGCTCCACTCAGGAAATTCAGATTCTTGTGAAATGAGGCCTTCAGTGCCCTCTGCTGGAGCCAAAGAGCAGAACAGCCATGCACTTAAGGCCACAGTCTGCAAAGAGACATTGGACATCCCCAGCATTCTTACCTCCAGAGTGAGCTTAACTTATAGTCTATTGACTTCTTGAGGTGGTGTTGCTTGAGAGTATGGACAGACTATTCAAAGGAGTCATGGGACCTGAAACGATGCTAGGCCAACTCTCTGTGAGGCATGAGAGGCTCTTTTGCCTCCCAGCAAGCAGTGGCTAACACTCTTGATTCCAGAGGTGGAAATTATGTCTAAGATAAGTGAAGCATCAACTGAGGATGAACAGCATGTCGAGTGAAACATGAGGGCTAGAACCAGTTATGTCAACCCAGTCACAGCCCCATCAGACTTTTTGTCATCTCTAAAGTTCTCACACAGTTGGTCCTTTAAGTGAAATAATTTAATTTTCTTCAAACATGGCCACTGGGCCCACAAAATTACAGTTGCGGCATCTCAGGCTCTTGCCAACCCTTTCCAAGGGAGTGCTAACAGGGTCTGAAACTATACATGGACAGGAATGAATGAAAGATACAGTCAGGATAGTTCTGCCTTTATTATTCTAAAGTATAAAGTAGTAGCAGAAACATGGGTGAAAAAAATGACACAGGCTGCTTTGGAGGTGGCTGCAATTAGGTCACAAGAACATTGATGAGGCTGCAGGTTGGTGAGCACAAAAGAACAAAGGTGTCTATTTACTCACATGTAAAACAAAGGTGGGTTAAACCTTGTATGGATGAAAGGCCATTTAAAAACAAAATCATCCCAGCACTCGGGAGGCAGAGCCAGGCGGATCTCTGTGAGTTCGAGGCCAGCCTGGGCTACCAAGTGAGTTCCAGGAGAGGCGCAAAGCTACACAGAGAAACCCTGTCTCAAAAAACCAAAAAAAAAAAAAAAAAAAAACAAAAACAAAAACAAAAACAAAAAACAAACAAACAAAATGAAAAAGAAGCAGGTACCGACTAGAGAATTCTCATAAGCATAGCCCAGAAATCATCCCCAACACTTGGCACTAGAATGCTAGAAACTAACAGCATAGATCTATAGCCCAGTACCCAGTGACCTAAACTGATTTGCATGATCCTGATTTGCACCGACCATATTTGCATGCTGGAAACAGCATAGCTCATGATAATCTCCCTGAACTGCACATTGGCTAGTCTGTACTATATTCCTGAATATAAAACAAATTACATTCAGCAAATTGCACACATGGAAATTCACTATAACTAAGAAATACTAAACACACACACACACACACACACACACACACACACACACACACACACACACAGAGCTTTCCTTGTAGGCCATCTCTAGTTACCATCCACCTTGCTATCCTTTGCAGTGTACTCAATAAACTATTTTTCCCATTCTAGTCTACACAGTAAACTCATTCCTCACCTGTCAATCTCTTCCCCAATACCATAATAGTAGATTCCATGTTACTATACTTTGCACTCTTCCCCAGAGACTTTCTTACCTTCCACAAAAGCACAAGAAGAGAAAAGCAAACAAAGGTTTGTCAAACACCCACTGTTGCACAGCTGGTGGGTTATGTAGGCTTCATAACAACTGTATGGCCACAGGGTATATTTTCTTTCAGTGAAAAAACTCCACCTGCAGAGATGAGCATCTTGTTCATTGTCACCCTGTGTTGGAAAAAGTATCACTAATCCAAACTCAGGTATGGCCGCCCTTCTGGGGCACATTTACCTCAACCATCTAAAAGCCCTTGTATGATTTTCAAAGGTCTCATCTGTTCAGGATACAGGTCAGCCTGGGTGGTTCCTAATACCTTTTTCTGTTCTTAATTGTATGAGTGCACAGAAGAAACAAAACACAAATTTCATTAAAGGAATAATTGAATTTTCTGCTTCTGTTGGCTTATAATAATCCTGCTAGCCACAGAATGTAGTTTGCCTTCTTACCCAAAATAGCCCTTTATCACGTCTTGTTTGTCTTGTCCTTGTCTGAAACTCAACAATGATGACTTTGAAATGACATATCCCAGTTGCTTCTGTGATAAGTTCTTGAGAGAATGGAGCATATAGGATCTTTTCAGACAAGGTCAAAGAACTCTCTACTCACAAGGGGGTGGGTAGCCTTGGTCCTAAGCTTCATTATCCTCCTCTACAAAGTGTGAAGATGGTTGAGGAATAAATAAAATATTTCATGGAATGCCCATGGCCTAGCACCAGATACAGAGTAAGCCAAAAGTTTCAAGCTCAGAACCTAACTGAGCCAGGCAAGGTCAACAAATGGCACAACCAGATACCAAAAGCTCTTTTACCCCAATTCTGTCTTACATAAAACAAGAGTTAGGGGTAACCCAGAAAAGGAGAAGGAGAGAGACAATCACAAACTAGAGCATCCAAACACCCTCAAAGAGACAGCTACTCAAAACCCTAGCTAATCGATGCAACCATATTAGCTATTTCCATTTTTGTTGTTGTTCCTGTTTTGGTAAAAGGAATGCCACACATCATGGTTTTTATTAGTAATTTTTCAACAAAGCCATTAAAAGGGTGGTTTTTTTGTTTTTGTTTTTGTTTTTGTTTTGTAATAGAAAAAACAGTGGACAGGCCAAACATGACATGACTTTTGACCACATTTCAGGCACACTATGTTTCATGAGCCAGAGATGGAAAAGGTTGCTGTCATTCTGATGACGCTGAGAGGCTAAACAGTGCACTTTCTTCCCAAGTTTTCATATCTTCCACATAAGAATATTCTTTCTTTCCCAGGCAGATATGGGTTTACTGACTTATGCTGTGGGATGGTCTGTATGTGCTCTGATTGGTCAATAAATAAAACACTGATTGGCCAGTGGCCAGGCAGGAAGTATAGGCGGGACTAACAGAGAGGAGAATTGAGAGAACAAAAAGGTGGAGAGAGACACTGTCAACCGCCGCCATGACAAGCAGCATGTGAAGATGCCAGTAAGCCATGAGCCACGTGGCAAGGTATAGATTTATAGAAATGGGTTAATTTAAGATAGAAGAACAGTTAGCAAGAAGCCTGCCACGGCCATACAGTTTATAAGCAATATAAGTCTCTGTGTTTACTTGGTTGGGTCTGAGCGGCTGTGGGACTGGCGGGTGAGAGAGATTTGTCCTGACTGTGGGCCAGGTAGGAAAACTCCAGCTACAGACTTATGCAGATGGTAACATGCATTAACAAAAACCGTTTAATGTCGCATAATAACATTGTTCTAATGCTAATGGAAGGAATCTCATGGCTGGTAGGAATACTGGTCTCAATTGATGAGAACACTCATTTGGAAGCAAGATTTTAGGAACAAATTTCAGATCTGGAAGTCAATACTGTGATAAAATCCTCAGAGTGAGGGTAAGGCATGTCAAGAAGGAATAAAGTGTACATGGTTAAAGCAGCAGTGTTAAACATCAATCCCTAAAGAACAGTTCCACACTTAAAAAGCTTTTGAATTTCAAAGTTAAACAGTGACACAGATTCATAAATCCCAAAGGTTAATAAAATCCCTCTCATCTCAAAGGAAGAAAATCATATAAAAGCACTTCAAATTCAACTATGTACTTCACTATCTAGATTTGCATAGGGGTGTGTGTGTGTGTGTGTAAAGGGAGTTGATGGTATACACTTATCTGTGTGGAAGTCAGAGAACTACCTCCTTGTTATTTCCTCAAGTTTCTTCCACCTTTTGAGACAGAGTCTCCCACTGGCCAGAACTTAGCTAAGTACCTGTCCAGGGAGCTTGGCCAATCTCTGACTCCCATCTCAGCATCTCTGGGATTATAAGCTTGCACCACCAACCAGCTTTTAATGTGTATTCTGGTGACGTAAAGTCATCAGATCCTCACACACTTGCCAGAGAAGTGCTTTACTGAATGAGTACTTGGTTTTCATAGGTTTTTGGTTTTTTCTGTGGGTTTTTTTTGTATGGTTTTTGGTTTATTTGTTTGGTTGGTTGTTTGGGTTTTTTTTTTGTCACACATCTGTATTGCAAACAGTAGGTGGGACACTTGTAGCAATGGTAAAAATTTAATTTACAAAAGCAGGGACTTACTTGGTGAAGCTGCCTGGTGGGTACCCTTGGGGACTCATACATAGATGCCAACCCAGAGCATGAGGAAGAAGACTCCAAAGCCCATGAAGAGTGAGGCCACCAAGAAGATGAGGAACTCTTTGTAAATGTTATGTATGTACTTGGTGGAGATGACCTCGTAAATGAAGAACCAGGTGGTAAAGAACATGTCAATGGCCAGAAGTACCACAGTCAGGTGTGGGAAGACAGCCAGGTTGACCAGGCTGGTTTATATACACAGGAAAGTGACTACATCAAGTGCAAAATACTTAATAAATTATCATAGTGACATGCCTGCATAATTGTTACAATGGTGAAAAAACCCAACACTTACCAGCATCCCAGCATCTTTGTTCTGTGCCCCGATGTTAGGCTATCCTGTCCCCACAAGACTTAATCAGCACAACTGGTTGACAAGGGTATATATTCAATCTTGCTTGGGTTTAAACTCTGCATAGTTCACAGCAAGCAATGGCCTTCTAGTCAGCACCACGAGTCTATTTTCACTTCAATTGCTTTATGGAGCTTCACTATATAAACATGTTGCTATTTGTCCATTTTAATATTGCAGTGCCATAAATGCCTATTTATGGACATTTTACAATTTCCTACTTGGTACTTCCATAAAAAACACTCATGTAAGCATCTCAGTTCAAAGTTTTATGCATACATGTCTGTTAGGAATACCACACGGAATCAAGAGACAGATATGATGGGTCATGGGTATGCTTGACTTTGCTTGACAAAACCAATCGGTATTCCAAAGTAATTACATCAATGGCTGCTTTTGCTTGTAATTACCAAAGCTATTCAACCATCAATAGGCTTCTATCTAAAATCATCAAATCCTTTTGCAAACTGGTATCTGAAATTAAACAAATTAGAATGTCTTTAAAAGTGGGATCTACAAATTCCAGAAATACTAGATCTTTTATGACAGAAAAACCTTGATGCATTTCTGGTCAAATTTTATGGTAACATGCTGGACAAATTAGATCAACTAAATTTAAATATATATATATATATATATATATATATATATATAATTTTAACTAAAAACTCCCAGAGGGACACTAAGATATCTTTATAAGGAACTAGATGATACAACATCTCACATTGTCTCAATGTGGACAAGGATAGAGAGAACAGAGTTACTTCCTCCCACCATAGCTAATATCTAATAACCACAACCCATGTATCCATTAAAGGACCAGTGGATGTTGAGATGAGCTGATTATCCTGCGCTGCTTGGGTGGCCCAGTGCAGAGTAACAATCCTCAGAACAAGAAAGCAGGGTAGTTGTAGACAAAGAACAGAAGTAGACAGAGCAGAGTTCTGACTGAGAGATGAGAGAGGGTGGCCTGAAGACATCACTCTTCTGGCTGGGAGATAAGAAAGGAGCCACAACAATAACAGTATGTGGCCCCTTGAAGCTAAAAACCTTAGGAGAGAAGTTGTTTCTGGGGCCTACAGAGGGAACAAGCCATATACACACCTTGACTCCAGTCTATTGAGAATAATTTTTTACATCTAGAAAAGGGATTTTATTATGTCACCAAGACTGTGGTGATTTGCTGCAGCAGCCATAGGAACCAAAGTGGTGTACTTCTCACAAGAGGAGACATGTCCCAAGACCTTCCAGGCATGCCTGGAACTGTACACAGCAATGAAACTTGAAGTTACGATGCTTTTTCCTATACATACACAAATTTAATTCCTTTTTTCATCTTAACTCAGCACTTCTTATGCACTGAGGCCATAACTTTTGAAGTTTGAGAACAAAATGTGTGCACAATAATAATAAGCATGTCTCTCTTCCTCCTTCTCTCTAGTTTCATGGATAGAAGATTTATTCTTACTGTACACATCAGCAATGTCAGCTTAAAGGCAGCACTTCTAATCTTTGCTCCAGTCTATCAAAACTGGCAGCATCACTATTCCTGTTTGGTACATTATTAAGCACAACAAGGACTAACTGAACAAAAGCTGTATGATTCTGCAGTGCAGCAGTCAGATAATCAAGGTTTCTAACTGACTGCATTAGTCAAGGTTCTCTAGAATCATAGAACTTATGGAACGAATCTCTCTGTCTTTCATATAAGAACAAGGTGCAGGTTTGGCTTGTTCCATATAAATATGTATGTATGTATATATACATACACATATATTACATATACACATGTATTATATATTTATATACATATTATATATATGGAATTTATTGGAATGACTTACAGGCTGCAGTCCAACTAATCCAATAATGGCTAGCTGTGAATGGAAAGTCCAAGAATCTAGTAGCTGCTCCACCCCATGAGACTTGGTGTCTCAGCTGGTCTTCTGTATATGCTGGAATCCCAAAGAAGTAGGCCCCAATGCCAGTGAAGGAATGGATGTGCTGGCAAGACAAGGGCAAGCCAGCAAAGAACAAATGACAAATTCCTTCTTCTGTTGTTCTTATATAGGCTTCCAGCATAAGGTGTCACCCAGATTAAAGGTGTGCCTTCTAACTTCAAGGTCTGATTAAAGGTGTGTGTCATCCAGACTTAAGATCCAGATCAAAGGCATGTTGTCTTCTTGCCTTGAAATCAGGATCACAAGTGTACACTCCATTTCTAGATTGTAGCTCATTCCAAATATAGTCAAGTTGGCAACCAAGAATAGCCATCACACTGACTAATGAGTGGGAAATGTATTGTGTTGACACTAATGACCAAAAGAATGGTTCATATCCTTGGAGGGCCAAAGCAAAGAGTGCCACATTGTACCATACTTCAACACTAATGATATATAGTGAAACAACTTATCACTATGTAGCCCTACTGGGCCTGGAACTCAGAAAGATCGGCCTGCCTCTGACACCTGAGTGCTGAGAACTATGTTATACTGATAAAATGAACTATTTAATATTTTCAAATGGTTTCCTGGGAGTTAAAACTATGATTAAGGCAGGTGTAGATGTAACCAACTGTCTTATTAAATAAGAAACACAGAGCCAATACAGAGATGAAAACCAAGAGGTCAGAGCAATAGCTAAGAGCTAAAAACCTTACCCTTCACTGTTGCTGTTGTTGTACCTCTCCGAAAGAGACCTACTTCCTGTGTGTCTGTCTTTATAAAGACTTTCTGTTCTGCCTTCTCATTGGTTGTAAACCCAACCACATGACCGCCTCATCACTGCCTGTCTGTACAGACCTCCAGGTCTTCTATGGTTGGTATTGAGATTAAAGGCATGTGTCTCCAATGCTGGATGTATCCTTGAACACATGGAGATTAGATTCAGAGGTTTTATTTAAAAAAGAAAGAAAAAAGAGAAAAGAATATAGATATGAGATAGATCACTGAATCTATTCTGAGAAAAAAGATAAAGAATAACAGGATAAATGGGTAGATCACTGAATCTACACTAAAAAGAAAAAGGGGAAGATATAAAAATGACAAAAGGTAGATTACTGAATCTATTATGAAAAGAAAAAATACTTTTAAAAAGGAATTACTTG
Organism: Peromyscus californicus insignis; assembly: GCF_007827085.1. Lineage (NCBI taxonomy): Eukaryota > Metazoa > Chordata > Mammalia > Rodentia > Cricetidae > Peromyscus > Peromyscus californicus. The sequence continues at coordinate 139,002,830 of NW_026294606.1, read as the reverse complement.
TTTTAAATAGGATAAGTAATGAAAATTTTTTGTCTGAGTTTATCAAATGTTACTGGACTGGACAATTGTATATATATATATATATATAAATAATGGAGTTTTTTGCCTGAATCTGTCAAATGTTAATGGACTAGACATCGTTAATGTAATCTTGATTTATTGGATATAATTTTTCTTGTATTAGTTATAAGCTTTTTAAAATTTTAGACAAAAACGGGAAATGTGGTGGTATTGGGTTCCCCAAAATATTGTGCACCCTAATAAACTTATCTGGGGTCAGAGACAGAACAGCCACTAGATACAAAGGCTAGAAAATGGTGGCACTCACACCTTTAAACCTAGCACTCCAGAGGTAGAAATCCCTCTGGATCTCTGTGAGTTCAAGGCCACAATGGAAACGGTCAGGCATGGTGACACACGCCTTTAATCCCAGAAAGTGAGCCTTTAATCCCAGGGAGTGGTGGTAGAAAGCAGAAAGGTATATAAGGTGTGAGGACCAGAAGCTAGAAGCATTTTGGCTAGTTAAGCTTTTAGCTGGTTAAGCTTCAGGCTTTTGAGCAGCAGTTCAGCTGAGAGCCAATCAGATGAGGACACAGAAGCTTCCAGTCTGAGGAAACAAGACCAGCTGAGAAGTTGGCCAGGTGAGGTTAGCTGTGGCTTGTTCTGTCTCTCTGATCTTCCAGCAGTCACCCCAATAACTGGCCTCAGGTTTGATTTTATTAATAAGACTCTCTAAGATTCATGCTACAGGCAGGCACTGTAATTCATAAAAACCAGTCTTTCTGATTCTGTCAAAGGCCACGACTTACAGGAAATGCAGTAAACAGATACTCCAGAGTCATTTTCACTACTCTACAGGGAGCCAATGTTATTTTAAGATCAAAAACTGGGTACAGAAGAAGCAGAGATCATCTTAGCAACCATCTCGTACCCCATAAAATGGTCAGACTCCATTACTCTTAATGAGATTCCTAACTCAAGACACCTGAAACTCTACTAAATGTCCTGCAGCCTGAGAGCTGTTTAACACCAATCATCTACTTTCACATTCTCATTCTTTGTAAGATTTTATGTAAGCTCAGCACCAATTTTTATTGTCTAACTAAGAAAGCTCTTTAGTTTTAATTTATTAAGAAAATTAACATAGCTTTGTGGTGATGTTTTATCTGCATCCCCCAGTAAAGTTTATCTGAGGATCAGAGGAAAAAGCCAGCCACTATATTAGACATAGAAGTCAGGCAATGGTAGCACATGCCTTTAATCCTATCACTCGGGAGGCAGGGATCTGTCTGGATCTCTGTGAGTTCAAGGCCACACTGGGAACAGAGGCAGGCTGTTCCAATACTAGTTAACCATAAAGGTCTGGAGGTCTGTACAGACAGACAGGAAGTGACAAAGCTGGACAGGAAGAGGAAGTGATGTAGCTGGGCAGAGAGAGGAAATGAGTTAGTAGAACAGAAAGGAATATAGGCATGGGTATACAGGAAGTAGTCTCTTTGGAGACTGAAGGTTGGTGAGATGAGGCTGGCTTGTGGCTTGTCCTATTCCTCTGATCTCTCAGCTTTAACCCCAATTTCTGGCTCCATGTGTTTTATTAATAAGACATTTAGCAATTCATCTACATAGCCTTTATATTATACTTTCCATTTCATTTTATATTTAGCATCTTGTATTCATATACCCCATAATAACCTTAGGAAGTGATACATTTGGGCCATTGGCAGGAAGACCAAAATGGGCTTTGCTGCTATGGAAGCTGCCACAGCAACCAGTACCAGGGGAGAAGGAAACCATGTCTTGTATAGTCTGGTCTCCGGAAAAACTGGCAAGAAGATCCCTGGGCTGAGGGATGGGGTGGTACACATGAAGCTGAGTAATCAGTTACATTTTAGCAAGCTCTCATCTACACTCCATGCCCCCTTTCCCATAGGCTATGTGTTCTAACTTAACAACTCTAGTTCTTATTCCAACGCTGCAAAATGGTCAGATGTCAGGACTCTTTGCCTTTCTGTTGAAATTCACTGGGATGGCTGTCAAACATATTCGGGTGGGAGGTTTCTGCTTCAATAAGAATAAAAGGAGCAGTCAACAGAGGCTTTAGGAATGCAAAGTATGAGTGCAGGCTGAAATCAGATCAGAAATTAATGTCCTACTCTTGTTGAATACACTGGTTATAAATTACCTGGACTTTACATGCTCTGGAGACATCCAACTTCAAGCAACACCCATAACCCTCCCTTGTCTTGCCTCTCTAGCCAAGGGAAGCATCTGCACTGAGCTGGTTACAGGTTATCACAGGCAGCAGATGTGAACATCATAATGAATGGCTTAAAGTCTCCTTCTTCCACAAGTTGGCAACCCGTCAAGAACTGACCAATGGCCCCTGAAGTGCAGAAAAGAAAAACCACACTGCAAATAAAATCCAGCAGGCCCAAGAGGAAAGGTGGGTCTGGGGAAAAGTAACAGAGTGGTCTCAAATAAAATGAAGGTGTGCCTGGGCACAAGCGCTCAAGTCCAAGAGTCAACATCATCACCACATTGAAAGATAGGCTGTAGAGCAGTGGCCTGGGGTCTCACTATCATAGAAGCTTATAGCACTAGGAACCAGGAGTTCCTATCACTCTCCTCAGACATAACTCCACACAAAATGCATCCTAATTTCAGGAGAAAGGTTGGGAGTTCAGTGGCCATCACTGACTACACAGCAAGTTCTTGGCTAGCCTCAAGTACATGAGACCTTGCCTCAAAAACAGAAAAAGAAGAAAGAAAAACAGCAGTAAATGTGTGGAAGGAAGAACCCTTCTCAATAAACAATTATTAAGGACTCATAAAGAATTAACGTTGGGTTGGACACTAGTACTAAAGTGATGAGTCAAACAGGTCTCTCCTACAAGAAACTCACACAGTTGCAGAGATATCAGAGCAACAAATGCCACTTGCTATATGCTGGTCACAGCATCTCCACAAGGGATCTGACATCGGAGAGAAATGGCAATGAACATGGGCACTGAAGGTGCTGTTTGAGAAGAAATCTATCTGTAAAGAACTACATACAGGGCAGAAAGAACAAAGTGAAATTTAAGAAACAAAGTACTTTTCCCAGGGAGGTCAATGAGGCAGCAGAACCCCAGTGAACACAAGAATGGTAAGTTTCAGAGAAACGGAAGAGTTAGCAAAAGCATCAAGATTACTGTCAGAAGTTTATCCAGGAGACAGTGGTGAGATCAGCTGCACTCAGCGCCTGGGGAGGGCACATGTACTCACTCACTCACGCCTTCAGCTGGCCAACATTTGAAGACCAACATTGAACATGACGATCAATTCTCCAGATACCATCACAGGTGCTGGAAGTCAACAACAGACACGTGGTGACAGGAAAGAAAACAAGGAGCTAGGAGTAAGAAGGGGAAGTAGCACCACTAACGGAAGGTCATGAGCACTGAAGTTGAGATCCGACAATCTAAGTCAGATGGACTGGGAAGGCAAAGAGAGGATGACAGGACCAAGAGTGTCTCTGAGGAAGGAGCAGAACCCACAGATGACAGCAAAGGCCAGGCTCTAAAAGAGCCCAAGGTAGAAAATACCAGGAAACAATCCAAGGAGACAAGGGCAAAGGGCAGAGTGGTACCCTGGGATAGCTCTGGACATTCTCAGGAAGGAAACACACACACACACACACACACACACACACACACACACACACACACACACACACACACACAGGGTAACAGACAGGAAACAAAAATCACATCTGCTAGGGGCCAAGCCTAGAGTGTAACATCTGAGGGACAGAGGGAATGAGTGGGGAGGGAGAGTGACTAGGCCAAAGGACAAGACAAAACAGGCAAGGGCTGGAGATGCTCACTCACAGGTAGAGGAAGAAATGACAATTAGTGAAATAAAAAGTTGAATTAGAAACCCAAGACTTAAATAACCAAAGAAAACACACCCAGGTAGCATCTTCCTCCTGAGTTCCCTTGGGCCTCTTCAACAGGATCCAACAATGAGTAACTCCATGCCTGGTGACCTAATGGTTAGAACTGGCATTCTTAACTCTCATGAGTCAGATCTTGATTCCATAAAGTTTATGTACTAATACTGGTTCCATCCTTAGAATTATATGATTGTAAAAGCACCTCCTTTTCTGTTTATAGCTCTTCCTAATTAGGGAAGACTCTAGTTGCTTCCAATTCAGTTATGTCAGACTTCTAGTATAATACACTTGTATTATAGTGAATGTAAAAATGTTAGTATGCCAAAACAGTGGGCTTCATTTTGATAATTTTATTTCATGTTACAGAGACTAAAGCTAAGGGAGGAGAGAGACTATGTTCCAAGTACCCAGCTATGCCCAGCTAAGCTGACTTCACAGTCTGGGATGCCTGATTCTGTTCTGTGCTCTAGTCTCATTGTGCCACTCCAGGTAATCAACTAATCAGACTGCTAAACTTTAGTATCAAGAATATCTGCAGCTCAGAGGAGAATCATACTTCCATAAATTCCAGCAGCAACACTCTGTTATTTATGGCACCACCTACTACAAAGCCAAAGCCTTAAAGGTGTCAGTCAGTGAGGTATAGGGAGCACTGGTGATAATTAACAACTGAGAGAAGAACATATATACGGAACCTCTTTAAGGACATTGCCTGCAGCAACAGACAGGGTACATCACAAAAGAGATGACTTTTGACTGCTGGTGGCTACTCAGCCTCCTCTAGAGTCTACAGATCTCAGAGTCAGGTCACACAGGTCATCTTAGATGATTACCACTAATTCAGGACAATGAACTTCTGCTTTCACGTTTCTCCTAGGGGCATTACACACCCTCTCTGGACAGCTCATTTCAGCCAGGCACAGAGCAATCTTCATTATGAGGGGCTGGACATGTGACTTCTGGCCACATCACTAGTCAAAGTCAAGGGCCATTGGAGCTGTCCTTATTTCATGCCCCAGTGACATGGACTGTTTCCTGAAGCTGATCCTATGCATGCTGAGCCTCTGTGTCTCAAGGGTAAATATTCCAGTTCCTTCCTGCTTATGTAAACAACTTGAGCTGACAATGTTGTTCACCTATATCTTCCTAAGCATGCTGACTTGTCTATAGACAATGCTTCTAGTGTACAGCCTATAAATAAATGCTACAGGCTAGCTAGTGCTTGGAAAGTGAAGATCCATAGGCTTTGTCATTCCTACTAGACATTTTTGCTACTGTGCTCATGTCACCTAGCACTTAGCAAATGTAGTTTGTGACTCGGAGATTCGAGTTTATTCTTAAGTACTATGCTAACAAGTAGAACACTCGCATCCAATCTGGCTGTGCTGTTCTAAATATTGCCTTTATACTCAAATTTCTCATAATTTCCTTAACAGTCTGGTAAGATCATTATATCAATGACTCCAGACACTCCATCAGCTGTGGCTGGACCACGTATTTTGATGCTTCATAGCAAATCATAAACAGACAGCTACAAGCTCCCCACAACCTAGATCTCCACTTTGCCATCAAGGGGTGTTTTCCTTACTAGCTTGTAACCAGAAAAAATATATTACAGAGTTCAGGGGTAACTATAAAGTGCCAAATTCTCGCCTAAGCTCTGACTACAGTGAGCATGTTTTGTGTTGTGATATTAAGGCAAGTAAACACAGGTAATCCAGTCAGAGGCAATGCTCTGGAATGAGGAAGAATAGAAGGATAAGATGGAAGCCTCATACGTTCTCCATGTAGGAAACGCTATCTGGAGAGGAGTCAGTGCAGAGAAGTCAACCACAGGAATGGAGGAAGACCTAGGAACACAAACATCATCTGAGCAACCTGACCCAACCCTGCCTCCAGCCTAGACTATCTGTAACTCTACTGTATTAACCACTTGTACTAGTTACTTTTCTTGTTGCTGTGGCCAAACACTTGACCAAAACAACCTAAGGAAGGAAGGGCTTAACTTGGGTCAGTTCACTTAGATTCATTATTGCAGGGAAGGCATGGTGGCAGAAGATTAAGGCAGCTGGTCACATTGCACAGCAGCTAGCAGAGAAATATGAACACTCGTGCTCAGCTTTCTTTCTCCTTTTCATTCATTTCAGGACCACCCACATTAAAAGTGGGTCTTCCCATCTAAATTAAACCAATCTAGGAACTTCCTTACAAACATGTCCAGAGGTTTGTCCCCTAAGTGACTCTTGATCTCATCAAGTTGGCAAGCACTAAACCATCTCATTAATAAATACTTTTCCCCCCAAAATCAGTTTAGACTAATTTGTGCCACTGAGCATGAATTAAAATTCTATAGTAATATTCCCCCAGTGTTACACCTTGCATGCTACAGTACCAACTTGATTAGAAAGGGATACAGGAACACAACTGAATGGCAGTTAAGGCCCAGACTCATGAATGGTAAAGGTACTGAGAAAAAGTGATTATAGAGTGGTCAGGATTAAAGAGGACACACATATCACCCCCCACTCCCCCACTGCTCAGGGAATATCATGGAGGAAGAATTGGAAAGAACATAACAGCTGAAGAATAAAGAGAAGGGCCATGAACAATGGTCTTAGGGGCATGACATGGCCATGACACTCACAAACTCCTAACAGCTACAATTGCTTAAAGAGAGTCCACATAAGACCAAATCAGTAAATTCATTCATAGACGGGGGAAGGGCTCATGAGGCCACCACAGAGTGCAACTAATGGTAGAAAAAAGCTACTAGAGGAGAGAAAAATCATTATTGCTAGTGACACATCCATGTTCATGATAGCCCTAGTTAAATTCAGTACATTACAAGAGAAAACAAAAACAAAAGGAAGAAAAGTGGCACAGAGACTTGATAGGAAGAAATGGGGATTGGTGGGTATGAGCAGACGATAAGGGAGGGTGGAGAGATGACTGTGTCTATGGTGAATTATATACATATATAAAACTATCAAAGAATAAATTAATTTTTTAAGACTGAAACAAAATTAATTCTATATAACTTCAATGTATAAAGGTCATGTGGCATCTAGTAAAATTCCTTGCCAAAATCCCCATAACTTCAGTCTACAGTATGGTATTAGAAAAAAATCTTAAGCTCTTGAATCTAAGCTGGGCTCCATCCTGACTGGCTTGGAGGCCTTGGGCAGATCAACAAAGCTTTTATACTGTATGCTTCCCATCTTTACAACAGGGTCATTCACAGTACTATAGATAAGTCACTTTAAAAAATGATTCTGTACAATGTCTGGCACACACAAATGATAACAATGACAGTTGTTTATATTGTCAATATCATCATTGCCTTCTTAACATTGTTATGCTAATTTTAAAATATTTTTGATAATTTTTTGAACATTTCACACACACACACACACACACACACACACACACACACACACACACACACACAATGTATCTTGATCATATCCATCCCCACTCTCTCCTCCTCCTAGATTATTATGCTAATATCACTAGCAGTTTTCCTGTATTGCCAAAAGCCTGTTTTCCCTTTGATTATTATTTTTCTCTCATTTGGTTTGCTATGCTGTGCTTTGCTATGCTTTGATGTGGTATGCTGTGCTGAGCTGTGTTCTGCTCTGCTGTGGTTTGTGGTCAGTTTTGGTTTTGTAAAGGTATCATCATGTTAAGCCATGCTAGGCTGAAACTCAAAAGTCCTTCTGCCTCAGTCTGTACTGGGGCTTTAGGCATGGTCACCATGCCCAGTCACATATTCACATCTGGAACTGAACTAGCCCTGGGTGCCTCTGCTTCTTTCATAAAGCCCCTCTCACATTGACTCAGATGAAAAACTTTCCTCCTAACTTCACCAGGATCACCATCAACTCACCACTTTCCCTCTGACTCCTCTGCAGAAAGGAGTCCCTCAGTGCCAGAGTACAATTTAATCTATTAAAGCTGTTTAGATGAAGTGTCTGACCAGTCTAGGGACGTTGCTAGGAGAAAGGGACAATGACAGGGTGTAACATTGGGCTCCTGCTATGGGCTAGGGATCTAGAATCACCCCCATTCTGGGGTCAAGACACATGGTTCAGCTGTGAAAAGCAATTGATACTTTTTCAGAAGATGGAAGTTCAGTTCCTAACACCCACATTAGGCAACTCACACTGGCTGTAACTCTGGGTATCTAGCACCTATGGCCTACTTGGACATCTGCACATACTCGTATGCAGACATACATAACCACAAATAATTAAAAACAATAACAATAAATCTTTAAATAAAAAACAATCACCTCTGTTCAGCAAGTGCACAGCTCTGTCATCTTTATATTCAGCCTCACTAACTCCAGCTCCGAATGTGGAGCCAAATGCTTAATTAAAAGGCAGCCTTGAGCTGTCAATAAAATTATGCACAAAGGAAATGTTCAAACACATAGTAGTGACTTTGTTGAGACAGACTGTCATGCAAGGTTTTTTTTTTTTTTTTTTTTTTTTTCTAATTCTAGTGTGGGACAAATTAAAAAAAGAAGTCTCCACATCTACACCAACCTTGCCTCCCACCTTGAAGCAGAGACATAATCACTGACAACCAAGACATTACACCACATTCAGAACTGTTGGCTAGGAAAATGGCAAGGCTTGTCTTTCCTATTCATTTCTGGGAAGTGGCAGCAATGGTCATTTGCTTTTATTTGTTCAGGGAAGGCAACTCCTTTACTTCATCCCCAAGCTCTTTTTGTCAGTGTGAAGGATAATCTTTCATCCCCAGCCTCAGTCTGACAGCTCCCACAAATCTCTCCCCCAGTACCCTGCCTTCTCTATCACAGCACATACACCTGTCTGTATCCATGACACAGTGTATGTCGAGATCTGTTATCTTCGTATTCTCAGCACTAGGTTTACTGAGGATGTCAAAAAAGCAAGAAAATGTTGAATGTGTGAACCAACAAATGACTAGATGGATGAATTAATAAAGTATCTGGTTTCAGGAAAGTCAAGCCATTTAACAAGGCTCAACCTTCTCCCCTGTGTTTACTACACAGGGACAATGTGACCAAACAGGCTTTGGACATCTGTCTATCCACGCCCTGCCACCGCAGAAACTTATATTTTAGTTTTAGTTTAGTTTTTTCTTTCACTCCTCACTATGCTGACCTCCTCCAACTACCTGTGGGAATGTTACACATCATTTCCCCTGACAGGCAACATTAATCCAATATTTTACCCAAGAAACATTAAGGGCTTCCAGGCTCTTTCTAGGCCTCTATAACAGCCTGTATTCTTTTGCACACACACACCCCTCCATTTTCACTTTCACTTGGCTTTTGTTCTTACCTTCAAAGCTCCCAGAAAACAAGTAAATCCAGGTGATGGCTGGGATGCAGAGCAGAGTCAAAGAGGCAGCCAAGAATTTCCGTCTCCCTCTGCAGATTCCCAGCATCCTCTCAGAAGTGGCAATTTCTAATTCCAGAGCCGTGTCTCTTTCCAAAGCATAAAGTCCTCAGCATCCCTCATAATACTTTCTGAAAGAAAAAGCAGAGAGCAAAAGCTGAATCCCATCATGATGAGCAGATGGAGGCAAACTACAAAAAAGAACTATTCTGGAGATCCTACAAGGACATTACTTAGGCCATGGCTTCCTGCTCACCTTTTATCACAAGAGATGACAGATGACTATAGTCTTGCCTCTCAAAAATGAGATACTTAAATAAATGATGAAATCTACAAGGGATCTCTCTCTCTCTCTCTCTCTCTCTCTCTCTCTCTCTCTCTCTCATACCTAGCTAGAATCTATTATAAACAAAATATCAAAACTAGGTCATAGGCTGATATCAAAGAATACAGTGTCATGAGTGACCAACTGAAGAACGTGATCCCCAAGAAATTTATATGGACCATTGATTAAGGAAAGAAAAATGTTAGTTGAGCCATGTGTGGTCAACATGGCAAACAGCTCTTGTGTTCCTAATAAAAAGGAACATGAAAAGTAGCTGAAGCAGAATGAAGAACACACCTAAAGGAGAGGAGTTTGGTCAGGTCACAACATAACCTGCTGAAACTGGTGCTGAGAACCTAAAAACTGGGAATTGTCTGCATAGCCCCCCACTGTGGTAGATCTAAAAAAGATAGAAACAATGAGAATGGACAAGGGTTAACCAGCTTGGACCAGAATAAATGAGCCTTAGACGAGGACAAAATGGCAATGATGGAGTAAAAAAAGAGAAAGGTTGGAAGGGATAGAGTAGCAAGCCCATGATATTTCACCTTTACACACACACACACACACACACACACACACACACACACACACACACACACGAGTCTCTCTCTTCCTGATGACTGCTGATCTAGATGTAGAATTCTCAGCTACCTCTCCAGGACCATGTCTGCCTGTGTGCAGTCATGGTTCTCACAACCATGATAAAGGACTAAACCTCTGAACTGTAAGCCAGCCCCAATTAAATGCTTTCCATTACAAAAGTTGCTGTGATCATGGTGTCACTTCCCAACAACAGGACACTGACTAAGACAGAAACTGTTACCAGGGACTGAAGTATTGCTGTGATAGGCCCGACTATGTTTTTGTTTGGAGGAATGTGTCTTGAGGGACTTTGGATTAGGAAAACTTTAAGCTGGGCTTAATGGGCCATAGTAATAGAAACATGGAAGACAGCGGTGCTGAGGGTGATTTGAACTGTGGGGACTCAACTCAAAAAGTTTCTGAGAATATTAGCATGTGGCCTAAAGACCATTCTTGTGACATTCTGACAAAGAATGTGGCTGCTTAATGCTGTTGTCCAACAAAAATCTGCATGAGGCTAAATTGAAAAGTTTTGGATTAACAGCTTTGGCAGAAGAGATTTTAAAAGAGCCTAGTATTGACTGTGTTTTGTGGTTGTTAGTGGCCAGTTTTATGCTAATCTATAATGAAAATGAGCAAGCTGAGCAAGAAAAAATACAAAATGTACAATTTGAGGAGAAAAAGAACATCAGGAAAAGTTTAAAAAAAAGACAGAACCTAAATGGAATAAAGGTAGTGGTGGCCTCAGGGTAAGACACCCAGTTAAACTTCCAATTTTTGAAAAGGAATTAAAGAAAAGTTTAGGGCTAGTGTGGTGACACATGCCTTAATTCTAGTACTCAGAAGGCAGAGGCATGAAGATCTCTAAACTGGATGCCAGCCCTGTTTACAGAGAGAGTTCCAGGACATCTGAGCTTAGACAGTGAAGGAAACTATTAAAAAAAGAAAGATGGTGAAAATATATTTGAACAAGAGGGCCATGTTCCAGCCCCAGCAAGCACCAGAACTTGGCAGCTTTTCCACATGGTTCTGGACTGAGAATCAAGGATACAAGAAAGAGGTTATGGAATCTCCCTCCACAACTAAGGAAAGTCATTGAGTCCAGGCATATGTCAGGGGTGTCCCTGAATGGACGCCTAAGGAGGCCACTGCGTGAAGCTGTGAAGGTGAAGCCTGGATTGCCGTGGAGACCCCAAGATGCTGGAGATGCTAGAGCTATAGGATATCTACTAAGGAAAGCTTTCAAGTGTGGAAGTGGCCCAGGAGAGATAGAAGTATGTTGAAGTTAACAAAGCTGAAAGGAGTTGGAGATTAGAAAAGCACTTTGAATTCAGTCACAAAGACACAGAGTTTGGAATTTGCCACCTGGTTTTCAGCCTTACTTTTGTCCAATATTTCCTCACTATGTTCCCTTTCCTTCTTTTTAGAATGGTAATGTACATCCTGTGCCATTGTATGTTGGAAGTATGTGATCAGCTTTTGTATTTTGATTTTACAGGGCTTACAGCTAAGAGATTGCCATGAGTCTCAAAGAGACTTTAAACTTTGGACTTTTAAACAGTGTTGAGACTGTGACAGATTGTGATAGATGGGAAGTTTTGAAGTTGGACTGAATGTGTTTTTGCATTATGATATGACTACTAGTATATGGGGGGGCAGCAGGGAGTAGAATATGGTGCTTTGACTGAAAATGGCCCCCATAAGCTCATAGAAACTGGTACTATTAGGAGATGTAGCCTTGTTGGAGTAGGTGTGCCTTTGTGTATGTCACTGGGGGTGTCTACTGTTCACTGTCTCTCTCCTTTCTTGCTGCCTAAAGATCCAGATATAGAACTCTCAGCTACCTCTCCAGCACCATGTCTGCCTGCATGTTTCCATGCTTCCTGTCATGACAATAATAGACTAAACCAGCCCCAATTAAATATTTTCCTTTACAAGAACTGCCATGGTCATAGCATCTCTTCACAGCAATAAAACCCTAAGACACATGCATAACACATATGAATTTAAAAAAAAAAAAAAAGCAGACCATGAGATCTCATTTCCAGTTCCCTAGCATAGATGTCAGCTGGCGACATATGGAAAAGTAAATCCAGGTAGAAGAACCACCCACACTAGTCAGCCATAAAAGGCTTAAGATTCTCAAAGAACAGTTGTCCATGAAATGGCCAGTCTGGGTATCCTCTGCAACATTCCCATGCAGCCTGTCTGTCACAGCCTTTATATTCTGAGATAAAGGTCTAGTTGAACTGCCTGCTTTCCCACCAGCGGAGGAGTCTATGATTCAAGTTCAGATTTCCCCATCCCATCACATCCTCCTTGCATTCCCTTTCTTTGAATTCTGAAGGATACTTACAGATATCTGAAACTGTCTATTAAAGAAACACACCAAATCAGTCTAACCAAGACAACTGTTAAAGCTTCAGGCCTGTTTCCAGCAATGACCACCCAATGGAGCCAATTGGCTTGTGTGTGCGACCATTCCAACAGATTTTCCTAAAAGGTCTATTTAAAAAAAGATGAAAGACTAAAGGGCTTGGAGAGTGTTGTTGGGACAATACTGAAAAGTACAACCCTTTTGAACAATAAATGTTGACTTGATAAAGGGCTCCCCTGAGGCTTGTTCATGCTGAAGCCTCAGGCACAGATGTTGTACACCAAGACTCAAGCATCTCTTAGGAGAGGAAAAGTTGATAAGGAGGTTATACTATTAGGCAGATATAAGTTCAGATCCATATGCTACACTCAACTTTATCCCTCTATAAACTGATGTGATATTGTAGATTAATTCAGACATCAGTAGAAGTTAGGAAGATGCTGACATTAACATTTAAAATAACACTTATTTTCTTCCTTTCTTCTCTCAGTCTACCAAAGGTAATTTCAATATATATGCTTTGTACAAAGGCAGGCCTTATATAACACTTTCATCAGAATTTAAGCTCTATTGATGAAAAATCCCTTCATGAGTTTGACTTTTAAATGATAATGTTAATGTACAAAAGAACACATTTTTAAGTTAAAAATATCAATTTTTATTAGGAGATACTGTAGGAAGTCAACGCAAGAAAAACAGAAGACACAGAAAATAGGCTGGAAAATTACTTCCCAAACATATCAGTGTATATATTAACTAGAAAATCCACCCCATAACCAATTCCCCTCCACTGCTGGCTAGTGAAGGGAAGTCTCCCTGTCAACCCAGGTGTCCAAGTCATCACTAAGGGCTCCATCCTCAACCCCCAACATCCAATTCCTTGGTCAATTCCTCCTCTATACATCTATTCCTTGGGATTTCTGTCATGGGTCTTACTCAATACAATTTACATTTCATTTACATGGAGATTGAAAAGAAAATAATTATTATCATTTGTTACGTCACAAAACAAGGTTCAATTTTCAATGGATAGCACAATCATGTGTATCCTTCAGGCCAAAGGAATGAACTTGATATAGTAAGGCAAATATCTATCTAACCAGCCAGTTATCTGAATCATAGGAATATATTTTGTGAGGATAATAAAATATATAATAGCTACAATAAATATGATGAAATATGTATGTTTCATACACATGAAAAATGGTTTCCATAGTGAAAGTAATTGCTGGGCACAGGACATGATAATTTCACTATATTTTTCCAAATGTTATACAAGTAGCATGCATTCCTTTTATAATTTAAAAATATTTAAAAGCTTATATTATGTTACATTATATTGTTTGTCATTCAAAATACCTCAGCACCAATTTGTAGTATATAATTTACATGCTAGATACAGGAAGTTAAATTTTGTGGTACCCTAATTGAAAAGACCCCCTCCAAGGGGTGTTCCTTAATCATCACAGGGACTCTAGTCATAAGCCCACATTCCCTACTGCACTCAGTTTTCATCAGTACTAGAAGCTAGCTTTTAATTAGCAACATGGATGAGATGATGTATCATGTGTTCAAGATATGTGGATTGTACAGAACCACTTAACAGGAAAACATAGTAAACATCTATGAAATAAAAAAAAAAAAAGGATCTAAGAAAAAATTGCCCCAAACCTTAAGAATAAATTTAGGAACCCAAACTGATATCCTAAGTGCCTGTCGTAATTGGAGAATCAGTACCACTATTCACTGTCCTAATGACTGGACAAATCCTGCCTGCCTCTTATACCATGTCATCCCTCCATAGTCAGATGCTGTCTTGAAATGTTTTTCATCCTTTCTAGGAGCTGATAAAGACTATTGAGTCCTTGGTACCTCCGTAACTTGGTACCTCCATAAGAATATAATAGTAAGTAAGACTGACCTGGAGGCTATTTGCTTTCCACTTCTGAACACCCGTCTCTCTGGCCCTGGCCACTTTACTCAGCCTCAGATTCATACATGAAATGAGTAGATACACCTGTGTCTAGGACCCAAACCTTCATTTCCCATCACCTGCTGCTGCCTGGACCTTTCCTTCCTCACAAATGTCAGCACCATTTACTCCAGTGACTGAGCCAAATATTTGGTAATTCTTAATGCCATGCTCACCTTTCTCACCTTGCCCAGTCCCTATAATCCTTAAATCCTGCCATTTTTACTTCCAACACATGCTTTAAATACATTCAGGTTTCACCCCTTTCTCCTGCCACAACATATGAGTTAGGGTCACCAACACCTCATAATTATATCAGTCACCTAATTCAAATGTCATCTAAAATGATTCATTGTTTCTCAACAGCTCTTAAAATGAATTCCAAATGCTTGGCCATGTCCCTGAGGTCAACTGGTTGACCCCTAAAAACCTTTCTGACCTCCTCTGGCATTTTTGTATTCTGTTCTTTTCTGCCCAGCCATGTTTGCCTTTTCAGCTATGGACTTCACCTCAACACCTCTGCAACTCTGTTCTTGATGTCACAAATCTGGATCATAGTGACCTCTGCTCCACTGTGTTGCTCCCATCTGTGCAATCTAGAGCTTGGATGCCATCAGCTCAGAAAACTCTTTGCAAATAATTCTGTGCCTAAGGAGCCCTCCCCAAACTGTCTATCACCATGCCCTGATCATTTCTTTCATAGTTCCCATCAAATTCCAAAATCACACAATTCTCTGAATAAGTGTTTTCTTAACAACCATCATACCCACTAGATTTTCATTTCCACTTGGGCATAAATACTAACAGCTTCATCATTGGTGTGCACTGGTCCTAGTTAGGGTTTCTAGTGCTGTAATAAAATACCATGATCAAAAGCAAGTTGAAGAGGAAAGGGTTTATTTGGTTTACACTACTGAAGACAGTAAGGGCAGGAACTCAAACAGGTTAGGAACCTGAAGGCAGAAGTAGATGCAGAAGCCATGAAGGACTAATGCTTATTGGATTGCTTGTTATGGCTTGATCAGCCTACTTTCTCACAGAAACCAGCACCACCAGCTAAGATGTGGCCCAATGCATTGTGGCCCTCCCACATCAAATACTAAGAAAATGCTCTACAGGTTTACCTACAATCTCATATTATGAGTGCATTTTCTCAACTGAAGTTTCCTCCATAGATGACTTTAGCTTCTGTCAATTTGACATAAAAGCTACCAGCACACCGGGACCTGTGGACTCAGGCAGCGATGTATAATGTTTGCTGAACACACAAAGGAATGTGCCATTAGACACATAGCCTGTACTTAGTCTAGTATTCTCTAAATGTGTCTTTTTAAACAGAGGTCTATAATTAATATAGGAAACAAAATCTGTGCACAGTTCCTCAGGCAGGCCCTCACAGCAATAATATGTCCTTCAGACACTTTCAGTTGCATGGGAGATCAGCAGCAAAGTTTGTTTTGGTAATTTTCTCTGCCTACAGGAAAGAACACTTCACACTAGGTCTGGAATCAATTGGACACGTGTCTGCACATTACAGCCTATAGCATCTCCTCCTGCAAATAGTCCTCAGTCTAAAAGCAAATACAGTATGCCTAGAATAAGCACTAAAATCCAGCTGTTCTTGGTGTTGTAAAGGCCATTCAGGGTCATTTCCTACTATCTCAGCTTGTCTTGATCCCGCTGTGAAATCAAGTTCTATGGCTGTGTGAAAACATGGTCTTTTGCTTCAGAACCACTGTGATGTCACAGATCAACAGCAGTGGTGTCCCCAGAGCTTCCAACTCAGTTTCCCTTCACCTGTTTCCTTCAACTCTGTGGCTCAGACATATTCACTTTCAACAGAGAATTCCACTCACCTTGTTTCTGCAGTATGAAAAGCAAACTATAAAACATGATCTGCATCTGGCAAGAACTTCATAACATTCACAAAACACAGGAGTCTGGAGACATGGTTCAGCTGCCAGTTGGCACCTGATGGCTAACCTAGCAAAGTCATCTGATATTCTGTGACCTCAGCAGTTTGGTGTGAGAGTCCATGGCAATACCAAGGGCAGCTGAAAGGAGCCAGGAAGAGCCAATGAAATCGAAAATACACTGAAGGGAGATACATGTAAGACACTAAGGGATTAAAATTAAAATTGATTGGTTGCATTTTAACCACTTGTCCAGTCAGATTCTAGGGCTAGGGAACGCACAAATGACTTCTTGGTTTGTATCTGTGAATCAGGACAGAAAGAGGGAACTAACAATAAATGTTGCGTGCTGTTCAGATGCCTCCAGACCACTTCTTGGTAAAGGGAGAATTACTAAAATGGAACGAATATTCTTTTATCTGAAGAAGGGTAGCAGAAAACACTCAAAACTCATTATTCAGTATGTTACTACTCTCTATAAATCAACTACATTCATTGTTTAAAAAGAGGTTGACCTGTTTTTAAAAAAAAAAACTTAAAACAGTAGTACTTACTCCACATTTTTTCCATAAGTGACTAAAATATGGCTTAAAATATCAAATGGAAACTCTACAAATTAGTTTATAGCATGATATATCTGTGTAATGTGATGAATTCTCATGCTTTCCCACCCTACTCCAAGATGTATATGAATGATCAATCCTTGTATCCTGAGTATCCAAGCAGTATATGTTACCTGCTTGTTAGTAAACTAGCAAGTGTCTCTGTTAGTCACTTAACAATTGTCTCAGTTATGAGATCAACTAAGAGAGAATCACAGCAAAGAGGACAGGAGATAGAAACTAGTTAGGCAGTTTAGGCAGGAAACCCCAAAGCAACAATTTCAGGAATGTCCTTGCTGAAGACCAGGAATATAGAAGGGGACTCTGGTTCCTTATCTCTCTTCTCCAAACTTCTGCCTGGAACATGAACTTGTGATGAAAATAATGCAATTATGTTCCAGGCATTAATCCCTTCTGGTGAACAGCTTTGGAATTGGATCTCTGGATGTTCATGGAGGAAATGGATTATGTCTATTCCTTGTGGTGATACTGTGTTCCCCAAAATATTGTGCACCCTAATAAACTTATCTGGGGTCAGAGAACAAAACAGCCACTAGATACAGAGGCTAGTAAATGGTGGCACTCACACCTTTAATCCTAGCCTTCTGGAGGCATGGATCTCTGTGAGTTCAAAGCCACACTAGAAACAGCCAGGCATGGTGACTCACGCCTTTAATCCCAGGAAGTAATGGCAGAAAGCAGAAAGGTATATAAGGCGTGAAACCCAGGAACTAGGCTGGTTAAGTTTTTAGGCTTTTAGCAGCAGTTCAGCTGAGACCCATTCAGATGAAGACACAGAGGCTTCCAGTTTGAGGAAACAAGATCAGCTGAGGAATTGGCAAGGTGAGGTAGCTGTGGCTTGTTCTGCTTCTCTGATCTTCCAGCATTCATCCCAATACCCAGCTCCAGGTTTGTTTTTATTAACAAGACCTTCTAACAATTCGTGCTACAATTCCCCAATCTCACCGCATCTCCTAAATGATGCTGGAGTCTCCAGTCTTGACCTGGTAGCGTTACCACATTATTGGAAGCCACTGGGAATATCAAGGCTCTTTTGAGGCCCATGATGAAAAAGCTATTTACAAAAAAAAAAAAAAAAAAAAAAAAAAAAAAAAAAAAAAAAGCTATTTCAAAAGAATAGAATCTACCTCTGACCTTGGGCAGAGCCATGACTTTCAGATCTGCCCCAAGATTAGCATAATTCACACTACTATCTAATCCCTAGAGTTGTTAGTCCAGTTACAGGCTGGAGGAATGGCTAAGCAGTTGTGTACTGCTCTTGCAGAGGACCTGAGTTCAGTTGCAAGCATACATTCAGTGGCAAACAGCCAGCTATAACTTCAGCTCCAGGAAATCCAACCTCTTATGGATTCCATGTGTACCTGCACTCACATGCACCTGCACAAACCTATTTGCATATGCACATGCATGTGCACACACAGACACACACACAATTAAAAACTAAATACATATTCTTTAAAAGTTAATCCGGATGGGCCTGTTAATCATCTAGCAATGGGATCATCCCTCAGAAAGACTATGATACTGAAGAGATAGAAGGAATAATCACCCCCTTAATGAGAATGTGGTTTTCCTTCCCAGAAACCCTAGCCTTGGTGCAGTCACTTACAGAGCCAAGGCCAGTAAGCTCTGTTAAGTCAGCCTGCTTTCCGAACCACAATGCAGAAAAACCTCATTTCCTTTTTTCCCCCCTTCTTTATATCTCTTTGCTAAACATGATTTCCCTAACACTCTGGGCTTTTTCACTCTATGAAACCACCTGCCTTTCATCAGGCAGCTGCTTGCTGACTCTACTGCTCAACATGCAGTCCTAAGACAAAAATCCAAAAAAGGGACCACAATTTCCCTGTTCACACAAGTGCTTTGGTTCAAATAATCCTTAAATGGTAGCCTACTGCTCTGTCACAATGTTGTCATTCACCTCACTTCATATAATTACATAGGCATTATATCATCTCACACCAGAAGAAAGATGAATGCAGAACAGAAAGATTCTGGGACACAGAAAGAGGCCATATCCAAACAATTTTTATTATAATAGTTGTTATAACTGCTGTCATTCTTTTTTATTTTATTTATTTATTTCTTCTGTGTATTTTACATCAGGTATCTTGATCCTAAGCACTTCCTCATCCCTTCATATCTACTTTCTGCCCCTGTGCACCACCCCCTCAAATAAGACAAAACTTAAGAGAAACAAAGGAAAAAATAAGATAAAATAAAAGGGAAAATAGGGAAGGAAAAAACTTAAAACTCTTGTCATGGAAGATGTAGTGTGACATTGTGAGTCATGACATGAACCCCTATGTCAATATATCTTTACTTGCCAGTTTTCATTGCAAAGTCGTTGGTCTAGTTCGAGGTCTCTGGTTTCTATTCCTGGGCTCCTGCTGGATATCCTGTTGCTGCCCTGTATTGAGGAGATGATACAGCTTTGGGTCTCCAGGTCAGGTCCCTACACATGCTCCATCAAATCATAGGTAGAGTGGATGATGGGGCAGGCCAAGTCATATCCTTGGGTCTGTGTCTGGGCAGTTGTGCTCTTATCAGGTGATCTTTGCTGTGCTGCCCAGACAAAGTGTAAGGCAAGCTTGACTGTGTGTTGGAGTGGTCAAGGTTTGGCTGGGCCCACCTGCCCCAGCCGCATAGCACATGGGGCAAAAGGGTTTTCTCCAGAATCCAGTGGGGAGGTCTGGGGTCAAGGTTCCTCCAGACCTTGGTTGGTTGGTTGGGGCCACCTGCCCCGGCCACATGGCCCTGTTATGTCATTCTTAATTATTGTTCTTATTCTAACAGTATACATTTTACAAATTACAAATCATCATAGTTCTATGTGTAACAGGGAAAATATATATAGGACTCAATACTATCCATGCGCTAAGGCATGCACTTGTGTCTTGGAATATACAGTCTGCGGACAACTAGGAACAAAGGACAACTACATCTCAATATTTAAGACCAGGAAATGATTCTTCTTGAGAAGAGACAACAACTTCTCTTGTAAAACCTACTCCCTTTTCCTCAGTGCCTTTAAAAGAGGAGGGGTAAAAATAAAGAGGAGAAAATTATGTGTGTTATTTTTATCTCACTAGGTATATTCAAAATTTAGCATTTTAATATATAATAAGTATGAATCATTTTCCACACATTGTTTTACATCCCTTTCTTTATATCTGCTCTTTGCTTACATCAATGACACATTTCCAGAGTTCAGTAGCCATGTACTATACAGTTTTTAGGATGTCCTAAGCCTTCACATTGGAGCGCTAAGGAAGATAAGTATAAGTACAGACCACAGAATTGAGTTGAAGCAGAGGACCCCCAGAGGGCTTTGTGGTAATCTAAGATGGATAAATAGCAGCAGTAGAAGTCAAAAGAACCAAGCAGAAGTAGCTATCTCAGACTTTAGGAAAGAAATCATTGAGCAACTATGATATATAGATACCTGTTAACACTTTCACACGGCCCTAAATTACATAAGAGACTTTATGATCCACCTATGAGACTCCACTTATACCAAAAGGCACTGGGACTCCACATGCTAATGCTCAGACATATGAAGGATGTGCTGCTTCCCTCTTCCCTGCCTTCCTATCTGTTGCCTGCTCTACCTGCTAGGCTTTCCCCATGTTAGCTCCTATCCACACATTGTTCTCCATTGGGATGTGATTCTGATTCCCCCCCTCAAAGGCACGATCTAGAGAAAATTCTGATGGTCATACCTGGAAAGAGAACCTAGTGAATAGAGATCAGAGAGTCTGATAAACACAATACAAGGCACAGTTCATACAGACCTACAACAAGGAAAGATTTCATGAAAATTCAGTCAGGCCTGAGATGGACAGGCCTAGCCCAAGGTGTCACTCCTACAGGAAGATCCTTCCCTTATAAACAAGGTCAAAGGATGCATCAGATGAGCACATGTACAAGAAGCTTTGTGAATTTCCTGCAGTCATCTTTCCTCTAAAGTGGCCTCCCCAGGGCTACGGAGATAAAGTACACATCTATTGGCAGTCAATCATTTCCCTAATTTTCTCACTTTGTACAGCTCGAATTTTGTTTCATAGGGGCAGGAACTCTAGCTTAATAGCTGTCCAAGGCAGACAGTATGAATATTATTTCTAGCCCAGAAATCTTTCTGTGACAACACAGGTTAGAGAGGCCCAAAGTATAGAAAGAATGCAGAAGAAAAAACATTTCCATTTCTAATGCTAACCTCTTTCAACAATGCACCACCAAACAGACCTTTAATGTAAACAGTCCCTCTAAACACAGACCTTTACCCCAGCATCAGACTGCAGCTCCAAGAAAGTGGAGTTTTGGGTTTTTCTACATGGCCATGTTTATTCAGTCCTTAATCACATTCACAAGTCCAGAAAACCCACCTTTGCAGTGTTTTGGTCTTTATTCTTGTGATTTTTTTTTCATTCTGGAAAGGGGTGATTTAAGCAGGCAGACTTCATAATTTCATTCTTTTTAAGCAACACCTAGAAGCTCTGAACAAGGGTTGCCACCAGAAACATTTTAGCAATCCTGGTGTCTGACTGGCAGAGTCTCTAGTTGACTGAGTTCCAAGGCCTCTGGAGATTGGTCTCCAGTGGCCAATGGGCACAAAGAAAGCTATTTCCGTGTCACTCATCCCCATCCATAGAGGGATGGCATGTGTACTCTATGTTTTCTAGTCCAGTGCCGGACCTAAGCTAGAGATAAAGTGGTGAATACATTGGAGACCCTACCCTTTAGGAGCTTTCCAAAAGAATGAAGGACAGATGTACAGACAAGTCAGGAGCAGCAATGGTTTTCAAGAGAAAACGTCTTAGCAGAACCACAGAGTATCACAATTTCAGAAAGCAGAGAAGAGAAGGAACCACAATAAAAAATAAAATAAAATAAAATAAAAACAACTACTAGGAAAGGTACAAGGAAATGTCTGGGATCTGAGCACAGGATCTGGCCACTCTGTCCCAGATGAAGGGCACAGAGGAGCTTCAGATAATAACCATGACAAATGGAAGGGAACCACAGGAACTCTGAATGCTAAGTGAAGAAATTGAACTGGTTCTCCAGCCCCTGGGCAACTAAAAGACTCTTGAGCAGAACTGATGTTTTAGTTACTTCTCTGTTACTGTGACAAAAATGACTGAAGGGAAGAAAGATTTACACTCAGAGTTTGAGAAGGTAGAACCCAACACAGACATGGAAGAATTCACAATATTATGGGCTTGTGGCAAAGGCTCTTCACATTACAGTGAACCAGAAAGCACCTAGAGGGGCCAGAAGCAGGGATCAGACATCATCTTCTAAGGCTGGCTTTTCCTGATCTCCTTCTGTCAGCCAGGCCCAATCTACAGATTCCATAGCTTTCCAAAGGAGTACCACCAGCTGGGGAAAAAGTCTCAAAGCATCAGCCTATGGGAGATATGACAGATGGTGGTATCTGTGACTTAAAAAGATGAGGGCAATGTGATCATCAGGAAACACAACAGGAGCCACTCTAAAGGCATCAAAGAGGCACTCTTCTCCATGATCATTCTCTGTTGCTTAAGGGACATTCTCTATTGATGATGATCCTGTCCACGAGGGAGACAATCTGTGATGAAGGACAAGGCCTCTTTAAGGCTAGACTCATGTTAAAGCAATAGCATTCTCCCTTGCCAAGGACTTGCCAGGAGCTGTCCTTAGCAAGGGAGGAGGAGGAGGAGGAGGAGGAACATGAATGATAGATACTATCAGGTAGCTTTAATATATAATCCCATGATGCTTAGTATACCCATCATGTTGTATAAGCAACACCTTTAGTTCTAAGCATGATTCATCAGTTCAAGAGAAGACCCCTCAATTATTTCATACTTCTCTATGTTCTAATTTCATTTCTGTTGTTATGATAAAACACCCTGACCAAATGTAATTTAGACAGGAAGGGTTTAATTGGCTTACAATTCGAGGCCACAGTTGAGGGGAAGTCAAAGTGGAAACTCAAGTAGCTAATCACACCCATAGTCAAGAAAGAAAAGAATCAAATGCACCCACACTTCCTGCTTGTGCTCCTAAATTTTACAGGGCTTCCTTTTGCCCTCTATACTTCGGAACCACCTGCTCAGAGAATGACACCACCCACAATGGGCTTGGTCTTCCCACATCAATTAACAATCTAGACAACCTCCCACAGACATGTCTACAGAACAAGTTGATCTGGGAAATTCCTCATTCAGGCTCTTCCCAGGTGACTCTAGGTTGCAGCAAGCTGACATTTAAAAGTAATCATTACACTCATCTCTGGAAACCATCGTGCATTTTTTTTGTCTCCATGGATTTTTCAATTCTGAGTATCTCATACAAGGGGCATTACACAGCACATGACCTTTTGTGACTAGTTTCTTTCACATAGAATAATGTTTTTGAACACTCATAGATGTTATAGTATGTACCAGCACAGCATTCTTTCTCTGGCTGGCCAAGAGTCCACCATGTGTATATATCATGTTCTACTGTCCATTCATCCAGACAATGTCATATTTGACCTATTCCCACCTCTTAGTTATGGTGAACAGAACTGCTATGAACATCTGCCTATAATTACTTGCTTTAAAAATTATCAAAATCAAAAGTCTTTCACTTAACATACACCCACGTTTGTCTTCAATGATAATGATGAATTAAAAATTCTAGAACCTGTTACATAGGGAATGCAACCAACAATGGCTATGCGGCCTATTATACACCTGGCTGTGACCCTTTGACAATATTCACAATTTCACGTCATCTTCTTACAAGGCCCAGTATTTGTGTACCTTTATCCAATTGTACAGATCACAAAAATCACAGTTCATTGTGGGTTAAAAGATAACCCACACATAAAGTGGTGGTGAACCAGGATTGAGAATGGTAGAAATGCCTATGCATGGTATCTGCACTACAGTATAAATTAATTAGTCAAGGGACAGTTTGCTTTTTCACTTTCTCAGAAACACATACACTTTCATGTGTATCTCAGACTAATACTTACTAAACATTTTTCCACATCCTACCCCTTTTCATCTAAGAAACTTTACATGAACCTAGGTAGACAAATAGTAAATATGGACATAAAATAATCATGTCCTGATAATAAATCATACATAAATTTATTTCAAAATAATTCTTCTTTGGTATATATTAATTTATCATTTATTAAAGGTAAAATAAAATTTGCAATGTAAGGAGATGAATGTGCTTGTTTATACAAAGAGTTAAATCTTGATTGAATAATTCATAATGAAGGATATATAGAAGCTTCTATATTTTTCAGTGTTGATTCATATTTTGATTCTGTAGTTGTCAATGCTAAAAATATTTGCTTCAGAAAAATATATACCACAAAAATGGCAGAAGTATGTTTAGGGCCATTTTGGGAACCACTGCAAACTCTTTCCTACTCTCAAATGAAAACTCTTAAATAATTTTTTTATATGTGTACAGGTGTTTTGCCTGCAGGTATACATGTGCACTGTGTGTATACAGTAAATGCAATGCTATTGTACGTTACTATAAGTGTGTAGGACCTCCTGGAACTGGAGTTACAAAGGTTCTAAGCACTGTGTGTGGATTACTGGGAACTGAACCTGGGTCTGCTCCAAGAGCAGCAAATGTCCTTAACTGCTGAACTATCTCTCTACCCCACTTTAAATGATTTTTAATGAAACTCTAAGCAGCAATTCAAACAGCCATTTTAAAAATCAAACATTCTGCCGGGCGGCAGTGGCGCACACTTCTAATCCCAGGACTTGGGAGGCAGAGCTAGGCAGATCCCTGTAAGTTTGAGGCCAGCCTGGTCAACAGAGCGAGATCCAGGACAGGAACCAAAACTACAGGGAGAAACCCTGTCTTGAAAAAAAAAAAAAATCAAAATCAAACATTCTAATATAATATAGTATAAAGATATACTAATTTGAGATTTGCAAGCAGAGAAAATAAAAGTAGGAACATATTAAGTCTTTGTTTCCTTTTTTATATTGTTGTTGTTGTTTCTGTGTATGTACATGTTGTGTATGTATTCTGGGATATATGTGTGTGCACACCTGCAGAAACCAAAAGTTAACCTCAAAAATTATTTCTCAGATGCTGTCTGTCCACCTTGTTTATTCAGGCAGGGTTTCTCACTCTCCTGGAGCTTACTGAGTAGGGTAGGCCCTAGAGATCTACCTATTTCTTTTCAGTGCTAGGATTATAGACATATGCTACCATGCCAGCATTTTTACATCGATTCTGGGTGCTGAACTCAAGTCCTCAAATGTGCATGGCATGGACTTTTAACAACTGAGCTATCTCCCCAGACCCTTAAAAGACTTTGTTTTCTTCTAGTAAATCATTGTGTTTCTATGTCTGCATATGTTTTTAATAGAAAACTGTGTGTACGATAAAACACTAATTTACAGCAGACAACAGTATCCAGTCAATTTGTGTTATGGTGTTTCAGGCGGCATTCACTAGTGCTACATAAAGTGATAGCATACTCAGTGTGTGTTCTATTCAGAGTCTGCACTGAAATCATGCATGGAAACCATACATGGAAGGACACTGCCAGAAATACCTTAGGTATGTCACACACTTGAATTCATTTTTGTTTGTTCAGCATTTAGAAACTTCGCTCTGTTTCCAATTTTTCTCACAATCCCCACATTCATTCACATATGGAGTCACAACGCTCCATCTGAGAAGCTGTAACACAAAACACTCGGTGGGTTGTTGTAGTGGTATTTGCTCCACCCATGACTTTGGGCAATAGGACTGGAAGGAGGTGGTGCTTCTTGCCATTGCACATGACCACTTAAAAAGAAAAGAAGAAGGTTCTGCTGCCTGCTTCCTGGTGTGATCGAACTGCTAGGTGGATTCGCTCCCAGTCAGATCAGAGAACAACTTCAACTGTCTATTCCATTCAGTATTCATGAGTATACTGTCTAAATTTACCCTAATAAATTTCCCTAATACTCCTTAACCAAACTCCCATGGATTTATCGCATTATCTGGCACCCAGCATGGGGCATGAACCCACAACCCTGGGATTAAGAGTCCCATAAAAGCACAGACTGATGTCCCAGAGGAACTGGGTTCAATTCCCGGGTTGTCTGGAGTTCGATCACACCAGAGAAAGAAAGAAAGAAAGAAAGAAAGAAAGAAAGAAAGAAAGAAAGGAAGGAAGGAAGGAAGGAAGGAAGGAAGGAAGGAAGGAAGGAAGGAAGGAAGGAAGGAAGGAAGGAAGGAAAGAAGGAAAGAAAGAAAGAAAAAGAGAGAAAGAAAGAAAGAAGGGAGGAAGGGAGGGAGGGAGGGGGAGGGAGGGGGGAGGGGGGGACCACATGACCCCTCTATCCTCTCATTTTAAGAGGTCATGTACAAAAGCAAGTAGCACTGCCTCCTTCGGGCCCTATAGCCCAAGGTCACGGGCAGAGCAAATACCACTACAGATCGTCGTATTATTTTGCCAGCATTACTATAAAAAAAACTATCCCAAAGTGAAAGGCTTGAACAACAGAAGTTTATCTCACAGTTCTATAGGCAAGAAGTTCAAGATCATAGTTTAAGGTAAGGCATTCCCCTCCACAGGTGCTAAGAGAAGCCCTGCCCCAAACCTCTCTCCAGCTGCTGGTAGTTTCCTGGCATTCATATTGTGTATATGTCCATGTCCCTTTCACACTAAACAAAAAGTCCAGTCTAACCAAGTACCACTTCATCTGAAATAATTACATCTTCATATATACAATATGAAGATTGTATTCAATTATTGAATTCAAAAATAACATGAATTGTTGAATTCAATAAATACAGTCCTATTTCTGAATAAAATAACATTCTTAGTCATATGGGGGGGGGCATTTACCTGCACTATCATGCCAGTAACAAGAAAGAAAACCACCATGGAGAAAAGGGGGTGACGAGGAAGAAAAAGGGGAAACTAGAGATAGGAAAAGAGGGAGATGGAGATTTAAATTCCATGGGGTCACCTGTTAATGAAAGGCAGAACTGACCTGGCAGCTAGAAAGCAGCCAGGGGCCTCAAAAACATTACCCAAATTTCCTTAATATTGCAAAAGAAGAAAAAACACTAAGTCTTCCTGAGCACTCAGCCATCAATTCACTCTGTGACCTGGCTATGCACTCACCTTCTTTAGGCTTCAGGTTGAGTGAGCAAACGTTGAAGACAAAGATACCCAACACAGTAATTTGCTGTTGAACATCCACTTCAGCGTTTAAGTATCCCAGTTCATGACTTATATAGTGTCTGCCATTCCACCATCTAGGAAATCTGTTCTGCTTCATGACATAGTTGTTACGAATAAGCACAAAATGAATCTTTAGGTCATAGATACATGCACACAGAATCAATATTTATATGTATGCAATGTACTTTATATACCCATATATTACACAGTATACAGTATACATAATATATACAGTATGTGTCTGCATAAAAATAAAAATATGTACAAATCATTTTACCCATTTCTTTCAGTAATTAGAACATCGATGTACATATAACATCAGACTATAAAAGGGACTTGAAAGGCATACAACATAAAACCTTTGTTTCATGGAGAAAATTATTAAAATATATTATAAAAAGTTACCTTTAGGCTATGTGTATATAGTATGGACAAAACTCCCAAACATAAATGTACTTCTTCCTTAGACTCCAGTCCCACAAGGGAGACTTCATCATTTATATGCAAATATTCCATTCTAAAATCTGGTTCCAAGCCCTTTAGATAAGGGATATTTAACCTGTGATTGGTAGATCTCTATCTGAAGATTAAGCCTCTCCCCAAGAAGCCAGCACTTTCAATCCTCTATCATGGTGATTTTTGCCAGTATCTAAAACCTTCCCTGGATGAAATGCTGACAGCCTAGACAATGGGTACCAAAGATCTGAAGAAACCAGCTCCTTAAGCTTCTAGCAAATCAAACAAATGGAAATAATCATCAACAACAGCTTGTTTATTGATCACAGGGACAACTGGATTAGGAGGGATGACAATCAGTTCCTGTCTACAAATACTTTTAGGTCCTTTGTCAAACAAAGGGAGTTTGTCTGCCAAATGACATCTCAATTTTCCAAGTTCATTAGCAGGTGATAAAAAGAAAAGGTTACCTGGTGATTTCATAATTTGGACCTGACTCTTGTCAAAGCCACTTAAAAAGAAAAAAAAAAAATCCAGTTGTCAAAAAAAAAAAAAAAAAAAAAAAGGGAAAGAAATGCTAATCTAATTTGTGCACTAGTTCCAAGCAAACAAGGAGTAAATAGCTACAGACATGGTGTACAAAGTCTCATAACCAGAGCAGGTGAAGAAAGAAGTTAAACACAAAAGAGACTTTGCAAACTGTTTAAAATGTGCCCAGTTGGAAGCCACAGGCAGTAATACATTGCCTGAAAACCAAGTCTAAAAGCTGCTTTATTATTTTTATTTTTTAATCTTATAGGCACCCAAAAAAAATTTTTTTAAATCATACAAGTCAGGTTCAGCAGGTAATGAGATGGTCTCCAGGGAGGCCCAATGTCTGGGAAGGCAGAGGAATCACTTGCTAGGGAGCAGAGAGGGTAGACTTCTGGGTCCTAACAAGCCCCATGTTAGGAGACCACTAATCTACATTTTTCCTATTACATTCCTTTTATGATGCAAAAGAACACTAAGACTCAGATCCAAATGTATTAGTTGAGCTATAAAGTATTAATTGAGCGATTCCCTCCCAATCATTCCCATTGCAGGTATGGAAGTGATGTTCACTATTGCCTCTATTCTTTCCCCTCACCCTCCCCTTATCCCCATCCCACACCAACTCCCAACCCTACCCCACCAAAGAAGATTTCTCTTTTCAGGAATTCTTTGTTTTTCTTTGTGGTCACAGCCCTTGGCATTCAGTCTCAGACTAGGCCCCAGCCCAGAGAGGCTACCTGGGAACGACAATGGAAAAATAGAGAAGAATTACAAAGAGGCTGAGGGTCTGACTCTTTCCTACTGCCTCAGAGGGTATCAGAGCATCTTGTTCCTTCTAGATCTTTATCTCCTCTATCAGTTTAACATCATCCTCTAGGTAAGCTCAATTCCCATATTATAAACCTCCAGTACCAAAGATGTCTGCTCCTACATCACAACTTGACCTTTTCTGTTGCATTATACATCTTTCATCCATTTTCGTTTCTACAGGGTGAATCAGCAGGATAGGAATAGCTGCCTTCTTTGTCACAGGAACAAACGATACACTTTACTTTCCATTACTGGTATCCTCTGCTAGATTTTAAACAGGAATTACAGAAGATCTTTAAAACTTCTAATTTACTAGTCAACCTAATAAAGACACTGGAAAAATTCTAGAGAAGCAAGGATAAGAAGTGGTTTGACTGATGATATTAATCCTACCAGTGACCTTAATCCCAGCAAGACACTGAGCATGCTAGCTTCCTGGTTCCTACACTTTCCATGAAGACAGGTTAAGCTGACAAGCAAAAACATTTTTCTTGAATGTCTTTTCAGTTGTAGACATTCAAATTTCTGCTTTGACCCAGCTATAAAATAATGAACATTTTAAAACTACATAAGAATAATTATGAAGAATGTCTTTCCAGATTAACTCTGAGCTTTTTCCAGACTTGAAGGAAGCCTGCTTCCTCTCTGAAGTCTTTCCACATTGTACAGAGCTCAGCTCCATCAGAAGAAAAACAGATACTTACTTCATTTTCAAAAAATTTTCATATCTTGCTGGGCAATGTGATGCACACCTTTAATTTCAGCACTTGGGAGGCAGAGGTAGGAGGATCTCAGTAAGTTCAAAGCCACCCTGGTCTATATAGGAAGTTCCAGGACAGTGAAGACTATACAGAAAGACTCCATCTCACAAAACCCAAAGCGAGAGGAAAGAAAAATCTTCATATCTCTAAGCAAAGGTCTCAACAAGAAAGTGACTCTCCCTTCTCACCCTTAGGAATTGCAACTTGTACCACTGTGCAGTGGAGACTAAGAACTGTCAGCTCTGGGCTGGCAGCAATGTCTAGCTAGCTTTTGCAGGGAGGGGATAGTTTCTTTAGTTTCCTTATATTTATATTTATGGAGAGTGGTGTCAATGTCTAAGCACCATAAATATATTTAAGCAAATATGAGGTCTTATGAGGATGTAGCCAAAGCCAAACACTAACAGAAAAGATTTAGAAGTTGTGGAAATTGCTGGGCTGTACAGCCACAGAAGGCAAGAATCTAATAACTAGCTAGTTACTGGCTGTGTCCACTGTATCTGCCTCCAAACTTAGTAAAGCACCTGGAAATATAACAACCACAGCATTCCAAAATGTTCCTGCCATAGCACCTGGAAACACACTTGCCACCATGTGCAGAAATGCATATGCCACAGCACCTGCAAATGCACCTGCTATAGCACTGCAATGTGCCTGCCTCAGCATCCAGGCACACACCTGCCATGACACTGGTTACTATTTGCAGAAGAAAACTGTCTTCAACTGCATCATGCAAGGGCATAGAATTTAAACCAAGTCTTTTCACTCTACATCCAATACATTTTCAACTCCAGTGCACGACACTCAGCAGACTCAAAAGCCAGTAAGTGTCTGTTAAGGGAATAAAAAGACATCTAAAATGGTTCCTTTCCTTGCATTTGTAACTCAACAGAAAGACTTAACAATTCATACCACCTAGAGATTTCCATCCATCTTTTTGCCTTCAAATATATGAAGAAAGACCAAGTTACACCTCTCTGAAACTCAACCCAAGTTTAAGTTTATCCAGCCTGTTACCAAGAAATTTTTAAACTCCACATTCTGAGCATCCAATAATCTACCATGCCAATTTCTCAAGTTCAGCAAAATGTAAGGTATAACTGATAGGCATTTCAGTTTCAGAGCAATACTGACCCAGAATGTTTATTTAGATAACTTCTGAAGTTTCAACACCCCTCTCCCCTCAAAATGCCCACAGGCACATATTTCAAAGTAAACACCAGGAAATTCTACCCAAAACAAATGCAGAAACTTTTCACTTTATATGCTATAAACAAAATTTCCTTAAGAGAACATCAAGAATGCAAACCTTATTATATAACTTACATTAGCTAGTAAGAATTTTAAATGAGAAAAGAACTTAATTTTTTTTCTAGAGAAAATGAGAAACACTCATGATTGATGAGATAAATAAGTGAAATAAAAGTATCTATGTGACATGCATGGAAAAAGCTGCAGCCACATTCAAATCTTCACCAAGCAATTTAGGCAGGTGAGAGCCAATGCGACAGGACCAAGGCAGCTAAAAACAAAAAAACAGCAGTGAGAAGCAGGCCTAAGAATGAGGAAATATGATGTTGTGGCCTTGAATCCTAGAGGTAAACTCCCCCTTGACACATCAGTGACTTCTGTATGACACAAAGGGAAAGTGAGTCATGTTATAGAAAGCTTAAATGACATTCACCCTTTTCTGCTGGAGAAAGGAAAGAAATACTACTTTGGAAACTTTTCTACAATATCATTTGGTTTTATTTTGTTCCTGGAAATTTTGCAGCTAAGAGGGAAAGGAATCCTTTTGATCTTGATACTTTCTCTGCATGATCATTTCACTGCTAATACCTTAGTACTAGGTGACCATGTGACTGTGCATTCTGTAGAAAAGTATCTGGGGAAAGTGCTGCAGCGTAGTACAATTATAGGAAAA
This sequence comes from Peromyscus californicus insignis, assembly GCF_007827085.1. Lineage (NCBI taxonomy): Eukaryota > Metazoa > Chordata > Mammalia > Rodentia > Cricetidae > Peromyscus > Peromyscus californicus. Next base: position 138,971,031 of record NW_026294606.1, on the reverse strand, counting down.
TCCTTCAGCTTTTGTGGCCAGCAAGCCAAAGGTTCATTATAAGAACCAGTCCTACACCAGCCACTGTCTTTCATGGCTACCAAAGCTACAATGCTGATTACTACTAACAACTACCATTATCTTTCTTGGAAAAATACGATCTTACTTGTGTCTAGGGTAAAGAATATACACACACAAAACACACACACACACACACACACACACACACACACACACACACACACACACACACATATATCTTACTTGTTCCATGCCTACTACATGCTAAGACAGGCTCTTAATATGTCACCTCATTTATTTATCACCTCAATATCAATAGGCAGGCTTGATTACCTGACTGAAGGAAAGCTGCCTACTATAGTTTGAAAGTCTAAACTCCTGTTGAAACTTAATGGCCACTGTAGTAGAATTCAGTTGCCAGGCGCTCTACTTGTCTTGCTGTATGCTGCAAAGATGTGTTTCTCTGATTGGTTAATAAATAAAGCTGCATTGGCCTATGGCAGGGCAGGCTGGAGCCAGGTGGGAAAATCAAGAGAGACAGTGAGAGGAGAAAGGAGAGTGGAGAGACGCCAAACCACCATCCAAGGAGCAACATGTAATGGGACACGGGTAAAGCCACAGAACACATAGAACACATGGCAATACACAGATTAATAGTTATGGGTTGAGTTAAGTTATAAGAGATAAGCTAGTAAGAAGCCTGAGCCATAGTCCATATAATTCACAATTAATACTAAGCCCCGGAGTGATTATTTTATAAGTGGCTGCAGACCGCAGGACTGAGAGGGACCAGAGAAACACTGGACCATGGGAATGGGTAGGACTGGAGAAACTTACAGCTACAACCACCTCTCTATCCCTTCCCTAAGTAATATTTTCAAGTTCTTAGGAAAGAGAAGGTATAATTCCTTTTCTCCAAGATATTCAAGAACTTTTCTAAAACTCCACCCATAAGGACTAAAGAGAAAGACAGGAGAGACAGCTCAGTTTGTACAGTGCTTGCCTCACAAGCATAATGAGCCTCATTTGGATCCCTAGTACCCAAATAATGAAAAGGAGAAGGAGGTGGTAGTGGTGATGGTAGTAGTTGGGAATCCTAGCTTATGCGTTTTGTAATCACAGTACTAGGGGGCAGAGACAGGTGGATCTAAGTAGCTTACTAATAAATCCATCTAGCTGAATTGGCAAGATCCAGGTCTAGTGACAGACTTTGCTGGAAGGGGAAAGGGACAACCACAGAGAGAGGAAGGGAAAGAAGAGGAAAGGAGAAGGGGAGTGGGAAGGAAGTAGGGAAAAGCTTGGAGAGACAATGACAAAACATCCCGCCTAAGCCAAGCACAGTCTCCTTTAATAACCATGAACAGTTTGGCACCAAAAGAACCCAAGATGTTGAAGGTGGCCTGAGAAGACTGAAACCATTGTTCAGGGATGGATCATGCTACTTTGTAGTGCCAGGAATATTGATGAGCTGTATACACAGGCATTTCAGAGATCAGTATTCAATATGGCATTGTTATTCCCATTATCAACTCAAACAAGGGCCGGAAAATATACTCTAAAACTAACATCAGTCCTCCTCATCACCTGGGATCACTACAGTGCTGTAATGTTAAAAATATGAGAAAGAAGAGGACACAGCTAAAATTCTACAGCTGATAGAGGAGACCAGGCTTCAAGCAGAAAAGATAAAGTTAGTCTCAGCTGCCACCTAATATATGTGATATTCACCAAGATTAAGTTAAAGAAAACCCTCTGAAACAGGGAGATATGGCTTCTATCTATTTACAACAGGATTTAAGTTGGTTCTCTTTATTAAATTATCAGTGTAGGAAATAAGTGGCTTAAGTGAACAGCTGCCACCTTCAAACCTGAAACAAGCTGAGGCCAGGAGTGAGGTCCTCTGCCCTTAATGGCTTAGTGGATAAGAGCACTTGCTGGGAAAGCAAAAGGATCCAAGTTCAAAGCCCCAGTACCCAGCTGTATGTGTTGGTAACCCCAACATTAGGGAGATAGAGACAACTGGTCTCTCTGTATCATCCTAGTGACCTCACTTTCAGCCTAGGTAAAACAGGAGGTTCAGGAACAGACTCTGTCTCAAAAGATAGAGTGCAAAGTAACAAGAGACACCCAGCATCCTCCTCCGGCCCTTCACCCACACATACACTGTGCATACACCACACACCCACAAGGCCCACAAAAAGATCAGTTCTTAGACCAGAATAGTGATGGCCACTGCATTTTCAGTGTCCCTTTAGCCCTACCCCAGACACAAGGCAAGCCCTTCTCCCTGGCCACAGCCTGCTCAAGGATTTCTGCTAATTCACAAACTGTGTTTAGATAACTTTGTCTCAGTATAGCCCTGTGCCTGAAAGGAGGCAGGCCCAATCCTTATTCTTAAGACTATCTTTTCATTACTTCATTGTCCCAGTCATACAAATGGGGGAAAAGGATGAGAGTCACTTACTTTCATGAAAATGGACCTAAAAATAAAGAAATCAAATGAAGGAATTGGCAACAGTGGCTTTCTTCTTTCCTTTCTCTGCATGGGAATGTATTTCATTTTCCTTTTTTTTTTTAAGGCCTGTCTCTCTGTACTACAACATGAGGGAAAATTAAGTTTATTACTGCTGAGGCAAAAACAGGACTCCTTTACTATAAGGCTGTGAACCTGAAGAAGACATATTTATGTTTGATGAAATGCCCACTCCTTATTTAAAGATGCAGAAGCTTTTAGGATCCACTTGATGTCTATATATATATAACTCATGAATAATTTGAAAATGTTGATGAAGACTGAGCTGTCTTTTCCCAAATGCTAGATCTCAAAAAAGTGGTAGCTCAGTTGGATTTGGGAAGGTGGGGAGAGGTGAAAAATTGGGTATCAGCCACCTCAGCTATTCAGAAGCCTCAGTCTGGGACATAGAGGACTGCAGCTACAAACATTGTACACTTAGCCACAATTGCTCTCAGAATTGAGAAGCAGTGAAAGGTCAGAGGAGCCAGTTAAGACACAGATCAGAATTTCAAGTCTGTGTGGCTTGGGCAAGTTCATAAAATCTCTTAACTCAGTTTCCTCATCTGCCCACCAACTACAGACCCAACTGTGCAATGTGGGACAACTCAAGAGCAAGTGAGAACACTAACTACATGAAGTGAGGCCAAAATACACAAGAGGCTGGCCAAAGACAACACAAGCCCTACCTGCCTCAAGGTGACAGGGGACTCTGGGACTAGTAATAGCTTTTGCTCATCCTATTCTAAAAAAACTAGTCTTTTACAAGGTCTGAATCTTTGCAAACTGCATAATTTCTGACAGAAATCGCTTAATCCTAAATGTAGCATGAATCTTAAAAGTTCTTATTAATAAAATCAAACCTGAGCCAGGTATTGGGGTGAACGCTAGAAGATCAGAGAGACAGAACAGGCCACAGCCACCTCACCTCATCAGTTCCTCAGCTGATCCTGTTTCCTCAGACTGGAAGCCTCTGAGTCCTCATCAAGAATGAGTCTCTGCTGCTCCAAAGCCTGAAACCTTAACCAGCTAAAAGCTTCTAGTTTCTGGTCTTCACACCTTATATATCTTTCTGTTTTTGCCATCAATCCCTGGGATTAAAGGCTCACTTCTTGAGATTAAAGGCGTGTGTCACCATGCCTAGCTGTTTCCAATGTGGCCTTGAACTCACAGAGATCCAGAGGGATTTCTACCTCTGGAATGCTAGGATTAAAGGTGTGAGTGCCACCATTTTCTAGCCTTTGTATCTAGTGGCTGTTCTGTCTCTGACCCCAGATAAGTTTATTAGGGTGTGCAATATTTTGAGAAACACAATACCACCACACCTAAACCTCAATATCTTCACCTAAGAAGTAAATAAGTAACAGAGCCAAACTGCAGGGCTGCTGAAAGCTCATCACAGAATGACTTCAGCACTTAGTATGGAATACAATGCATGGTGGACCATCAATACTTCATCCCTTACCCATAACCCACCATTATCAAGGCTATGCACTAAATTTACACACAGTTAACCAATTTGATCACCACAGTAACCACAGCTACATAAGCATTAAATGACATACTTATATGGAGTTTTTGTTTTGTTTTTTCTATTTTTCTTTTATTAAAAAACAGGTTTTCTTTCATACAATATACTCTGATTATGGTTTCCCCTCCCCCAACTCCACCCAGATACTGCCCCAACTCCCCTCTCATCCAAATCCATACCGTTTCTTTCTCTCTCCTTGGAAAACAGGCATCTAAAAAATAATAATGAAATAAAACAATAACAAACCAACCAGAATTGGACAAAACAAGCAGAAGAAAAAGAATCAAAGAAAAAACACAAGAAACACATATAGATTCAGAGACTCACACTTTCACACACATAGAAATTCCATAAAAACACAAAACTAGAAACCATAACATACACCCAAAGGACCTGTGAAGTTTAAATAAAAAAAAAAAAAGAGCCTGTACAAACAATTATGAGGCAAAGAACCTACAAAAATGACCCTGCATTGGCCATCTACTACTGGGCATGGGGCCTGCCCAGTGAGTTTGTATACCCAGTGAGACTCCATTGAAGAAAACTAAATTTTCATTTACAAGAAGCTATCAATTGGAGATAGTTTCTGGGTTAGGGATGGAGGCTTATGTCTGCTTCTCCTCTCAGTGCTGGAACTCTATCTGGTCACATTCTTTGTGAGTTCATATGTATATCAGTACCTACTGTATTTAGAAGGTCTTGTGTCCTTGGTATTCTCCATTCCCTCTAGCTCTTAAATTCTTTCTGCCTTCCCATCCACAGGGTTCTCAGAACTCGGTGGGGCAAGGGACGATTTGATGGAGATATCTCATTTAGGATTGAGTATTGCATGGTCTCTCATTCTCTGCACATAGTCTGACTGTGAGTCTCTGTATTTGTTCCCATCTACTGCAGGAGGAAACTTCTCTGATAAAGGCTGAGCAAGGCACTGATTTATGATGTTCCTTTATCATAACAGTATTTAGTCCCTGGTCTATCTAATCTCAGGTTCTTGGCTACCAGAGTAGTGTTGGGGATGGGTTCCCTATCATAGAGTGGTCCTTAAATCCAGTCAGATACTGATTGTTCATTCCCACAAGCTTTGTGCAACTACTGGCCTAGTGCATCTTGCAGGCAGGTCATCTTTGTACCTCTAAGGATTTGTAGCTGCACTGCTGTTTACCTTTCTGCTTTGGTAGTGTGTAGAGTATCATTCAGTATCATGAACATAGTCAATAGGGGTGAAGGCTTTAGGTAGGCACCAAATCAACTTCTTGTTCATTGAGTTTTGTAGGTGTTGTTTTCAGCAATAAGGCCTTACCATCAGTTTGTGGACAGTAACCAATAGCCTTGGCTATCTGAGGGTTCCCATGGGGTCCCTTTGGCCAACAACTCAATTTGATATAACTCAAGCCCAGAACTGGAAACTTCATTTGAGAATAAGAAATGTCTCCATCTCCCCTGTTAGCTGACAATTCCATTTAGATCTCCTTCACACATGTATATTTTAGAAGTTTCTATTATATTAGGTTTAATATATATATATATATATATATATATATATATATATATGGAGAGAGAGAGAGAGAGAGAGAGAGAGAGAGAGAGAGAGAGAGAGAGAGAGAGAGAAATAGATATATAGATACATATTATTGATTCTTTGGGAATTTCACATCATGTATCCCAATCCAGCTCACCTTCCGGTCCCTCCATATCCTCCCCTCATCCCTGCAGCATCTCCCAAAAGAAAATCAATTAAAAATAAAACAAAACAAACAAAAAACCACCTTGTTCCTCTTGTCCTTCCAACACCTCTTCATTCATCCTAGTGACATTGGGTGCTTTAGTGTGTCACACAGTAAACCCTTTTGTCCAATCAGCGCCACCCACAAAATGTTCATTGAAATGAGTCATTGGTCTGGTTCAAGGCCTCTGGCACATCATCATCACTGTACTCTCATTGAAACTCCACTTGGATATCCTGCCCATATTAGGTTTCTACATGACCCCTCAAATGACCCTTAATTTTAGTTGTCCCTTCTTATATTTCCTCTCCCACTCCCCAATTACTTCCCTTTGCTGGTTTAAAAGACTAGGAGTCAGGAGTCTCCCTAGGAAGGAGAAATAGAATACATAGCTATGGATGGACTAGTGTGGAGATTTGAAACAGGAATACGTGAAGTTTTTGAAAAATGGTTTCAAGGAAAAAAGAAAAAAAAAACCTCACCTTACTGGGAACATTTTGCAAGGCTGATTAACTGATGAGAATTTCAATGATTGTAAACAGGTTCAGATGTTGCATGTCCAGAGTCTAATTACAATTATCTGGACTATCCTTGCACCCTTTAATAGACATTCCTTGCCCACCTCTGTTTCTTTAATATCCTTGTGACTAACAGGTAAAACCTTTTGATGTATTAACAGACCACTAGCTTCCTTGTGTCAAAAGGTAAGAATGCTCCACCAGACAACATCTGAGGCCTATAGTGGAGAATATTCTGTGTTGCTGTACCTACCTACCTGATGTTTCTATCAATATGTTAAAGTGCCTTGATTTATTACCTTGTTTTCTTTTTATTAATAAAAACTTCATAAAACTGCTGACATGGTGGAAATGGGATTTGGAGTTAACTGAAGCTGTGTTCCTGGGACACAGTCACTGACATATGGCTCTAGAATAAATCCTGTCTTATCCCCTCTGAGGTGAGAATTGTGTTTTTATGTCGCTAACTTTTATAAAACAGAAAGTGTGTGTGTGTGTGTGTGTGTGTGTGTGTGTGTGTGTGTGTGTGTGTGTGTGTGTAAGATGTAGTGGTTAAAAATATAGAAACTGGAGGAAGAGACTGTCTGGGTTCAAATTCTCACTCTGCTCATTCTTGGTTGTATGATTGCGTCAATCAGTTGCCATCTCTGGGCCTTGATTTCTTCCTGTATAAATTGAAACAATAACTATATATACTTCACAAGGATTCTGTGAATTTAGTAACTTAATTTATATTTATGAGAATATATTCTGTTCCAGTACGACAAAGGTATTCACTTATATACACATGTACAAGAATGAACTATTTCATTCACTAAGAGTTGGTTTCAATGATGACTAGAATGTTGAAGGGCAAGGATCCAGAAGATCAGAAGAGGTGGAGATAAGACAGAACCCTGGGGTAAGAGAGGGAAAAGGACATCCCCTAACCTTAACCCATTCCTACCAGAGGACACCAGACACACAGACTAAAGAAACTGATGTCTCTAGAGCCACTTCAAGACACAGACTATAAGGGGAAAGGGAAGCCCCCCACCACCAAAAAAAAAAAAAAAAAGAAACAGGAATAAAGTAAGAACTCATGTAAGAAAGGAAAAAGAAACCTATAAAATATAAATCAAAGGCATCAAGGAGTCAGGGACATTGGTTTTTAAGTGAAATCATAACAGCAAAAGAACATAACCATAGAAACAGAAAATAGAAACGTCCCTCTTGTGAAAGAGCCTGGAAAATTGCCAAGAAAACAGAGACAAGTGGGAGAGGAGGGCACACTGCTCCCATCAAGAAGATGAGAAGCAGTGCTGAGACTCAGCTCACAGGCATCTCCAATGGCAATAATTAAAGGCGGTGGAGTCTACAGAAAGCATCAGAGGAAGAAGTGAAAGTAGATGTGGAAGTGGGTAGATCAGCAGGTAGCAAAGTTCAAAGTAAACCCCAAATAAGAAGGGAGAGAAGAAAGAGAACAATAGAGCCCATGCAGCCATGTCATTCACCACCCCCAAGCCTGCTATGGTCACAAAATCACAGCTCTGCCTTTCTTTCCCTGGCTCCAGGTGACATTAAAGAGGACAGTACTACTGTTGGCTTTCTTACCAATGAGCACTGTCTCCAACTTCCTTTTCCAAAAAGACCACAATTCTCAGTAGTCAGGATTTTAGAAATTACATGACCCTGTGAATGCAGTAAACTTATACCATCAGTACCATCAAAGTCTCCAGCCTCCACCATTGATTCAGGGGGCTGTATCTGAGCTATTCCAATTAAGATCAGAGCTGAAGATGGCTAACAGATGAGAAGCACACTGGAGAGAAAAAAATAACCAGGAAACTGCAAGATCAAAAGTAGAGCCTCACTCGGCCCCATCTGAGGTCAGTTCCACTGCTGGAGATCCCAATTAAAACAAACTTCCAGCACATTTCATAAATGCCAAAGCCAGTCTGCTCCTGACCAACTTAAGATATATTCTGACACCAGGACTCCAGGTCCAGGACCTTCCCTTCCCATGGGTTGTACTAAACACACACACACACACACACACACACACACACACACACACACACACAACTGACAAGCTAGGTGTGGTGGCTCCTGACTATAATCTTGTAACTCCCAAGGCTGAAACAATTGACCTGAGTCGGAGACTAGCCTGAGCTACAGTGAGAAACATCATCTCAAAAATAAATAAATAAATAAACTGATGAGTTTATTTACTTCCCTAATTTACAATCATGATTCTAGAAAAGGTACTCACACCCTATTCTAACCTCAATTTAGTATGTTTACCTACAAAATAGGGACTATACACTCAATCTTAATCCTTCATGTGTTGCACTACTTACATAGAAGAAGACTTGTTTATTAAAAAAGGAACAACTACTTGGAAATGCCTGAAATTTAGTTCAAAGGTGGTACATACAACAGGCACACTACTTTGACCTCAAAATGAATCTGTATATCTTAAAATAAAAAATCAGCACTGCCGGAGAGATGGCTTAGTGATTATGAGCACTACCTGTTCTTCCAAAAGACAATGCTGGTTTGGTTCCCAGCACCCACATGGCACTTCACAACCATCTGTAACTCCAGACATGATGCCTCCTTCTGACCGCCAAGGGAACCAGGCATGCATGTAGTATACAGACATACACATAAAATAATAATTAAGGGGAGTGGGAGTGGAAAGGAAAACAGTGATCTTACAAGCACCTCACTAGTTTGCAAGAAGTGATGGAAGGAGTAGCCCCAAAATGTTCAACAGGTATCAACCAGCATATGACAAACAAAAGATGCCAATCTCCCTCCTTTCCTCCATTCTCTACATTCTCTACATAGCTTTTCTCCCCATTCAGATATGCTCCAACTGACTTTGCTGCTACAACACAGGCTGTGGGAGCTTCACAAAATTTTCTAAGGTCTAATTTGAAGGAGATAATATCACCATTCAGATCCCTGCCACTCTAAGCTGCTTTATACAGCAGATCACTAGTGTAGACACACCACCTCTTCTTCAATAATTTACCTGAGGAAAGATGTTTGTGTTCCAATTTTTTTTTTTTTTTTTTTTTGGTTTTTCGAGACAGGGTTTCTCTGTGTAGCTTTGCGCCTTTCCTGGAACTCACTTGGTAGTCCAGGCTGGCCTCGAACTCACAGAGATCCACCTGGCTCTGCCTCCCGAGTGCTGGGATTAAAGGCGTGCGCCACCACCGCCCGGCCCGTGTTCCAATTTTAAGCTACAAATATAAGTCCCCATAAAGAGGTATAAATAGGTATTTATGTAGACATAAATTTCTTTCTTCCAGGATAAATGCCCAGTACTGTAACTGCCATATCATATGGTAAATAACCTTAAAGGTTTGTCATACAGATGTCCAACATGGTTTTTGCATCTTCCCAAAACATGCCATTACTGTGCATTCTCATCATCATCAAGTAGTCCCAGTACTTTCATCTGTAAGAATTCTATTGAAGGTGCCGGAGAGCTCTTTCCAGATTATATTGTATTTCCCACAATCCCTGAGCAAGTTTAAACATGCTTGTTTGTAATCTACATATTTTCTCTCCTTTTACCCATTTTCTAACTGCACTGTTTGGTTACTTATTGTTGAATTTGGAAAGACTTTACATATTCTGAAAAGCAGTCTTCTACCAAGTATGTGACTTATATCATTCATATGTGATTTCTAGCTAGCTGTAGCTTATTTTTTCACCATCTTAACAGAATCAAAGCAGTGTAATATACTATTTGTAAGTTCAGTCTATCCATTTTTGGCTTGGTAATTCACTAAGAAAACTCAAAGACATAGCATATAGCTAGTCATGGCTATGACTAATTATGGCAAAATGACAAGCAGTGTCTGCAAAGGAAAACAATGTGTAAGGTTAGGTTAAGAGGAAAGGGGGTTCAGTCAAGAGTCCTCCCCAGTAGAGTCACACAAGATAGACTTAATTCCTCCAGCAGTCAATGGTGACACATGTGAAAACATGTCTATCACTGATACTCATGGGTAAACAGAGGACTGGAAAGGTAATCCTCTTTTATTGACATATGGCAAGTTTGCAGACTCCAGAAGTGAACAGAATAGGCAAAGTAAGCCAGTCATATGAGCTCTGAGAACAGTTCAAATTGCCAGAAGATGGCCTCAATCTTGTTCACACCTCTTCTTGAAGACAGAAGTCAGGACACTACACTATGTGTGAGGTACAACAGGATACATCCAAATGGATTAAGCGCAGAACAGTCCTGTGGGTATTCTTTTGTCCATTCCAATAATGCTTTCTCAGTTCATAGCAGCTTTAGTTTTCACTTTGTGAACTGTCTTGGGAGGTTTTTTTCTATCCAAATGTGATAAATCTCCCAACTTCTGAAGGAAGACCCTATCTCAACTAATCAATGCATATAATGTACAAACATCTTTGGTTCAAACTATGAGTCAATAATAAAATAATGAATCACATTTTTCCATATTAGTCTCCAGACTCAGAGGGCAAGGACTATTTACCCTGTCATTTCACAAATGTGTACTTGGCACCTTCTGAAAACTAGATGATGTGTTGGTCAGTTTTCTGGTACTTTAATGAAATATTTGATATAATGTAAAAAAGAGAGATGGTTTGTCTTCACTTACAGCTATGGTGGTTTCAGTATATGATCAATTGGATTCACTGCTTTGGGTCTACAGTGGGGCAGCATGCCATTGTGGACGCATGTGGTAGAAGAAGCTACTTACCTCATGAAGTCCTGAAAACAAATGAAAAAGGGGGCAGAGTCCCAACAGTCCCCTTTAAGAGCGAACTCCCAATAACACAACTTATTCTCACTAGGTCCCATCTCCTGAAGTCCCCATCAACTCTCAATCATGGGCTAAAGGTCACTTGCCCCATGGATCTCTGGTGGACACTTATCCAAACCATAGTACTTGAGATACATTTAAGAAAAGTATAACTACCAGACCTCAGGGCCTAGCTCACTGCTGCTTTGTACAGTAAAAACTTTACAAGCACATACACCCCTAAGTAACACCTCCCATGAAGCAAGTCACATGTCTGTGTATTTGAGCAAACTACCTTATTTTCACCAGGATGCAAGACTGAAGATCTATGTTTAAATTTTCCAAATCTCAATTTAAGAGACTGACTCAGAGAGTTAAGTCTCTGCTGTAGAAACATAAGAACTTGAGTTTGTATTCCAAGTATCATGTAAAAGACAGGCATAGCAGCATATATTTGTAACCCTAGTACTGGTTGGAGGACAGAGATAGGTAAATCTCATGGGTTGCTAGCCATCAAGTCTAACTGAACCAGCAAGCTCTGGTTCAATGAGAGACTGCATCTCAAAAAATTAAGGTAGAGAGTAATAGAGAAAGATTCTTGAAGCCGACCTCTGAACTGAACTGTGCACCCATGCACCCACACACAAGCACACGTGCACACACAATTTTTATAAGTAATTAAACTAACCATATTGTTCTGCACATCACTTGGGTTTTATTTCTCTAGATACATACAGAATACAGTCAAATTCAGAGTAATCCCTTCCACATGTACACTTCCTTCAGCTGATTTCATCAGGCTCATGATCATTGGTGTCAATTAAATGTTGGCAACCCCACAATCTGTATCACATATCCTCACCTTGTTCCAGAGCTGCTGGCTTATGTACAGTTCCCCAGCCCAATACATTCATTTGGATATGTCTAAAAACCACCACTAACTCAATAAGACTGAAACCAAAAACCTAATGTCTTCTTGCAAGCCATTTATTCTGGGAGAAGGACATCAGAAGAACATCAGCAATCCTCCTCATTAACATAAATGGGATGCTGATGTCCCCCCAACCCCATCCCAACACCTACTTTTAGCATCTTAAATAACAAACCTTCCTTTTTGACTCCTTTTTCTGTTAGTCTCCATATTTTACAGTACCAACAAGCACTGCTGAATTTACCTGAAAACATGCTGGTGATGTGATGATTTCCCACTGTTTTCATTCATTCATTCATTCATTCATTCATTCATTCATTTATTCATTTTGCCAGTGTTCTTGTAATCCAAAGCACTAGCATGTCCTGCCTGAGTTACTATCCTATCCTTGATTCCTAATGAATATCACATATTCTATAGTCCCTTCTCAAATTAATAAAAAAAAAAAGGACTGTTTTGAAAAGCGTACAACATTCCTCTCCTCTGCTTGTCCTCCACACAGCTTCTAATAGTTCTCCCTCAAATAAAAACCTCATCCAGAACTTTCTCTTCAGTAGGCTCGTAGCAGCATGACTAGCATTCTGTCCTATCGGAGTAGTTAAAACCCTATGGCCACAGGCTTTTCTAAAGCTATGCAGTCAAAAGGTTGTGCCTTGCTGAAGTTTCTTTCTGGTATTTGGACAAAAGCACCTTAGGACTGGAAGCAACACTATCTCTTTTTATTCCCACTCACCTCCAAACAGACTGGACACACCCTACTCTCACAGTCACCACCTTTGGGTCTCATGTGTCTCCTTGCAGGTCCTCATCTAAATGATAATCCACCATTTTGCCTGGTGGTACAGGACTGTAACCCCAGCTTCGGCAAGAAGATCAGATCTTCTGGATGGCAGAGCAGGTTCAAGGCTAGCATGGGCAATTTAGTAGGACTCTACCTCAAAATAAAAAGCAAAAACATGGTTTGGAGATATAGCTTAGTGATAGAGAGCTTGTCTGGCAGGTAAAAGGGCTTGGATTCCCGAGCACTGGAGGGAAAAACAAAAAGTCCAATATTGTGAATAGCACGACTCAATCCCTGCACTTCCAATTTTTTTCACTATTAATGTGAACTTCAGCTCCTGTCTATCTCCCTTCACTGGAATGTTTTGCTATTTTAAAAATAAATTAATGTGAAAGTCCCAGAAACTAAAGTCTTGAAAAAAGCAAAGAGATACATGGTGTACTCACAGTGCTGTGCAATCACATCCATTCAATTCCTCATTTTTCTACTGCCACAAAATAAAACCACCTAATAGATGCTATCCATTCTTTCTCTCTCACTCACCCACAGCCTTCCAAGGACAAATCAGCTTCTGTAGATTCACTTACTCTGAACATATCTTACAAATGATATATACAGATACAGCCTTTTGTATCTGTCTTCTTTCATAGTCCCTTCCTAGAATTTAGATTATGACAATAGTCTATTTTCATTCATCACCACAATTCCAGTTTCTAAGATTAATGCCTGACCAAAATAAACACCACATGTGTGGGTGGGTGTATGAGTGAGTACATAGGAGGATGATCAGATGGATGAATGTTTGGATAGATGAATGAATAGCATGAATGATGAAGATTGGGTGAATTGATGGATGTATACAGGCAATACATTACTCAGAAGGAAGAAAGAAAAACAAGAGAAGACAAAGAGGACTTACATAAGGTCCACTTGGAAAGTTGGGAGAACCAGACAGAGAAATCAAAAGCAGAAGTGCCTAAGGTAAGCTGTGCTATAGAACCATGATGGCCCAGTGTCACCAGACAGCTGATCTGCAGGGAAGACTGCATCTTACAAGTCAACCTGTACATTTCAAAAGCTACACTTGCAGAAACTTGAGCAGCAACACCTCTTCAGTCACCTATGGGAAGAAAACGAACAGATCCTTGAACACATTCCAGAAACATGACTGCAACATTATATCAAAATTGCCTGCAGTGCAACATCTCCCAACTATACACTCTTTGAAAACAGAACAAGAGCTTATTTACCTTTAGGCCCAGCAACCTGGGCAACTGCCAAGCCTGAGCAGGTTGTCAGGACTGATAGCAGAGCTGTTCATAGGGAAACAATGAGAACCAGCACTAGCTATTTCTTTCTTGTGCTTTCAAACATGTGACTTCCAGAAGAGCATGAATGGAAATTGGCTGCAGCAACATTATAAAGCCCTTGGAGACAGCATGCCTGAACCCAAACCCTAGCAGTGACCCCTCAAGCTTAACTTCTTTCTGCAAGCTCAGTTTCATTAAGAATTCAGTAAGCATTGGTATTCATAACCAGGCCTTCATATTTTTTTTAAAGACTAATTTTTAAAGAAGTCTTCATGTCACAGAAAATAAAGAAAGATGCAAATTTCCCATATATTCCTTGCCCTTATATGTACATGGCCTGCCCCATTTTCAACATCTCCTATCCAAGAAACATGTATCATAACTGGCAAATCCATACTCATATCATCACTCCCAAGCACATGTTAAGGTTCACCCTTGATTTAGTTTTAACAAATGCATAGTGAGACATGTCTACCATTATGTCAGAGAGAGTTGTTTCACTGTCCTAAAATCCTGTGTTCAGCCAATTCATCTTTTTCTCAACTTTAACCTCTGGCAACTACTGTCTTTTTATTGTGGCCATATTTGCCTTTGCCAGAGTATCAATTAAAACGCAGTTTTCAGCAGTTGAGATTGGCATCTGTCACTTGATAATAGATCTGCATTATATGGCCTGACTGATGATTTACTTATCCTATTCTCTACATGTGTCAGACTATTTGTCACACATCCTCTGAAGGACATCTTGGCTCTCTCCAAGTGTGGAATCTGATGAGGCTCATCTAGTAGAGAAGATGGCAGTTACAGGAGGCTGGGATACAAAGAATTGAGCAATGCAGGGCAGAAGAAACCTACGCAAGTGAAAGGAGAAGAATATATTTCAAGAGATCTACTATAAAGCAGAACAATGGTTGATGACACACTGTATTCTTAAAAGGATGTTAACAAAGTAAATGTTATGTATTATCGCATCAAATAATGATGATGATGTAAGGCAATATATTTGTTAAGGGACTACATTGAAGCAGCCTATAATACATATACACCACAAAACATTAATGGCACATGTAATTTATCTGTTAATCTAAAAAATAAATTTGTTTTCTAAAACACATGAAAATTAAATAATAAATAAAATCTCAAGATCAGTTCCTCAGTTCCACTGACCACATTTCACTCAATAGTCTCATGAAGGAAACGGTCTGCACCAGAGAATAGACACATCAATTCATTATCCAATACCAAATGATTAGCCCTAATACATACAAGGAACATTATATGGACTGAGCAAGTTGTATTTGTAGAGATGTGTGTGTGTGTATATATACACACACACACATATATATATGTATATACATACACACATACATACACACATATATATACATACATACACACATATACATATATGCATGTAATAATAATGAAAAAAGTTTAAATTTTTTGGAAGAGTGTAAGGAGAGGTATATAGGAGAGTTTGGAAGGAGGAAAGGGGAGGGGGAAGTGATGTAATATATTAATCTCAAAAAAATAAAAGAAGTAACAAAAATTAGTTTCATGACAGTGTGGCTACTATACAGGAGGGTAGAGATAAGGCCTACCATAGGCTACCTACAAAAGGCAGGAAACCTCTCACTCTAAATGAAATCTGCATTGCAAAAAAGGAACCAAAAGCCAACAGTGATTGCAACAAAATCACAATGCTTTCCAATGTGTGTATGTTACTGACTCCTCCCCAATCCTATATGCTAAGAATTGCTGTGCTTATGTCGCAAGTAAAGAGACTGGGGCGGAGAGGATTTAACTTGACCACATTTCCACAGCTAATATGTGAGGGTAAAGATTTACCAGGGACATAGTGAATCTAAGACCCTGTGATAATATTCTCTTATCCTTAGATAAAATCTCCCTATGGATTACATAGAACCAGATTATAAGGACAGAGACATGTACAAGCAAGCCATAAGATGGTGGTTCCCCATTATTCACAATGACATACAGTAAGAAGCTCTGTGGACCAGTGTGTCTCTCTCTGCCATAGTGATCTGGAGTGATCCTGACAGTAGGTGCCTAACTATGCTGCATCCAAAAAAGCAACACAGAGCAGAGCTACAAGTAACCTGAGATGACATGAAGAAGGAGATGGTGGTTATGAGGATTGTATGGTTGCAATATGTCTCTGCACCATGACCTAGCTTCCATACTGATCCACACACCTGGTTAACATGCAAGTGGAAGATGGGTAAATTTGGGGTCTAAAAACTCATGCATACCTCTGAGCCATTCCCTTTGTAGAAGGAATCCTCCAGGCTGCTCCTCAAAGTCAGTCAAAGGGCTATTATCATACTAGCTGTGGCAAAGTGTGGTTTCATTAGGATTGGTATTACTGTATATATTGCAAATAGCTCATTAAGGCAATTATCAGTCATTAGCACAGTAGCCTGAGCATCAGTACAATCACATTCATAAAGCATAATTCAGCAGAGCAAGTAAAGACATGCATGAGCTAGGCTCCCTTGTGGGGTACTCATGGCTCCAGCTGAAAAGAATCTCAGCTGTGTGATAGCTAAGACTACTGTGGAGTCCACTCATCCCCATAGCAATTCAACACCACTCACAAAGCCTGAGTCTTGAAGGATGAATAGGTATTTGATGATTAGAAGATCCTAGGCCTTACAAGGGATAAAAGGATTACCACAACTTGACAACATAGAAGAATATGCAGGGTTGAGACAGGGGAAGAAGAATGGCTTGGCAATAGTGGTAGTAAGTAGGGCTAGGGAAGGAAGCTGGGGTTGAATGTCATGTTATTTGGGTCCTTTCTAGAAGCGGGATGGCGGGGGAGGGGGGGAGTTGCTACCATAAGGCTTACATAACGATATCAGGAGCTGCTATGAACTTTACAAAACCACAGCAATGGGAAAATAATGATTGAGAAGACAAAGAAGGAGACCATGTTATAGGCTAGTTCAATCTTCCCTGTCACAGCTGATGACTGACAGAGAAGTAAAGGGTCACAGGAGATGTCAAGTAGAAAAGGCCATACCAAGTAAACGGCAAAGTAGAAAAAGGACAAAGAGAAGGCGACTCTGAGATTATGACCTAAGGTACAAAAGGATATAATTTAAAAAGATTTTTGTCAGCTATTTTGATAAACTGAATCTGGGTGGACAAATACATAGAACCTTTAACAATGTATGCTTATGGACAGTTAAAACTCAGTTCTCTTCAAACTCAAGGACACTTGATATCTAAAGCCTACGCACATGCCACAGATGGTTAGATGGAGGAGAAGGCCCATGCTAAGCGCTAGCCATACTTTGAAAGTCTCCTCTGCTTTTTCGTGCTTTTAATGTGGCATTTCACCTGCCCATAATTCATGATGGTCTCTTGGTTTTGTTTTGACAAGGCTCCTTTGGGGTGTCATATTCTTACTCATTATATCTCCCAGACCCACATATAAGCCATGCCTTTCTCTCTGCACAGTGTGGTGCATTTTCCTTCCATTCAAGTGCCCAATGAAATCCTATCTCTAAACAATAACCTAATGTACAGTCTCTATCCAGGATACACTATCACTGGAGAGGCCTCATTCCATCACATATTCATCTGTGATACAATAGGTTGTAGATTCAGATGGCACAGAGCTTGTTAACCATTGGGCCATCTATTAGATCATTGAGGACACCCCCAAGGGTACTGGCCCATTATTCCAGTCGTGAGGAGTATTCCATTCCGTAAGCAAAGTCAAGCCTCAACAGCTGTCCAGGCCAGAGGACAACATGGAGCAAGACATTTCTTCACAGTTTATTCACTCTCCAACAAATATGTACTATGCCCTGACAACATACCAGGCCCTGTGCTGGGCAATGAAGCAGAGATGAAAAGGGAACCATCTGTCTTCAAAAAGTACACAGCTTCCTCAGGGACAAAAAAAGTAAAAAGATAAATAAAACGTAAAGCTGTTTAATTTCACTGGTTCTGCTTGTGCTCTGGCTTTTTTCCAGTAGGTAACACCAAATTGGGATATAATACACACTATTCCTTCAGGATTGGCATAAGTGCTGCTGTTGACTGTACTTACCATGTTAAGTAGAGTCATTCTAAGAAATGGTGAGCATCCCCAGCCAAGGCCATCAAACAAAGCTGAGTTCTAAGAAGTATGTGTAAATACATCAGTATGTTGACACTTCTGCTCATCACTGCTAGTGAAGTACCCCAGGACCAACAACAAAACAGGTACTGACAACATTCCAAGGGAAGTCAGGTGCACCTAGCATTTGGGATCTGTTCTACCCAACAAACTGTGGATTATATAAAACAGAACCAATCATGATGACTAGCTACCTGAAAATATGGAGACATGTTGACAATCCCACATAGACACAACACTGAGAAATAACAAATACCTTTTGCTCTACCTCTGTTCTCCATGCAGGGACATAGCAGCACTTCAGGGTGTTCTGTGAAGGTGTCAAAGTAAATGCATGAATGCGTTTGTTTTTTTGAACACCAGAGGCTCAGGTACCTAAGAACTCACATTCTTTTTCATATAGACTAATGCCAGCCTTTACAAACTTTTGCACTGTATTGTTCCCTACCTCTACCTCATGGGAAAACCTCTAGTTTAAAACAAATGTCACATTTTAACAACTCAGTGAACACAGAACTAATATACAGTAGGATGGAAACAATCATTGACTGAATATTTAAATTGTCCCATTCTTGCAACAAGCCCAAAAACTGTGCATTAGTTTTCCAAACTTGTTGCCTGGCCATTAAGATAAAAATCTGAATGGTGAGTAAGTAGTAAGATAAACTAAGGCCACCATTCCAAGTTAAGTTTGCCTAACTTCTAAAATCAATACCCTTTATAGGGCTCTCATGTTATTATTTCTAATTCCAGAGTTATATTCAAAGAAGGCTGGACTGATGACCTATCAAACTATTCTGAGAGCCTCTAACAATTAAGTCATGCTTAACCTGACCTCCTGTACACAATCAGTCCCTAGAGCAAAGACACTGGGTGCCTTTCAAGCTAGCAACATACTTCCAGTGGCACCCAATGGTGCTAAACACATGTCTTAAGTCTTAACCTATTAGGATGATTAGGGCAGCTAGTTCCATGGGTCAATTTGGCTAAACTAGAGACTTCAGTAGCTTAACAAGTCAAATGGTTATTTTGTAGGTATCATTAACATACACAGTCAGCTTCAAAAAAAATGAGTGCCCTAAAACCATATCAATGAGCTTCATCCAGTCAACCAAAGGCCTCAAGAACAAAACTTGAGGTTTCTGAAAACCTTTCAGTTGTAACCCGATCAATTGCCTTCAGACTTGTCAGCCTGCTGCACTCACAAGGTAATTCTTTACAGCTTCTAAGAATATGCATGTGTGCCTGTGCATATCTACAACATCTTACTAGTTCTGTGTCTCTGGAGGACTCTGTCTGGTAGATCTAACATTCACATAATATAACTTCATGTAAACTACTCCATTTGATCCTCACAACAGTTCACGACTGAAAGCAACTGTCAAGTCTGGTGGTTCCCTAACGCATCAAAGAGACACACAGACATCAAGTCTGGGCTGTGATTTTAAACTCCGACCTCTGTATTCACTGCTGCCCAAAGTCGCCATACCCCTAATGGGAACACCAGAGAAGAAGACGAAGGAATTTGCTGACAGCTACACTTTGAGACAAGAACCAAGGAAAATGCAAACTTACAGCCTGGAGAATGGGCTAGAAGCAGCTATGTCTCTCATCCACTGTCACCTCTGTCTATGCCAAGGGCACTCTCATCTGCACCCTTATCAAGCTGTCCAGCTGTTCAACATAAATGCCAAAATCATTGTTCTTCATTAATTCCCTAGAAGCCTTCATGTAAACCTCATTAACAGGCTTGGTAATTGCTCTGTGAATATTGCCCATTTTCCAATTATGTTCCTTTCCTTGTGTCGGGAGAATGTCATCAGTGGAAATGTGTCACATTGCATTGGTCCATTTTATGACAAGTGAGTAAATGCCTGGATTTTGACAGTGGCTCCAATAAATACAAAAAAATTCTTTCATCCAACCTCCATTCTTGAGAGTTTCATGGTGTACAAAATGCACGCCCCTGACTGTCATCATTGCATCCCTGGTTCCCAGACACAGGCTCACATCTTCAGGAAAGATATTGGCCAACCAAAAAAAAAAAAAAGGAGACTTCTCATACAGACTGCAACAAGGATCTGAGCTCTGCCTTTTCTGTGAAATCCCCAGACAACACAGGAATGGGTGTTTCCAGACATGCAACAGCCTAAGCAGTGTCCTGGGTATGTTCAGCCTCTTGCTTCTGCAGAGACCCAGGAAGGTTTGTGAACAGGGAACTCTTCAGAGAGAAGCTTGAAAAGTCAGGGATTCAACAGCTAAGCCCTTTATAGATCATCATAAGCACTTCTTATGAGACTATCAACTGCTCATCAACTCCAAAAGTAGGCAATACCCTCTCCTGAGTCCAATTATCTCCAAACTTTTCCTCTTTTGCATTCAATTTTCTCATTATACGAGCACACAAAGATGTAGCCTGGTGTTCAGTTACCTGTACTGTTTCACAAACAGAACATGTCCAAGTAATGGCAGCTTATGGCCAGGCTGAGCGAGCACCCCTGTGGCCTGTGAGGAAAAGAAATGAGGAGGTAGGGAAAAAACACCTTTGAGCAATGCAGGGCAGTGTCCAGATTCTCATGATTGGTTTCATCCTAAGAAGCTACTTCAGATTACCAAAGACAACAGCCAGTATCTTTGACCACTCAGGCTGCTGCAACAAACCACCATAGCCTGGGTAATGAGAAAATAGGCATTCACTGCTCCCAGTTCTGAAGACTGAAAAGTACTAAGACTTCAGGAGGGTCTGTCAGTTTACAGATCTTCTCACTGTGTCTTCACAGGGTTAAAGGAGTGCAAGAACTCTCCAGTGTCTGCCTTCTAAGAGCTCTGATCATAATCTCAATGGCTCTTATCTATGCTTGCCTCCCAAAGGCTCCATTTCTCAACACCACTGTTACATTGGAGGTCAGAGTTTCAACACAAAAATTGGGAAGGTAAGTGAGCAACAAATTTTGAGATATCAGTAGACAGCTTGAGATACATGGACAGACAAACAGCAAAAAAGACAATGAACATGTTATTGATTCTAAGCCAAGCATGTCTGGTCTCCAATCACGCTCATGTAAGTCATCTTAAATTTTTAAAAGTTGCCGGGCGGTGGTGGCGCACGCCTTTAATCCCAGCACTTGGGAGGCAGAGGCAGGAGGATCTTTGTGAGTTCGAGGCCAGCC
Source organism: Peromyscus californicus insignis (assembly GCF_007827085.1). Lineage (NCBI taxonomy): Eukaryota > Metazoa > Chordata > Mammalia > Rodentia > Cricetidae > Peromyscus > Peromyscus californicus. The sequence continues at coordinate 138,949,632 of NW_026294606.1, read as the reverse complement.
TGATCTACAGAGCGAGATCCAGGAAAGGCGCAAAGCTACACAGAGAAACCTTGTCTCGAAAAACCAAAAAAAAATTTTTTTTTTAAAGTTCTCTAAGGAAAGTTGGTCTGATTAGACTGCTAGACTTCTCTATACACCTGTATCAAGAATCAGGTTCTTTCTCTTCAATCTGATCTCTCCCTCAGTATAACCTTTCTCTGGAGGTCTTATCCTATATATATAAATATACCTCTTATATACACAGATGTACATATGTTTATATGTATGTGTTCATGTAAGTATGATGTGTAGTCAAATATAGCTTCCTTAGACTATCTCCTCTGTTAGTCACACAAGTTTCTTCATAAAGTGGCACTTATCCTCAGCCTTGCTAAAAGGCACTGTCTCTGCATGTCCGGACACATACTCACACCTGCTCATAAAGCTGGTTTTGTCTCAAGCCTTTTGCATATATTAATTTATTTTATGTTCTCAACAGCTCCCTCAAAAGTAGGCAGTGTGGCCACTCCACTGTGAAAATCAGAAAAAAATGAAATGATCAGTTCAAAGTCCACCAACCAGAAAGTAGTCCCAGAGTCCAAGCTTCTATGCCTTGCTCTGCACTATTTGGAACCCTGTCTGGTGTTATTATTTATGGACACTTCCTTACGCTGTCTCCCTCTCTCTTTCACCTGAACTAAAGATCTCCTACAAATTTCACGGTTGGGTATCTATCTTGGGTGCTACCACCCCTGGCAGCACTTAGTCACTCATCTGTCTCTCCTTTCTAAACCAGAAAGACCCTTAGTACAGACTCAGCATTTCTGTGGCTGTGGGAACAAGCCCAATTCACAGTGCAACAGGCCTTTCAAACCATCTCAGGGTCATATAAGCAGAGACCAAACAAGACAACAGAGCAGAAGTCCAGCTGGAACTGTACTCATCTGCCTTGTCAAGCTCAGTACAGAAGAATCACACTGGCTAAACAGTTGCCTAATAAATCTGCCCCTCATGGCAGATGGACGCTCCCCGTGTTAGCATGCAGCAGCACGCCTTCTGTTCGAAATGTTTCACTGTCATTTTTATTAGTTAAGCCTTACAACTTCCTCATTGGGTCAATATTATCAAGGGGTTCAGCAGAAAGGTAGGACAAAATCATTATCCACTTAGGATAGATGGAGAAGCTGGGCGGGGGAGAGGGGCGGTAGGAATGGCAGGATGGTGAAGGCAGCTTCATTCTACGGAAGAGGGACCTTTCCAATAAAGGACTTCAGCCTCTGCCTTGTTTCACAAGACAAGACTGCTCACCCACCTCCCTTGAGTTATTAGGTGCTCCTTGCAGTCCCTTCCACAGGGCTTAGACTGTCTCTATACTACCGTGGCCATCTGGAGCTACTCTCCTGAATTTGTTCAGTTCACATATAAAGACCTCAATTCAATTTATCTGTTTACTTGTTTATAGTCCATTGTTTCAAGGGGAAGACAAATGGATCCTGTCACTCATTCCTTCTCTACAGAGCAACAGTTATTTCTGCATCTCTGTGCCTAAAACATCTGAGAGAGCAACTTAAAGAAGTAAAGCTTTATTTTGGTTCATGGTTTCAGAAGGATTTTCAGTCTATCAGGTGGGAAGCCATTGCATTGTTCCTGGCAATGGGAGCATGGACACTCCTCACATGGTGCCTGGCAGGGAGGCAGAGTGTAGGATGGAAGCAGGGTGGGCTATGATGTTCAAAGGTCTGCCCCTAACGAACTACTTCCACCATCCACTTTCTACCTTCTAAAGGCTCCAAAGTTTCAAAACAACATCTCAAGCCAGAGACCCAGAACACAACTGGTTGGGGATAATTCAGCTTCAGATCATAACAGTAATTCTTTTCTGAGTGGATAAAGGAAAAGGAAGAAGTCCTAGCAGGTGTAATAGATGAGTCCTGGCTTGGGATCAGAAAGCAGGCTACCTCCAGCCTTGTCCATGAGGAAAGCCCACAGTAGAGATATGCCACCAAAGGTCACCAAAGGTGCTGCAGCCTAAGAAAGCTGGCTTTTCGCTTTCCCTTCAGGTGTTAATCACATTCCTGTGTGGCTTAAGGGTAGCAGTACTGGCATCTACCAACCTATTCCCACAGACCCAAACAGATGGTTCATAGCACACACGTGCAAAATAAGGAAAGTTGCCTTCCCTATGCCTTTGTGTTTAATCTGATAAGATAGATCCCCAAGACCAGAAAGCCCAGAGATTTGGCCAAGGTACCCAAGGACACAGCAAAATGACAGGTCAGTCATACTTCACCCTTCAAGAACTGAGTGGTGATCTGCGTTTTAATGCTTCCATGACTAGTGCAGCTAAGGCTTCAGACTGTCCCCCATTCCTATTTCTGTTTTGCATCCCCATGCCAAAAAATGTTTCCCTGATTCCCTGAGATGTGTATGCTTGATCAATATTTTCATTAGATAATCATCCCTATACTCCAAAACAACATGGAAGACCATCTAATTGAGGAGAATGGGCTGATTGATTTCAGCAGCAGCAGAATTCCAGACATCAAACATCAGACTTTACAATGGCTCTATGGTCTTTGTATCAGAAGGTATTGGCCACAACAGCCAATTTCTGTCAGCCAGCTATCACATCTCACTTTCTTTCCTCCCTGTGGCAGTTCTCCATTGGTCTAGCACTCTACGATGTATAAGGCAGGTTGTAAAGCTGTTCCTGTGTGTAAATGTTTTGGACTTCAGTTCAGACCTTAGCTACAAGGGTTTTTTTTTGTTTGTTTGTTTTTGTTTTTGTTTTTCGAGAAGGGGTGTCTCTGTGTAGTTTTGGTGCCTGTACTGGATCTCACTGTGGACCAGGCTGGCCTCAAACTCACAGAGATCCACCTGGCTCTGCCTCCTGAGTGCTGGGATTAAAGGCATGCACCACCACCACCCAGTTTCTTTCTTTCTTTTTTTAAGACTTTTGTATTTATTATGTATACAGTGTTCTACCAGCATGTGTCCCTGCAGGCCAGAAGAGGGCATCAGATCTCATTACAGATGGCAGTGAGCCACCTTGTGGTTGCTGGGAATTGAACTCAGGACCTCTGGAAGACCAGACAGTGCTCTTAACCTCTGAGCCAACTCTCCAGCACAGCTACAAGTTCTTTATCCTCTGCTGTCCTCTATCATGCATTACAGGGATCCCTCTCTTCCAGTTGTACACAATCTGAGGCTGTTCATCCACATCAATGCTGTATCAAACCCTTGATTTTATGGTACCAATGACCATCACCTCCAATCCACCTTGGGACCAGTGCCAGCCCTTGACATCACCTAGGAGTTCAATTTCCCTGTCATTACTAATTAATTACTTCTATTAGTCCATCGCACTAAATCTACTACTTTTAATCCACATCTGCATTACCACCCTTCCACAGTTCCCATAGGGGTTAGAAAAACAACCCAAATGCAAATCTCATCTACCCTAGTGATAATCTCTGTGATCTAAGATACCTGTATACAAGGCCCTCTATGGAGAACAAAGAGCTGTTCCCAACCTCTGGGTGGGAAATGAAATATTCCACAGACTCTGAAGTTGGGCTGGTTATGTGACTATGTTCTAACCACTTTCATGTGAACTGCAATAATATGGATCCTATATGACCCGGTTGCCTACTCACGCTTTGGAGGACTAAAGACCAATATGATGATGAGGTCTCCATCAGCCTGAGTCACTAGTCACTGTGAAGCAGAGACAAGTATGCATGTTCTCAATACACCAACTCTGCAACTGTAAAGTAAATAAACTACTTTAGTCTATGCATTCTTGGGACAATAGAAAGAGACTAAGGTGGAGTTAAAAAACAAAAAACAAAAAACAAAAAAAACCTGGCTACATACACAAATGCTGTTTTTCATTAGGGAAGAGTGATAAAGTTGGCCATCTTTTCCAGTTCTCATTGTCATTATAAAAGAGAAGAAAAATGACAGCTATTGAGGGCTACTACAGGGCTAAATGAGTTAACAAGTAAGTATGGGAGCAGAGCTTGGCACTGAGTAGGCAATTACAGAAAGCCTGAATTCAGCATCCATGAACTCAACTAAAAGCAGTTCAAAAATATCCCCCAAAGAAAGAAAATTGCATCTCCACTGAAAACATAAATTTTCTTCTTGTCATTATTTCCTAAATATAATAAAGCTACTATTTACATAACAGTTATATTGAATGAGGTATCAGAAGTAACCTAGGAAGGATCATGTAGGTACAAAATACTATGCTGTTTCATATAAGGGACTCTGGCATGCAGGGATGTTGATATCTGGTAGGGGCTTGGAATCCAGGCAAGGATACAGAGGAACAACTATACTCTCTCCCAAACCCAAAACTGTGCACACCTAAAAAGTAGCAATAAAGAAAAGCCCATTCAGAAAAAGTCTTTCTGGTCAAGAGAATAGAATCTCTGGAAGAGATGTAGCATTCCAATTGGGCCAGGTAAACCACACAGCCATGGGATGGCCTTAGGAAGGTGGGTTCATTTTAATAATCCATGCAAAAGAAATGAGCAGATCATCCCTCTAAAGAGATACAGTACTTTTCCTTCCCAGAAGTCTGACTCCTCTGAGCACAGTCTCTCACAGAGCATAATCAGGCAGCTCCCTAAGTGGCCACTTTTCTGAAGTACTAAGGAAAGATAACTTTTCCTTTTCTTCTTTTTAATCTGTCTTCTCAGCATGTTTTCTGTAACACTGGACTTCCACAAATTTTAGGCTTCCTTACGTTTTCTCTAAAGCTCTCCTCTCCACCATATATCTGCTTGTCCACCATGTCTGAACTCCATGCCAGCTTAGATTGTATAGCTGGTTTGTCATTTTGTTATGTTCTCCTTCTTGTCTCCGTTCAATTTTGGGCAGCTGCTAAGATTTACAATTTTCCTTCCCTGGGGTGATTCTCTTTTGAATGCTAAAAATTGCCCTTGAATTTATATTTGAGTATTATTGAGTATATTGAGTATACATAAAGAGAGTGTATATATTATATGTTGTATATCCTGTTATAGAGGGTGTATATTAATAAGAAAATTTAAGATATGTGTGTATACACATACACACACACATCTTAAAGTACTAAGACTCCCAAAAGGGGTTCCCAATTTACCTAGTATCATCTGGTGACCACAAAGGAATTTCCTAAAACTCTAGTAACATGGAGGCTACATATTACCATTTTCTTTCTGACCCACCATGCTAGGGTGAGTATAACTATGACTAACAAACGCTTTCTTGACTGACAAAGTAATAAAGGTCCAAGAAAATGAAACAAGGGTACTTTAAAACTTTCCTTTCTAACCACCTGCAGAAAGCATAGCCAAGAGCCTGTGGAGAAGGCAAGGATACTCCAAATGACAGCTTGTTCTCTCCCTATTCCTCTGGCTTGTTTGCTGCTCCAGGAGGCCATGTTTCTCACAACACAGAGATGTGATGGGTGTGTGTGTATGTATATATGCTTATATTAAAGGAATTGAATTCATTACTGGAAATTCTAAGCAATCATGAACACAATGAGCCAAAAAAAAAAAAAAAAAGGAGAAATGGGATTATAAAGCCTGCAATAAGTCCAAGTACTTTAAAATGGCATTGTGAATGAAAGGGAAAAGTATAAACAGCAAGGCATCAATTACCCACGGCGCATTTAAGTCACTTTTTTAGTTACAGAAGGCTTGCTGTTTTGCTTGCTAAAACAGTTTTAATAAAGTGAAAAGATACTCCCATGATCCTGTACTGTATATAATAAATCTAGTCTATGTTTTTCTTAATGATTCTGCTTAATTATATGTTGCCAGTCCTGGCATGGTGCCTTCTACACTGCCACAGGATTACACATGCCCTTGGGAGGCATGAAGGTATCTGGACCATCAGTCCTATGCTGGGGCTCTACCTATGGCATTGCACCTGCGGTTGAACTTGGCTTTCTTACACTTACCAGTCTAACTGCCATGTCTCCCCTATGTTTCTTGCCATCTTTGTAAGTGGCTTTTTTGTTGTGGTTGTTTTATTTTTGTTTTGTTCTGACACGGGCTCTCACACTGTGGCCCACACTAGCATGAAACTCACTATGTGGCCCTCCTGCCTCAGCCTCCCATGTGCTGGAATTGTAGACGTGAGGCACCATGCCTTACCCATTCCATCAGAGAGGTCTCATGCCATAATGTGTTCCCAGTCTTTGTCCTCTAATTCTAAGGACTGAACCAATGGTACAACTCATACATGGTAGAACTGTGCACAATTGCATGTTCATGCGGCCATCAGCTCTTTCTGTCTCTTAGAGCCTCCACTTAGATAGCAAGGAATTTTCCAGACTCTTTGTGCATGGAGTTCATTTTGCTGCCTTCTAGAGCAACATATCCTTGCTCAAATTGAGCCATATGCATTCCAAACCTCTGTACTGCACTCTTCAATGTAAGTCTTCTATGGTTACCCCAGAGATCCACACCCTCAGTGGTGATATGTTCCTTACTTGCCTTCTAATAGGTATTAATAACTGCTACCATTTCTTGAATAACCACCAATCTCAAGACATCATTCTGGGCACTATGTCAGGTACTTATAGTTTCATCACTGAAACAGAATAACTGGGGCAGGTAATTTTTTAAAACAAAACAAACAAAAACAGGTTTGTTTGATTTGCAGTTCTGGAGATTTGCAGGACTGGTGCTAGATTTACAGATTTACTATAGGTAAATGGCATCAACAGTGTGAGAACACACAGATCACATGGTCAAATAGGAAGCCAGATAGCTCAGGAGTCCCACAGAGCCATCTGAAACCCTCCCAAGGACACACCCCCAGTGACCTAAAGATCTCTCTAGAACCCACTTCTTACAGGCCCCACCACTTAACAGCACTGGGGACTAAGTTACCAATCTATGAGCCCTTTACATTCACAAACCCCACTTGAACCACAGCTGAACCTCACGTATATTATTATTCCATTTAACCCTGACAACTTGAAGGCAATTATAACTAACTTCATTTTGCAGATGAACAAATGCTTCAATCAAAAGGCACCAGCCATATAACCACATTAAGCCCAAGTCAGGCCCTTGGGCTTAGCTAACATTTTATTGGCCAAAATTTTTTAATTGCATTTACTTCCTTGAGTCCCTGACTTATCTATTTATCCATTTATTTCCTTTTCCTTTCATTTATAAGCATCCACTGAGAACTTGCACTGAGGCCACATTATTCCCACTTCGTACATAAGAATTAAATTTAACAAGGTGTAGAATTTAAAGGTCTAGACAATTAAGAAGTCTAAACATTGTCTACTAATAATAGCCCCAGGTTATAATGAGAATCAAGTGATGGAATTTAGCAAAAGTGCTCCTACCAGGACCTGGGTACACAGTATGACCACAATAACTGTTAGTTTATAAATGATAGCTATGGTACATCAACACAGCATGGCACAGTTTTGAAGAACAGGGAAAAGAAGAAAGTGTGTATCATGGGTTAAGTCTAATGTCAGATTTTACTATAGATCATCCCTTTGCTTAGCCTTTGTTTTCCTATGTACAAGGTGAAGAAAACATGCAGTCATCTCCAGGAATGAGTCTTCAGATTTTACCATGTGTAATTTTAGTGGCTGATGACTAAGCCTCCCAGATAATCCTCAATCTATCTTTACAGAATAGTGGCTTTTGCTAGGGAAAACTACAGAAAGACCCCAAATGACCATGCCACCGTGAAGAACCCTCCCATGGTGCATTCATGAATTCCAGTGCTAAGAGCAGAGAGACACACCACCCAGAATACTGAATGCAGAGGTATCCATTGCTGTCTAATAGTCATATAGGCCTTTCCCCTTCTATGTGTTCAATCCCCTGTGGCTTATCTCTTAGAAAGTCCATGAGACCTTTAAGACTGACCTGGGTCATAACTTATAATCATTTCCTTATCTCAAAATCATTCACTTGATCACATGTGCAAAGGTCTTTGCAAACTTCCAAATAAGGTAACATTTACAAGATCTAGGAACCAGGACCTGGTATTCTGGGGCTACTAAAATAATAGCCTTTCCAAACAGTTGAATGAGAGATCTAGAATTGAAAGCTGGAAGTGGCCTTGGAAATCAGCTCATTCCACCTGGGATGAGAGAATTGCCCAGCAGGATTACCCAGAAGAGCCACCCTAGCAAAAAAAAAAGCTACTTGAATCTACAGCTTCTCCCAAGACACTGGAGAATTTGTTTTAAAGAATATTGTTCCCTCCCCACCAAAAACTAATAAAAATAAACCCTATCATATATAAATTATCAGCAGTGACAGTATAAAATGAACCACATCTCTACAAGGGGATATGTTTAAAACAAAACAACAACTTCTAAGTTATCCTAGTAGAGGAGAAATTCAAGATGGCACTCACACACTCCTATACAACATGAACTCAGGCCTGCCCTACAGTGGCCTGTATAGGAGCAACAGGGGTGGGAAGAAAACAGAGTCTGAGCAGAGATGTTCTTTTAAAATAGGTAGCTGACAGAGAGCAGAGAGCATTAGAGACAAATTTGGAGGAAGCTAACTGAACTGCCAGGTTCAGAGGTTCTAACTGTAAAAGCGACCCAATCACATGGGCAGCGGCCTGGTCCATGCCAACTTCTGGTTTTGTGAATCAAGAAGCAACTCATAAGTAGACACTGAGAAGGTGTTTCCAAGATGGTGGAACCATTGCTGCTCTGAAAACAAAACCTAGTAAGTCACGGCTCTGAAAGATGCCCTGCAGGGAAAGCCAGAGAATGGAACAAAAAGGATAAAAACAAGAGAGGAGCACTGAAGAACTCAAGTAATTTGGGCATATAGAAAAAAGAGGGCAGATGAGAGGGGCAGGGGTCAAGAGCAGAAAAAGAAGACACAGGTGCCACCTGAGAAAGAGATGGAAGGTAAAGAGGACAGAAGACAGAGGGTGGTGAGTTCTGCCTTTGACATGGTCAATTAGAAGGTACTAGCAAAACAGATGGGAGAAGGTACTCACAACCCAGTTAGCTCCTCCATCTATGGGAAACCACAGAACCTGGAGGTGACCTGCTTTGAAGTGCTGTGACTGTGATTAGATGCAAAGGTTCAGATTTGGGGAGCCACAGGTGCCCTCTTATTTGGATTGGCAAGTCTCTGAGGACGGAGATGGCTAAGAGCATGTTAAGACTACAGCAAAGTTCAAAGAAGCTTGGTAGTGGAGGAGAAAGGAGAAAAAAGTAGGGTTAAGACAACTCTGGGCTACTCCAGGTCCCAGCACACTTTCATTCAAAAGTCCTAAAAGTGGTTTCTGATGCCAAAGACATCCCTACTGAAAGACAATAATGAACAAATAGATGGATGGGTGGATGAATGACAAGACATAAAATCAGTGTGGTGGGCCTTCACTCAAAAACCTAGCTCATCACTCATCTGGCTCATCACCCTTGCATTCTCTCTCTCTCTCTCTCTCTCTCTCTCTCTCTCTCTCTCTCTCTCTCTCTCTCTCTCTCTCTCCAATGTTCTTCCCCACTTACTTAAGGGGCTTGCTTTACTCAGTCATAGATCAAACACGACCTTTTCAAAGAGACTTTTCTTTTCTAACTTATTTAAGTATCTTACAGTGCTGAGGATCAAATCCAGAGCTTTTCACACACTAAGCAAGTCCTCTACCAGTAACTTACACCCTCTGCCAACAGAAACTTAATAATTCCCTTTCTAAAATCATGACCCTGCACACATGCCCAGTCAGCCTCTACTACCTTGTACTCTTAATGGGCCCTGTTTTTTTTTTTTGTTTGTTTTTGTTTTTCTTATCATGTTGTATGCCCCACTGTGCTCTATCCTATTTATCTGTTTTCTAGAGTATGCAGCCTACTGAGACAGGGATGCTACTTGGCTGTTTTCTGCATACCTGGTGCCTACTACAGTTCCTGACACCCAGTAGGCACTACATAAATGTTTACTAAGTGAATGGCTGCATTATTAAGTCTCTGCAACTCTCCCAGCCAGAAGTCTTCAACAGTGGAAAGCACAGAAAGTCCTTCCCTCTCACACCTGCTCAGCAATCAAATGGAAACTGATGACTGGCAGAAAAATCCAGCCACCATCTGGATGTTCAAGGACCCCTCCTGGGTGCTGACAGCTTTGTCATTCAAGATAATGAAGACTAAAAACAACAGGGATCCAGGGAGATGCTCCTCAGTGGGTATCCTGCCTGGGCTTAATCCTTTCTTTGGAGGGAAGGAACAGCCACCCTGCCCTGTGGTGGGGGTAGAGGAACCTCAGGTGGGTAAAACCCTGTTTAAGGAATTACAGATGGCCTGGCAAAGGGAGGGATGAGGTAGAGAAACTCCCAGCAAAGATGCTTGGCTACCTAATGGTGTGAAGGAGGTGCTGAAACCAGTTCATAAGAGTGGCAAATGTAACACACTGTTTGCACATCAGTCAACCAAGTACTAAGAACCAATTGCACTTTTGGCTCATTTATCACAGTGATGGGTGTGACTGCACTACAATTTTCAAGAAATAACCCACAGTCACTTCATCTTCTTGGGATACTCCATCTGATCCTTACAAAAAGAAACTGTCTAACTCAATCGAATCCCATGAATACTTGCCAACCATGTTTGATCAGCACACAGAAGGGTTCTTGGGGGAAGAGGATGCCAATAAAACACAGCTACCAGTACAAAGCCAACAGATTCCTCCTTCTTCTAGCTCCCTAGTATAGCAACCATCAGACATGTTTCCTCTCTGAGAAACAGGAAGAGGCTCAAAGCAGGTTCTAGTGCCACATAGTTTTGAATCTCAATTCTGCTGCTTATCAGCTCCATAAACTTTGGAAATTTACTGCATATCTGCATGCCTCAGTTTACCCAAAGACAGAATTGGGGCCATGACATGTAGTTAACTATGGGGTGTATGAAAATATTAAATGATTTCATATGTGTTAAACACAAAGAAAAATGCTTATACAGGAAAACACTATAGAAGCAGAAGGTGATGGTGATGATGGTGGTGATGCTGATGGTGGTGGTGATGGTGATATGATGGGAATGATGATGATGATGGCAGTGATGATAAGTAATCAAGTGTCCACTCAGCTGCCTTAACAGAGGACCACATACTGGTTGCCTTATAAACAAGAGAAACTTACTCCCCACAATTCTATAGGCTGAGAAGTTCAAGAACAGCCCAGCTTACCTATCTGGTAGCACCTTCAAGCATGCAGAAAGGGAAGGTAGCTCTCTGGGGCCTTGTATAAGGGTATTAACCCATTCCTAAACATGAACCAAGCATGTTTCAAGGCCTCTTTACGTATCACAACAGGGGTTGAGCAAGTTATGTTAATGGCAATAACTATATTGATGTTCCCATTTAGCAGAGATTGTGAGTGTACACAGCCAAGAAGTGACAAAGACATTATGTGAAAAGTTCTACATTTCGGTCTCTGTGTATAGCTCCTTTGTCCACATCTCTCTGGTCTTCCAGCAACATACTAAACCTGAGGACTGCAGGCTTGAAGAACTGGAGAAGTCATGGGACAATGGAAGAGAGATCCTGGGAGGGCAAACAGCAAGCTGATCATGGTGATGCCTTTTTTTTTCTTTGCTGTGCTAGGACCTAATGTCCACAAGTCACCAAGTCCCAGAAGGCTTATGGGGCCCACAGAAGTTCTCAAGGTTGACAGCAACGTCTTTGCTCCAGCTGATAAAGTATTAGTTCTAAATTTAAGTAAATATAACATCATGAACATGCAAATAAGATGGTTTCTGTCTCCTCTGAGCTTTCCACCCAGCCCTGGGGCTATCATAATCCCAGGCACAAGCACAGAAAAAGGGGAAAATAGAGGATATGGGGCAAGATCCTTGTAAAACACACATACATACAAAACCGGCCTGAGCTCTTAAAGAGGCTAACATCCAAACTTCTCAGCTTTGCTCATGTAGCTCCTCCATGCATGGCCCAGGCATGATCCTCAGCCAAGCATGTCATTTAGAATATCAGGCACAAGGGTACTGAGTGACTAGTTTCTCCCTTCACACATCTCAGCAAAAATTTTCCCTTTTCTTATAGTTTCTACTGTTTGTGCCTTTCTTTCTTTCTTTCACCTAATTTCCATTCAGGTTTCAGGATTCTGGATCACACATTCCTTTGAAGCCACCAATCGCAGCCCTGAGTCCAGAGCTACCTGTGATACTGGGCTTACCTGATAGAGTACTTTTTGTACCACTACTGCCAGCAACCACCACACTGACCATGCTGTAGGCCACCTGGTCACATGCCCCTCATTTAGCTGTGGTTCTAGAATCACCAGAAAGTACCCAGGCAGCTTTTCCTTCCATGTATAAGGCAAATAAGAGCAGAGGCAGCAATCCCAATCTTAAGTAGACAGATATATTCCACCCATTGAGCAAAACTGGTCAGAAACAGATATGAGGGAGCCTGTAGACCCAGGTCAGAAATTCAAATTCATACAGAGACCTTGACAAGCTCAAGTCTTAGCCAACATGGGGTTAGTCTTCTAGCTTCGGAGTGATAGCTCTGCAATTTAGTTGCAGAACTCAACAAAGGAAGTTGGGAAAGGCCATTGGGTAACTCCATGGAACTAAGGGAAAGCCAGGTAAGCTATAAGCCCAGGCCTATTTCTATCAGTGGTTTCTGGCAGCTACCATGACACCTTCTCTGGGACCCAGTGGACCGCCACAGGTAAGAGCAGAACCTGAGGCAAAGGCCCTGATCCAAATCCAAACTACAGGCAGACTGGGTGATCTGGGACAGCTGACTGATACGCCAGCCACAAGCCTCTATACAACCATGCCTGGCTAAGTAAGGGCTACATGCTACTAGACTGTTGCTGCTGCTGCTGCTGCTGCTGCTGAACTAAGTAGACAGAGTTTTCAGGTACTATAGTGTGTCCCAGGCATGGACCTGTTTTAGAGACAGGTACACATGGGCCCTTAATTTAATAAGTACTACAGCTTCTATAACTCCAACCACAAAACATATTACAGACAATATGCCCTACTGTGCCTACTCTAGGGGAAGGATGAGGTTAGCTCCAGAGCCCCAAAGTACTTGGGCTCCTCAAGGAGATTATAATAGGTCAGCCTGGAGAACTAGCTGACTTTAATGTTAACTTATAATTATATGCTCACATCAATTAGATTTTTAAAAATCTCAGTATTGCAAATATACTTTACCAGTTATAGAATATAATCAAATCAGCAACTCTGTGTTGGGGCCAAGCTGTGACCCTCTAGAAGTCATGTGTGTCCCTCAGGAAGTTATGTGTCAAGTTATAACCTCTAATCCCTAAAACTGACACTGTATTTGGAGACAGAGTCACTAAAGAGATGAGAGATGTAAAAATGGATTGTTAAAATGAACTTTAATTGAATCCCATGAAAAGAAACCAGGACACAGGTACACAGGCATGCAATGTGAGGACACAGAGAGAACATGTTGTCTTCAAGTCAAGGGGTGAGGCCTCAAAAGAAACTAACCTTGCCTAGTGATGCCTTGATTTTGATCTTCTGTAGAAAAATTATGAAAAATTAATATCTGCGGTTTAAACCGCTGGGTCTGTAATCCTTTGGCATAGTGGGTCTAGAAAAGGGCCATGAGAGCTGAAGTCAATCCTGGTGTTTGACTGCTGTCATTTTACTACAAGAATACTAGGATTGCAGGAAGCTGGATGACTCTCCCAGGCTTCTGCACTACTAGGAAGCAAAGCGGAATCCGAGAAAATGAAACATCTCCTCTCACTAAGTACTCCTCTCACCTGGCATGTACTCAACCAGTATGTACTCAGTATCTACTGTAGACCAAGATTCTTTTACGTTGCTAAGAACAAAACAAGGGCCAAAGAGACAAGGTCTCCTTCGAAGTAGAACTTTCAGACAAATGGAGGAGAAAAAAGTCCCACCATCAAGTAAATGAATTTACCATTGGCAATAGCTGGAAAACAGTGGGACTATGAGAGATCTACTTTCTCATTCAGCTTCTATGATAAGCATTGAGGCAAAACCATGCTTTCTTTAAAATAATAATAATAATAATAGTTAAAACATAAAAGTGAATATTTGAGAGAAAGATGCTGTGGGAAAAGCATCACTCATTCATTTCCCTCTTCACTAAATACATGAAAAAGAATCCAGCATGGGAAGGTGCAATCTCTGTTAAGAGTTTCCACCATGTCAATATTCCTCAGCAACAAAGAAATGAATAAAATAATCCCATTAGCATTCCTAGGCAGGATGTGTCTTCCTTCTGAAGTTCGAGGCCAAAGTTCATAAAATCACAGTCATCAGGAACACGGACTGTGTTTTCTTCATTCAAGTGAACTCACATGTAGCGAGCTACAAGGGAAAATTCTCACTTAACCAGATGGAGCAGACAAGTAGTAGCAGGTATTTACACATATGTCATTATAATGTGTTTATCCAGACTCTATATGACTGTGATATTTCCTTTGTGGAGAAGCAGCCACATAATCTATTGTTACTTTGTAGCTAGGGGGTCCATGATAGCAAGCAAGCTATGACAAACCCATAATTTTCACCCTCATGTATAGCTACTGAATAACCATCTTGCCTCCATCTTGGGCTTAAAAGCCATATAGTAAAGAAAAACTAGGTTCCTTCCTGCTTATGATTAAACCTGTTTCTCAAGGATTGGGCTATGCCCCACCTGTAACCTTATCTACAAATGGTTCTGTACTGCCTGCTCCAAGAATGGCAATCGTGTCTTTGTTTCAAAAAGTTGTTTATAAACATCTTTCAACTCTACCTTTGTTTCAAAGGGTTATATGACTATTGGTTGTTATGACTATGTTATTTTGTCTGTGGCAAACATGTCTTTGTTTCAGGAGAGACTAACTTGTTACTCTTATGTTCTGCTCTTGTAACATCGCCTATTTATTTTGTACACTAAATCCCCCATTTAGAAACCCCTAGCCCTGAGATACAAAAGTCTTGTCTTCCTCACATCTAGTGCTAATATCTCAAGTCCTGCCTTAAGGAGAAATAGCCCATATACACGAATAAAGAAAGCTTGCTTTAATTAATTGCTTGCTTTAATTAATTTGGCCATCCTGATTTGTGTTGGTGGCCTTTCTCCTCCCACCACTGAGATTAACACTACCTCAGCAGGATCAACTGTACCACTTGCCTACAATGGAACCTGAGAAGTTATCACAATTCCACAGCCCCTCCTAAGTGCAAGGTGCGTTCACAGCCACAGTAATTAATGTGCCTGACGGCATTCAGGATAAAACCAGAAATTCTACATTCCACAGGCCTGGGGCTCTGAGCTGCCTAACCAAGGTAGGTGAGAAATCACATTTGAGGGCCTGGAAGTATGCCCTATATGTTATTCATACTAAAAACATGTAGGCACTACTTCAACTCAATATCCTAAAGAGTCAAAATTAGAAGTTCAGTTGTGTAAAGCACTGAGCATGAAGAAACTTCAGCCTGGTATCTTTCAAGCAAGAAGAGGTACACTAGTATCCTTGGCCCAGGGAAACAGGAGTCCTGAGATGAGACTAGTCATATGAATGAGCTCCTGGCCCACACTTGACACACTTTAGACACTCAAGCTAGGTTGACTTCTGGATGAATAATCACTGTTTTGTGTGATAAGGATCTGACAAGGGTAGCAGGCAGCATTCATTCCATTCCTCTTCTGGCCAACACTATCTGTCCTGATCTAGCCTGAGTTAGTAAAGTCACAAGCAAGGCTCTGAACCTATATAGGTAGTTTTTCAGGTAAGACTGTTGTATGTTCGTACATGTGTGGAAAAAAGAATGGTTGTGGGGAAGAAATCACATCAATAGCCTGTGACGGAGAACTACGACCATTCATGGCTCTCAATAACTAGAGTACACCAGCTCAGCTGTTCCCTGCAAAGATGGTATAAAACCTCAGAGGACATGGCTAGAATTGGGGACAACCACAGTTATCTACCTCATTGAAGAACAATGAATTAATCTACCTGCAGTGTAAAGATGAAGCCTGGGCACAGATAGTACTGCCGGTTGTCACTAGGATCTGAGGGCTGGAAACAGAGGCTTGGTGATGCTGGGTCAGGTACACATTTACTGTGAACATACTAAGGCCTGGGGTTAGTAGGTTTATAGGTGGTAAGAATCAAGCCAGTTAGGGCCCAAACTTATATCCAGACAGGATAAGGGGCCTTGACAAGGAGTGTGGGCTCTGCCCCACTGTATGGCTGCTGTCCCATTATTAAGCGGGATCTGACTTGTCTTCACCTACAAGACACACTGTGATATCTCACAGCCCAGCCACAACAGCTTTTTGCTTTTCAAATCAGGTCCCACCCTGAGGACCTATGTGCTTGCTGTTCCCACTGCCTAAAATTCTTTCCTGTCCTATCTTGGCTATGATGGCTTCATCAGAGGCTCTGATTATCCTCCCGACCCCAATCTCACTTAATAGGTAATCTATCAGTTCCTGCTATTCCCACCTACTAAATCCCACCAATCTGGATTATTTGCACCAATCCGTTAATCTATTTTTAAATACATTTTTTTCTAAGATTCAGAGACAGACCAAGTGTCTATCACATGCAAGGCCTTGGATTCAATCATGCACAAGGCCTTGGATTCCATCTTCAGTATGTACAGTGTGCATTTATCTGTCTGTCTGTGTTTGTATGTGCCTGTGTCTATATGTACTCTTACTATGAGATATAATATCCAAGGCAATTTCATTTCTCGAAAACAGTGCCTCATCCATAACAAGAACAAAAGTGCTTGAAAACTGAATGAACTCAGCTGTCTGAGTTTTTCCAGCTTCTGAATAGCTAGTTCTCTGTATATTATTCGCCAATATCCGAACAGATTAAGTAAAGTAACAGTAGGATTCAGGCTGCAAGGAACACTTCCCAGAGTCTGAAATAGATGCAATGTCAGCTGCCTTCCTCCCTTAAACCAAAAAATACAAATTCTTAGCCTGGCCCCATCAACACTGGTTAAACATGTGCAATCCCTTGGTGGCCATATCAAAAGAACAGGGTCTTCTGTAACATTGAGAGGAAGAGAGAATTTCAACAAGATTGTGAATTTGTAATAACAAATACTCACATATCTGCCCATAACAGCTTCAAGAAGGACTAATTTATACAAAGAGACCAGCACAAAATGACATGTGAAAAAATAAAAACCAACTGAAAACAAAGAAGCCAGTGAGTGAAATCCTTTAAGCTGCATGAGAAAGTGAATTTAACTAAGACAAGCTGAGCTCACAGCACACCTTTAAGAAGTTACCTCCACTTGCACCCCAGAAAATTAGACACAGGTGAGAGTGGCCACCTCCAGTACCCACAGGTGGCATCACAGTGTCTACAAGGACAACTAAAGCCTGCAAGAGCAGCATGGAGGCCTTCCCACCTCCATGGCACACTGAATAAATGTTATCATTTTCCAAGATGCCTCAGGGCAGGAAGGTTCTACAAACTGTATACTCATGCAAGAGTCAGCAAACTTTTTTATGGAAAAGGTCAGATTGTAAATCCTTGAAGCTCTGCCTGCCACACGATCTCAGCTGCAGCTATGAAAGCCAGATGTGAGAGTAGGCAAGTGGGCACAGAAGATAGAATGTGTGTGGTTATGGGCCAGCAAGGCTTTACTGGTATACAGAGAAATTTAAATTGCTTGTCATTTCCTTGTGACAGAAAATCATATTATTTTAATGTCTTAAGACCATTTAAAATATAAAAGCTATTCTTAGGTCATGAAGACAGATTGGTCCACAGTTTGTAGACTCCTGCTCTTGACCACTACCCAGTACTCTCTCTTATCACCCAGTTTGAATATAAGGTTCTTTTACATTCTAGGCTGGGACCATGGCTGCCAGACATTCCTCTACTCAATTTTCAGTCACTTGTAGAACACGAGGGTAAAATAACAATTTTTATTATTATTGTTATTATTATTATTATTATTATTATTATTATTATTATTATTATTATTTATGTTTCCTTGAGCTAGGGATGTGGGCTCAAGTGGTACAATGCTTGCCTACCATGCAAGAAGCTTTGGGTTTAACCCTCAGCACTGCATAAAAGTCCCATCACTAAAGAGGATGAGGAAAGAGGCTCAAGAGTCCAAGGTCATCCTCAGCTACAAAATAAGTTTCAAGTCAGCCTGAGAAGATGAGACCCTGTTTCAGACAGACAGACAGACAGACAGGCAGATTGATAGACAGATGGATAGGCAGACTGATAGACTGCATTTTTTATTTCTAACAAAACACCTTTGGCAGCATAACTCAGAAACATTCTAGAATAGCCCACCCCACTAGGGATGGACTCTAGCTGTTGGTTCTGAGTTGCTGTCTATTCTCCTGTCCCTCCCTGGAGGGCTCCTAGATGTCACTGATGGTACTCCAGAATTAAATCCATCCATCTTCCTATGACAGCTCCCCATGGTTTTTATTTGCATCAGGGGAGAGGGGGAATTGAAAGGAATGAACTACTCCTAGGACAGAAAAATCCATGTCATGCCAGGAAAGAAACACAGGCATCCAGTACCTCAGCAACAGCTTCAGAAAAAGCCCTGACCAGAGACCTACCAAGAAAACAGGATATCTCATGGTAGAGGAAAAGGGTGATCTCCTGGGCACCTGGGAAGGTTAGTCCTCTTCCATACTGCACATGCTGATAGAGAGAGTAAAGAATTCAGAGATGCCCTCATTTTAGCCTATTGGCAGAGAATACTGTCCTCATACTAAGACTCCCACAGATCACAAAAGCAGAGTATCTACAGAAAACAAGATTTACTCACCCAAAGAATTAGAAGACAAATGTTGGAGGGCTCCATTGATTCTTTTATAAATTCTTAATTTATCCCAAGCCAGAATGATTTGCCTTAAAGTAACCCATTTACATGAATTTAAAAAAAAAATGATTACTGCCTGGCCGCCAGGTATGAGGCCCTGGTGTGGGGGACCTGCCCCCACTTTTTCCCCCAGGGTACTCGAGAGAGACTACATTTCCCAGGATGCCTTTCAGTTACACAGCTTGTTTCCGTGCTTTCGATTTTTGCAACAGAAGATTTTTTTTCTTCCCTAAGCTTGCATTAGGATGCCTGTGCCACCATTTAACAAGTATACCTCTCCAATTAGATCTTTCACTTGCTACTGTTCCTGGAGCAGGTCACACCTGCCTACATTCACTCAGACTGGTGTTTTGATGCCAGAAACAAAACCCCTCAGGGCTTGCTCACTCCTCCACCGAATCGGGTCAGTGAAAGAAAATGAAAGTACCAAAAAGTCTTTTCAGCCTTTTCAGCCTTTTGGGAACTCAAGTTCTCTCTCTCATTGCAGGGAGGATTTCAAAGCCTCCACTGCTTGCTCTGTGCCAACAGACCCTCCCTGCCTTTGCTGCAGTTTCGCCTTGGGGGAGACTGTTCCTGCTGAGTTTTCTGCCTCCACTTTCTCGTGATGCGCTAGCAGCAGGGAACTCTGGCTGCTATTTTTCTAACACTGGTTTGAAGGAGAGACAGGACTGGCAAAGAGGATTTGCAATTTTCCAAAAGGTTTGTTGTTTCTAGAGCGATTACAGGTAATTTCCCCATACTGATATTTCCAGGTGAATCTAATTTTGCCCTTACAGAAAGAGAAAAATGTGAGAAACAAAGGTCTGAAAGGCTTTTAGTTTTTTAGAGAGAGATTAAGTTTTTCCCAAGAAAGCTTTCAGTTTTTGAGATAAAGACCACCAAGTTTTCCCAAGACTTCTGTTCTCTAGACTTTTGGTTTCATGGCCAAACGGAAACTAATTCTGATGGTTCGGTGTTGTACAAGTGTTCTCAGACACTACTGACAGAGTGGAGGGCTTTTGTTTTATCCATATCCACCTCAGGGGAAATTCCCCCCTGCTTCTCAGGGCTTGATTCTAAGCTGTATCCAGGCCAAAAGCTTTCCACAGGAATCTTTTTCTGGCCTGTATTCTCCATAACATTTTTGCATTTCAACCCCAATTCTCCCCCAGGAGTCAGAGTTCAAAGACCCATAGTCAGAAAACCAAGGACAGAGTTCCTCTATGAACTCCATTCTATGAACTCCTCTGTACTTGTAATTCCATCTTAACCCCTCTATTTTTTTAATCTTTCTACAAGTGACTCCTCGAAGATTTGCTTACTATTTTTGTGCCCCCTTTTAACACTAAGAAAATTCTACTCTTATTCTATCTTTTTTCTTACACTATATTCCTATATTCTACTTTCCTTAATTTGTATAGATAGAAGTTAAGAGAGAGAGAAAAAAACCTTGATATAGAGACATATATGCTGCAGTCTCACTTGCCAACTTCGGCATTTGACCACCTCTGTCGCTAATGTTTTCCTGCCTGGCCCACAGTCAGGACAAATCTCTATCACCTGCCAGTCCCACAGCTGCTCAGACCCAACCAAGTAAACACAGAGACTTATATTGGTTACAAACTGTATGGCCATGGCAGGCTTCTTGCTAACTGTTCTTACAGCTTAAATTAATCCATTTCTATAAATCTATACCTTGCCACATGGCTCGTGGCTTACCGGCATCTTCACATGCTGTTTCTCATCATGGCGGCTGGCAGTGTCTCTCTCACTCAGCCTTCCACTTCGCAGTTTTATTCTCCTCCTTGTCCCGCCTACATTTCCTGCCTAGCCAATGGCCAATCAGTGTTTTATTTATTGACTAATCAGCAACACATTTACCATACAGAACATCCCACAGCACACCTCACTGTCACTCCCGAGAATAAAAACCCCCACCTACATTATACTATAAAACCAGGCATGTCCAACTGCTCCTCGTGGGGCTTTCTCCCCAGCTTTCGCCATGTCCCTGGTCCCTGTTCCTGGTGCCATCTGTGGGGGGCCTGGCCCCACTTTTTCTGCAGGGTACTCTTTAGCAGGGAGAAGTGAGAAATATTTAGATAGAAATATAGAGGGAGAGACAGATAGAAACACAGGACAGCCCTGGGAGGGCCTGGGTCAAAACCCATCAGCCCCTTCTGTCTCTTCTAAAGGGCTATTTACAGAAATGCCAAGGGGTAGAGCAAAAGACCTCCCCCAGAATGCCAAGTACAGGCCCTTCTAAACATCTGGTAACCATGCACGTGGTCAATCCATCTCCTTATGCAGCCCTGCTGGTATAAAGCAAGCTCAGATCTCACTAGGAAACCTCTCTGGACCCCAACACCCCAGCACATACATCACAGTAAAGAACTGTGACCTTCACTGACCCATGGCAATCACCTGCCAAAGTGGATAGGAGGTCTGTGTTTGTACAAAAGCCAAGCACTTTGGATTGCATAGGATATAAGAATCTGTTCATTCCACTGACTGATGTATTATAAAATCATTATGGAACAATCCATGGGCCAGATCATTATAGAAACAGTTTCCACAGAGAAGAGGGTTGAAACAATGCTAACCAACACAGGAAAAGCATGCATCCATAAAGACTAGCCTTAGTATTCTATTCAACTTCAAAGTTATCTGACTTAATGGTTTCACCAAATTGGTACCTAAATCCACCAAGTGGACATCCAACACTTAAAGTCTAGGCAAACAAAGAGAAGCCCCAAAAGAAAGCATTTAGTTCCAGAAAGTTAAATTGGTCCTAAAAATGAACAGTCTGTTGTAGCTTTACAGTCTTAATCTTTAAGACCATCTCTTATCTATATACATTTAAAACTAATTTTGAAGCCTATCTCCTCAAATATTAAGGTAATTCAATCTCTCACACAGCTTTGACCTATGAATGAAAACTGTGAAGGCCTCTCTGACAAGAAAAGTAAAATCTGATCTAAGAGATTCCAGCATCTTCTCTAAAAATATCTAGTAATATACTGTTTCTAATACCTTTTGGATATTTGTCCTCATACATCCTTACAGCAGCCCTAGGTGAGAGGCAAGCACCATCTCTAAGTTCCCAGTCATCCTCATGCCTCCCCCTGGCAAACACAGACATCCTAAATCAGTTTTTTTCTGATTTAGACATTTCTAAGGGATCTTTTTCCATCAAAGTGACAGAAATTCAACTAAATTAGCCTTTAAAAACATCTAATGACTTATGATCTGTAAAGCTCTGTCAGACAAGGTATGATGTGGTCTAGCACTTTTGTTCTTGGTCATTTCATTCTCTGTTATGATTTGGATGCCATATGTTTAAATATTTGGCCCCTCCTCAGATGATGGTGCTGTTTGGGGAGGCTGTGGAACCTTTGCGAGGTAGGAACAAGGGAAACAGTTTGCTGGTGCAGAGCATAAAGGTTATAATACAGCCTTGAATCTGGCTGAAGCTCTCTTCTTCCTGGTCCAGAGTTAGGAGCAAGCCTGGCCACATGCTCCCACCAACTTGAACAGGAACTGGTCCAGTCAAAATGCCTTTCCCACTGCTGAACTATGAGCCAAAAGAATATCTTCCTCCTTGAAAAATGTAGCTCAACAGTTCCTGACAAAGCCTCCCCATCTTATGACTCTGACCACATCACATGTTATCCTTTAGCCAAACACTAGAAAAAATCATCTTTGCCCTGTCTCTTACCCAGAGCCCTGTACCATCTTCCCTGAAGTCCTCATGGGGGTAGAGGGGACCACCATTCCTCCAGAGCAAAATAAAGCAGGATGAATGCTAAGCTAGAAAAACAAGAGATATCCAGAAGAAGCGAAGGGACTTGCCTATGCCACCAATACTAAGAGACAGAATCAGGACTAAAGCACAAACCACAGATTCCAAAATAGTGACAAATCATTTTAAAATGTAGGAGTGAATCAGAAGTCTTCCAAACAGAATCTCTTGGCCATAAATAAAGTCTGAAATATTTAACAGCTGTCTACATGGCTTCAAAGAGAGCCATGCTCCTTTTACAAAACAAAGTTTGCAAAATTAAACAAGGTTACCATTATCTAAATAAAAATCCCTTTCACACTGCTAAATGGCTTCTCACCATCTGGAAAGTCAGAACATTGTATTTGAAGTAGAAAGGAAAAGCTTTTTGACCTATTTTTGTCCCTACAATAATGTAAAGCACCAAATCCTATTTCTTAAGATTCTCCAGTATGTGCTACTTTGCTGGCTATTCACAACTCTAAAATGACACCTATTATTCAGTTAGAGATTATGATCTTGAGCAGTAAGGCATTTTTAATAAAAAATAAAATTAAAAATAGATTTGCCACAGCCTTTTTAATGAAACTAGTAGCTCTCCTAGCTTACAGGGAAAATGATATATTTGGGAGGATTGTTTTAGATGAAGTGCTGTTTTTAAAATGTCACAAATATTCACCTCTAGAGCAAGTGCACAATACATACACACACACACACACACACACACACACACACACACACGCACGCACGCACGAACACACACACTCCACCTCCAATCACCCACTTCAGGGATAGGCAGCCAGCACAAAGGCTTCCACCAGAACAAATCCCCTGGAAATTTGTAGTCCTGGGAGCCAGGAAACTGCAGGTGAAGCCTGGAAGACGTATGCCAAGTTTGGAAATGAGTCAGCCCTGTACTGTCCAATAGAATTTTTGGAGACAATACACAAAATTCAACACATGGAGGCACTGCAGTAGCAATTCATTGCATGTGCCCACAGAGACCAAGGAAGCAGATTTTTAATATAATTTAATTTCAATTTAGTTAAAGTAGCCACATGTGGCTAGTGACCACTGAATTGGAAGACAGTTTGGATGCTATCCTTGAGAGTTCTCCAACATGGTGTATCGCTTGCTTCATATTTTCTATCCCAGCATAGACTGCCACCTACAGTTCTCTAAATAGGCCTGTGCTTACTACTCTGGACTCTAGTTGGCCCCTTACAGACATACTCCTGGTCTCATGCTCTAAACCCAGGCAGTCACCTTTTCCTGAAAGCCTCCTCTAGTTTTTTCCTATAAACTCCTCACTCAAGGGGCCAACTTTCCTCTCCTTCCCCACTGTCTTATGGGCCACAGTAAGTTCCTCCCACCATGCAAGGCAGCAGAGTATGGTGATAAGAACATGTATTCTGCAGTCCAGCATAAATCCTGCCTTTGGCATAAAGTCACTACCATTTTCCTGACCTCATGCAAGTTATATGCTATTTCCAAACCCTAATGCTCCATCTGTAAAACAGGTTATTAATGGAAACATTCCTTTCTGATTGTTGTAAACAGTACAGAAATGACAAGACATAGGCAAATCATTAGCAGAGTACCTGGCAAGGAGCAAAGACTCAGTAAAATTGATCACTCAGTCTTACTTTTCATTTCATTATTAGATTATGTACCTGTAAGTATGGCCTAGATCTTTGCCATCCCTGGAATCCACTCCTAGCATACAGCAAGTACTCATTAAAGATTAAAGTTATTAACGATGCCTCCAGCAGATGGATGCTAGGCTTGAGCTCAGTTCTAAGGATTCTCCTAATGAAGAGCATCCTTACTCTGAAGGTAGTGCTCTAAAGCTATACACAGATTTCATCAGAAGTGGGTAGGGAAGGTAGGGTGAGGTCATAGAGTCAACATGAGTTATGCAGGGCTAATTCAACCTGCACACAAAGTAGTTGCCACCATCCTGACTGCCTCTCCCACCGCTGCCCTAGACCTTCTCACTGGAAACAGGCCAAATCTGTAGCAAAAAAAAAAAATGTTACCAATGGAAACAAAACTTATCATGCAGACTAGGGTACAATAAAGTGAATTTAAGGTCTACTACTAGCCTAACAGAAAGAAAGAACACCCTCCCTTATTCTTCTAGATCACTGCACCCCATCCTTTCCTAGATGGCTACCTGGTTCTGGTCTGGTCCAACATACCAGACCATTCCTATAACCCTGGATTCCTACTGTGCCCTATAAGTGTCCCTGGCCCTGAAAGATGGGCTCTCCTGAGGCTCCTCTAGGATGCTTGGTTTTATTAAAGGCAAATATGGATGAGCAGCAGGTGAAACAAGCATTAAAAGTGATTCAGTGTTCAATATAGAGCCTTCCGGCCCATGCAGACTCCCAAGGAGACTGTTCATTTCCCAAATTTGCCATCTTTGGCTGTCTTCTGGTGGAAGTGATATGGCACAGCTGTAGGGCCAGGAGCTGAAAAAGAGCAAGGTGAGGGCTCTGAGCACACAGTAAGCACTTCTCAAAGGACTCTCCCACAGCATGCTTCAGGCAGAGAAGGAGTTCAGCAGCTCTGGCTGAAGGGGAAAGGCAGCCCTGGAGTGCAGAGTGCAGAGAGCCTATGCAGAAAACTAAATGCCTCCAGATTCAGTGGAGAGCATGACTGAAAACAGAACAGGAACAGCAGCCAAGGGGCTGAGAAAGGCAGTGGCCTCCTGGATGAATCTAGTTCTCATCCCTCTCTGGACTTCCATTTCCTTCTTTATAAAGTCAGACAGTGTTTCTTTTGGAATTCTAGGTCCTACTGATCTGAGTCCTCACCCTGAGCCCTGCTCCCAATCCCAGAATCCTTGAAGTGCAAGGTACAATGTTAGGTAGATTATTTACTTAACATTAATCACATCAAGCTTAAACATTTCAGGATGTTACCTATAACAGACCACACCTTGCCTGTTCACCAGGAGTAGCCAAGAAATAGGCTTATAAAAGTTTGCTAAGTCTCTCTTCATGGAGATGCTGAC
Source organism: Peromyscus californicus insignis (assembly GCF_007827085.1). Classification (NCBI taxonomy): domain Eukaryota; kingdom Metazoa; phylum Chordata; class Mammalia; order Rodentia; family Cricetidae; genus Peromyscus; species Peromyscus californicus. The sequence continues at coordinate 138,924,024 of NW_026294606.1, read as the reverse complement.
CCTGCCACACAGTGCCATTCAGGTGCTCTTCATAACCCATTCACGCCTGCAAAACCAGTACCACATAGGAGACACTTACACATCATTTGCCAAGTCCTGCTGCCAGTTTGATGCAGTCTTGCCCCACCCCCTACTGGACCATACCTTGTATGACCCTGAAGAAATACTTCCCAGAAGATTTCATCTCAATAATGCTAGTAGTCCATTATTAAGCACAGCTGATTTTCAACCCCAGCTAACCAGCTTCCACTGTCCCAGCAAGCACAAAAAATTTCACATTCACAGATTCTTAATTGAAAATATCACACAAACAACCTTGATAGAGTCTTTGCTTCCCTTTGAAACATCACAGGCCAGGCCTCATTGTCTTAATTTCCCTCAGCATTATCTTCCAGGCTCCCACAAAAGCTCATTAATACGGCTTTTCCAGACAGAGTTCCAAATTCTGTCACAATCCTCACCAAAAATTACATGGTCAGCTCTATCACAACAATAAATACCCTGTTGCCATGACAAATACCATGACCAAAACCAACTTGGGGAGGAAAAAGTTTATTCAGCTTATATAGTCCATCATCTAGAGAAGCCACGGCAGAAGCTCAAGGCAGGAACTCAAGGCAGAAGCTCAAGGCAGGAAGCAGAGACCATGGAGGTATGCTGCTTTACTGGCTTGCTGTCCTGCTTATGTTCAGCTGTTTCTTATAAAACTCAGAACACCTGCCAAGGGGTGCACTGTTCACAGAGGGTTAGGTTCTCCCAGAATCATTAATCAAGATAATGGCCCCACAGACATGCTCTCAGGTCAGTCTGATGGAGGTAATTCCTTAACTGTGGTTCTATCTTCCTGTCTTCCTGGGTCTGTAAGTTAACAGCCAAAATTAGCCACGAGAACGGGGCTATACTATTGCATTAGAAAACTATTACAAAAATGTCAGTTAGGGAATGGAGAAATAACAATGGCTCAGTAATTAAGAGGACTTGTGGCTCCTTCAGAGAATCTAGGGTCGATTCCCAGTACCCAAATGGTGGCTCACAACCTTCTGTAACTTCAGTTCCAGGATATCCAATGTTTCCTTCCACATTCCACAGGCACCAGACATGCACCTTGATGCACAGACATATATGCAAGCAAATCACCCACATGTGCAAAGTTTAAAAAATGAAGAGAGAAGAAAAGGAAGAAGGCAGCAACAAAAGAGGGAAAGTGTAGACCAGGAAGAGGTCAATGGTATTCAGAAGTAGAAAGTCACTATGTATCCTTGGTCAGACATCAACAACGACCAATCTCACACTCTTCTCTCAAGAATTTCTTAGGAACAACTCCCTAATGCACTATAATGTGGGTAATGAGTACTTAAAAATCCTTATCTTTCAATCAGAAGCTAAACTTCGATTTCAGAAGCTCACAAAGAGAAAGAAGCATTCATCTTCTTACCCTCTGGCATTGCACCAAGTCCATCAGTTTCCCTCTCTTACAATGGATGTGATAAAGACTTTCTAGAGCTTCCTACTGCCTGCATCTCGGTCATTTAACAAGCATCTCTGCCTTCTATGGTTCCTGTGATCTGTAAGCTGGGTCTAGAATCTTGATGAAATTCAAGTCTCTTCAAGAGACACAACATCTATCTGGTAGCCATTGATTAGTCTGTCTTTATTAGCCTGAATATTTTTAACATTCTTACTCATCTTCCAAAGGATTTGTATCTATACAGTTATATGTATCTATTTTTAGCCACAGTAAGTCAAACTCATTCAGAAACTTATTTAACAATTCAAGATTACTATTTCAAGAAATCAGAATTCCATAGGAAGCAGATTTCACAAACCAACATTGGGTGGAAAATGGATTCCTGCTGGCCTCTTTTGTTTTTTTTTTGTTTTTTAACAAAATGTGAAGCTGAGGAGATAGTTCAGTAGGTAAGAGCTCTTACTGTACAATTAAAGTGTGGTCAGGATCACCTGCAACCCCAGCATAGGGAGAGGCAGGTGTTCTAATCAGCTTTAAGTTAGAAAACTTAGCAAACATGTGCTGAGAACAGTGGAGTAGACAAAACAAGTAGCCGCTGATTAAACAATTAGGATCATTAAAACAGATGCCTTCTGACACACAGGAGGATTCCAGATGGGTGTACATGTAGTAGAATCTAGTCTTCTAGAAAGTCCCAACCATCTTTCTTCTTGGTCATACACTAAGATCTTATTGTTTATATGCCAGGTAAAAGCGAACAATTCTTACTTTTCACTGCTCTACATTTTGTCATTGAGGGGAAGGGATTTCTTGTGGTATGTGTATGTGATGTGGTGTAGGTGTGAGTTCATGTGCCCAAGAAGGCTGTTGGCTGTTTTCCTCTATCACTTTGCATCTCACTTCCCTGAGACAGGGTCTCCCACTGAACCTAAAGTTCACTGTTTACATTGGGCTGGATGGCCAGAGCTCCTGGGATCTACCTACCTCTGCCATCTCCCCAGCTAGTGATAGGATTACATATACTCCAGCCATGCCCAGCTTTTACATGGGTTCTGAGTATTTGAATTCAGGTCCTCAGGCTCGTACAACAAAAACTTATATGCACTGAACTATCTCCTCAGCCCCACATTTTGTTTAAAAAAAAAAAAAAAGCCCAAATACCCAACATGAATCCATTTTTCATCTTAACTCATTCTCTCAGCTTTTTCCCCACCTCTGTCCAACCATCCAACCAGCTTATATAAGTCACAACCCTTGATTAATACTCAAGGCAGTCACTCCTGCCACCCCTATTAATGTTAACTAACAGTTACAATCAACAGTATGTTTGAATGAAGCCAGAGGACAGAGGACCACCCTGCCACCCCCCCATACACACACACACACACACACACACACACACACACACACAAGCATCTTAGTCTCTGTTCCACTTCATTACCCAGAGCTTCTCCATGAAAAGCAAAGATGTCTTCTGGCCAATTAACATTTCTGTGAGAAAAGCCAGGAACATGAGTTACGAACATGCAATCAAGCAACAGGTTGTTATGCAAATCCATCTGTGGCTCTCTTTTGATAGAATCATGGGCTGAAGTGGTCCTCTACTCTGAGAGCTCACAATATTAGCACATGGGTGCTCATCAAGAGCATCTACTTGGAAGTCTCTATCCAGTATATTTTGGATCTTGGGTATTTTTTTCTTTACCATGTTTCTAGTCATTTACCATATTTACATTGTATGTATACCTTGTAGAAAACAAAAAAGAAGGTGGGATGAGGACTTCACCTATCACACTCATAAACAATTACCAAAAAAAAAAAAAAAGAGCAATTTCTCTACCATCAATGAGAAGCAGGAAGAGGCCCACCAGTCTATTCAGCACAAAGCTAGCCCTGCCTGACTTGACTCCACCCATGCCAACAAAGGAAGGGGGGCTATTCCTAAAACCACATGCATACAAAAAACGACAACTTCCAGTGTGCAAGAGGCACATAATTTGCAGTGTGTGCCTACTTTCTAACTAAGGGCCCCTCATCCTGAAAGCACTAGTATGTACTTAATTATTCAAGTTACAAACCTCAGAGATCACAGGCCGAGGGGACCTGGATTCAGGATCTTGGTTCACCCCTAAGCAAAGAACTTTCTGAGACATGTGTTCTATTCTGTAAATTGGAAGACCATTTTCACTGCATCTTAGGAATACTCAAAGGACTAAAAGGCTAACTGAACAATATATATGAATTCCTTTCTCTGATACCCTACCCATCTCACCTCCTCCTTCCGCAGTTTATTGATACCCACCTACTTCATCTGCCCCCATTACTGAGGCTATATGTGCTTCAGTGTGAGCAAGAATGGGGGAAGAGGTAGACTGGAGTGACAGAGACTAGAGACACTATTGCAGGATGTAGTGACAGTCCTGAGGAGCACTGGCTTGGGAGTGAGGCCAAGAAGACCTTGTACCAATCCATTCTGAGAATCCTCCTGGTTATGACAGAAAAAAGGATGGGTATAAAAGCCTCCTGTATCCTGTATCCCAGCCTCCTCACTGGCAAAGGAGATATGGATGAAGTTACTAAAAACACTACATATGAAAGCCAAATACAGTGCCTGACACCTGAAAGATCCCAACAAACGTTGTATGGTTGTACTCTTACTATCATCATGACATGTATGTACAATTTCACAGGAAGACTTTCTCTTCTAACAGTGCAGGCAGCCTCCAGAACTTTATTTGGAAGGACAGCATGGTCAATACACTCCTCTGTTAAGATCCTTGATACCTAGGTGAGAGAGCCAAGGTAGGCAGGGTCAGTGAACAGCTGGTTCCTGGGCTCTTTTCCTGATGAGTAGGAGGTTCAGCAGTCTCCATCCTCATAATTCCACCCCTGCCTGGGTGTACCCTCCACCACACTCCTACTACCAAGACCCTACACATAGTATAAAGGGGCTTTTAAAACTGCACCACCAGAGCAAGTCTACTTCTGATGAATGACAATGACAAGGTTCCTATAGCAACCCTGGATTTTGGAATTTGGGTTGAAGTTGAACACCTGGCTCCTGGTAAAATGCCTTGAAACTGTATGTGATTTCTTTCTCTTTACTGTTACAGCAAGCCACAATCCTTCTACAGTGCATGACCACATTAGGATCTTCTCAGACCAGTCAACTGTAACATTGGGAGAGAGAAGTGTTGACTATTTTTGACAAATTTAAAATCTGTTAGCATTAAGAGTTCACATTCAAACAACTAGGATAAGACTTGGTATCCTGGCTCCCAAGCCAATGTTCCTCAGGATTGTCACTACATCCCACATTAGTGTCTCTAGTCTCTGTCACTCCAGTCTACCTCTTCCCCCATTCTTGCTCACACTGAAGCACATATAGTCTTGACTCTTGCGTTTTTAGCTTCTAACACATCTTGATTTGCTTTAACAAGCATTAAATATATGTTTGACTTGGCTCTCCAATTAAACTATGCACTCTTTAAAATACAATTCAGGCTAAACATTTTAATATATCCTTGGGCCGCCTGCTAAGTGACAATAATCTTAGTTTGCTAAAGTGATGAGATTTAGAATCTGAGGTTTAGGATAGGGAGACAGTTCAGCTGGTAAACTGTCTGCCTGAGTTGAATCCCCAGAACCCAAATCATAAACCAATTGTGGTGGAACAGGTTTTTAATCTTAGTCCCAAAAGTTATCTGGGGCTTGCTGGGTGGCCAAGCTGCCTACTCCAACTAGCAAGTTCCAAACTTGTGAGACACTCTGCCTCAAGGTAGATTGCATCTGTGGAATGACACCTGAGGTTGACCTCTGTACGTACACAGGAGTGTGCACGTGTGCACATATCACACATACACATGAACAAGTGCATACACACACAGAGAGAGACACAGATAGAGACAGACACAGAGAGATATTAGTCTAAGCTTTGAAGACAGAAAGGTTTGAATCTCTGTTTCATTGTTTTTTAGCTGTGTGACTGTAATAAAATTCTTTACCCTGTGTCTTCATTTCTTTTTGTATTTAATGAAATAACAGCACTAACAGGATTAAAGAGGGGATTAATCAAAGCTTAAGTGACAGAACACTTATCTCTTGGAAATTGAATGTTATTTTCATCATTAATATTATTTATCAGTATTATTAGTCATCATCATTAGAGTTTCATAACTAATAAAACTGAAGCTCAAGGTTCAGGATCTTATACTCATGTCAAACCAAATACAAGCACTGTAGCCTGGGAAGGGATTCAAAGATAACACCTTCTTTTCTCTTGTAGCCCTCACTAGGTTGGGATACACAGGAAGTACCTAGGAAATTTCAGGAAAAACTGAATGTGAGAACCCTAAGGAAACCTAGTGAGCCATCTGGTCAATCCCCTTACACCTTGTCCAAAGGGTAACATAGTTCATCACTATCATTCAGTGCATAGAAACATAATACCCATGCTTATAGTAATGTCTATGTTTTATCACCACAGGACAATGCCCCAGGATCCAAGGCCCGCTAGGAACACACATATGCCACAACAAAATGGGTTTATTGGCTCACTTCAAACAGGAAGACACTACACCTCAGAGAATTCTGAATGTGTGTCAGGGACAGGATATTCAATGTACAATGCAATGGGTTAGAAGCTGTCAGAAATCCAAAATTCCATAAGCAGGTGTATCTCCACTATAAACAAAGAAAACTGAGCCCTGGAAAAGTAGAAGAACTTGTCCAATACCATACAATCCAATGGAAACAGTGGGTGGGGCCTCACAGGCTCTCTAGATTCCTTGCCACATGCTGCCTTTCCTAGAACAAACAGGACTCAAGGTCAAGCTTAGGCAAGACTAATCCAAAGAAACTCCCAGACTCAGGGGTAGAAATATACATTCTGAAACCAAAGAAGACTTCTGTGCTTTCTATTCCTTTTCTCCTATTCCCAGGTCTGCAAAGCATTCATGAATTCAACCTATCTACTGAGTGTTATGAAGAGGTTCAGCCATTATCCTAAGTGAAAGAGGAGCACAAAGCTCTAAGTTCTCAACTTATGGATTGTACCCCCTTTGGGAGTCAAAAGACATTTTCATGTGGGTCACCTAAGACTCAAATATTTACATTGCAATTCATAACAGTAGCAAAATAACAGTTATAAAGTACCAACAAAAATAATTTTATGGTTGGGGGTGGGTGGGTGTCACCACAATATGAGGAACTATATTAAAGGATTGCAACATAGGAAGATTGAGAACCACTGCTTTAGGTGTTTAAGAGCTTGATTAAACAGAGAGTAAAAGGCACCACTTATTTTCAAACCCAGGTGATAGAATTACATAGCTCTAACTGTTATACAAAACACCATGCATCACTATGATACTCACAGATAAAGGAGTGTGGGGGGGGGGGGGGTAAAATATCTTTGATAACATTTTTATCACAGAATTGTGAGGCTGAAATGAGCATGACCACATATGCCCAAGGACAATGAAATTATCAGTGCCTTTACCACCATGTTGAATTGGAAAGAACTTGTTATCAGGAGTATATGCACATAGACAGGAACTTTGTATCCTCAACATCAGCCTTGTGGCAGGCATTGAAAACTGGATGGATGGATAAATGGTTGGATGAACTTATGTATGGATGGATAGGTGGGTGCATGAAGGGATGGACAGATGGATGCATGGATGCATGGATGGATTGATGGATGGTGGATGAATGGATGGTGGATAGTAGATGGATGGATGGATGGATGGATGGATGGATGGATGGATGGATGGATGGATGGATAGTGGATGGTAGATGGATGGATGAATGGTGGATGGTGGATGGATGGATGGTGGGTAGGTGGGTGGGTGGGTGGGTGGGTGGGTGGATGGATGGGTGGATGGATGGATGGATTCATTCCTTTCCTTCTTTTCTTTGTTCCAGAGACTCTGGGCATCCCCAACAAAACCTCTCATTTCAGCCATGGTCAGGAAGAAATGAGTGTGAAAGTGAAACTGTCCTCAACAGTTCCCAGCAAGCTCTGCCCAGGAGGGCAGAGAACCATCCACCCATATACACCCCTGGTTCCACCCCCATGCCCTGGTAACCAAGACTGACTTCTTCCCTGGATACTTCTTTTACATGCAAAAGAAGACCCAATACCATAATGCTGATTCTTGGGGATTCAGGAGACTACTGAGGTACTCTAGAATTAACCAAAAACATCCATCTCTATCAAATTAAATAAATAAAATAAAATATCATATTTAAGCAGCTAAAATTCCACAAAGCCAGTGTTGATGAATGCAATTATTAATGTGCTTTTTAAAGACAGACCTTGCCCTGGGCACAAAAGACAGAGCTACAGGGGATTAGTCAGGATGCCCTGTTAAATATAAAACAACCTCTAAAACAAAAGTGACTATTAATTACTTTAGCAGTTGATTACAAAAGAGAAATAAATAAATCTTGTCTTGGGAGTTGCTCCTGCCCAGCCCTTGTTATAGCTCCAGGTTGAAATTTCTCTATCATCTCTCATCAGCCCTTTCCATCATGATCCCTATTTCTTAAAAAATACAAAGTAAATCCCCACAGTGTTCTAATCAAACTCCCTTGCTCTCTTGAAGGGCAACCTTTACAGAAAAGAGGCCACTTGATAAATTCTAGGAAAGCAAAAATAAAACATAATGAAAAACATAGTCTCATCATCAAGACTAATTACAAAGGAAAAGTAAAGAGCTTTTCTCCCTCAAGTATGCCTTTTTTTAATTAAAAAAAAGAAAGAAAGAAAGAAAGAAAAAGCAATCTAATAAAAATGAGCTGTATTTCTGGCCTGAATAGGAAAGAAGTATCTTGGGAGAAACAGTGTTACTTATAAAACCAAAGACTTTAGAAAGTCATTCATAAATTAACTGGTGATATATTTAAAACAAATATGATGAGCCAACTAGATTTGAGACTCTGGAGAAGGTACTATGGGGCGCCACATTGAATCAGGTAGCACTCTACCCTCTGCAAGCTTATGGCTGGTCTGGCTGGTCCTGGGATTATAGAAGCAGAAAGGCAGGAGTACAGAGGACATTCTGTAAAGAGGATAATTTCTAGCCAAAGAGCCTCACAGGTCTTTCTAGACAAGGAGGCACTAAAATTGGCCTGGGAAGATGGGTACAATAGGATACTAAGAGAACCCTGTTTCCTGGCCACACCATTCTCTCGTTCCCTAATCTATCAGGCAAGAGACTTCAACATCTGGAGAGCCCATTGTTCTTCACCCAGACAGTAGTCAAGTTCACACTAGATCCTTTCTTTCAGACCATATATGCTAAGCCCCAGCCAATAAGTCAGTATTAATTCCAGTCTCAAGGATGGGGTCAGCCTTATGCCTTTGGGAAGGACCCTATGTTACAAAGTGGTGATGTCAACTTGACTGCACTGAAGAATGCAAAATGAACTAGCAAAGTATTACCTTTGCTGATTCTAAAAGACTAGTGTGTGGGTCAGCAAAGTGAAGGAGAAGACCTAACCTCAGAGTGGGTGGACAGCACCAGTCAATCTCAGGCTAGATGTAACAGAAAAGTGGAAGAAGAGGTAACTGGCTTCTAAATCATCTTTCTGGATGTATTGTGATGTAGCCCTTAGACAATAGACTCTAGGTTTGATGCCTCTGGACTCTGGGACTTGCACCTTGGCCTGGAGCCCTGAGGCTCCCAGCTACTGCACTGAGTCAGCTACCAGTTTCCCAGACTCTCCAGCTTGTACAAGACAACCACTGTGGTACCTTGCACCCTCTGTGAGCATGAAAGCCAGTTTCCCAGTAAGTTCCCTCTTACAGGTACACACTATACTACTTTCATTCTCTAGAGAACCCTGACCCTGAGAGCCAGGACATCTATTATAGGCAGTTTGTGAGAACCAGATTTGCACCAGCATGTCACTTTTCAAGGTGGGACAAGAGGAGATTCCTTCCTAAGTCAGTCAATGACTATTTGTGGCAGATCCATCTCAGAACACAACTATGAATAAAGCAAAAGTACATTACCTCATTGCACATTTTTACTCATTGAGTCTGTGTATTAACTAATACCATGAAGCATTATAGCCATCCCTCTCCTTGCTGACAGGAACCTGCAGCACATAAAAGACTAAAAACACACACAAGTCAGAGCTGAGCCTCAGCATGCTGAGGAGCAGCCTCACACTGCTTGCCAAGGCTGGAGGCATCAGTCCACACTAGCACCAATGGAGAAGAGTGTATAAGGAATGGTCTTCACCTTTAGGAAGGGGTTGGGGGACATTAGCCAGATTCACATGGAAAACATCTTAGAGTATTCCAAATGAGACTGACTAGAGAGTAGAGGTGGGTACACTCTTGGGGGCACAAGCACTTCTGAAAATGTTTACCTCCCAGATAGCTACATACCTCTCTAGAAAAAGAGAAAGAACTGTTTACAAATGAATGAGTTGGGAGACAAGTTTAAGGAGCCACTTCCCTCTCGGGGACTTAGTGGGTCCAAATTAAGTGGCTGAGAGGAAGCTTGGTGATCTCCCCAGCTCTGAGGAGTAACGAATAGAATAATCTACTGGATGTCAGCAAACAATACCAGGCACAGAGAAAAAAATCACAGAACTGCACAGTGGACCCATTTCCAGGTTCCTATAAAGAAGCCACTCGTGGGAGGAACAGAACAGAGCCACGAGCTTGGAGCAGGCTGGTGCTTCTACTTTCAGCCCTGTGAAAGCAGGCAAGCTCTCTCACACAGCTGAACAATGATGACTTGCAAGGGTTTCTGTGTGAATTTCAGAAAACAGATTTGAGAACACTTCACACTTTACTTGGCACACCACAAGGTGCACAAATGGCTTATGTGTCTCAATTTGCTTTTGGTGCTTTGCTTGCTTTTGTGGTGTTAAGGATCAAACCCAGGGCCTTGTGGATGCTAACCATGTGTTCTCCCCAAGGCTGGATTTCTTTCATGTGGGTACACAGATGTGGAGGCCAGATCTGGATGCCCAATGTCATCTTCGATCTCCCTCCAACATACCCTTTAGGAAAGGGTCTTTCAATGAGTCCAGATCTCCCTGACTAGCTACCCAGCAACCTCTAGATATATCCATGTCTCTGTCCCCTCAGTGCTACAGTTACACACACACAACATGCCCATCTTCTATGTGAGTGTTGGTGATCCTGATCCTCATGCTTGCACAAGGGTAAGTCTCCTCAGCTGAATTCATTTCCTTAATGCAGATTGTGGAAAAAAAAAAAGTGGCGGGGGTGGGGGTTGGGGGGTCCCTTTAAGACTACCTGTCAGACGAGCCATATGCTACTATCTTTCTGTTTTCCTTCCATCCTCCAATTTTTGTTTTGCCAAAAACAAGAAAAAAAAAAAAAAAAGCTAAATTCTCATCTTAAAATCAGGTTCAGAGGGCAGACACAGTACAGAGAGCTCCCTGCATGGCTCACACGTACCCTCTTTTCCAATCTGGCTACGCTGTCAGAGGAAATGGGCTCCTCAAGGGCAGTAGAAAATCCATTATGAGCTTTTGATACCCAGATAGTGAAGAGACCCCAAAAGACTGGAATTCAAAAGATGCAAGCAATAAATATCCCCACCAGACACACAGTTGCAAGAAATGATGTGGTCAAAGCATGGGAAGCTGAATTAAATGTGCATTGGGGGAAAGGTGAGAAAGAAATGCTTACTTAAATTTTTCGCAGAGTATTTAGAGGTAAGTGTCAGCCATTAGGAATCAGGGCTCTCCCAGACAAACAAAGCACTTATTTTAAATAGAAACTGATGATCGATCAGGTAGGGAAGAAACTCTGGCCAATCACACAACAGATCTTGCCTTGGCTGCTGTAAACCACTTCACTGCACACAGGCAGCATCCATTTGTCAGGTCCTGGGCTTGAGGAAGCATGCCAGCTCCAGAGAGCTGACTTTGTGAACTCACACCTAGACCAGGGCCACAATGCTAATGCTGGATGACTGAGCTTGCTGCTTTGAGAATAGTGCCTCAGGTTCTCAAGCCACTGATAGGTGCTGTGGAATGTCATTCTGTATGCTGTGAATGTGTTGCTCTGATTGGTTGATAAATAAAATGCTGATTGGCAGGAAGTATAGGCGGGGAAAGCAGAAAGGAGAATTCTGGGAAGAGGAGGGCTAAGTCAGGAGTCACCAGCTACACAGAGGAGGCAAGATGACAAGGCAGAACTGAGAAAAGGTACCAAGCCACGTGGCTAAACATAGATAAGAATTATGGGTTAATTTAAGTGTAAGAGCTAGTCAGTAATAAGTCTGAACTAATGGCCAAGCAATTAATTATATATTATAATTAATATAAGCTTCTGAGTGATTATTTTATAAGTAGGCCACGGGACTGTGGGGGCTTGGTGGGACCCGAGAAACTTCATCCTACAGATAGGGCCTTTGTTGCAGGTAAGGGAAATACTTTGGGAAAACAGTGGACACAAAATACAAAACAAGCTAAAGCCTTTACCTACTATTGTGGCTTCTAGTAGTACAAAGTGAATCCCCAGAGGACTTCTGGAAGTTGTGCTAGTGAGACTCAGAAGAATTACCTGGCTTAAAGGTTCATATCCACCTCAGGCCATGTCAGCATTCTTAACCCAGGACATCTCAGACAGGACCAGACTCTTAAGGCACCTGAAACCTCTAGGTTTGGGGACAGAAAGGTGTCCAGACCTTCATTCTGCAGGTGACAAACTGAATTCAGGGCAGTGAAGGAATGTCCCAGCTCATCTAGTGAAGTAGGGCTCAATACAGGATTTCATGATACCATAGGTTAGATACGGAACACAACCAGTGGCCCAAATGTTACAGCTGTGGCCTTCAGCCTGTGGGTGCTGACAAAAGAGGGTGGAACCTTTAGGAATTAGAACCTAATATAATAAAGGTAGGTCATATGAGACACAACCTTGAAGTTGGGATGTTAAGACAATGGTGCAGGTCCAGGCTCCAGCCCCTTCCAGTCTCTCACTTTTGATTTCCAGTTGCCATGAGGTAAACAGTTAGTAGTTATTCCACCCTGCATTCCTACTGTAATGTGCTACATGAACACAGACAAGAAACACCAGTTTAAATGATCACGGGCTTTTCCTCATCATAAGGTGGTTGTCCTAAAAATTTTGTCACAGTGGTGGAAAGCTAAGAAACAGGAGCATCAAGTGCTGCAAGCCCTGACCCATATACACACCGGCAAGTCCAGGGGACCCACAGACCCAACAGCAAAGCCCTGGAGAAACCCAAGAGAAAAGATACTGGCAGCTGAATATTAAGAAGATACTGTAAGATCCTCAACCAACATTTCTAAAACATTCTTCAGTGGACTCTTTAAAAAGTATTCTCCCTGGGGCTGGAGAGTTGTTTTGGTGGTTAAGAGCTCCTGCTGCTTTTACAGAGAAGCCAGGTTCAGTTCCCAGCACCCACATCAAACTGCTCACAAGCACCAATAACTCCAGCTCCAGGGGATCTGACACCTTCTTCTGGTCTCTGTAGATACTTGCATGCATGTAATGTACATACACACATACACACACACACACACACACACACACACACACACACACACACACACACATATACATCATTCCTTACATATCAAATTTGTTCTTGATTCTTAGAGCTAGAAGAGCCTTCAAAATAGTCAAGTGTCAAATAGACTGGAATTTCACACTAAGTCTATAATAATTTGTAAAATATACAAAATGCAGGCATAAGATGGAAACCACCATGCTAAGTGCTCCATCAAGGACATACCAAGTAATATATAAATGGAAAGTAAATATTATGTATTATGCTTATAACATTCTTTATTCAGGTTTTAAAAGATGGAATCTGTCACACAATACCATATGGATGAATCTACAGGACGTTATACTCAGCTAATTAAAATCAGCTAATTATCAAAGGACATATATTAACTGACCTCATTCATATGAGACACTTCCAGAAGTCAAATCACAAGGAATGGTGGTTGCCAGAGGCTGGAGAAAGGGGAGAATGTTTAATGCATGGCATTTCAATATTGCAAGATCAAAAGAGTTCTTGAAATAGGGTGCACAGCAGTGTGAATTACTTAACACTTCTTAAATGTATAATTAACAATGATTAAGATGGTACATTCTTTACTAAGTGTAAATTTTTATAAATTTTAAAAAATATTTTAAGCCAACAAAATTACTACTAACCTCAGAGCTTTAAAAAGATTGTTATGATAATGTACATGACTGCATCTCTCACTGTCTCCTTTTTCAAGATAAGTAAGGCTGGGGAAAGGGCAGAACTGTCTCAGTGTTGAAGAAAACTGGTTGCTCTTAACAGATGACCTAGGTTTGGTTCCCAGCATCCATGTGGCAGCCCACAGGCATCCATAACTCCCATTCCAGGGGATCTGACACCCTCTTCTAGCCTCCACCAGCACCAAGCACACATGTGGTATACATATATGCAGATAACACACACACAAACACACACAAACACACACACACACATACACACACACACACACACACACACACACACACAAGAAATAAATCATTTAAATGTTAAAAAAAAAAAAAAAGAGGAGAAAGAGGAGAATGGTTTGCTGGGATCCAGAGACATGCAGCCCCTGTTACACAATTCTGCAAGTCATGAACCCTGGAGTTCCAAAGTCTTGACCAAAACCAGCTGATGTACTAGTTAGCAAAAGCCACTGACTTCTCTGGTATTCAATGTCCTGAGCTATTCAGTGGAAAGCACAAACATCAGAGGGGTGGCATTCTCAAGACAGTGGTGTGCAAGTGAAGATCAATGAATGCCTAGAAAAACCAACCCACTGCTCTGACACCACAGTACCAATTCACTGCTCCAGCTGCCTCCAAAGGTTGGAAAGGTCCAAACCTGTGGGCAGAACCCAGGACAAAGGGTCCTCCGAGTTGTATCAGACAACAGCTCTCCCAGACCTGCTGTACTGAATCCACGGGCATAGCCCACGCCCACACTCACTCTGCAAAGGCTCTAGGGTGTGAGGTCCATTCTCCTTTCTCCTTTCCTCCCAAATCCCTCATTCCCCTCTGAACAGTGAGGAAAGGTCAGAAAGCATAGCCCCTTCTTGGTATTAATGTCACTTAAATCTGCAAAGAGAGAACAGTCAATTCCATCACCTTAGTAGCCTAGCACAGCCACTACTTGGGCTAAGGATGCCAACCTTTCCCATCATCCAAACTGCCAAAAGGACTAAAGACTGCAACTCTGCAAGCTGTTCTCATCCTCATATACCCACCCTACACACACCTCTATTCACACAAACACCCTTAGCCTACAACTTAACTTCAAAAGCACAAGGAATCAGCTAAATGAATGAGAGCCTACTGTCACAGAATAAGTCCAATCTGGACTTGGATGAGCTGTGCAACCTCAGACTTCTTACCTGCAGAATGCCATGCCAGCATGCCCAGCCAGTCTAAATAGCTCCCCTACTTCAGGTGTGATGCCATTCTCAGATCCTCCCAAACACCTGTTCTAGCCCCCAAGTTCTTGCACCAGCCAATAAATGTTTTAGCTACTCTAACGCTTAAGCCAAAATCAGACACATGGTCCTCCCTAATTGAAAGGTAATGAAAGAATATCATGCCTATAATAACCCTAAGACACAGAAGACGAGATCTGGGTGAAACCATTTCCAAGTCAAGTCCCCTGAGATCAATTTGAGTGAAGGAGAAAAAGCATGAGATAGCATCACTGAAAGGCCACAGGAGATAATATGTAATACTGAAAAACAAAGGAAGACTCTCCTCGCATCCCTGGAAGCACACTGGGAAGATGCATGCCATCCTGAGGAAGCCACTAACACCATCAAGCACAACCTACAGGATATCCTCAGAGAAGGGGGTTTATGGTGTCTCCTGAGCAGTTGGCCTGAGACAGCTCTAGCCTTGAGAAATACAATTTTGCTTTGTTCTTCTTTTTCTAGGATTGAATTGGGAATCCTCCTCTTCAGCTATATCATGGCCTTTCCTAACACAGAAACTGCTACCAGAGCCATAGGAGATAAAGCTGAATCCCAGGAAAGGCAGTCAGACCAGAGGCCAAATTTCAGCTCAATTTTACATTTTCAATAGCCACATGGTGTTTGTACTTCATGTTATAAAGCAAAAGCTCTTTTTCATTAATATAGTAAGTCTATTAATGAATAAAGCCAGTGCATGGTCAAAATTAGCAGAAGTAAACATACCCACAATGTTATTGATAAGTAATGTTCCTCTTATAGCAAATATGTATTAGAGGTCAATGTGCCAGGCATTTTCTAACTAACCTTTTTAATCCTTCTTATACCGAGAGAGAGAGAGAGAGAGAGAGAGAGAGAGAGAGAGAGAGAGAGAGAGAGAGAGAGAGAGAGAGATGAAGACTGAATCCAGGATTTTATGCATACTAAGCAAGCATCCTCCATTGAGCTCCATCCCCATTTTGTTGTTTGCTATGTAGTCCATGCTGGCCTTAAATTCATCATCCTCCTGCCTATCCCTCTTATTCTGAGATTACAGATGAGCATCACCATACTCAAAACATAATCATCATCACTATCATCTCATTATTACTGTTAGTTTATAAAAGATAAAAGACACATCAGTCAATAAGCTTGCCCAAGCATGGGAACATGTTTCAAAAAGCAGGTACCTCCCCTCCTTGTTTATCTCAGGAGTAAATGTATTGCCCAAGCTCTCCACAGGACACGGTAGCAACAGGAACATTGGTATGAACATATTAGAGACCAAGTTGCACTCTTCCACCCCAGTGCTACTTGATCTTAAGCTGAGCACTTGTGTCAGCCTCTCCCTGCTCCTTTCTAAAGTAAGATTAACACAGTCTCACTGGGTTGGCTAAGACAATGACAGTAAGACACATGGTGCAGAGTAAGCTATGTTGGTGCTCTTCTTTCAGTGCCTGCTGAGCTCACCCACCAGCACTTGCATCAAAACAGCAAGCATACCTGAATGATGCCATCTCCTTTTCTCAAAGACCTGAGAGCCCAGTGAATTAATAGCTTTCAAAACGTTGAAAATCATGGGCACTGAAATCTAAGACACCAAAAGTACCCTGGGGTTTGGAGGTACCAAGAAATTCTCTACCATGATCACACCTGACGGCAGCTTGTCTTGAAGACAAAGTAAATATGTGGTCTCTGTCAGTTCAACAAGACGAATGCCTCTGTGTCGCCAGGTGACTATAGAGTATGTGCATAGATAATGAGCATTCTTGAACTTCAGCTTCAGTGAGTGCTGCAGGTTCCCTTGATTCTTACACTGCCTGACAACAGCCCACAGGACTAACAGGTACAGAAAGAAGAAAGCTCAGACCTTAGGAAAAGTCAGTGAGTTCTTCCAGATCAACGATGACCCTTTCAAGCCTTGCTTAAAGCTCCTTGCATGTGAAACAGCTCCCTTCTAACTGCTCTAACCCTTAAGTATCCTTAACTCTCTGCCAATGTCTACAATTGAGTCAAGGTCCAAGGAGGACATGGAGGACCCTATTCTCAGGAGGGATAAAGATTCAATGAATATAATGAAATAGTCTATGCACAATACAGATACAGACAAGAGGGGAAGTGGGAAAGTCAACACTGACCACATATTGCTAATGAAAGCTGCATTGGCCTTAAAGTACAGAACATCCCAAACACCCCTGGACTGTTTCAGAAATGCATGCCTGGGAACTCCCTGAGAATAAGGACAGTGCCTGTACATCACCATATCCCCCATGCCACACACAGATGAGAGACTCAAATGCTGTGTTCATAGATGTGTGGGTACTGGGTGAGTGAATGAGTAGGCAAGTGGATGATGTGGGCAGGTGGGTGAGTGGGTGGGTGGGTGGGTGGATGGATGGATGGATGGATGAACAGACATTCATACCTGCCTTTGAAAGCTAAATGATTGCCTTGAACCAGCAGAGGGAAAAGATATCTGGACTTAACTAGTCAATAAAAGTCTATACATATCAAGTCTTTCCCCAGAGGTCCTTGGCCATATCACCCCACATTTATTCTTAGAAGCTAAAACACCCTTACCCAACACTCCCTGGGCCACAAAGTCTTGCCTAATTTTGGGCTGTGCTCATATGGGTTTTCATCTTTTGGGCTCATCTCTCTGGCTTTCCTTCCATGTCTCTCTTGATTACTTTCACCCAATTATGTTCCTAACCTGAATTCCTGGCCCTGCCTCATGTCACTTCATGGCTTCTAAATGAGTCATGTTTAGTTCACAGCTATCACCAGCATACAGAACACACTGAGGAGAGTCTGTATCCTAGAGTACTATTGACATCTGGTATAAAGAGACCGCAGTGGCTTACACTTCCACCCAGATGCACGATTTCTCTGCTTTCTACTCTGTAATCAGGTCTAGTGTGCAACTCACTCACATTTGAACCCACCTCAGGAAAGGAAGGCTCAGTTAGGAACTGTAAATGTCATCAAACTCACAGGATGCAAGTTTGTTCCACCCAGTAATACTTCAGCTCAACTCAACATGACTTCTCTTCTTCCCACCCTAACCTTGAAATATTTTAACCATCACACAAAGTGGATTTTGTTTCATTTGTCTGGAGATATGACAGAGGACCCTGTGAAGAATATTGGCTTTTTTTTTTCCAAAATGACATTGACATAACTTCACCTCATGGAAAGAAAAGTCTTTAATCTAAATGAGTCATGTGGTGGGGACAGTGAGTTTGCAAAGCTGCTTATGCTTTGACTCCTTTAGGGGAGAGGAGAAAGAGGCATTCTGTTGGTTGTTGACAAACATTTAGAACAATGAGATCTTCATTTATGCAACAAGATTCATTGCTGTGCACATGGAAAACAGAGAGAAACAAGGAGCTGATTAAAAACTCTTGAGGTCAGCTCTCCCTGGGCAAGAATTAGTCACAATACTCCCTTGCTGTAAGATATAGGATAGGTCATCTACAGGGTGAATGAGGTAGCCTGGCCCTTGTGAATTCACCCAGGGCTTTGAGGTTTAAATCATTCAATCTATATCTCTGGCTGGATCTTGAGCTTGGCACGTGGTAAATATTCAATGTCAGCAGTTATTACTATTTAGAGATAGCCTTGTAGGGATTGGTACTGTCCTATATGATATTACAAGTCAGATATGACTTTTGAGATAAATGGAATGTAAAACTTAGTTCCTCCTCAGCACAAGCTGCCTTGAAAAGATGTAGTAACTACCTATGGTTGGTGGCTCCTATAGCAGAGAGTACACAGAAAGAGCCTTTCCAGATGTTCTGCTAGAAAACAATGGTTCAGAAATAAGGAGGTGGCCTGAATTAGAGATTTGTGTGACTTAATCTCAATTTCCTCATCTATAAAAAAGAATAATTGTAATCAAATTATTCAATGCTATTGAGTATATCTGATGCCTAAGTGTTGAGACCAGCTTACAAGTAACTGTAAACATGCACTAGATAGTACCCTAGAATAGGGACAAAGACATAGGGAAGTATAAGAAGGACAAACAAGATGATTACGAAAAGTATTTCCCATGGGGTCAAGCACACAGCTTGTAGTTGGTTCACTCTTCAATACATGTTCAGAGCATCAACAATGCATTAGGCACTCTTCTAGGCAGCAGAGAGATGTGAACAAGAGCTGCGTCCTTGTGAACTTATGGTCTTAATAAAGAGGCTACCCTTGCTTATGCAACTCTATCAGCAACATGCCCATTCTCCTACGCACTAAAGCCTCTAGCAGTAGAACATGAAGGTAAGAAGTAAGGTTACCTACGAGGGAGTGCTGTGGATATCGTTCTGTATAAATAAAACACTGATTGGCCAGTGGCCAGGCAGGCAGGAAGTATAGGCGGGATAAGGAAAGAGAAGAATTCTGGGAAGTGGAAGGCGGAGGAAGGAGACACTGCCAGCCGCGCCATGACAAGCAGCATGTGAAGATGTCGGTAAGCCACGAGCCACGTGGCAAGGTATAGATTTATAGAAATGGATTAATTTAAGATATAAGAACAGTTAGCAAGAAGCCTGGCATGGCCATACAGTTTGTAAGCAATATAAGTCTCTGTGTTTACTTGGTTGGGTCTGAGCAGCTCTGGGACTGGCAGGTGACAGAGATCTGTCCTGACTGTGGGCCAGGCAGGAAAATTCCAGCTACAAATTGCCTAACAAAAGGGCACTATCATGGGTGGGTGTATGGATGGACAGATGGACAGAGGAACAGACAGACAGACAGATGGGAGTAGGCTTGAGAATGCTGAAGCAGTGACCTAGACTCGTAGTGGTTCCAGGACTAAGTATTCCCTGGCAAGTGGACATGGCTAAATTGGGGCCCTGTTGCCAAGCAACACTAATAAATGATCATAAAGCAGTCTGCAAACAGTATCACATATAAAAGCTTCATCACTGAGATCAGAAATCTTACAATTCAAATGACTGGGATATACATGGCCTTCATATACATGCTCTCTCTGGTTTCTATTCTGGGATCTGCTCTGACTCACCCTGTCAGCTAGGGCTGCTCCCTAAGCCAAGGAGCAAAACTCCCTTATACTGGCCCTGGACAAATAAACATAACCCACAGCCCAATAAATCCTACCCAGCCCATGGGCTCTTGTGGCTTGAGTAGTGTGTTCTAGGCATCTGGAAGAGCTTTGCCAGGAAGCAAGTGGGGCTCTGCTACTTCTCTTCCTTCCAAAATCTATAGCTAATACTTGCTTTGTAGTTGCCCAATATAACTAAGTAGGGCTGGGTCCCTGGTAAAGCTCTGGATTTACTTCTTACCAATGTAGCATCCCCACATTATCGCTGGTCCTCTAATCTTAGTCTCCTTTCATTTGCTAAGGAAAGGTCACATTTACTTCACAATATTATTAGTGGGATTAAATGACATCAATAAAAAGTGTCTTACTGGTCCGTTTTTGTTGCAACAGAAAATTACTTGAGGCTGGGCGCTTTATAAGGAAGAGAAGATTATTAGATCATAGTTTGGCAAGTTCAAAAGCATGATACCAGCATGGAGCTATAAGGACCTTCTAGCTACATCGCATCATGACAGACAGATAGAGGACCCTTTTAAAGCAAATAGGTGGAAGCCAGAGGGATTCAAGGACCTCTCTGTTAGAAAATAACCAGCTCTCAAGAGAACTTACTTTCTCTACATGAAATTCACATTAATCCTTTTAGAAGGTATCACCCCAAGGGCATAGCACCTTTTACTAGATCCACTCTTGAAGATTATCCCACTGTTCACAGGGCACTCTGGCAAGCTTCTAGAGCACAAGCCCTTGGGAGTCATACTCAAACTACACCCAAACCACAGCAGTATCCAAGAATTTGGAAGAAGATAACATACATTCAATGCATGCTAAGGCAGATGGAAAAGAGGAGACATGGTTCAAGTTCTGAGTGCTCGCCTGCACCACCTCTAGGCTTCTGGTCCATCTGTGCTTTACTCACCTTCAACCATCATTCACAGGAGGGACCCCAGTCCAATCTTCACTGATCTCACTGAAGTCCCTGGCACACTACTTTTCCAATTTTAACACAACTCATCCTACTTAAAAGAGCACAATGTATATGAAAAGACAATACAAGAATCAGCCACAACTTTCATGTCCAAAATCTAATTTCCAAACAGTTACACTCATTATATGTTTCAAGTGTCTGGAGCAGGTGGGAACACCACCCTGTAGTCCTGGAAATGAGCAGGGAATCCATGTTAACCAAAATAAATACCCACAGATTAAGGTAAAAATATTAACACTAAATATTATGCTTCAAAAAACATAAAATTACACAGTATCTAAAGTTCTTTCTCTGTCTGATAGTCTACAGGGGTTCTTGCTAAGCTGGAAGGACAGGGTTACTGCCCAAGTACCTTGAAGTCATCTCCCCACAGACCTTCCTTTAGCCCACTGCACCCAACATCCTCCATGCCATGGGCTCCACTTGCAGTAACCCTTCACAGAATATCCTTCCTAGAACCACAGGTCATTTCTGTCTCTCATACAAACCAAGTCTTTCCATTAAAAAAAAAATGTATAATTTATTATATTCTGGCTGCCCCAGGCCCTTGGTTGGGTAAACCAGAAATCAACAATCTTTTCAAATTCTTTGTGCTGTGTATTTTCTGCATGTCTACTGGATAGCCAGCTCAGTATACAGACATGATAATAACCCTGGCTGACTCTACAAGGCATAAAAATAATTTCTGGGTCTTCAAGGCATAAGGGTCAACCTCAGAATTAAAGATGCTACCACAGAACATGATCAGGATTGTGAAAAACCCCAGGAATTCAGGACAGGACTAAGGATTCCAGAGACAGAGACAAGAGAAGCAGGGTCAAGAACGGGCTTCAAATGGCAGAATTTAGACAAGACATATAAAATTGGGAAGCAAGAGATGACCCCCCCCCCATATTCAGAACCCCATCCTTCTGATCAGGGCTTCTCTGCCCAGCTCATCCATTCAGATATCTTCCTTTGTAGTTCTGATTCGTCTGGAACTCACTGAGTACTGGAACTCACTCACAGGAATCCTCCTGCCTCATCCTACTGAGTTCCAGGATAAGTCATGCATCATCCTTGGTTAGAACTGACCTTTTTTAAATCCAGTAAAGATCCTTGCAGTATCCTCCTGAGTTTGTCAGTCCCTAGGCCACTCTGTGCTTGATATGACCCTTTAGCCTGCTTATGTTCCTGATTCCCTGGGCACTGACCCAAAACAGCACTCTGAGTTGGTATTAAGTATGGCAGGGCTAAAATTAGGGCTGTTTCCATAGCTATCTACACTTCTATGGAGTAAATCTGTTTGGCTCCCAAGTGGAATGAAAGTCATGTTTCCATTCTGACTGCAAAGTAACCCTGAAATCTGGGAAACCAAACCTGCTCATATGTGCCAGTGCTACTGAGCCTTCCAAACCCCTTGGGCCCTTATCAGTGCAAGCAACTACCATGGTCATATACCCATGAAGAACCACAAAACATCAAGCAGGAAAGGCAAGGAGGGATACTGCAACTTGGGACACAAAAGGGCTAACATGTGCCACCAGCACCTCAGGGTTCCTGCCTCATGCTAGAGGGAGGGAATGTTCTTTCCATCCTATTCCAGAAACAGGAAGACTAAGGAATCCACTCACCTGCAACCTAACATACCATGCAAAGCCAAGAGTTAAGAAATTTGGCTTCAATTTGTTCAGAGAAACATCCCAGGACTCTGAAGCCAAAGGTGAAGATAGAGTGACCCCAGACCTAGCTAGTAGTGATTGCTACTGCTTCCTTCTAAGGCTCTGTGCTTGGAGTTTTAGGGGATAATCCCTGTACCCAAGTTAGGGGTTCAGATGTGTATCCACACATCTGATATTAGGTCCAAACCATTAGGTATATTAGGTCCAAACCATTAGCACTCTAGAATGTGACCTTATTTGGAAACAGAATTACTGCAAATATAATTCAGGTGAGGTATACAGGGGTAGGATAGACCCTTAGACTACATGGCTGATGGTATAAGCAGGTACAGAGGGAAAGATGGGGATAAGGCCTAGTGAACCCAATGATGCTTCCACCAGCCAAGGAGCACAAAGGACAGCAGTAAGCCAGCAGAGGCTAGGAAAACACATGGAAGGACCCCTGGGTGGTCCTGACAATTCACTGAACTTCAGACTTCTGGCCTCTTAACTTGTGAGACAATAAACATCTGTGAATCTGAGCCACCCCTTTGTAGCACTTTATTAAGTCCAGTTCTAGGAGACTCATTGTCCTTGTTATAATGTCATGTGACATAGGCTCTGACTCATCTGAGTTTTCCATGAAGTCAGTGAAACTTCATTAACAGCAAATAACACCAGCAGTGAATACCAATAGTGATCCTGAATGCTTTATACATAGTAACTCATTTAATCCTGAACAACCTCCTGAGTCTGTGGCATGCTATAGGAGAGGAAACTCATTCACAGAGAAGTTAAGTACCTTGCTCAATGTCACAAAGTTGTATGTGATGAAATCCGAATTAAAATTCAGACTTAGAATGTTCTTTGCCAACAGTAACCACCTAAATCAAGAAGTAATTGATGGAGATTTACTCTCTGGTGGTCAGGTTTCAAACCCCTTGGCCTCTTTATCCATTTTGTATTTATTCCACTTGCCTGTGCAGAATGTCCTGTACTAGGTAACCACACAAAACAACACTTGAATTAAACTGCACTGGCTTCCACACGTCTCCTAATTTCAGCACCAGTTCATATGGCAACAGATATTAGGAAAGGAACTTGGGCATCTCCAAGGAGGCAGAGGAAAACAGCTCATTTTTCACAACGTTTTTCTGTATCTGGAATTCAATTAACATTTAATGTACACCTGTGATGTGACAGCCCGATGTCAGGCAAGTACACAAGCGACAGCCCCTGCTCAATCTGGAAGGATATAGAAAGGGACAAACTCCCAGAAATTTTGGTAAGTACCAGGACTGAAGTTAGAACCCAGGTGCAACTGCAGCATAGTGGGGTTGAACTTAGATCTGCGCTGGTTAAGTGGGGAGGGCTTCAGGGCAGGGCATGGAAACCTCAACCTTCATTTGTAGCTTTTCCAACACTGCCATGACATAAGCATACCAATACAGAATGCATCTTCCCTCTTCCTCCCTCTCTGAAACTTTTTCCTAAAACAATGAGCTTTTTCTTTTTTTTTTTTCCCCCCACTGAAGAGGTAGAGAAATTCAACACTAGACTTTGGGTTACTGTTCTATAATGAAGGATGTGGAGTTAGTTGATCACCTTTAGAAAATATTTAAGAGCAGAGCTAGGTAAGTTCATAGACCACCAGCAATGGTGTTATGGCATTAAACTCTTCAATATAAAGCAAACAGCACAGGGAAAGGTGGGGAAGATCTAGAAGCATCTAGAGAGAAAGTATCAAATCAGACAGCCATTATCATTACCTGCACAGAAAGCTGGCTTGACCATCATGAGAGCTATGTGGCAAAGCAGAAATAACCAACATACCCTTAGACTTGACCCTGCCTCCATGAGCATCTATGCCCTACAGAGCCTTTCTTAGAGCATGTGAGCAGAGGGCTTAGGGCCTTGCCCAGCATAAGGCAGACATTTGATTGATGCACCTCATCTCCATCTAAGAATTCAACATAGTGCCTGGGAAAATAAAAGGCAGCTGCCCTTCTCCTTCAGCACCACCATGGATGGCTACCACCTCAAGCTGTATTACTTATGTTCTCGAACCCGCATTTATACCCTAGAAAGCACCCTAGAATGTAAGAACTAGATATTAAGCAGAGGGCATCTAAAGGCCTCACTCTTCTCCTGCTGGGAACTGGAGGAGGAGCCAGAGCAGAGTGAGAGGCAGCCAAAGAGCTTTACCTAACCTAACTGAGAAAACAAGCCTCTTCCATTAAACCCAAACAAAAACCAGAAAGCTGGCCCACTCACCTCTGACCCAGCTCCTCAGGGAGCCCTGACAGTTCTTAAGGACAGGGACTTGGTCATGTCTCTCAGCCAAGATGACAAGATCCACACAGCTGAAGCAATCATGCAGGTCTGAATCCGTGTTTGGTGTTATTATTCCTGCCCTGTCCACAAAAAGCCCTTGGATCAGCCTGAGTACTTCTTTTTTTAATGTCTCCAGCACTCCATAGAGGCACGCCTAGATGAGCAAGCATAAGCTCTTTCTGGATGAAAGAGACACATGGTGGAGTTTATTTGTGTCAACTTTTCTGAATAGTGTCAAAGGGAATACAGGGATGGAAAGGAATTCACATCAGTTCATGGGGACCTTGCTAGAAGCTAGGATGTAGAAGGTAGTAAAATCTGGATCTGGGCTAGGGGTCCTGACCCACACAGTCTTCCAGGGAGTGCAGAGCAAGGATGCTGAGCTCAGAGTGTTCTATGTCCCTAGGGCCCATCCTCCACAGAATTGTGGCACTGAAACTGTCTGACCAGTTCTGATGGCCCTTCTTTACATTCCCACTGCTCACTGCCTACATTCTTGCCCTCTTCCCTCCCCCTACACTCCCCAAGCAGACCCAAGATCAGTCTTCCACCTCCAGACAAGTATAAATCACTGGTTTCTCCTCCTCTGCTGCCTGGATTCTCTCATCTCACCTCCCATCCTGACATTTCTCCTCCTCTCCCACCTCCACCATTCCTCTCTTCTGGTCCTGTTTTCCTTCCTCCCCACAAGCCTCATTTTTCTTGGCTGGTCTGTGCATTGTTAGGCTCCTGTAACCCCTGAATATGGGCCATCAGGACAGCAAAGAGTCAGAGAGTCTTAGGTTGATCAGGGCACACCTGTCAGCCAGGACCTAGTATAACAGACTGGGGAGCCAGTTTTCATTTCTCTAATCTTCTCTGTGGTGAGGAAAGATGCTTCATAGGATGACATGACCTCGTAACTTTCCCCCCAAAGTATCAGGGTCTGACCCAAATAACCAGGTAAAGCAAATGTGACAAATGAAACTTCCAGTCTTCGGGTTCTAGCTACGCTTAGTATTTTGAATGGACCAAAAAATGAATGATAATGGTCCCATTTTCCCCAGAATTATTTAGGGGTGAGGGGAGTATGTAAGTTACATTTCTCATTGCTATGACAAAATAACTGATAAAAGCCACTTCTGGGAGGGAGAAGGCATTATGCATTTATGATAAGGAAAGTGTGGTGGCAAGAACATGAGGTGGCTATGCTACAGTCAGAAAGCACAGTGAGATGAACCCTAGTGTTCACTTTCTACCTTTCAGTCAGTCCAGTATGCCAACTCAAGGAGTGATGCTGCCTGCATTCAGGATGGGTCTTTCCAGTGCAATGAAGCGAATCAAGATAACCCTTCACAGCATGCTCAGAGGCTTATCTCCTGGGTGATTCAAAATCCCACCAGGTTGACAATATTAACTGCCACATGCTCTTTAGTTGGCAAGCCCCAAATGGTTCTGCCACCACTCACAGGAAAACAGTAAGTCAAGTGCCTCTGGTTCAAATCCTACCTCAGCTTCCTACTGGCTGTAGAAGTCTGGGGCAGGAACATAGCTAGTCTGTGCCTCAATCTCCCTGTCTAAAAACCATGAATAATAAACTACCTTCTGCTCCTGAGTGCTCCAGAATTCACAAACAGCTGCATTGCAGTTTTAGGAATGTTTAATGTGCATCAAGCTTTCAATGGGATATTCTAAGTGCTTTACTCTGAATAGTGAACACAACCTGAACAGATTCAGACTGTAGTGATTTCCATTATGCTCAGGATCAGAGAGGTCAAGAAACTTACCCAAACTCACATGGCTAAGCAGAGGATGCAGGACTTTCTTCCCCTGAAGTTCCAGAGAAATTCCAAGCAGTCTCTGCTAGAGCGCTATGATGTCATGCCCTAAGGACAGCACAGGGTAAGTTGTTCGTTCTGTAACTAGGGTCATACTTATAAACTATACCGGCTTCATTTCTAAGAATCCCTGCCTCCAGAGACAAGATCTTATTTGGCATTTGGGGAGTTAAATTCTAGTTCCAGTGGCATGGCTTGTGCCTCTGCCCACTTCCCACCCCCATCACTGTGATGAACGAATATGGCTGAGGGAGCTGCTCCCAGCTCTATAAGACAAGCTGCAGTCTCTGGGCCAAAGAGGCTGAGAAGATCTCCATCCCAAAATTGTTGGCAAAGCACTTTGTGGCTTGTGGCCAAATGTAGAATAGCAGCTACCACCTGTCCTTGACTGGGGAAGTATGGGTCAGAGGGCCATACCACGGACAGCAAAACTCCTCAGCTTGAATACATGTCACCTCAACCATCCAAGGGGACTCTGGAGGTGAGGGAGACTGCCCCCGTAGTGACCAGGCCTGATCCATCCCCTTATCATTAAAATCCAAGGGGACTGGACCTGCCTGGACTGAATCTACCAAGCTGAACTCAATCCTCAGGGGAGTCTTTGCCCTGGAGGAGATGGGAATGGGGCGCAGGAGGGAGGAGAACAAGGGAATCCGTGGCTGATATGTAAAATTAAATTAAATTATAAAATAAATTTAAAAAAAAGAATCTACACATGTAAAAAAAAAATTAAATAAATAAATAAAAGCATTATGAAAGAAAAAAAAATCCAAAACCATACAGAAGGAGACTCAGTCTCAGTAAGCCCTGCAGCAGTCAGGCAACCAGGGACTGAAGCTGGCATGGGGAAAACAGCACTTTGATGGGAGAGAGATGTCGAGCTGGTAAATTGAAGACACCTTATTGTAATTTGTTATGTCATGTTTAGTTGATATCCCTGGGAGGCCTGCTCTTTTTTCTTTGAAGGGAAATGGAGGACAAGTGGATCTGGGGGTGGTGAGGGAGAAAAGGAAGGGGACTGAGAATAGTGGAGAGAGGGGAAACTGGTCAGGATATAATGTGTGTAAAGAATAAAAATTAAAATAAAAAAAAATTGAAGACATCCCTTGCCAGTGCCCTGAGCATTTGCCATCAGCAAACAGAAGAAAAGCCCCTGCAATGAAGGACCCTTCTACCTCCTGCTCTGAAGACTCCTGTAGCCCCCATCCAAGATGGGCTCTGTTGGAAACTCTGGCAGGTGAAATGCTGCCATCAGTCCTGGGCCAGGAACCTGCTTGCCCCTGGTCCAGAAGCAATGGTTGTTCCTCACAGCTGTACAGCAGCCTCTCCCAAACAACATTCAACACGAATGTCCCTATCTTCAAATTGCAAACAAACGCCTTAAAAGAAAGCATCTGCAACAGTGATATTATGTGAGATGTCAGAGGAAACCTAGTCAGAAGTCAAGACACAAACCCCTGGGAGGGGCACGGGGGTGGATGCCAGGGCTGTCTGTGGTTTCGGTAATGTTGTCTTAGAGTTGATCACACAGGAACATGGCCTTTGGGAATGTCCACCAAGCTGCACAGTTGATAGCCTTAATTATCAACTCATTAGTTGAGAAATGCCTCCGAGATTAGTGAAGCACACCTCTGCATGTGTTTGTGGAGGCATTTCCTGAGATAGAGCACAAGGGCTCTGATCCAGTCAATGATGACATCCACTGACGGACTCAAAGTCTACCTAAACTGCCAGGAGGTGGTAGAAATGTTAATGGTGGGGCCTGGCAGAACGAAGTGGGTTGCTGAGGAGTGGAGTGCCTCTGGAGGATAATTTTGGACCTGGTCTCTTTCTGCTCTTCTTTCTGCTTCTAGGCTGCCATGCAGTGTGCTCAGCTTCCCCGGACCATGCTCTTCCTCCATTGTGTCTTGTCACAGACTGAAAGCAATAGTGCCATCTCACTGTGGACTGAGACTCTGGGCCAAAATACATCCTTTCAACTTTAAACTGTTTCTCTCAGGTGTCTGTCAACACTACAAAAAGACCAAATGACACATGAACCAGCCTCTGTGACAGTCCTCAACTTGGAGGAAGAATTCTAAATTTAAGCTGGGCAAGGTGATACACAATCCCAGCACACAGGAAATACAAAGGATCAGAAGTTCAAGGTCAGCCTCAGCTACACAGTGAGATTCAATCTAAAAAAAAAAAAATCAAGCAATCAAAACAAAAATCCACTATAGATATGAACACACCCAGTATCATTCTTTGTTTACCCAAGGTTATAGCCATAAGGCCACCATCCATCCAATGGTACAACCAGTACCTAGACATCATACAGGTGCCCAAATTTGGGGACTCACAAGTACGTTCACTCATTCCACAAAGACATCCTGAGTACCTACTGTGTGCCTGCACAGATCTAGAGATGGACAACAATCAAGAAAGCAATTTCTTTTAAGTTTATTTTATGATCCCAAACAGAGAGGACTAGGGACCACAAAAGAGGCCCTGCTTTGTGTTTAAGAATGCTACAGGTTGTGATGCCACATCTTTAATCCCAGCACTTGAGAAACAGAGGAAGACAGTTCAAGTCAGTCTGGTACACAAAGCAAGTTCCAGGACAGCCAGGGCTAGACAGTGAACCCCTGTCTCAAAAAACCAAATGAGAGAGAGAAGAATGCTTAACAGATCAGCCTACTGCAGATAATCCCTTAGGTCTTCACATTCTAAGCACTGTAGTGCAGACCAAATGGAAGCTGAAAGTCTTTTCCAAGATTTTTTTTCCTTCAAGATTTTTTTTTTTTTTTTTTTTTTGAGTTAATCACTACAGCAAGGCTCTTGGAGATAAGACCATTCAGGTTCAAGCCTCCACTGTATGGCTCTGGGTAAGTTTCTAAGCCTCCCTGTACATCAGGGTCCACATCTTCAAAGTGAAAGAAATAATTATTAGTAGTGTTGTGGAAACATTAAACAATTAATAATTCTGGCACACGGTTAGCACTTAATACATGCTAGCTAGTACTGTGAAGGCTAGTACTGCTTTCACAATTTCTATGAATTCCTAGTAGGCTGCCTCTCTCAATGTCCTCCCAGGAACTCTGCCCCAGGCTTCATGCTTCATCAAAATCTTATGACACAAAGTATTCATAGTGGTCAGCAATGGTCATTCAATGCATGTCCCTCTCAAGAAGAAAAATAGAAGAAGAGAGACAGGTGGTGCTAGGGTTTGAATATGAAACATCCCTCAGCGGCCAAATGTCTGGTCACCTGGAACCCAGCTGGGGATGCTATTCGGAGAAGTCATGGAACCTCCAGGCAATAACTAGAAACAGGAAGTGGATCACTGTGTGGGTCGGCCTTGAGGGATACTAGCCAGCTCTGCTTCCAGTCTGAGCATTCTTCTTCACCCACTGAGATGTGAACATGCCAGGCTATAAGCTCTTGTTACCATGGAGGGAGACCCAGCCACCATGATCTCCATCTTCAGTAGACTATACCCCTTAAACTGTGAGCCAAAATGAAGTTCTCATTTAAAATGCTCCTTATGAGGAATTTGTCCAGAGTGATAAGAACAGTATCAAAATAATACAAGAAGAGATCAGGCTGGAAAGATGGGGAAGTAGGAGGAAGAAAACTCAATTCCCCAAAGAATCACTCCATCTTTGCCTTAGTTCCTAACAACCACACTGTTAAATACTGTAGTGTGAGCCACAAATAACTGCAGAAATGCTCAGAGTGTAGCCAGAGTGGACCAAGCTATGTCACAAACTAAAACACATCAGGTGTCCAAAACAAAGTATTAAATAAAGTCAGTGTCTTAGTTAGGGTTTCCATTGCTGCAACAAAACACCATGACCAAAAAGCAAGTTGGGAGGAAAGGGTTTATTATGGCTTACACTTCAGCACTGCTATTCATCACTGAAGGAAGTCAGGACAGGAACTCAAACAGGGCAGGATCCCAGAGGCAGGAGCCAATTCAGAGGCCATGGAGGGGAGCTACTTACTGGCTTGCTTCTCCTACCTTGTTCAACACACCTTCTCATAGAACCCAGGACCACAAACCCAAGGATGGCACCACCTACCAGGGGTTGGGCCCTCCCCCATTAATCAATAACTGAGAAAATGCATTACAGCTGGATCTCATCAAGGTATTTCCTCAACTGAGGTTCTTTCCTCTGATGACTCTAACTTGCATCAAGTTGACACACAAAACTAGTATAGGCAGTGAAGATTTCTTTATGTATTTTGGTTATAATGAGTTAGATACAGCATTAGTAAAATTAATTTCACCATTCCTTTTCAAAAGTTTGCTACTGCTAAGATTTATAATTATACATGTGACTCGTATTTCTATTGGTCAGAGCTATTCTGGCATAAAATTGTGTTTCTATGCAAAGTTCCTTCTCCACTGTTGTAACAAGATGTCCCATCTCAATACATAAGCATGCTGATTTTATTTTTGCAGATGTGGAAGCCAAACCTGGGAGGGATGAGTAGGATTTTCCCAAGATCATATGGATAACAAAGAAGGAGGTCAGAACCTGAACCCAGATCTAATGAGAGGCAAGCTGAGTACTTTCCAATATTTAATGCTAAATCACCTGAGGCTCTGAATCAGTTTCTCAATGAAATGGTATCATTACATCACCATCCCAGGAAAACATAAAGAACAAATGTAGGGAAAAGGGGCTGGCTAGAGAAACCCACCCTGACCCTGGAGCCCAGAATTAGGGAAGGATGGCTCAGATAAAGCCAGTTAGAGAAACACAGTTTAGCTCAGATCAGGGCCATCTCTGCCCCTGTCCAACTGACCTGTGAAATCAACCAATCACAGAGAAGGACAGTAGAATCCTGGCCCTAGGGCCCAGGACCAGGGAAAGAAACACAGCCTGTGTTTGGGACCTGAGCCAGAGAAGTGAACACTTTATCCCCAAACCCAGAACCCAGGAAATATGCCCTGACTCTGAGACTAGTAGCAAAATAACACTCTTGGCCCCTAGAATCAGAGTCAGTGAAAGAAATGTGCCCTGGCCTTAGAGGCAGTATCAAAAAGCCAAGAAAGGCCAGTGAAAGAAACACAGTTTGGCCCTGAAATCAGGGCCATCTCTGCCCCTTGCTCACAAAACTGGCCAATCCCTGGGCAGAAAATAAACTAACCAATCACAGTTGACTCCACCCCCTAGACATCCTATATAAACCGCCCTGCCCAGTCAGTTGTGAGCTGTTCTCTCCACCCTGGTAGAGACAGCTACTCTCCTGGACTCCTCCTTCCCAAATAAACCTCTTTCTCAAAAGAGTCTTGGGTGAAGACCTTCATTGACAGCTGAACAGAAGAACCTTGCTGGGACGTCCCATAGTGGACTGAGTGAGAAAGAGTTGGTAACACTGAGCCAGAGACTGTGGCTCTCCAGGAGAGGAGCAGAATTGCTGTGTCCTGCGGGGAAACCATCTCCCATCATACCATCATACCAGGTATATCCTGACCTTCCCGAAGAGTCAGGATACCCTTCCTTGCTGAAGCAGTTCCAGGTCTGACTCTCCCGAGAAGTCAGAAAACCTTCCTTTCCAAGGTTGGGCTGTTTCTTTGCAGTCTCAGCCATCAGAGCTGTGCTAAACAGCTCCAGGTGTCCAGGACACCTTCAGGACAGAGCTCTTGTTCTGAGTAGCTAGAGGTGTCCAGGATACCTCGCCCTCTAGGGCTGAACTGTCTCCTCACAGCTTCAGCCATCAATTTACTAACATTTGGTGCCGAAACGTGGGACACCAAAACCCAGAGTTTTTGCAGTTTACTTACAACAAACACATAATCACTTGTCACCTGGATTACCAATGGGAGGCTGTGTTTTATAGAGTGATATCCCAGGAACAGACACTGTTTAAAGAGGGTCTAGGCAGATGGTTGCAAGGATAAAATCAGGAACTGATATTCACTCTTACTACCTGGTATAAGTGACAATTCTTGGCTTAGCCTTGCCACTATAATTGCTCATGTGCCTGTCACAGACACAGTGTCTTACATGAACTAATACTGAATTTCTCAAATACCTCATAAGAAATGCACTGTTTTTGCATGTGTGTGGTATGCATAAATCTATGTGAAAAAAACATTCTCATATATGTGAGTGCAAGTGTGCTGGTGTGCAGGCACGTGTGCACGTGTGTGTAGAGGCTCAAGTTGATCTTAGATGTCTTCCTTGCTCTCTTTCCAAATTATTTACTGTTATAGAGTCTCTTGTTGAAGCCAGAACTCAGATTCTAAGGGGTCCGGCTATCCAGTTTGCTCCCAGGGATCTCTATTCCACCTTCCTAGTGCTGAGATTACAAGCACCCACCACACCTCCCCAGCTTTTCCGTGAGTTGTGGAGATCTGAACTCTAGTCTTCCAACTTGCTCAGCAAGCTCTTCATCCTTTGAGCCATCTCCCTAACACCTAAGCAATGGACTCTTTATTCCCTCTTTACAGATGAAGAAACAGACTCACATGAAAGAGCAGGCATTTGTCCCAAATAACCCAGTTAATCAGTGGCAGACAAAGAACTCAAAGCCGGCCTTTACCTATCCTCCTGGCATCACTTCCTACCTCCCATCTGGACCCCTCTGATTCTCAGTGCTAGACTACCTTTAGATCTCAACAAGCCCTACAAGGCCAGCTCAAGTTAACTATTCAATAGCATTAGTACAGCTCTATCCCATTTCCTAAAATCCACCATCCCTCCCTTTAGCCAGTAGTGAACTTTCAACATCACCTCTCCTGTACCAACCTGAAACCGAATTTGTTGCTTCTGTGTGTATTACCTTGTGTCAATGTGAGCACTTTAACAGGAGGACTGTGCTTTATCCACAGAATTATCTCTGGCACCTGGCATACTATCAGGCACATATGAATTACCCAATAAAAATTTGAGGTTGATTTAGTGAATGAAATCATCAGCCAATTAACCAACCAATTCTGATACTTTGGTTTTCTGTTCTGAGTCCCTTTTCCCAGCAGCTTCCTTTCCTGAATTTGGACGCTCCTCCCCACAGGTGGCTTCTCTACCAATCTGTTGTTGTGGAGAGAGGCCAAGTATATTGCTTTCAACTGTAGCCTACCTAGTAACACCAATTGTCACCTCTCTCTCTCTCTCTCTCTCTCTCTCTCTCTCTCTCTCTCTCTCTCTCTCTCTCTCTCTCTCTCTTAATTGCTAGGTTAATCACACACTCCAAAAGTTTCCACCCACAACAAAGGGCATGTTCTTATTCTGCAACCACCAAGGAAACAGGAATCAGCTGAAGGGGTAAAAAAAATAAAAACAGAATCCTGTGGCCCTCAGGACCTGGCCTAATGGTTGTATTTTTTCAGAACATTTGAGTCTAAGTCAAATCAGATGGAAGAAAAGCCTTGAACAAAATCTCAACTACCCACTAAGTCTATGAAGCAAATAAGAGTAGGCTACGATTGACTTTCTCATTATGCCTCCTCTATCCTGTAAGGCTACTATTACCATACCAGTGTCCAGAGGGGGAGTGAGGCTCAATTGAGAAATATACCAGTCTCTGACAGAACCTCAGAGCACAGAGCCAGGCTCACTCCTCATCATTGTATGAGTCACATCCATAATGCACATACCATTGCCCCTTGTTTATGCCTGACCCCTGCTCCTGACTTACAGCAATATCATGGACATTTCAGAGACGGGGCCACCATATGTGGTGTCCCTCTGTGAAAGATTCATTAACTTCTCAGCCATAACAAACTGAGAGGTTCTTCTACTTTATCAGCTACACCTTGCTTCAAATTATGGAAATTTTCCCTTTTGAGCATTTTGGTTCTTTCTGCTTCTCTTACATAAAATACTATATCACTCTCCCTTGTCCATCTCCACACACAACATTCCTTAAACAGTAAGCACAGAAGCAGAAGTACAGAAGAAACAGTTTCTATTTACTGTGGTTTTTATCTGAATACACTTAGAGCATACTTTATTACATTAACATAGTTTGGGGCCAACTAACTGGAGAGCATAAATATTACCCTTTTAAATGTTCCATTTTTGCTAAGTAGCTTTTTTTCACTTTCAATAAAGATATAACAAAGGCTGTAAGGCCAAAATGCAATGACATTCCCTGACTGGCTCCCATATGGAGACTGGAATATTCCAGATGCCTTCCTGTGTACCAGGTTTACAGAAGCACAGCCTTGAACCCCTGGCACTGGAAAAGGAGTGTGGTGCCCAAGACAAGCTGCATGGCTGACTGTCCAGCTTAATGAGCAAACTGCTCCAAGCCTGCAGCAGGCTCTGTGCCCCTGAGGTCTTGTTCAGCGGCCAGGTAAAGTCACCTCCAGCTCAGAGTGAGCAGGTGAAGAACTCAAAGGGGGGATGAACATCTGTCCAGAAAGCTGGTCTAAACCTCACCATCAATGAGTTCTGAGAAACAGAAGGTCAAAGAATTAGATTCATAACAAATCTTATCATATATGGTTATAAATTGATCCTTTCTAAAGGCACAGAGGAACCTGGTTCAAAAGTCTTAGTTTCAATTCCAAGTGATCACAATAAGGAATCAAGGCAACTTGGTTTCTAAGTGTTATCAAAATATAAGTGCCAAGTTTATATGGCTCTCATGAATTGACCCTTTTCCCTAGAATATGCTAAATAGAGACAACCACTTATGCTTTGAAAAAAAGACCCACCTACAGTATACATTTCAACCATGTGAGTGAGCTAGGCAAACAAGCTGTAATAAACAATGACAAGAGGTTAAAACTACAGTTAATGAAACAGGAGTCCTAAGAGGAGGTGACACTTCCATGGTATGAACATGTCAATAATGTCACCCTAGGTTTGCTTTCCAGAAGGCAGCTGACACCACAAAGAATCCAAGGGCAGTGCTATGGATAAATGGCATGAGATATACATATATGGTACACAGCACATGAGCAGAGCAAGCACCATACCACTTCTTCACCAAAACAAGGGCTTCCCATTAATTCTGTCCATGCTGAAAGTCAATCGAGGCTATATCCAAATCCTTCCAAATGGCTCCCACTTCTGTCTCTGGCAGTCTCAAAGGGATGGGTAAAAGATAGCCCAGCCAGCCAGAGGACTTGGCACGTGCCCATGACATTCTGTGACTTTCTGTGCTGTGATTACCTTGAACTCTGAGATTCTTAAATTATGGGCATTCCAGTAGATATACTGGTCACTCTTTTAATTTATCTCTCCTTAATCCAATTTTCCTCACACAGAACCACAAATCTCCCCAATGCTCCTCAGATCCAAGGGGGCTGTGAGACACAACACACAGCTAGATGAATTATGTCAGAAATGAGACAACTCATCACGATGGGCTGCAGATTCCAAGTCAATATTGCATGAGGGTTGGGTTAGAACACTCCTAGAAATCTGCTTGGCCCCAGCACTGGAGTTGCCTGGCTAGCAGAAAGCCGCGACTAGATCTTTATGTCTCAGTCTGCTCACACGTAGACCCTTCAAGGGCATTACAGTGGGACAGCACACACACACCTCCAACCTGCAGAGATGAGGCAAGCGTCATCAGCGGCTACCACTCTGCCACCATCCTGGGAAATTTCACTGTTATTTTCATCTGAAAGCTGAGAAAAACCAAACTTAATGAAGTGAATATATCACCACAGGACTAGAGAGAATAAAAGCAACAGAAGAGATGTAAGTATTCCCCAACACCCCCTGACACACTATCACCAAATGGAGTTATATTAAGCACCTTCTTTTAGCTTCTCATTTGTATTTTAGTACAACAAGATCTTGATATGTTGCCTAACAGCTGAGGCTGGCCTCAAACCCGTCCTACCTCAGTGTCCCTAGTACTGAGATAACAGACATGTCCCACCACCCCCAACTCTGTGGTCTGTCTTTGAGACAGTTAGCAACATGGGAATTAGCCTACACAGTCCTTATGGAGATGAGTTGATGCCCACCAGTTTCCCAGTGCCCATGAGAACCAAAGTGAATGGGCCTTTAACATCATCTCATTACTTTTCTAGGAAAGTGCTCCTTCCAGACACATGACCCCCATATAGTCTCTCACTCAGCAACTGAGGAAGATCCCAGGCACTCAGCTCTTTCCCTCATGACCCGTTCTTCCACCTTCTTTAAGTGTTCAGTCATCTCCATGAATTTCTGCTTCAAAAAGCAAGCTCAGGCTGAGAGGTGGTTCAGGAGGTAAAAATGCTCACTACCCAAGCCTGTCAGACTTAGATCACCAGAACCCACATATACAAGTCAGATGCCACATCTGTAATCCCAATACTCCTCTACAACAAGTGGGGAGGCAGACAAAAGAGCTCATGGGTCAGCTATCCTGGAATAAAAGCATGGCAGAAACAAGAGGGACTCTGACTAACGAGGTGGAAGAAGAAAACAGACTCTTCAAAAGTTGTTCTCTGATCTCCACATATGAGTCATGACACGCACATGCACACACAACGCACATGCACACAGACACACTTTAAAAAATATTTTTTATGTTAATACATTATCTTTCTGTGTGGTATTTTGCTATAAAGAAGGCACGTTCTTGTTTTTGTGCAATACTGTCATCCCCCAAACAGATTACGAGCTTCTCAGGGACAAGGCCAAAAATCACTTCATCCACCAATGAACCCAAAGTGCTTAGGGCAAGTCTCACATCAAGTGATGCTCAACAAATAGCTGTGAAATAACTCAATTAAAAAAGAAAAAGAAAAGAAAATCTAAGTCTACAACAGGTTGGTCACAGGTGGCCATACTACATCAGAGTGTCATCCAAAGCTATTCAGTCTACTCCCTCACTAATTCATCATAGTTGAACTGTCCTCTCTTTCTCTCGAGGCTGCTAGAAACACAAGATTTGGAAGCAATTGTGTATTTACAAAGATTTCCCTGGATTGCTGTATGTCATATTTTTTCCCTGGTAGCATTAAAGAAAGTGCATTTTGT
Source organism: Peromyscus californicus insignis (assembly GCF_007827085.1). Lineage (NCBI taxonomy): Eukaryota > Metazoa > Chordata > Mammalia > Rodentia > Cricetidae > Peromyscus > Peromyscus californicus. Next base: position 138,886,329 of record NW_026294606.1, on the reverse strand, counting down.
ACAGGGCTATCCTGGGGATGAGTCAGCCTGGAGGAGCTGCCTACTTATCAAGCTCCACATGCCTTCTGAGGGCTATGCATCATGCCAACTCCAGCAAATGGCTACCCTGGAGAGGCCTGTACTACTACCAAGCCCTTTGCATTTGGCTAGAATGTCTCAACTATGCGGGAAATCAGTAGGAGACTAGGCAAGGCCAGATTGGGAGGCCCTGAAAGGCCACATGCCACCATCCTGCAGAGTTGGCAGAGTCTCGAGGTCATGGCTTACACTGCAGGCTGACAACACAGCCTTTCATCTGCTGGCCCAAGAAGGGAAGTCCACACCTACTGCAAATCACTGTCTTACTGGCACACAGTCACAGACTCCAAAGTCAACCTTCCTAGAACAATGGCAGGCAACTGGAGGCTTCTGAATGCTCAAATTGCCCTCTCCCCATTCTCTGAAGCCCAAAATCCCTGCCAAGCACAAAGGCAGTATCATCTGAGCCTTCATGGCACCGGTAGTACATGGATTGTGAGGCTTTCTGCAAGGGAAACCTTTTTTTTTTTTCAAAAAATAAAAGCACAGGTAACACCTTTAGAGAAATACAAATGATAGCTGTGATTTGTAAGTGTGAACTCGGCAGGTTTGGTTTGGGTTTGGTTTTTATTCTTACTGTTGCTGCTTTAGGCAGTGTGAGTGATCAAACCCAGGGCCTTGCACAAGTCAAGCAATCACTCTCTTTACCACTGATATCTACAATTTCCTTTCTAAAGGGTCACTTAGAGTGACAACAGTTCACATCCCTTTTATTACTGAGATCTTCCCACAAATTTCCACTCCATACGTACAAAACCCTCTCAATGACCATGCTAATATCCCAATTTTATAACAAGGAAACTAAACTCCAAAGTGACTTAGTGGATGTTTAAGCACTATCCTTTCTTCCAACTTCTTCCCTCTGAGTTTGAGGCCTGATAATACAATTTATTGCTTGGTCACCCTATAAAATACTGCGCAGAAACAAAAGGAAGCAGACTGTCATCCGCCTATACAAAATGAGGAGGATCCTTGGGGAGAGCAGGAAACTTCACCCAGGCTTCTTGTCCTCACTCCATACATATAACGGCACAGAGGAAGAAGACACAGAGGGACACCCTGTGGCTGTTGGGCTTTCCCTTCTCCTAAGAATAAAGTAAGAAATGACCCAAGGGCAATTGTTTAACTCACAATTATCCTAAAGCTCTGATTAAACATATATTCCCATTTTGCCCATGGAGAAACTAAGGCTGAGATTATATGTAACCCATTCAAATCCAAGGAAGCAAGCCACACATGCTTTCAAACTCAGGGTGGCCTGGCTCAAAGAGTCTTCCATAGGCCACACCAGGCTCTAAGACTTCAGCCCAGACCACTAGATACCAAAGCAATGACTCACTGGTTCACCCAGTATAACCATTCACATGAATGACTAAGAAACTGCATTAATTTTAGATAAGATCCAAATGCCAGTTTTAAAAAATTAAATGAAAATAAATTAACTTGGAAGTCTCAGAGAATGTGTAGAAGCCCAAAAAGAAGCACTGTTTTGAGTCAAAATAGTCAACATCTTCAAAAACCCCTTCCTGTGGCTTTTATGACTATTTCCATTTCTTTTCCAATGTAAGGAATGACATGTGCATGGTGGATAAGTATCAAACAAGATGTGATCACATGCAGTATCTATGTCACAGATAGTGGTGAGGATACAGTTAGCGTGTACAGCCCTAAATAACTACAAAGAACCTTAAGTGAATCCTCACACAATACTCCCAAGAGTCTAAAATAACATCACCCACTTTACAGATAAGGAGATGCATATGGTCTGTCCAGTAGCTTAAAGTTGCTCTCAAAGTCACATCAAGTGCCTGACCAGGTCTGCCTGGTCTTAAAGCCCACACCTGACTCCCACAAGAAAACCCTGTTGCAGAACTCTGTCTTGGCATGGCATCATTGTTGCCTTGCTTAAATCTCTGCAGCTGTAACTTCCTGCAATACGACTTTCACAAGATTGGGCCCAGTAGTATTTCCTTATGGAATAGGGAGCAGAGTCCTCACAAGGTAAACAAGGCCTCTTCCCTCTCAGTGGATCTACAAGCCACTAACAACTGCTGAAAAGAGATTCTTTGTTGGTGGCACTGCTGCCCATAAACTGCCCATGTCTCAGGATGTAAACCCCAACTCCAGTGAGACTCACAGTACACCAAACTAGACTTTTGTGAAAAAGTTTCTTTGGTCTACTGTTGTCCTCTCTATCTGCGGTGAACATAAATACACTCCCAAGGAAAAGTCACACAACCATGATAATCAACAGGTGACACCTGCTTTGCAAATTCTTACCACATTCCCCTCAAAAGCATCACTGCTCTGCTTTAATTACAGGAGATGCTCCCAAACCCCCTCGTTCAATATAAATGAAAAGTGTTCGCATTCAGCTGCATTGTCTTTGGTTTTATTCTCATATTGGCAAGTGCAGCTGTCTTGACAATTTTTGTGGCATAGGTCCAGGAATCCAGCTCCCTCCTGGGCTAGGCAGACTTGTGACATCTTTTTCACTGAGAGAAAAGGCAGCACATCTTCTGCAGTCCACTCATTCGTAAATTTGAGATTTGGGAGATGGATTAACTTGCGCTGGAAAACCATGCATGTTGGTGTCCTTAAATAATCCCTCTTCTTTTTTTTTTTTTTCTTGCCCTCTGAAGCCCCAACACAGGGCAAATCAGGCTTCTCGGGGAAGGGGGGGGGGGGGGGCTCATTCAGTCCACAAACATTCAGACCACTGAATGAGAGCAGAGAACATGGGAGGCAAGCCCTGGATCTGGTGTCTGCAAGGGATCTTATAATGCTCATGGGCAAAGAGAAAAGGAGACCTAAATGTAGCAGTGTGTGCTTATGTATGGCATGTAGTATGTATATGTGCAGGTATATATGCCTGTGTGCATACATGAAAAGTCCAGAAGAAGAAGATTGGTGTTTTCCTCTATCACTCTGCACCTTACTGTCTTGGAAAAGGAACTAGAAGCTCATCTCATGCGGTAGGCTGGCTGGCCAATGAGCTCTGGGGATTGACTTGCCTACATTCCTCAATATTGGGGTTATAGGTACATGCAGCCATGACCATTTGTTAGATGGGTGCTGGGGATTTCAACTCAAGTCGCCATAATTTGCAGACCAAGCACCCTTACCTACTGAGCAATCTCCCCAGCCTCAATTTTGCTTTTTTTTTTTTTTTATATCATTGCTACAGGCAGATGCAACCAGCTATGTTTGCTACAAAGGGATAGGGATTTTGGAAATGGGCTTGAAAGAAGAATGACATGGCGGTAGGGGGTGGTAGGCTCATTTATTTGCTGTTTCCTGGATGCTTCAAAGCTTGGCCCAGTAAATGCCATGTGGTTCAGGAAAGCTGAAGGGTCGCCGGCCCTGTGGACCGGGTACCTTCAGTACAGAGGGATGAGAAACACATGGAAATATACATGACCAGCCACATCAATACTAACATGGAAGACCCAGGTTTTTCACCAGGCTAAAACTCTGTCAAAGCCAACTGAAAGAGTCCCTCCTGCTTAATAGATTTGCTCTTTTTCTTTTTTTTTCATTTTTTGAGTATCTATTGTGTGCAAGGTACCATACTATATACCAGCATCACGAGAATAAATTGTAAGGATGCCAACAACAGGAAGTGAAGGTGCAGAAAAAAGAATGAAACTTTTGCATCTACACTGCATAACTTTAGCAAGTAGCTGGCCTTCTCTAGATTGCTTAATTTCTGCAAAACACAATCAACATTAGTATCCACAGCTTGTACCACGATGATGCTTTCATGAGATCATACCTATAAAATGCACAGCAAACATATGTCTAGTAAAAATATGCATTGGGCTCTTCTTTGTGAGAAGCTGATTATCAGAGGAGGTTGCTGCTCTCTGACACCAGCTTTAATTTAAGAATCTTTGGTCCAGTGAAAGCAAAGTCATTGGATACTTAATGGGAAATCAGCATTGATGTTATGGCTTTGATGAGAAATCTACTTTGAAATGGTTCATTTTAACTGGGATTCCTCATCAATACTCGTCTATTCTGGACTTTGATAGCACAATCTGAATGCAGCTTCTCCAAAGGCCATCTAGGCTATGAAGTCTTCTCTGATCATTCCACAGCAGCCTCCCTCCTGAAACTCTTTACTGAGTCCTTTTTTAGGGTACTCAGCACCTTCTCTACACTACAGGACAGTTAATTATGTCATCTTTGAAGGGACACTAGCCCCCTGGAGCATGTGGCTCTGGCAGGGCTTGTCCTTCTCCCCCATTCCCTCTGTCTTGCTAAAAAAAAAACTGTGAGATCATATTCCTAAAGCTAGCCACCAAGGTCTATTTCCTTATTTGGCCACTTCCTCCTCCTGAGGCTGACTACCAAAGTCCAGCAATCAAAAGCCCCCTTTGGTCTACCTAATTAACATGCCCAGTTAAAATTAAAAAACCTCATCCTAACACAGGGTTTCCCCTTTACCCTTCTTTATAAACCACCATTTGCCTACATGCCCCATGTCTGTCTCCTTTGTTCCTCTGGGACAAAAACCCCATCCCCCTTTCCCTTGTCCCCTTTACCTTTTCCATTGCCCTCTATCTACTTTACCACCACATTCTAACACAGACCTCCCCTTCCCCTCCTCTTAAAAATTACAACTGCAAGGTCAATTTGCTGCTTTTCTGCCTGAGTCAGAAAGCAGCTACTTTAACTTTTCTTCCCTGCTTAATAAAGGATCTCTCCATGAAAACAGGTGTTTTGGTGTGGTTTGTGCCTAATCCAGGATCTGGGAGGGAGCCCCCACTGTGCAGGAGTCCCCTCCAATCTTGTCCCTTCCAACACCACCAATAAACTCCAAGACTTGTTCCAAGCAGGCCCATCTTCACATCACATATATCATATCAATACTCATTGCACCAAATGCTGACTAAACATTGATGTCTTTAGACCACCACTCACACACATGCATGGTTGGAATGGAACTCAGCTGATGAGCAGATCTGACTTCTCACTGGTGCAGCCAAAGGTGGCTCTATACCTCCTATTCCTCAGACCAGAAGGATAGCAGAGCACATTCTTTTCATAGCAAACACAAATACTTACCAGGAAATAGAAACACTGGGATCTTGCGAAGTACAAACTTAGGACTAGAACCTCCACTCCCACCTATGAGTCAAAGCCAAATACAATGGTAAAGGCCAAAGTCAAAAGTCAAGGAACCTGGGCAGGAATTCAGAAAAGCATAGAGGATTGAGACCATGTATGCAAATTGCTTATGCCATGTACCTCCTAGGCACCTCACACATACAAAATGATCATTAGGCCCTGAATAAATGAACAAATGAAGGAAGGAATGAAGACTGAGTACTCTTCAGAGCCATGTCAATTCAGAACACATGCCAATTTCACCAGCAGCTACTGTGACTCCTAAGTACAGTATGCCAGAAGCACTCTCGTTAAGTACTAGTTTGCTGCATCCCTAGGCTCCATGGTACTTTAACTAAAGAGGAGGTTATTCAAAACCTTGTATGCTCATACTGTTATTTTTTTTCATGGATCTCTGATTATGAAATAAATCAATATTCCCACTCATGCCAGGATCTCTTTACATGCATACCATCACCTCTGCACCAAAAATGGGGAAGTGATTTGCATAAGAAGGAGAAGGGAAGGGATTAGAGGGGGTACTGTGAAGAGGTGAATTTACATCCAACATACAGTGTTTAATTTTACTTTTAACTACCTGGCTGAGACTAGAGGTGTCAGCAGCAACACATTAAAGTCTATGAACTTATGAGATGATGCATTATTGAAGCCACAGCAGGGAAAAAGGCTCAGTTTAGAACACATAAAAACTAAAGTCTGCAGAAGCATCATTTTCCATTACAAAGTAAAGGCGAAAGAAAGAAAGAAAGAAAGAAAGAAAGAAAGAAAGAAAGAAAGAAAGAAAGAAAGAAAGAAGGAAGGAAGGAAGGAAGGAAGGAAGGAAGGAAGGAAGGAAGGAGAAAGGAATATATTTTAATTAGATATGAAGACACTTGCTCCAAAAGGGTAGTAAAATCACATTATGCCATACTGCGGATCCCAGGAATGCTTGCAGTTCTTTCTGGAACTCAACCTAAGTTGAATCTCAGCTTATTCCATTTCCCACTCTGGATCCTGCCGAAACCACAGACATGCCAACATTTATTCATCCACTCCTAAAATATATATTGAGACACAAGATAGGAAAACAGAAGCCTACTAGCATCAGCTTACATTCATGTAAATTACACAGCACATTAACAGTGATGCCACAAACAGAAGAAAAAAATATGCAGGCTAAAGGTGGCGGGAGCACAGTTAACAGAAGCATACTTTTAAACAGGGTGATAATCGCCAAATGTTTCACATCTCTAAGGCACTTTAGATTCTCTGCACTTCTACTTTAAAGAATGCTCAAGTAAATCACTAAATTAAGTTATACAGAGCACCAAACCATCACACCATTCACTCGAGCAGACACAAAGTGATGCCCCTCCCATAGAGGCATCTGTAGTTTGGTACCTTCTCTGGAAAGCCAAAAGTCCCAGATTAACCATGAACTAGAAGAACTAGAAGCAATGGCTAAAGGCAGTTTGTGCAGCACAAGCATCTAGATTTCTACACATCTCAGCCCCACAAGTACTCCTGTCCCCTTTGCAGCTGTGTTGAGGAGGAAGTGGAGAGACCACAGTGAAGGTTCAGGGGTCTACTGAGACCATAGGGAGGCTAAGAGCCTTCCCATCTATGTTTCCAGATCCAATTCCTGTGGGCCTGGACCATGCCAGTCTAAGGCTAAATGGAGTTGTAATCGTCAGACCACACACTCAACCAAAGCTCTTTGTTTTATCCTCAACCTCCCACATATAGAAGCCATTCTTCCCAGTGTTCTGCAGCAAGCTAAACACCTCCATACCTGGGGTGTGGGGGACCCCAGTGGTGAAGATACACACAGTTCAGATGAACCGTCAAGCTTCCTGACTTCCAGCACATAGCCAGGATAAAAGCCACTGTAATTCTTAAAATTCAGCACCAGGGCAGCTCACTCTACCCAAAGCTTGTGAACCTACTTCCCTGGTCCCCTAGCATTATTTCAGTGTTGGATTTCTATAACCCATGTGGTTCCACTGTGATCCATCAGGAAAGGATTTTAGAAACCCCCTAGGCAGCCTCCATGAACTACAGCTCCACCTTCCAAGTAAAGCTGAGCCAGAGAACCTGAAAGCAATACCTCTCTACTCCCTTTGGAGGCACTAAGCCCAACCAAGTGAGAACATGGCTGGGAGTTCCAATCCCGGCCACATACAAGCACTGTGTGACAAGAAAACAAGCCCCAGTGCATCGCAGTGTGCTACTCTGTACATCAGGTACCTTGACACCCACTCATCAGGCTGCTGCGAAGACACAATGAGAATCATTAATCAAGAAGTTGACATATTGCAGGTGCTCCAAAAATAATAGCAGTTCTTGTGAATTTACTGCATCGGAGTCAGTCCAATGAGAGCTTATACACTGAGCTAGGTTTTATAGGATACTTCAGCAGTTTATAGGAACCAGCAAATAGGACAGAATGTTTTAAATTAAAGTCATCCCAGCAAATATGATCATCCAAATTTTGTATTACATCACAATAGAAAGGCAAGATATGGGGATATCAGCAAAAAAGGATAGGGAAGTAAGTTCACCTGCCAGAAGTAAGTAGGTAAAACTGGGCACCAGTATCTCTAAGTGGAGCACATAAGTCAGAAAGGAGAAGAGGACAGGAAGGGAATAGGAAGGATGATTCACTCTAACCATGATTACATCTAAGTATACATAGAAAATGGAAAAGTAGGAGATTCATACTTTTCCTCTGTTGCCAGCACGTGAACAGGAAAAGATGCAGACCTGAGGTGACCAGGGTAGAGAGCCAGGATGGAGTCAATTCAGGCTCTGCATTAGTGAGTTATTGCTGCACAGCAAGCTACCATCAGCCCGCAGCTCAGAGCAGCAGACCTGTGTGATCTTAGCTTTTGCAGTTCTGGCATGAATCTGGCCACAGCATAACAGGTCCTCAGGGCATCAACGTGCAAGGCTGCAGTAGGTCACCAGGTAGTGTTCTTGTGCATGGAGCCTCTACTCTAGTGAAAATCTACCCATAAGCTCATCTGGGTGTCCTTTCATTTCCTTGTACCTGAGGGACCTGCCTGCTTGCTGGTTGATACGTAGGGTCATCTTCAGCCCCTGAACCAACCGAAGTTCTTTGCTGTGTGTACTCGAATGTGTGGCAACGTGGCAACTTCATCAAGGCAGCAATAGTCTCATGTAAGACTAAACAGAATGTAACAGAATGAGATCCCAAAAGTGCCCTTCCTGTCCCTCTGCCATTGACTATTGCTTATGAACAGGTCAAGTTTCTTGTACACAGGTGAGATTTATCCAGAAGGCCCCCAGGGTATCCATCTCCTGGTATTACAATCTGGCTCTGTTGCACTGTTTGAAATTTCTGGAATTAGATACTTATTCTTTTGGTTTTCAGATGAAAGTTGGGCAATGGAGCTTAAGTGTGAGAAGCAACAAAGTGAAAGTGCCTTCCTGCTAGCCAGCCCTGATAACAGACCAGGCAGAGTTCCCCAGTGAGAAGAAATCTGGGTTTAGCGCATCGCTTTCCCAGCCATCACCCTGAGTCTCCATCAGGACCTACACAGGTTAGAGGCAGAAGACCCTGAAAAGCCTTTACCTCCCTTCCCCAAAAGCACATGAAGAAGAACAAAGAAAACCTGGCTGGTCACACCATACTGGCAAAGCAGCTGCTGCCAGGATTCGAACATGTTACGGCCTTTAAATCAAGCCCATTCTTCTGGGAAGCTTTATACCCCCACTTCTCTGCTTTATTTTGCTTACCCCCAAAACCTGCAAACAGTAAAAACTTTCACTGGTGATATATGAACTTGAAATCCCACATGCCAGGTGGGATAGGGACTCTTTCCTTCACCATTTTAATGGATGCAGCTTAGCAGGATTGAGTGCATTCTGCTCTTACACAACCATCCATCTCAGAACTTTATGTCCACCAGCTGAAACTGTATGCCTTCTGCTGCTGTCCCAAAGCAGCACAAAGTGACAGAGAGAAAAGCTGGGCCTTAGAAACCACAATGAGTAAAAGGCAGGACAGAGAGGCATGATGAAAACATGCTCTTATCTGAGTCCATCTTATCTTTGCAGTGAAGGTGAAATCCCAGGGTGAATGCCAACCAATGCACTGACAGCTGAATGGTGGCGCTTTATTACGGAACCTAAATGACTGCAAACAGGCCATTATCAAATCTCTTTGGTGACAAAGCTCTGTGTTGAAGGGACAAATAAAAATAAGTACATTAAGCATAATAAATCACAGGGACCTGTCATTGAGGCCCATTATCTCTGGGGCATTACTGGGCTGTTTTCCTATGGGCTTTCAGCTATTGGATCCCGGTTTATTCCTCGTTGTTTTGATATTGCATCCATTACTCTCAGCACCATGAAGAGCCTGCTGTTTCTCTGCACTTCTGGGTGGCAAGGGCATAATTTGTTTTATGATTTGCAGAGGAGGGTGTGTGGTTTTTCCATCTTTAAAGGATGCCTTCAATAATCATAGCAACAAGACCCTGATTTAAAACACAAGACCTGGTCCTGTTTTTCCTTCCAGCATTGATGTGACCACCGCTGTAGCAACTCAAAGGCACCCAATAGGAGGGATCTGTAGTTTCTTTGGGGAACAGCATGTGAAAAAAAAATGTAAGTCTTGCTTCAAAGAGTCACTAAATCGTGATAAAGGTGGCCTGGGCTGGAGAGAGTCAGCAAACAGCTGGAACTCCAGAGCGGAGGTTTTACTACTCTACTGGTGTGACCTTGGACAAGTTCCTTGATTTTTCTGGACCTAGAGTAAAAAGTATAAAACTGTAAGTGTTTTATGGGTTGTTTTATTGTCTACACAATAATCCAGCTGATCCACATGTCTCTTTGAAGCCCTAGAAACTCCTATCTTTCAATGAGACACAGAGGAAATACGAAGCACTTTGATGACAACACTTCTATTTCCTCCTTTCTCCCCATTGGAGAATGCATCTGAAGAGAAAAATCATGCAATGGTCCAAAACTTGTGCCACTAGCCCCTTCCCTTACCCAAGCAGGAACCTTCTTCTCCCTGCCCTCTCATTCTGTGAGGTAATAATTTCTAGGACACCTCATTGTAAATCCAGGCAAGTCCTCTGCTAATATTATCCATCAGGAAGTAAGGAGAAGGACAAGTGCTTAAAGGAGAGCTATGCTGGGCCAGATCACCACGGTGGAGGCTGTTAGAGTCTTCCCCATCAGAAATGAACAAGAGAGCAAATTCCCTCCACTCTTCTGCAAGATGGCTGCCAACTACTGCATGCAGTGAAGAGACATCAACAGTCCTTTCAGGCATCCCAATTTGAATTACCGCATCTAAATCTCCCCATGAAAAGAACACTTCTTGCAATGTAACGCTTCCAAGTGTGGCACTATGTGAGGCCACCATATAACAAAATTGATCCCAGAACTTCATCGTCCATCTAAGAGGCAGTGACATAAAACCTGCCAGCTGACATTACCCAACTATCAAAATACTCCATAAAGGACTCAAATTCAGAAAAGGAAAGAAAAAAGTTATAAGCTTTCCTGCGTTAGAAATAGAGCTGGGTTTTACGGATCATCAAAGCTCGTTGAGCAGCCTCTTGGGAGTGGAATAAAGATTCTGTCTAGCCAAGCGATGCCTCTGGCTTTGCAAAATTTGGTGTAACAGCCCAATAAATACCAAGTGGAGTTAGATATATGGTAGTTTTTAAGTCCAGAACTGCAGGTGGCGAGTGACAAAAGAAGTGACTTTGACTGGAATCATAAGGGTTAGGAACAGCCCAACCTGGTCATGATGAACCATGCCTCCCTGAGCAAGTGTTCCATGTAGAGACTTTATTGTATTATCTTTCTCACCCCGGAGGAGGAGGGGTGGGAGATGTACAACGCTGACACATTGCACGTGGCCAACAATTACAGGTCACTGAATGAGTGAAGGGAGGAATAAGTCTGGGCAAAGTGACATTAATTACTGTGGCCCTCAGAAATGTTAATCCAATGATGAAAATTAGGATAGGATCTATTTAACAATGAAGTGAGATTTCTGCAGCGGTTTAAGCATCTTTTTTTTTAAAAAAAAAAAAAAAAGGACTAGATGTAGTAGCATATGCCTGAAATACAGGCATTTGGTTGGAGAAGTAAAAAGATGGTGAGTTCAAGGCTGACCTGGGCTACACAGCAAGACACTGTCTCAAAAACAGCTACAAAACAAAACACAAAGTCAAGATGTGCTTACCTCTGACATTTGTATTACAATGGAAGCTAAAAGAAGCCAAAGCCCCACCCCCCCTCCTTGTACTGTCAGTGTGAAGGTTTCCAGGGTTGTATTTGGTTTGTTTGTGGCTTTTACCCCTAGGCATTACAAGTGATTAGAAGAGGCCAGAAAAAAAAAAGAAAGAAAGAAAGAAAAAAACTTCTTAGCCTCTGCCCTAAGTGAAGCTCTTTTAAATACCAAAACCTAAATTACAAAAACAAATTAATAAAAGTAGAATGCACCCCCATACTATGCTTTCCACAAAAGATTCAAGAGCTAGGATGTATCTCAGGATCCATACCAATTTACGGGAATGGCAGCAGTCATTTCACATCCAATTCGGACAAAGCAGGCAACCAGTCTAAGGGTGTAGCGCCCACCACAGTGATTCTCTAAGTTCCTACCTACCATGCAACTTTACTCAAAATTCATACTTTACTTCTCAGTGTACTTTTAATTTAAAAAACTCAGAGACTGTCATGGGTAAGATTTAGCATGGGGCACTGTAACGTCACCCTAGGCATACATACAGATGCTCCTTTACCTATACTATGCTTATGTCCCAATAAATCTACTGTAAAAAGGAAAATAAGGTATGCCATACACCTAGCCTACCAAACTCAGCAGTGTACTACACTTCAGAGCACAGGTAGTTTACCACCCTGGTGTAGTGGGTGACAGGCAGCTATAGCTCCATTCCGCTTTCCACCATCCTGAGGTGACTACTCTGTATCATCCAGGAAAATGTAAGGGCAATATGAAAGCCTAGACTTGACTTTACAGGCTCCATCTTAGGGAAGGGCCACCATCTTAGACCACCTGCTATACTCAGTTCCAGGAAGGACCTCAGAAATGTGCCATGACAACTCCAACAGATACAGGGCAGTATGCTCCTGCAGACATTCTGTCTGTGGTTTATGGCCCTTGAAGATATCTAGATAATCCTGTTGAGCAGCCGAGATAATCCTGCTTAGCAAGTTGTGGTTCCCTTCCAAAAGTCCAATGCAATAGTTTCAAATGTAGTTTTGCACTGAATGTCTAGACTAATAGTTTCAAAAAAATCACCTTGCCCCATATTCCTTCTACCCCATCCCAAGATGCCAAAGCATGTAATTCCAGGCTTGCAATTTTTCACTATAAAAACTCTCTACCTCTTGGCCCGCAGCTGCCACATTTCCCTCCATCTGCCTGGCGGTGGCCCAGTTTCGAACCTAACAATAAAAAGACCCTTATATGCTTGCATCAGAAACCAGCTCCTTGGTGGTCTCTGGGGGTTTTGCGAAATGGGTACAACAAAAAGATCATAGTTCAAAACCTGAAGAGTACTGTTTCCATGAAGGCATATTACATCCACATCATCCCAAAGTCAAAAGATTCTAAGCTGAACCTTAGCAAGTCAGAAACCATCTGTGTTCTAGAACACATTCTCACAATACTGCGCTTGATCTCTAAGCTGAAGGTGGGAAAAGATGATGGTCCATTTTTCACATATAAGAAAATATGAAGTCAAGAGGATTACAGGTTTTATTGTGTCATATTTACTGCTTCCAGAAGATATGCTGGAGTCCTATTCCCCAATATCTTAGAAAGAATTCTTTAAGAATAAGGCCTTCATGGAAGTGATCGAATTAAGATGAGGTTATTAGTGTGAGCCCTAACCACACAGCTGGTACCAGTACAAAAGGGAAAATTGTGAGGCTGGGAGATGGCTCAGTGAGTAAAACACTTACCTCACAAGCCTGAGGACCAGAGTTCAGAGCCCCAGTACCCGCATAAATGCAGAGCAGGTGTGGTAATCTACTTGTAAACAAAGCACTGTGGAGGCAGAGAATTACCAGAGCAAGCTGGCTAGCCAGCCCATGAGCTCTGGATTCAACTGAGTGATCCTACCTCAATATATCATGTGGAGAGCAATAGAGAAAGACACCGGATATCAACCTCTGACCCTACATGCAAACATGTGCACAAACACACATATATACCCCTTGATACCCAGTCTGATTCTCGCAGGAACTTAATTGTTTTCCATCCAGACAGCCTCTAAACAAGAAGTGATAAGTACATTTTGAGTACATCGTGTAGCAATGATCTTTCTAGAGCATAAAGCTTAGAAATTTTTTAGATGACAGGTAAGCAAAATTAAAATGAAGGATGGGGGGTAGTGTTAACACAGAAAAACTACAACTTGACAAGACAAAGCCTATCACATCTCCTCATCTGATGCTCCATTACCAACCCAGACAGGCCAGACAATGAGCACACGGCAATTAAATCAACAGTTAACACACAAGCAAGAAGAGTGACAATGTCTTGACAAAATAGATAAATGGGCAGGTCTGTCATCTGTCTAGTGTTAAAGATGATGAGCTCAGAGAATACATGAAAATCATTTCAACACAAAAGTAGCCCTTCTGTGATTCGGTCAATTCACTTACGAACCCCTATGTTTGCAAAATGTGGTCCCTAAGACACATAAAACAAGATTGTCACACACCAGCTCTAACACCAGAAGACTCCAGCAGAGCTTTTGACCACAGAATCTACTACTCCATGCAAAGAGTAGAGAGGACAGTTCTGATAAGTGCAGGACATCTCACTGCTACAAAGCTGTATTTTAGGGCAGCTTTTGTAAGCTCATTTTACAAAGACGATCCTTGGGATTTTCTTTGTAATGATAATGGCAATGCTGCAATTCCAACAAAACAGCACTGAGTCTAAGCAGATAATGGTCCTGATCCTTACCATCTCATTCCAAGCACTTTAAGCAACCCACCTGTTTGCTATATGCCTGTCCCCTCTCTATTCCTCAAAAGGAAAAGATGTTCTCAAACAGCAGCCTGTGAACAAACCATCCCTGGATTGTTTTGTCCACATTGACAGAACAGAATCTGCTAAAAATTTGTGTTTCAAAGTTTGCTGGTCAAATATAACCCATTAGACTGCATTAAACACATTCCTGCTAAGGGCAGTATTATGGCTCCTCATCAAGCTCAAATACTGCAGTCTGATATTACCCACAGCAAATCAAGATGTGACTGTGTTTGGAGAGGGGTGTCTCATGGAGGCAATGTGGGTAAAATGCAGTCATTATCCTCATCCAGTGTGGTTCCATCCATAACAGAAGGGCAAATTAGAGCCCTGTAGACAAAGAATGAAGATCATGTAAAAACAAAGGAGGCAGGCCTTGGGAGACACAGTCCTGACACACTGTGACCTCAGAACTATTAGAAAATAAATCTCTGCACTGGTGATGGCACTTTTCCTAGAGAGACATGATCTAACATCACCCAGAGAGGATACCAGTAACAGACCAAAGAAATTATCCCATCCAAGCTCAGTGTGATGAACCCAAGTTTATTGGGCTCACCACAGCTAAAATTGTTTACAGCTGTAAAGCTAACCCCAAAATAGAGCACCACCAAAAGTCCCACCTCTCTGATGACCTCAGAAAAACTGCACCACTGGAATCCCATCCCAGTCAATCTTCTACTGTATGTTGGAGCATCTCTCAAGACCACATACAGCTAGGGAAGGAATGGGCAGGAGGGAGTGACTAGAATCACAGAAGGAGTTCTATTACTATAGTGAGTTGGGTAAGATGGAAGACAGGCTACAGGAACCCCCACAGTCATCCCATAGGGAGAGCTTTCCTGAGAATGAAGATAGCATAGTAGAAAGCAGAGGAAAGGATCAACTGATGTACAAGGACACTGAGAACCTGGCTGGCATATCCTGCACCTACCCTGAAATCTCCAGCCCAAGGAATGGACTGCCCTCCCCCTAGCTGCCCTCCCCTATATAATCCTGCCATTGTGACTACACCTATCCTTTTTTATCCTTTTTTTACCTTTTACCCTCCTAGCCTCTTGGTCATCTGGCTCTCCCCTCCCACTTCTCACATGGCCTGGCTTAGGGTCATGTTCACTGTGGACTCTCCCAGATGTCTCTGCCTCTGGCTATGCTCTCCCTCATTTCTACAATAAACCTTCTCCTCTACCACACCTAGAAGCAGTTATGTCCTCCTTTTATTTCTTTTTCTCATTTACTCTCCACTACCACCTGAAGGCATCAGTATATCCCTTCTACTTCTTGCTAAGGAGCATGCAGTCAGCACAGTTGAGAATGCAAATTCACATCATCCTAGCTACCTCTGAAGGAAAGGGATGCCCTCCAGGTCTAGCAGGAAAATATCACATTACACCAGCCCAGTATATACCACAAAATCTAAAACAGCATTATCACCATTTATTGGTCACACATTACTTCTGGGTTTAGGATAAAGCCCAGAATTGACAAAGGGCCTTGGGTGCAGTGTGTCCTGAAGACAGGCAAGCCCCAGGCTAGTGAGAGCGTCATAACTGTGACAAGATGGCAGCACTCAGCAGAGTACAATACCAATGTCATTCAGCACTCAGAACCAGGAAAGCTAGGAAGGACTTCTTAAGTTGGTTTCAAATGGGAACTAGAAAGGACCCAGGCAGGAGTGAAGGAAGGAGCTGAGCAGGCAAAAAAAATAAGTACAGACCTTGTCAGGTTTAGGGAAAACAATCAATAAGCAGGGAAACTGTGGAGTTAGGGATGCGTGGATTATAAGAGGGGAACAAAGGGGAGGAGATGAAGCAACTGTGCTGGAGACGGTTCAGAACAAACTTTGTGTGTCCCATAAGAAAGGTAGATGTTTCCAGTCACTGGCTGTGAGTCAGTGAGGGTAAATCCACAGAACATTCTAGAAAAGTTCTTATTACCCAAAGATGAGAAGATATAAAAAACTCTCTTTGAGGGAGTAGAACACCCTACTTTGAAAAAAAAAAAAAAAGACTCTGCTATCTAGAATGGATTACTCCACCATTATGCAAAGACTGTCCCCACAGCCCAGCAGGAAGCTTCATGGAAATCATGAGAGTAGAGGGCAGAGCCCTAACCAGGCTCCTAATATGAAGCACAGCCTAGACAGAAAAACTCTGAGCAGTCTGTTCTCAACCCTCTGCAGGTGCCATAGGAGCCACTTGTGAAGAAAAGAAGAACTTTCTCTATTATATCCCTTATCGAGAATAATACAAAACCCAGAAAAAGATTGTTCTATGACCCTGGGTCCATTTAAACAAACCTCCAATGAAAGAGGTTCAAGACTAACTTAACAAAGTGCTGTCTCCAACACGACCCAAGGACAAAGTGCTATTTTTAGATTGTGGCTGGGTCACAAATGGCCTTTATTCCAACGAGGCTGCTTTTATGATGAGTAATGATAAGTATCTCCAATGTCAATGTCAAGCTTAAGTTGAGCCAATAATTAAGACAGGGAAAGTTTTCAGAAACATCTGCTGGCCTCTGTCCTATTATAGCAACAATTCCAGCCAGGGATTTTTAGACCATGCATACTGCTACACTTGAGTGGGTCCTACAGAGGTTCATGTGTCAGAACCTGAATTTCCCAATGTGCCACTGTCAGAAGATGCAGTCTACTACAAGGCATTTGGGTCAAAGCAGTGTGTATACGTTACTTTCTTCATTGCATCTGCAATGCTTTTGCTAACAGACTCTAGCTGATTTCTTCTCAAATCCCAATTTAGATATATGCGCTTTTGTCAACCTCACCTGGCCTGACCTACCACTCATGCTTTAAGTATTTCATATCCAAGGGCCTGACTTAAATATTGCCTCTTCCATTGAGTTTTACAACAACTCCCACTTCTGGTTCCCATGAACACCTTCAGCTTAACACTCACCAACAGCAACACCACCACCACCCCTTTACTCAGCCTCAGCAACGCATTTGTATCTTGTGTTGTGCTTCACTCAGCACACATATTTTCCCAGTCTCCCCAGCTCTGTTTCTTAAGGGCAAGAGCAGAAATCTTTTTGGTTCAACACGTGTCTGTTAAGGGATCTCAAAATGCTAGAAACTTATGGGATGTTCTCATGACTTATAAGATGGGTATGCCCAGACCACACAACGAAAGAAATAGAGTAAGAGAACAATGAATGATGACAACACCAGGCAGATGTGAGGCGCTCTGCTCTGGTTTGGGCATTGTCTCCTGTCACTCTGTTGTCTCATCTCAGATTCACTAAGACTCAAATGGAATACCAGCCTCTTCTTTGACCACTTCAGGCTACCAGGCACGGTGCCAGTGTGCTTCACCTTTTGTTTCTGCCTTTTTAGCATCTACATCTACTTCCTTCCCCTGGTCTAGGACACAGATAAATGATCACTGCACCTCTATTCTTGCACATGGAAGAGGCTGGTGGAGGTTGGCGCCATGAGCGAAGGAAACAGTATAAAGACATGGAGTGTCTTTTCCTGCAGTCAGGAAAGACAGATTGTAACCAGACAGATAAGAAAGTAAGGGGAGGGTCTAACTCAGTAAAGGAAGTAAGTTGTCTCAAAGTCATCTAAGAAAGAGAGCAAGGATTTGGGAGTCACACAGGCTGAAGGCAGGGAAGCCAAGTCAAGGTCAGCCCTCAGACAACCAGACTGAGGAGACCTAACCACTGAGAGCTGGTGACCTGGACAAGTGTCAGCTTTGCATCCTTCAAGTGTAAGAATAAGCCCCCACATCTTATGGGGGCTGTAGAGATGAAGTCATTAAAAATGGCTCTAATGGAGGCTTGTCTGTACTAAGGAAGACTGATTAGGTATGAAACAGACTGAAGAAAAGTATGTGGAAAGACAGGAAGGGAGCTAAGGACAGAGTCTAAAAATGGGGTTGTACAAGAATGGAACCAAAGGCTGATGGTGGAGGACAGGAAGCCTGGACTCTAGTCCCACCTTCCCTGTGGAGAATCCTCCTTACCTCACTGGCCTCAGTATCCAAGACTCAGGGATGAAGGAGCTGGTCTGAGGGTTCAACTGCTTCCTTCAGGCTGAATGGATGAAGGAGGGTCTAGGGACCCAGCTATCTCCTTCAGACTGAATGGTGGGTGTCCCAACACAGCTGCTCTGATCACAGGGAGGAGCTGTCCATGCTAACTCATGGCCCTGAGGAGACCAGATGAAACAACTCAAGTCCATAGGAAATGGGCAAAGACAGGGCAGACATCTACAGGGCAGAGGTCTCTTCTCTGACCTTTTCCCACTGAGGTAGGGTCTCTCCTTTCACTCCTGGAAGTCCACTTGATCCTCCGACCACAAAAGCCACAGTCCCATTCAAAGTCATGCCACAGCCATTGTCATCAGCACTAGAGATGTCAGACACCTTCCCAGTCACTCTAAGGCTTGTACTAAAAATGCTTTAAGACATTTTCAACGCATCTTGGCATCTGAATGTGAACCATCTTTAGAGCATATCAATTCTTCTCATTCCAAGTAAGTTAAAATCCGTATATATCCAGTGGAAAGAACACAGGACCCATTCCAGTATGGCACTTGACTTCCATTTTACAAGGCCATCAATGTCCAAGACACAAAGACGAACCTTCAGAGAATTTATTTTGCTGATCTGAAATGTCCATCACAGATTGAAAATGAAAGCTCTGTAAAGTGGCTGCAGGTAGCCCAAGTTCATCTTGGTTACAACTGGATCTGCTGAAATTTTCCCCCTCCCTGATCACTCCACCTCAACAGTGAAAACCAGGTTACCCCTTCATTCACTAAATAGATCATTTGGGGCCAACACTGTAACTACTTACTTTAGTGCAGATCTACTAAGCACCAGTCATCACACTAGAGGTAAAAAAAGAACCTACCCCTATCCCTCTGCCTGTGTCTCCCAAAGAGAACAGTAAATGCCTCTCACAGATGAGAGCCAGTATCTATCAGCAAAGCTGGTACACACTGTTGGCTTATTAAGGATCTATGCAACTGTTCTGGAAACTAAAGGGAGTGGGGAGTGATCCAGTTAGCCATCACCTTATTCAAAAAGAAAAAATACAATGTGTCTGAAGCAGTAGCCATCACTAACAATAAAATAACACTCAACACCCAATTCCCTTTCAATTAAAAAAAAAATTAAGAAATGCACACTTCAGCAAATCCCCCTAAATTCTAATGCTACCATGGAGGGCTGGAAAGATCAGCCAAGCCCTTTCTTCCCAATTGGCCTTGGTAATTCAGAAAAGAACCCTGCTAAGAGCAAAATTCTCCCAGTAGTCAGGGCTCCATTTCCTTCAGTGTCTGCTGCCTGTCCAAAGCAAAGCCCCATAATGTGACAAGAGAGGCTCAAATTATGGGTGAGACTGTACTTTCCATTCTACCCCAGCCTGTGATTACCTGCAACTCCAAAAATTACCTCTGCAGCCTTAAATGCCTCCATTTCACTCCATTCCTAGAACAAACTCTCTTCTGAGTACTTGATAAGAGATAAAGTTACTTGGGGGTCAGAGACAACACAACCACAAAAACCCTGATAGGACTGTGGCAGTGAAAGAAGTGCTAACACACACACACACACACAAACACACACACACACCACTTTCATTGTTTTTTCTTTAGAATTATGATAAGTGAACCAACAAGATGGCTAAGTGGGTAAGGGCACCTGCTGCCAAGTCTGATAACCTGAGTTCCATCCCTGGAACCCATACACTAGAAGAAGACTCTCAGGTGTGGTGGTATTTTACTTGTACTGAAATGTGATTTTAATTGTATATTAATAAATAAAGTTGCCCAGGGGTCAGAGCTATTAGAGCCATAGCAAGAGCTTAGTGGTGGTGGCGCACGCCTTTAATCCCAGCACTTGGTAGACAGAGCTAGGGAGATCTCTGTGTGTTCAAGGATACAGCCAACATTGGAGACACATGCCTTTAACCTCAATACCATAGAGGACTTGGAGGGCTGTACATACAGGCAGTGACGACGCAGTCATGTGTTTGTGTTTACAACCAATGAGAAGGCAGAACAGCTAGACTATATAAAGACATACACACAGGAAGTAGGCCTCTTTCGGAGAGCTCTCTTGACTGAAGAGGATCGCTGAAGCAGGAAGGGTGAGGCTCTTAGCTCTGACCTCTTGGCTTTCTTCTCTGAATCAGCTCTGTGTTTCTTATTTCATAAGACGGTTGGTTACATCTACACTCAGGAGTTGCTTTCTGATTTCCACATATGTGTGCTAGCACATGCACAAATGAATACACACCCAATTTAAGAGGAAATAAAAAAAAAAAAAACAAAGAATCAAAGCTGGAACTATGAAAAGTCAGAATCCAGGGAACAATTAGCTAACTTAGTTACTTGCTCTGTGTGGCTAGTTAGTGAACTTGACCATTTAAATAACTCCTGTTCTTTCTGTAACACATCCGATATTGGGATTCATGGTAGATGAAGTTGGCTATCCAGTGAGACATGCTAGTTTATATCTCAAAAGTCTCTGATATTACCTAACAGGTGAGTCTCCTAAAAGTGTCCATCAGGATTGTATTCATAAAATAATTTCAAATACAATAAAGGAGCAGCTATTAAATGGAGGCCCATAATAAATCACTTTGTAAAATAAAAATCCTTTCATAACTCAAACAATTACTTATCTTAAATTACTTGGTTTTAACAAAAGATTTTTATATGCCAAGTTCTCAAATACAGGACTCACCAATTTAGCTTCAATATTAACATAATCACACAGACTTGCAGATTCACATTGCACTTGAGATTTCTTCTTTCCAAAAAGCAGTGTACTTTGTCCCAGGGAGACTAGAAGCAACTCAAAAACAAGCTGTGGCACACTCTCCCTGACTTGACTTTGGTACTTTCATCTTTACCCAACCTGTCCCCTACAAGGTCATAGGGAAGAGATTCCTTCTGAAGGCATCAAGCAGAAGACTATAGAAGGGCCAACTGTTGTTTTTATGTACTTCACTTTGAAACAGTTAAAAACAGTCAACACTGTTTTTGCTTTGTCTTTTTTTTTTTTTAATCACATAGCTCTTCTTTCTCAAGTAGTACCTAAGGACTAGTGTAATATTCCAGGGTCAACTCATCTGCACCAAATGCACAAAAATCAAGCAAGCAAGCTTTTACATATGTTCAAGGCCTCATGTAAGAGGGGTTTTATGAAGTTTGCAACCAAGAGCAAAGGCTGACATTCTTCATAAGCACACCTTTGTACTGGCCAGGTCTCTTCCCATTTCACAGCAGAAAGCTAAAACCCTACTTGTTGGACTAAGCTGCTGTGGGATGGTCTGTATGTCAAGTGTGTTGCTGATTGGTTCAATAAATAAATCACTGATTGGCCAGTGGCCAGGCAGGAAGTATAGGTGGGACAAGGAGGAGAATAAAGCTGGGAAGTGGAAGGCTGAGTGAGAGAGACACTGCCAGCCGCCATGATGAGAAACAGCATGTGAAGATGCCGGTAAGCCACGAGCCATGTGGCAAGGTATAGATTAATGGAAATGGATTAATTTAAGCTGTAAGAACAGTTAGCAAGAAGCCTGCCACGGCCATACAGTTTGTAACCAATATAAGTCTCTGTGTTTACTTGGTTGAGTCTGATGGCTGTGGGACTGGCAGGTGAGAGAGATTTGTCCTGACTGTGGGCCAGGCAGGAAAACTCTAGCTACAAATGGCGCCCAACGTGGGGCAAGAGTTTCCACCTAAAAACTGAAAAAAAAGATTCTAAAACTGAGCTAAAAACAGTTCCTAATTGTCTCTCTCAAATGAGCAGCAGCTGCCGATTTGAGCTACTTTGGGTTCCTAGCGTGTGCGCTCAACCTGCAGTATGGTGGGAATGAGGCCTCTGCAAGTGGCACATTAAGCTGCATGGTGGATTTAGACTTTGCTAGCACAAAAAAAAAAAAAAAAAGAGTATTTTGGGCTACACGCTGCTTGGATAAAAACATAGAGACCCACCATAGCTCCCAGAGCTGGTGGTAAACTACCGCCGCCATGTTGGGAAGCTGAGGTGGGCGGAGCCAGCAGCCACAGCTGCTGCAGTTTAAAGCAACAGATTCACAATAAGACAGATTCAGATGTAATAGTTTACAATGTGTGTAAAATATACGTAGGCTTGAAAGAGACAAAAAAGGTGATATATACAGTTATAGAAACAAATATAGTTTTAAAAAATAAAGTCTTTAAAGAGACAGTAAAATTAATATAAAAAATAAGCCACGTAAAGATGAATATTACACAGAGAATCTGGATTGTGTTGTCTTTGGGATTTTTAACTGCAGAAAAACATTTGATTGTAAAAGCTGTTGAGTTATGCCAAAATGTGTGTATATATATATATAAATATATATATATATATATATATATATTTTTTTTTTTTTTTTTTGGTTTTTCGAGACAGGGTTTCTCTGTGTAGTTTTGTGCCTTTTCCTGGAACTCACTTGGTAGCCCAGGCTGGCCTCGAACTCACAGAGATCCGCCTGGCTCTGCCTCCCGAGTGCTGGGATTAAAGGCGTGCGCCACCACCGCCCAGCCCAAAATGTATATTTTAAAGGTACCTTCACTTCAAAATTTGGATATAAGGATAGGTTGCTTTGGAAAAGAGTCTCTGCTTCTGTTCCCACAGAAAGCCAGAGGCTATGGATTTGTTCCAGATTAAGATACATCAGGTTTGATCAGCCAAGACCCCCTGAAAGGTCTCCGATGACACCATAGCCCAGATGATCCAACATCGAGAATGGTTTGAAGGCAACTGGCTCAGCCAATACAGCCTCATGGACTATTCCATGATCCTAAAATTTTCTTTGTGTCCCCATAAGATACAGCACCCCCCTCCAGCAGGAAGTAGTAAGAGAAGCTACGTCCAAATTCCCAAATTATATGTAATTTTACTTTGCTAAGGTTAAAACCTTCCTTTTTGAAAAAAAAAGCGGGGGGAGTGCTGTGGGATGGTCTGTATGTCAAGTGTGTTGCTGATTGGTCAATAAATAAATCACTGATTGGCCAGTGGCCAGGCAGGAAGTATAGGCGGGACAAGGAAGAGAATAAAGCTGGTAAGTGGAAGACTGAGAGAGAGACACTGCCAGCCGCCATGATGAGAAACAGCATGTGAAGATGCCGGTAAGCCACGAGCCATGTGGCAAGGTATAGATTAATGGAAATTGATTAATTTAAGCTGTAAGAACAGTTAGCAAGAAGCCTGCCACGACCATATAGTTTGTAACCAATATAAGTCTCTGTGTTTACTTGGTTGGGTCTGACGGCTGTGGGACTGACAGGTGAGAGAGATTTGTCCTGACTGTGGGCCAGGCAGGAAAACTCTAGCTACACTAAGCCTTACTACTAACTAGCTCAGGTTGACCCTTTCCATCTCTGAGTCTCTAAACTGCTAGATATAAGGTAAGCAATGCCTTACGGACAGATGGTACCCAGAATCTAGAGAACACTAGGCACCTGAGTTGACTTAAACCAACCTAGGCATGGAAGGTGCAAAGCAAATAGAGAAGTACTAAGACACATGTAGAGACACACACACAAACACATAAACACACAAACACACACAAACTACCTCTATCTGGGCTCCTGCTCTTAATTAAATACACGTGGTCCTGGAAATTACAATTGCAACTTTGACTTTCCATTCTTTCTATTATCCCTCAGATAGCATACCTCCACTGTTGATTCTCTTCCTCACCACATGCAGCCAGCCCTATAAAGTCTATACTAAGAGGGTTTGTTATTAGGTATGCAACCAGCAGCACACAGAAAGCATTAAATATTGTTTCTAGGGCTGGAGAGATGGCATGGCAGTTAAGAGCACTTGCTGTTCTTGCAGAGAACCTGGGTTCAGTTTCCAGCATCCACAGACAGCTTACAACTGTCTAGAATTCCAATTCCAAGGAATTCAGTGTCCTCTTCTGGCACCTAGGGGCACAGGCATGCATACAATATACTTTACATTCAAGCAAAACACTCATACATATAAAGTAAAACTAAATTTTTTAACAAAATTAAAAATAAAAACTGTGACTATATTAAACATGTAGACTTTTTTGCTCTACCATTTACTTTCTAAACATCACATTGTAATAAGTATTTATGTACCATTTACATTGGGGTAGGTATTATAAATAATGTAGAGGTTATAAAACTATATGGGAGGTTAATATAGTTTCTATGCAAACACTATACCATTTTATAAAAGGATCTTGGGCATCTATGAAAATTGATATTAAGGGAGAGGGACCTAAGAATCAATCCCCCACAGATACCAATACCAAGGAACAAACTAGAGTTTACCAACACAACACACAAAGGTAGAAAGATACGTACAGACATACTCCCATTTTCAGCATTATAAAACTCTTCCAACAACAAAGAAAGTTGAGACTAGAATGGAAATGGTTATAACACTGGAACCTTGTTCTGGTGGAAAACACAGCCATAACTCTATCTGGAACTAAAGCTGACAAAATGAAAATATTCTAACAGAAGGCAGTTTTGCCCTCACCATACTGTATTATGTTAGGCAATCGAGCTCTTTCCCCCACTGCTGTAATTACACAATGAAACCCCAGATGTCATTCATATACACAGAAGTCAGACAATGGGTTGAGAAGGGATCCTTTCTTTATTTGCATTGCTAATAGCTTTTGAAAGGATAGGAAAAATTCTATATGGAGAACAATGGACATCCAAACATTCGTCTATGTTTAATAACAATATTTGGTAATCAACTAGTATTCTTGGAACTTGCCCAGCAACCAGTTTTGGCCCCCCTTTGATTACACAGAGCATGAGGCTAAAGCACAATCTCTAGTATGGGGCCCTGTTAAGTTACTAACCTCCCACAACTCCAAGCTTTCCTTTCCTAGAAATTCTGCTTTTCCAGCTGCCATTCCACATGATATACAATGGAGTACATGCTGTTCTGTTTCCCTTATTCCCACTAACCTAGGAAATTCAAAGTCATCCTTTGAACACACCTGCACAGTAGTACTCAGCTTGCAGGAGTGGATGGCTGTCTGCTACCCCTGATCAACAATGATCCAAATGAAAGACCTCCATGACCTCCGCATAGTGTAAGGCACTTTTCACAACATTAAGAATCAATCACTACTTGCTAAATTAGAAGTCTTAAAAATATATATATTAAAATCTGCCACCTGATTTCCAAATATCAACATCACACTATATAAAATATATAAAGACACACAATATAAAAGACTATAGCAGTGAAGCCACACCCTTAAACCATCATTGTTCCTGCTTCTCTGAGAACATCCAGCCACAAAACACCTTTACCTCGTTCACCAACCCTACAGAAGGCCAGCGTTCTGCCTCAGCTTCCTCTGCCACCTCTGCCAAAGGGCTTCCCTCAAATTCACAAGACTCCCTTCATGCCTTAGGACCACAGCCCAGATGCTCTCAGACTTTCACTGGTTCTGACTCAATGACAACTGTAACAGCATTTCCCTCGTCCAATCTCTTACCCCTTGGTTATACTGTACCTATGAAAATCAGTCTATAAAGCCTTAATAGGATAAGACTCTATGTTGATCATTTTTCCTAGACCACAATAGCAGTTCTCCTTAAACTACCTACATATGCATTATACTTTTGAGTAAAAGGTCACAGATGCAATCTACCAGACCCCAGGGTTCCAGGCAATGAAATAACCTACAAAATTTTGCAGGTTCCAAAAGAAGTCTAATTCTAGATGCTGAATCAGGTTTAAGACTCCAGCAGGACCTAGATCTTGGTGTAATTTGTCCTTTGGGTGCCAATATTCTGGAATGGGCAGTCTCTTAGACACTTCCATCTTACCTTGTGTTTCTTTCATAATAGTTGCTATACGTAGACCTGGGCCAAAGGGCTTTGTTCTTTAGGGAAATACAATTATCTTCTAATTTTGCTGGAAGAATCCCAGACACTAATGATTTAACACTGTTAAAAGTGCAGAGAGCGGCCGGGCGGTGGTGGCGCACGCCTTTAATCCCAGCACTCGGGAGGCAGAGCCAGGCGGATCGCTGTGAGTTCGAGGCCAGCCTGGGCTACCAAGTGAGTTCCAGGAAAGGCGCAAAGCTACACAGAGAAACCCTGTCTCGAAAAACCAAAAAAAAAAAAAAAGTGCAGAGAGCATCTAAGTCCAATCATGCTGTCAAATGATATGTTACCTTCTGCATAAGGAATGTACTTTTAAGGAGATGACAGGAAGAAACTTTATGGAATTAATTTCAGAGATGTTTTGAAGAAGTGTTATTTTTGAGAACTGGTATGTAGATCAGTAGTAGACAGAGCACTTGCTTAGCAAGTATGAGGCCATAAGTTTGAACCTCAGAACTACAAAAGGGATTGGGGGATATTTACAAGTGATGTTAGGGAATTTAAAATTAGTATGACCCAGTGTTAAAAAGGTAAAGTTTACAGGAGACTATCTTCCCAAAACATATAGCCCTTATATACTTAAAACACTACAACTGAATCTTACCAGATTTTTCCATAACACTTTGCAGTTATCACCCAAGTTGTCCACATGACACTGTAGATTAAACCAGACTCACCATTCAATATTTGGAATCCATTCACTAGTACAAGTACAAATTGGGTACCAAAAAGTTATGATCATGAGTTTTAACAAGAAGCCATGGTTGTTTCTAGCATCTGTTCTTGGTCTTTGTGCTTTGGTGGTAGAATAGAAAACTAGTGTGCCCCCCCCCCAGTGTCTTGTAGGTGGCTGAAGGATGGAAACATTGGGAAAAAGCAGCCTCCTGCCTTTAAGCATTGACTTTAAAGGATAGCTCAGTAACAGAGAACCTAGGAGAACCTTGGAGACCTGGAGAAGAATTCTCATGACCTATAAGAGGATTAAACCTTTGATTTTATTTCTAAGGCTCTTCCAGTTCCATGTTATAAGCCAAAGGAATCCACATCCTGTCACATCAAAACAATTAGTCCACAATTCAGACCATTTGCAGGCAGTCTGTGCTGACCCAGACTGGAGGGAATCTCTGTTTTAGAAGCCGATCTGTCCTACCACGTGAGTTTGCTGCCTTCTTTTTTTTTTTTTTTTTTTTTTTTTGGACACTCTGGAGAATCCTGATAGCTTCTGCCCCTCTGAATGGAATTCAGGCCCCAGGTAGATAAATGTGTGTTCTCAAGCAATTTTCACTAAGGTAAAAAGCACGCTTCAAAACTAAAGGTACACAAGAGATGTGTGAAACCTTCATACAAGTTTTCCTGTAGTCTTTTTTTCTCCCCTAGTGAGGCCCCAGCACACTGGTGAGTAATTCATTCATGTCACCCATTTGTGAGAGATGAGAAAAGAAACCACCACTTGTCCTCTTCCTAATTTAGAACCTTCCCCTATCTTGAGTCTATCAAAGGAATCCTGAGGTGGGAAGGCAGGAGAGGCAAGAGGAACATTAGCCTCAGGTGACTGAACCCACAAGAGAGGAAGCACTTTGAGTCCTCACCTATGTCAGTACAGGCATCTGCACTTAGGTGATGTGCCACCTCCACCCCGACCCACCCCACCCCCGTGTCCCCTTGAAGGGAGAGTCTGAGTTCTCTCTCTTGGGACACTTACATAAGACCCTGTAAAACTTCCTGTGATATTCACGGAAAATGTAAGCTGCTATTTTGCTCCCTCGGGAGATCATTTTAATGGACTGAGTGACAAAATTCACGGATTCGGAATTCAGCAAAAACCTACTCAACCGAGGTACACACAGGAACAGGAGGGAAAAAAATGCATCCCCATTAAACAGGGTCACCCAGGGGATAGACTGGGTGTGCAAAAAACAATCTGTTCCCTCAGATGTGACCCATTTAAAAGCACATTGCTTCGAGGAAGCGCATAGGTTTAATAAATCTCACACAGGCAAAGACATGGCTTGTAGGAAAGAACTGTGGTTACACATAGGGAGCATTTCAAAGTGATGAACAGCGTAACTCCATGATGCACAAACTTTAGTCGTCATCCAACCTCCAGAAGCCATGGCATTCACAGGAAGCTCTGGCTAGACCCTGATTACTACAAGAAGTTTAGTCTCACAAGAAACATCAGGTGTGTTGGTTGGGTCTTTCTCCTGTGGGTATCCACGCCAACCAACCACTCTAATCTAAAAAAGCTTCTTGCAAAAATGTGGATGCACACCCCCAAACCTCTCTTCGACCAATTGGAAAGAAAGTTCTCGGGGCATCCCATCATGAAAGGCAGGTAGGTGAGCAACGCAGAATGTCGGGAAAAGGTCCCAATGTGGTGGGAATACAACACCTCCAGATGTTAGGGAACACACACACACACACACACACACACACACACACATCCCACCCCACTATTGCCTACCAACATCCTGTCCGCCTATGAGTCTGTCAGAGCCTGACACAGATTCTGGGGACGCCGGAGATTTAGAGTCTTCCACCTCCTGCTTTTCCAGTACTCAAAGCCAAGTCAAAAACGGTGTGCCCTCCCTCTTCCCCAGCATCCTAAGCACATCGGGTACCAGCCACAGGTTTGGACAACTTGTCCAGCACTGCTCACCAAAGCGCTTCACGAAGAGGTTCTCTAGGGCTCTTACCTTGGCCTCGACTACCCCCAAGCAGAGGAACACTCCGGAAGAGCTGAATGGCGTGGTGACACTGACGCCTATGAAATGAAGGGGGTCCGGATCGGCATCCCAGCAGGTGCTGTTTTAACCCAACCGTCGGTCCCAAGCGCAGACTTCGGGACAGCCTTAGGCTCCAAAAGCTACAGGAAAGGTCCGTAGCCCCACTAAGCACTAATCCCCTCTTTCTCCTCCTCCTGGGCAGCTGCCGGGAGCTGTTTCACTCCAGGAATCTACCAAGCCCAGGGCGCCTCGCATGGGCAGGGGACTGGGGCCGCCCTAGGTTGGGTCCCGGGAACCAACGCCAGGAAGAAACGCTGAGCGGCCGCCCGCCCTACCAGTTCCACCTCCCGCGCTCCTAGTCGCTTAGTCCCTTCAGGGCAGGGCCTGCCTGCAACCCGCCCGGCGAGACGAGTGCGGCCGCGCCCCCGGCTCCAGGCGCCCCGGCTTGGGAGCAGCAGCAAGGCAGGGGGCAGCTCAGCGGGCCCCGGTACCGAGCGCAGCGAGCGAGTGCAAGACTAGCGGTACCGGCTCGCAGTGACCCTCTCCCCGGGCCTGCGCGCCCGCCCGCGGCTCCACGAGAAGCGGGCGCTGGAAAGGGCCTCGCCCTGGCCTGGGGCGCGGGACCGGGGGCTTGGGGCCGAGGTAGGCGCCCGCTGGAAGGTCACGGCCACCGGGGCGCGGCGAGCGGGACGCAGCACTGTGGGTGCGGGGAACCCGGGCAGGCGGCCCCCGCCACCGCCGTCGCCACCTCCGAGACGCTCCGGCTTCCCGGAGCGCTAAGGTTTGGAGCCGCGCGTCCGCTGCAGCCGCCGTGGGCAGCCTGGAGCCGCGAGCCTAGGGAGCGCGATCCCCGCTTCCCGCGCGAGGCCGAGCGAGAACCTCTGTGCGGGGAGCCGCGTGGGAGCGCGCTGGCGGGCGCTGGGGTCCGAGCTCCCGGATAGTCCGGCAGCCGCCGCGTGCCTAGAGCGTCGGGCTCGCTCGGCAGCTGCAGTGACTGTGTGTCTGTGTCATGTCTGTGCAGCTGGGGGGGTGCAATCCGGGACCGGGTTCCGAGCAGGGGCGGGACCGGAGCCTGCCTCGGGGCCCCGCCCCCATCCCCGTGACCGCACGGGCGACCAATGAACAGCACCAGGAATGAGCGACTGGAGGGTCCGCCCTACTTAGGCTCCGCCCACGGCCAAGCACCTCCCACCGCCCCTTGGCTCACTGGAACGCAGGAGGAAGCAACACCCGGAGCAGGGATCCCGGGCCGGGTCGCCGGGAAAGGGTGCTAGCTGGAGCTCCCCGCCCTTCTTCCCCAACTCGGGCTGTTCCTGGCTGCTCCGGGATTGGAGGAAAGAGGGGGAAGGGAGGCGGGCCGGATGCGCAGCTGCTGCTGTAGGGATGTCTGCCGGGAGCGTTACCATGCCATCCCTTTTATAAAACAGCGGTCTTTGGGAAGTAGGAAGTTTCCCCTGCTTTTTCTTCTGCTGGGGACACGGCTCTCCCCGAGATGGACAGGGTATGGGGCAGCTGGAGATGCGAAAAGTCTCTCCTGAAGGTTTTGACAGCATCTGTTTGGATTCTGAATCCAAGAATCCTGTGCAAGACTTTTTTTTCCCCTGGGGGAACTATATTTTTGTGTCTTCCCCAATATATACATACACACACAGATGTGCCCCCTTTCTAATTTTATTCTTGCTCAAAATGCCGCGTGCAACATCCCACTGGAGGGACTTCCAGCCTCCGGGTGTTAATGATGAGGGTGGGAATGTCGAGAGTCCGCCCATGCAGCGGAAGGAGCGTGTGGATTTGGTTACGGTAAAGGGGACTGGATGTCCCTCGGGAGAAAACCCCATGAGGCTGAAGCAGAGTCTGGGAAAGAGGACCCCGGCGTATGGACAACTCCGACTGGAAAACCGAGCTCCGAGAGCGCGATCCAGCTACCGGGTTTTCCCCTCAACTCGGTCCCAGGGCTTCCAGGGTCCCCTTCCCTGGAGTCCTCACCTCTTCCCAATCCTGTTAGCCACTGAGTCTCTGCTTTCCCGGTGCCTCTCTCCACAGGCAGCCCACCTACTTTCTTTTAAGGGCTAGGAAGGATGGAGAGTGGAGGGGTACGTAAGAAAAGACCGCCTAGCTAGGCGGTCTTTTAATCCTCGATGACCATCCTACCCGAGGTGGGCCACCGCTCTACCCTGGGATTCAGGGATTCAGCACCTCTCTGATCGCCCCCCCGCCCCCCCCCCCCCGCATCCCCAGCTCTTAGCCTTGGTACCTACAGTACCCTTGGGCCGTCCTTTGATCAAACCGACACTCTTGCCCCCCACTCCAGGCTTCCCTCCAGACTCTGGAAGCCAAGACCCGGTTCCCAATGCTGTTTACCTATCAGTGGTAATCCCAGTCGAGGAGGATATGAAAGCGGTTGTACAGCAAAGTCCATGGCAAAGAAGTAAAAAACCTTTGTTTTGGAGCTTCGGGATAGTTAATTGCGATGCCGGGGTCCTGATGTCTTATCTCTGCCGGGATGAGTCTCACCATGAGAAATAGTAGATCGTATCTAGTGTTGATGCCATTATTGTATCGGAGAAGAGCATTATATGATAAAGATTATCTAATAACCTAGATGCCATTAAAGTGTCCAAGTTTAATGTCAAGTCTTGTAGCTCGAAGGCAGCTCAGTGCTTCCTCAGACGTACAGCTTTGTTCTAGAACTCCCAGAAAACAAGGGGATTTTTGTTTGTTTGTTTGTTTTGTTTTGTTTTGTTTTGTTTTGTTTTTGCAAAGCACTGCTTCTTCCTACTCTCTCTAACCCCACACCAGTTCTCGCCTTGGAACTGGGTAGTTAAAGCAGGAATTTGTGCTTTCTTTTTATTTATTGCCTCGCTTCACTTCATTAATGGTGTAAAAGTCTATTTTTACAATACATTAGCATGTTAATAAGGGCAAGGGAAGAGAGTCTTGGAATTTACAAGCAAAGAAGGAAATAATCGAATTAACACCAGAAATGCAAAGATGAAAAACGTGGGAAACATCTCCTTTGTAATAACACAAGGATGGTACCTTGTCTAGATCTTTGAAATGCATGAGCAGAATGGGAGGAGAGAGCAATGTTCACTGGGATCACTGAGGTTTCATAGTTACTAGGGGTTTCATTGACTAACATGGGTCAGTAAGCTCCTTAGATGCTGAAAAGCTTCCCCATCAACTCAAGGTTCCAGTTGTACACCAGCACTGTATGTACTGGGCTAAAGGGGGAGTTTATTAGACTGTTCGATCCCACAGACAGCACTGGTTAGTTCCTATCATAAGAAGTCCCATATTTTAATTTTTTTCCCTTTGGAAAACTGTTAAGCTTTTAAACCTCCCAGTCTAAGCACCTCTGTGTGTGTGTGTGTGTGTGTGTGTGTGTGTGTGTGTGTGTGTGTCCTGAAGTTGGAAGTGATTGCCTAAGAATTATAGGTCTTTGACACAAACCAAGATATCAATGTCAAAAAAAATGATTTTGGCTATGCATAATGTAGTGTGAGGAATGCAATAAAGAAATATATCTGTTATTTCTAAAGAATCAGAGCAGATTTGCTAAAAACTAAGAAACAGGAAAGTATTGTACTCTTTAAACCAACTGCTATTTATCCTCACCACCATTGCACCTGTCACTGAAAAGTCTCTCCGTCTCTCTCTCTCTCTCTCTCTCTCTCTCTCTCTCTCTCTCTCTCTCTCTCTCTCTCTCTCACTGAAAAGTCTCTCTCTCTCTCTCTCTCTCTCTCTCTCTCTCTCTCTCTCTCTCTCTCTCTCTCTCTCTCACACACACACACACACACACACACACACACACACACACACACACACACACACACATCTGTCCTTTCTTCTGTCTTCTCTTTTCTCCTCTTTGTTAGGGTCATACAGAATGAATCTTAAGAAACCAGAGGTCTTAAAACAGCCACTAGGGGGCCATAAAGGCACCTCAGACATCTCTCACCTCCCTGGTTTCTGACCTCCTTTTCTGAGTACCTTAACCTTAGGATGACAGACACACACTACCATGCCAGCTTTTTTATAAGGGTTCTAGGAATCCTAACTCCAATCCTCATGTTTGCAGAGCAAGTCCTTTACCACATTGAGCCATCTCTCCAGCCCCACCTTGGAGGCTGGGTTCCAGTCAGTAAGTGATGGCATTAGTGGGGTGCTGGTGCTGTAGGAAGGATGAAGACAACTAATGCTTGAATACAGAGGAAATGATTCAGGTTGGAGACTGTAGCAGGGGACACTGACCATTCAACAGGGAAAAGTTTCGATATCTTAATAATGTTGCATTTGTCAAAAACAACTAAATTTTAGGTACTCTTGGTAGGTTGCCTAACACTTAAATGTTCAGGTTTTCAGAATCCTTAGCAGTCATATAATCTGTCCCCCATCTTACCACTAAGTATGGTTAAGATGTCCTTTATGAGAGTTGAGAATCAAACAATGCCTTGGTAGCTCAGGCTAGAGAAGCAGAATTGCTCTCCAACCAATACTGGAGAAATAAATATCTGTAAACAATATTCTATCTAGACATGTTTCAAGTGAAAATTTAATCAGGCATGAAACATTCCTCTGTCATTCTGGCCAATAATCAAAAGACATTCCTAGGCAAAGCAAAATGCACCCATCAGGGAGACACAGGGAAGAAGCCACTTGGTGAAAAATTAAAGAATGTTATAAAAGCCATCAAATTAACACTAATGGAAGTGTGATTTGAACACAATTTAACTGAAAACAAAGCAAGTCCAGAAGTGAGGCATGAAATAGAGAATGAGGATAAAGTCTGTGTGAGTTGAAAAAATATTTTATGTTCTCGTCATCATGTTCATTAAGCAGGCTGGATACAGGTGATCCCAAAATAGCATTATTAACTTCTGGAAGATTTGCTAACTCAAACCTCAGAGCCTGATAATTAGAATGAATTTGTCTCTAGATGGTGGATTCCATTGTCTGTAGGAGTAAGGGTGTATTCACTCATTGACTGTGAGAGGCCATCAGAGTCAAACCTCATCAGGTAGATAGCTCCCTAGACACCTTAAGAAAAAACAGAAAAGGAAAGTCACAGCCCTCTCTGGACAGAAGGATACTTTTGGTGCTAAAGAGGTCAACAAAAAAGGCAAATCAAAATTCTCTTCTCAGGTCCTGGTAAGGGGGAACTTCAAGCTAGTGTGACATAAGACCCCAAGACAGAAATATAAAATGTAAACATGTTCTGGAAATAACAGGGATGTATAGCTTTTGGAGTTTGTGAGTTAAAAGGGTGGAAATGACTTGGTGCGCATGTTTACAGCCCCTGCTTCCCACCTCCTTTATTTGCTTTAAAAAAAAATCCAAAAACCTGCAGAGTGAGATCACCTGCTGAGTCAGTAGGTGTGGGCTGGAGTCTGGGGTTCTGCTTTCTAAGCAGAGCTGTCCACAGACCACACCTTGAGTGGGATGTAGAAGACATCCGTTAGTAGTATGCATTCTCCTCTTCCTGTTTCACTCTGTTAGGATACCTCAAAAGATAAACCCAGAGGCAAGGATTTGAAATTAGGAAGTTAATTTGGAAAGTGATACCAACAAGCAGAATAGGGTGGTTTCAGTGCTCCCAGCAGCCATGTGTTGAACTCCCAATGTAATAGTATACATGGGTGGGCCATTAAGAGCTAAGTAAATCATGAAAGAGCTGCCCTCACTTGTGGGATAAATGGCAATTTTATCAGAATGCATGAGTTCACTCTCCTCTGCCCTTTTGCCATGTGAGGACCATATTTCCACCCTTTCCTTGCCCTTCTAATTCCACCATATAAGAAGACACAACTCCTCCCTCTATGATATAAAGAAGACGCTCATCAGAGAGAGAACCAGATATGGCCTTGAACTTGGACTTCTCAGCCTCCAGAAATGCAAGAAATATATCCATATTGTTTATAAATTACCCCATCTCAGATATTTGGTTACAACAGCATAAGTGAGGTAAGGGTGTGAGGAAGTGAAATAGAGAAGGGATAAAGGCTCATAAGGGCTGAATGACGAAGTGCTCAACCTAAGTCGGCCCTTAAAGGATGTGGAAAGAGATGGCACAGAATAATACCACCCAGAACTTTCTGTGCAAGGGGAATGTTCTACACCTGAACTCTTTAACATGGTGGTCACTAACCCATGTGACTATTGGATATTTGAAAAGAAGCTACTGTGATCTTTTACTCAGTTAAGTAATTTAAATTAACACAGTTATATAAGGCTTAGTGGCTACTGTGCTGGACACGACAGATGTGGAACACAGCTCAGAAGTATCCCAGCAGTAAGAAAAGCTAGAGCTGCAATTTATCCATCAAATCCCTTCATGGGTTAATGGTTGCCCCTGGCAACTGATTGACTCCTGGGGTTTCCCCTGTGCTCCTATAGCTATAGAATCATTTCAGCAGAGTTGCAGGTGCATAAGGTGAGAATGCTTCAGGGTGCATGAAAACTGCTCACCATGAGTAGAAGTGATCACCAAGGTGAACCTCAGGGAGTGAAAAAGACAATGACAGCATTTGCCAAGAGAAGTGCTATGAATGTAGCTTAGTTGGTAGAGGGCCAGCCTATATAAGGGAGGAACACAATCCTGTCATCCCAGCCACTCCAGAGCTAAAAGTTGGAAGAACAGGACTTAAATCTCATGCTAGGCCTCAGCCATCTTCAGGTCCACCAAGAATACATTAGACTCTGCCTTAAAATGACAAAAGCATTTGCTTTAAAAAAAAATCATGGTTTTAGTTTGAAGGTCTACCAACATTGGTCAGGGCTGAGGAGATAACCTAGGATGGTGAAGTCAAGGTGAGGCTCAGGATTCTTGTCTGTGAAGGCACACTGCTCCAAGTGTTCCATTGCCATTAAAATACCTCTCAAATCCATTGCTTTTGTTTGTTTCATTTTAGTTTAGACCCTCATCTCTCTGGAATATAATAAACCCATTGCCCCATCCACAGCTTCTTTATACACCCTCTTCTTTTCTTTATTTCCTTCTTATTTTATTTACTTACTTATTTGGACAGGATTTCACTATGTAGCCCCAGCTGTCCTCCTGCTTCTACTTTCCAAGTACTAGAATTGAAAGTATAGACTACTGTACCCAGACTCTCCTCTCATTTTTAAGCTTTATCCATATTGCTTTCATAAACTCTGAGTATATTTCTAATAAATTTCTGCTTATGTATTTGTTCTAGTTCCTTTAAAAATATATTAGCAATTCTAGTTTAAATCCTGAAGTATTCACTGTGGTTAAGTCAAAAGGAAGAAACAAAGAACAGAGCAAAATATATAAGTAATGACTATCATGGAGTAATAACGTGCCAGGTATGTCCATTCTGTTCTTGCATAGGCTCATTCAACCTGTCCAAGCATCCTCTGAGGTGGTTACTGTTAGTGCCACTTTACTGCTTAGAACTAGGTCAGAAAATGATCCAATGACTACCTAACATTATGCAGTGAGTCATGGTGGAACTGGAATGTATTCTTCACTACCATGCCACCTAGCCTTTACACAGAGTCACACCAGTAGCTGGATAAAGATTTGAGATTATCCCTTACCTTTTTGTCTCTGTGTGTCTAATAATAATATAAATATCGTTTACCAACTCATATATTTTGAGAGTCTCACATAGTTCATTCTGGCCTTGAACTTGTAGTTATGTAACCAAGGATGACCTTACACTTCTCATCCTCCTGCATCTATAGTTTATTTGGTGCTGGAGATCAAACATGAGGCCTTGTGCATGCTAGACAGACACTCTCCAAATGAGCAACATCTTCAGCTCCATCTCATCATTTAACTTCTACTGGTTATAGTGTGTCTTTTTAGAGGCTTCTTCTTGTTTCTCTTCCATGTCACTGACCCAGCTTTCCATATGCTCACTTGTTCATTGTACACATTCACTTTTCTATTTCCAGTTCAGTTTCTCTTCTCTTTCTCACATTCCTTATTTATGTAATCGGCTCCCTTTAAATCTCATTTTCTTTGTCTTGACATCTTGGCCTTTTAGCTCCACTTTATTGATGTCAAGCAGAATGTAAAATATTCCTTTATTTATTAAAGTAAATTGCTTAGAAGGAATTCCTTAATTCCTCAATTCTTTTCTTCTCTTTCTCTTATTCTGTAGTGCTTTCTCCTAGCTTTGTGTAGTTATTGTTTCCTTCCCATCTATCCTCAAATAAGAACAAACCATCTATGTCTAGGGTTTACCAAATTTTCTATGTTGATGGCTTTCCCTCAGCCCAATTCTCAAAGCGGCAATTATGAACTACTTTTCAGATTGACAGCTGGCCAGAAGGTTCATAAGTACAAACAGTTCCTGGCCCAAAGCTCCCTGCCTAGATGACTTGCTTCCTGTGTGGCTTTCTGAATTAAGAGTAAAACTTCTCTTTCTTCACCACCTGGGTTTCTGCTATTCAGAACACATAGCGGATATGAAATTACAGCTCCTTCTTCCTCCTCTTGCTGTGCTCTCCTCATCTGCTTTGCTGCTGAGCAGTGCACCACGCAGGATCTGCTGAGTCAAGACCTTGAGTTTCTCAAACAGAAGGTAGGTAGCTTCTACTGGCCAGTAGGGATGGCCTGTGACTCTGGGCTTCCCCTTTCACACAGCAGCTGTGTATTTGATAGAAATAATAACTCAATGACAAGTCTACTTGGTGGAGTTGTATTATATAGCTTCTTCTTTTCTTGTGACCACATGAGTATTTTAGCAAGAAATAGTGAAAGACTATATGCGATTGGCACAAAACTCTTTCATGTAATTGAGAGAGAAGGTTCCAGCCTATTTCCCTCTTGTGCCATGGCTCTGGAGTCTTTGTTAATAAGCAATGGACTAAAGGTCTGATGATCAATCTAGTAGTTTTAATGAAAAGTCCATATATCTTCCCACACAAACAGGCTAGAATTGGGCAGGACATGGGAATTCAAATATTACTTCCTCTCTTGGAGGCAATTACTCACTTCAACCGAGCTTAGGAAGACAGGTTTGGACTGGGGACCAAACTAAGATAACTGAATGGTTGCTTCAGATTCATATTGCCATTGAGACTAATGTGGTAATGAGTCACATCTTTCTTCTGCCCTACTACACGGATAAAATCCATGATGGAAACTTATGGAAAATGTCTCTAATGGAGACACTGGAGCAGAGTCTAACATTATTTATTCAACTAGGGTCAAGCCTACTCTTCCAACTTTGTGCCAATAATGAACAGAGCAGATGTGTTCTATCTCATAGAAGGTATCATCTAGTGGGATAGATAGCATAAAATGAGCAATATAAAATATATCCTTGATTATTGGTTGGTTCAAGTACTACAGAAGAAACAAAGAGGGTGTGGTAGAAAAGAAAAAGAAATGGAATTCAGGATCATTTTTGTGAAGAAGAGTCACTTAGGCTGAATATAATGTAGAAGTTATTCAAGCAATTTGTGAAGACAAAGAGCATTCCAGCTGAAAGGAACAGCATGTGCAAAACAATGAGGAAGGGGAACTCAGTGTGATTGAGTGACTAAATGATGGCCAGTGTATCTGGAGCTTATTGAGTAGGAGGGAAACTCTTGAAAAGAAGAATGGGACATGAACAGCTGTTTGGGATATTTAGGGAAATCAACAAGAGATGAACAAATGGATTGCCAACTAGCAGTGTGGTCACACTGAACTTAGCCAAATTAATGCTAATCTGAGGCAGTACAGTTCTGGGACTTTCTCCAGCAGAGTTCTAACATTCTGCTTGTCTTCAGTCAGTCCTTGCCTCTGTCAGGGAGATTCAAGAAACCCAACTTAACCTTTTGTGATCTTCCAGCTGGTGCTCTTAACTCTGCACTTCTCTAACCCTGGCTGTAAGGCTGCTTAACCTCCCAAGTAGGCTGACCCTGCCTGGGATCCTCTGCCTTACACAGGGGAGTGATGTGAAAATTGTCCTTCTCTGACTCTAAATTGAACTGGTTTATACTGTTCTCTCTCCCATCGCACTCCCAGTGAGGGGATGGAATAGCCTTTCAGTAAGTGTGAGCTTGCTGCAATCACCTCCAATCAACTAACCTTCCTCTTAGGGAACCCGTGGCACATCCTCCCCCCTTCCATTTAGAACAGTGGTTCTCAACCTTCCTAATGCTGCAACCCTTTAATACAGTTCCTCATGTTGTGATGACCCCCAACCATAAAATTATTTCATTGCTACCTCATAACTATAATTTTGCTACTGTCCAATTTTCTAAACAATTTACCCTGGTTTTATCTAAAATACTCATGTGAAGTTCTCATTCTGGAAGTCATCAACTACAGAATGGATAGCATCCATAAAGGACACCTTTAATCCTATCAGTGGAGTCACTAGAGGTATTTCATATGATTCACCTAATCTTTTGCTTTTACAATTGAAACTAATTTCCCATGGTTTAGACCTTGATAGAAAACAGACAACTCTAGCCATACCTCCCCACAGAGGCAATGTTCATATCGCTCAAACACACAAAAATTAAATCATTCTGCACAGACTTCCCTTTGCCAGATTAATTTAAACCCACAAAACATTTCTTTTGTTAGGTCACATATTTGAGTCCTATATACTTAAAAGAATTTCAAGGGTGAATCTTATTGTTTACCAGGGCAAAAGCTTTCTAAAAACACTAAAAGCCTCAAGGACAGTAATACCTTGCAACATTTTGGCACTTACCATTTTTCTGCAGTGCTTTTTTTTTTTTTTTTTTTTTTTTTTGCAAATGCATTATCTCATTCTGTCCACTTAACAACTCTGAATTAAGAAAGATGGATATTATCTTCTCTCAGGGGAAAAAATAAAACTTGGGCTTGATTTACTCCTGTAGAGGTTTGGGAACATGCTGGAGCACTGTGAGACTTCACCCACATGGCTAAGTCTCCCTCAGAATGCTGAGCTGATTTGATCTTCATCGAATGTTTAGCCTTTTATTAAAGGTCACCCAAGGATAATAATAGCCACCCATTCTTCAGGAATTAATAAATTGAGACTCTGTGTTTCTGCCTGATTCCTATGTACTTTATCTTTTAACTCTTAAAGGTGATGGTTTGATTATTGTGCTGGCTGTTCAGATGAGTCTGCCTAGACCCCATAAGCCACAGTGCCAGAGACCTCAGAACCTGTGCTCTGAGATCATGCAATACTGCCCAGCATTGTGCAACTTTTGGTGAGGGCATTGTCTGTTGCCCTGTGGAATGTTCCTGCACCATCCCTTGAAGAGAAAAGTATGACAAAGTGATTTCTTGGAGGGAAGAGTTTTGGTTAATATTGGATCTTTTGTGTGAGTGTTGTGTTTTTTCCTTTCAGCTAATGAAAAGATGTGTTATGGTAGAGATCAATTGGCAGGAATTTAGATTTAGAAAATCTGGCTTGGAGTGCTGTGTGGGCATCAGCCCTCAAGGGGATTAATTGGTTCCACCACAGGCTTGCTCAGGTCTCTCCACACACCATGTTTTGTCTCTTTGCTTCTTTATTTATAGCTTTTAAAAATGGAGATAGTGATAACAAATGTAGTGATCATTGTGAGTGTTGGACCTACTGTATGTGAAAGTACTATTGCAGTATGGTCTCATTCATTTATTTAAATTACTTAAATGCCTATCTAGGAGGAAGGGAATCAGTGGTATTATGATTTTAGTGGGAGGTAGAATTCCATCTTCCAATGTGGAAACCAAAGCAGGACAGACATGTCTAGCCCAGGGGTCTTGATTGTGATTAGCAAAAATTGACTGTTGATAACTAAGCAGAAGAGGACTAATTTATAAAATCACTGGGAAGGCTGAAGAAATAAACTCAAGAGATTAGGATCCAAGGCCAAATACCCTCAAGGCGGGCAGCTGATATGGTCCTAGGTTGATTGGCACTAGGTTGAAGACTTGCAACTTCCTCAGAAGTTTATGCTATAGTTCATAAGTCACTTCTATATGTGGGGCTTGAATTTGCCTCTAGCTATATACAAAGTGGATTTACAGGGAGGGGGAACAGATAGATTACATAGTTATTGTTAGGTGTTCAAAAGGGAAAGCCAGGAATACATGGCTAATATAAAAATATCTACTACAGGCCGGGTGGTGGTGGCGCACGCCTTTAATCCCAGCACTCGGGAGGCAGAGCCAGGCGGATCTCTGTGAGGTCGAGGCCAGCCTGGTCTCCAAAGCGAGTTCCAGGAAAGGCGCAAAGCTACACAGAGAAACCCTGTCTCGAAAAACCAAAAAAAAAAAAAAAATATCTACTACAGGGTAGATATTCTCTCTCTATGTATGTATGTTATGTATGTGTATATATATATATATCTGCTAGAGAATGATCATGTGACTGAGACCAAGCTAATCAAATGTCCCAATCAAAGATTTGGACTTGACAGAGAATAAAGAAGACATAAAACAGTGGCCCTGGTACAGTTAGGACCCTGGAGCATCAGTTATGTTCCAGAGATATTAGCTATCCCATCCTATGCAGACTCTCTGAGAGACAAGTCCCAGATGATGTCTTGGATCCTTAGGTTCCTAATGTGTACATCAGTTTCAACCTGATTCTCTATTCTTTCTATATTGTCTATGAGCTATGCAATGGTTTACCAATCAGTAATAATAATAAGCCCAGTGTGGTGGCTCACTCCTTTAATTCCAGCAAGGAAAGCTGTGGCAGGTAGATCTCTGTGAATCTGAGGCAAAACTGCTCTACATAGCAAGTTCCAGGCCAGCCAGGGCTGCAAAGTGAGACCCTGTCTCAATGTATTAATATTATTAATAATAATATTAGTAATAGTAATAATAATACCACTTTTTAGTTCTGAAATGCTTACTAGCAAAGGGGTTGCAGATGATAGTCAACCATTGGGAAAAAATGTATAATTGTTTCTGATCTAATTGGAGCTGGGATAACCTGGCAGAAGAAGATAGACATACAGTTAATTATATCAATGCATTTGATGACCTAAAAGGCATAATGAGTGTTGTGATATAATGTGGTGGTATTTCATCTGTGTACCCCAATAAAGTTTATCTGAGGATCAGAGGAAAAAGCCAGTCACTATGTTCAACATAGAGATCAGACAGTGGTAGCACACACCTTTAATCCTGTCACTTGGGAGGCAGGGATCCATATGAATCTCTGTGAGTTCCAGGCCACACTGGGAACAGAGCCAGGCATGGTGGCACATACCTTAAATTCCAACACTAGTTAACCATAAAGGTCTGGAGTTCTGTACAGACAGACAGGAAGTGACAGAGCTGGACAGGAAGAGGAAATCATGTAGCTGGGTAGAGAGAGGAAATGAGATGGTAGAACAGAAAGGCATATAGTCATGGGTATACAGGAAGTAGCTCTCTTGGCTGAGGATCTCCAAGTGGTAAGAACGTGTCTGGCTTCTTTCTGCTTTTCTGATCTCTCAGGTTTTAACCCCAATATCTGGCTCCAGGTTTTTATTAATAAGATCGTTTAGCAATTTGTCCTACAATATAATATTTAAAAGGAGTTACTAAAACAGTCTGAGATACTCAACAGAAAGTTTTCTTTGTTTATTTTAATTCCACCATGTAGAATAAAGATGGACACCACTAAAATTCTTCTGGTTTGTCAAAGAAATTCCACAAGCATTTGTAACCTTTATAAAAGTGAGATCTTCACTCTGTATTATTTCCAATCAGAAAATAATTAAAATAACAAAGACAATTGTAACCATGTCAAAGTCAAAAGGTGACTTTCTCAAGCCACTGAAACTACCTTAGGTCTGACCCTTTTACAAGGCCCCTTTGTTCTGGAAAAACACTCACACAAATCATCTCTGCCTTCTCAAAATGGAAGGAAGAGTGACTATTTATTGCTGGGGATGCTGTGAATGTGTTGCTCTGATTGATTGATAAATAAAACGCTGATTGGCTAGTAGCCAGGCAGGAAGTATAGTATAGGCAGGATAAGGAGAGAGGAGAATTCTGGGAGATGGAAAGCTGAGTCAGGAGATGCTGACAACCGCCGCCATGACAAGCAACATGTAAAGATACTGGTAAGCCACAAGCCACGTGGCAAGGTATAGATTAATAGAAATGGGTTAATTTAAGATATAAGAACTAGATAGCAAGAAGCCTGCCACAGCCATACAATTTATAAGTAATATAAGTCTCTGTGTATTTACTTGGCTGTGGTATTGGCGGATGAGAGAGATTTGTCCTGACCGTGGGCCAGGCAGGACCAGGAAAACTTCAGCTACAATTTATTTCTGATTTTTCTTCAATTCTCTTTCTTTAGACATGAGAAGGCCTTGCTACTCCATTCTTAAGTAATGAGATCATATTGTTTCACAGCAAAAAAACAAACAAACAAAAACAAAAAACAAACAAACAAAAACAAAGAACCTGACACAAGGGCTGAGAAGCCTAAATCCTACACTGAGAACCAAAGTTACATTTTGTTTTAATTACTATGCCTAAGAGATCATGAAACAAAAATGCCTCTGATCTGTCAGCCTCTTGCCCAAGGACAGTTCCTGAAATGCTGGAAGCTATTGTTTATGGGAGTTAACAAGCCACATGTACTTCATTCCCCTAAACAAGTTTGTTTGACCTATCTGCATTGGATGTGCTAGATCACATGTGGGCAGGAGGTTCTCAGGCTGGAGGTATGTCAGGATGTGTGCTTGAACCTGATTTGACTTGATGGGAAATGCAGTGAATTATGGGTTTTCCTTCTTAAGCCACTGCAAACAGTGATTCTGGGTCATTTTCCTGGGAACCTGG
The DNA here is from genome assembly GCF_007827085.1 of Peromyscus californicus insignis. Classification (NCBI taxonomy): domain Eukaryota; kingdom Metazoa; phylum Chordata; class Mammalia; order Rodentia; family Cricetidae; genus Peromyscus; species Peromyscus californicus. Next base: position 138,842,716 of record NW_026294606.1, on the reverse strand, counting down.
GTATAGACCTGGCCAAAGCCCATCTACTTGGCTGCTATGCTATATTGCATGGGGGATCCCAGCTGGCAGGGCCAGAGTATCCCACTCATGCAGGGAAACATGGTGGGCAGATGCAGTGGCTCACACCCAGGCACTGCATTCATTTGGAGAGAGTTTATTATAATAGGGAGATGAAGACAAAGATGGGAAAGAGGGAGACAGGAAGAGAGAGAAGGGAGGGAAGGCAGAAGTGTGCACACCTCCTGGGAATGGAGAAAGAGCGAGTGCATGGAAGAGAGAGAAGAAGGGGAGGGGTTTTTCCTTAAAATGAGCTGGATGCAGGATGCAGGGCAGCCCCAAGGGGCGGGTTTCCAAAGGGCGGGTCAGAATACTAACACTGGTTTCTAAGGGTTGGGTCAGAATACTAACACTGGCCAATATTTAATTAAAGCTTACTTCAAATTTGGCTTTAAACTGTGCTAGTGGTCTTATTCTCAATTGGTGGGATTAATACTACCACATAGGGAAGAGAATGACAGAAAGAAAATCGTAAGTTTCAAACCTTGGACAAATGGTTGAGGTACCTCTTTAAAATATCAAAGCAGATCTGGCCTCCAGGTTCTCCCAGCATCCCTCAGTCCCTACCTGTTACAGAGTGTGGCTGGCAATACCCAGCCCTCTACCCTGAACTCTCCAGCCCAGGGACTGGGCTGTCTGTCCTTCCCACAGAGGCTTTCCCTATATGATCCAGACATTTTACTTGCCCATCCATTTTCATACCTTTGACCTCCTGGCTCCTGCACCTGATTCCTCTTTCTTCCCTCTTGCTTGCCCTCCCCCTCTTCCCACATGGCCCAGCTCAGCCCAGTCATGTCCACTCTGGACTCTCCCAGGTGTTCCTGTCTTTGGCTATGTTCTCACTTTTATCTACAATAAACTTTCTACTCTACCATACCTAGGAGCAGTCATGTCCTTTTCTTTCCTTTTTCTTTCTTTCTTTCATTCAGAAAATGGCTGGAGGAACATACCACACTTTGTATCTAAAGAGCATGAGGGATTCACAAGACTATGGGTATGTAAAACACCCTCACATCACTAACATCTAGACTTAAAACTCAGAAACCAGGGACTTGACTCACTGCAGTGAAATAGTCTATGACCCATTCAATGAAGCTAAAAACCAAATACTAAAGCAATGTTGGTCTCATTCATAATATCACCAAATGTCCTGAGCATAGAAGATGGTGATTCAGAAAACAGAGACCTGAAGAATAAGGAATGAGGTTGGATAAGATTTAGAGCACCTTGAAGTCCCAGTCCTCAGGGAAAATTAGGTCAAGCAACTCTCAGGTTTGATGATGCTGTTTGTTCTATTTTGAAGGCAACTCCCTTGCCTAAGGCATTATCTGTGAAGAAGCAGCTAGTTTGCTCCTTTCCTATAAATAGATTCTTATCCTATTAGAACCTGTGCTAGAGTTCAGTTAAAACTTAAGTTGTAGAAAGGAGGTGGTCACAAGATAATTTTGAGTCTGAATTTGTATTGCTGGCTCAAACTACTTCACAGACTTCTGATAACTGACTGATAAAAATGCACACACATTAAGACGTACTTAGACACATTCTCACAAGGACTGTCTCCCACCCCCAAGGTCTGGAAAGCACAGATAAACAGCCTCTGCTCTTTACTCAAACTCCAAGGAGACTTAGTCTTTCTACCTTGCCCCTCCCACATCATTCCCCATCTATGACTTCAAGGGCTCTTCCTGAGTTTGGTGTGCATGAGTCTTCACTGTACAGGAGCCAAGATATCACCTGGGTAGCTCTTACAACTGGTTCTGTGAGATATTGAGGGAATAGTCAGTCCTATGATGACCAATGCTTTGAGCAGAACATTTGATATCCCAGTCTCAAAGGTAAAAGAAATAATTAAAGGGGAAAATAGAAGGCTCAAATAGATGGTAAAGGAGCCTGCTGCCAAACTTGATGACCTGAGTTTTAGCCTAAAGATATGTGGTTCAAGAAGGGCATCAACTCCTGAAAGTTGCCCTCTGACCTCCAAATATGTGCTCTGTCACACTTGTGTGTGCATGAGCATATGAACATGCACTCACACATATGCACACACAATATATTTTTAAAATGTCTGAAAAACAAAAAAAGAAATTATTGAGTGAATACTATGTTAATGACAACCAATTTAAAAAGATTTTCCTTTTAATATTTTTCTTTTATTATTATTATTATTATTATTATTATTATTATTAGTGTGTGTGTGTGTGTGTGTGTGTGCGTGTGTGCCTGCAGAGGTCAGGAGAGGGTATTGGATAACTTGGAGCTGAACTTACAGCAGGTTGTGAGCTTCCTGCTGTGAATCCTGGCTATCAAACTTGGGTCCTTTCCGAGTATAGCAAGTGCTCTTGAAACCTCTGCTGCCCCATCTCCCCAGGCTCAGATTTTCCTTAAACATGAAGTAACTGGGTGCCCCAAAGAACAGACATCAGGGGCCATTTATTTCATTAATTATTTAGTCTATCCAGCATCTGACCATCTTTTCTGGTGTGGTATAATTCTCTATCATAAAGGCCTGGGTTAGGACATAATCCCAATAAGGAAGCTGACAAAGGGCAGATGTTTTATTTCTCTGGCAGCTGAGACATGGCAGTTTTATCAAGGTGGACCAGCTAGAAGCTGTGGAGTCCAACGGAAGCAGGTGCAACTGCACTTCTAATCAGACCCACAGGGATGTGCGTGGGCCTGTGTTCTCAGCTCCTCGGGACCCCTACTTCCTGATAGTTTTTAGTGTGAAGTATGCCAGCATTTCTTTGCCAAAATGTCCTTTAGTGACCAATATGACCAGAGATGGCTTCTGCTATTGATAAGTCCAAACCTTCCCAGTAGAAGTGTTCACACCTAGTAATTGCTATACAAAAGATGAATAGTGAATAGTACAAGTGCTTGTTTTTGTTCTTTATTAATCTACATCCCTTTCTATCAACTACAGTAATTTTTAATCTGTTTTGGAATGATCTCTCTAACTACTTAATCATTCTATATGTCCCTCTGAAGCAGCTCTCCTCTTCTTCTCTGTCAGTTTGTGATGATAACAAAATTGGAGGTTTCAGAAATAACCAGAAATAGCTAGAATGTTTTTCATATTTTGTTTGACTAGATGGTATAAAATGACATGCCCTTGACTTAATATCTAGAAATTTGACTCAAAATTCTAAAAGTCCCTTTTGATTAAGACCTTAAAGAGTGATAATGTATTTTTTTTTTTTTTTTGGTTTTTCGAGACAGGGTTTCTCTGTGTAGCTTTGCGCCTTTCCTGGGACTCACTTGGTAGCCCAGGCTGGCCTCGAACTCACAGAGATCCGCCTGGCTCTGCCTCCCGAGTGCTGGGATTAAAGGCGTGCGCCACCACCGCCCGGCGATAATGTATTTTTTAATATGGCAGAGCATTTTTTTTCACAGCTGGCCTCAAACTTTCAAACATCCTGCCCCACCCTCCTAAATTCTAGGATTACAGATATTGTTATGAAACATCATGTGAGAGGCCTTTGTAGGTTGGGCCAAGGTGCTCTGGTTGGTGAGGGAGACACGGCATGTGGATGCGGTGGGTGGGCTGCAGCATGGAGCAGTGGAAAGTTACTCACACTATGCAAACATATGTCCATGTGAAAAGTTTTTTATTAAAGGGAGAAAGGAGAGAAAGAGAGAGTGTGTGCTATCTCAGGTGAGGGGGGGAGAGAAAGCTAGTGAAGGGGGAGGAATTTTTTTTTAAAGGGGACTTTACATAAGGTGACATCAAATTCCTGGGTGGGGCCCAAGGGGTGGTTCAGAATACTAACAGGTATGTCCCACATTGCCTGGATAATAATTAATTTAGTATTGTTTTAGCATGACATTCTGTTTTATTTTCTTTGTTGAGGCTATATACTTAGTTAATTAATTGATTTATGAAAACTAAAGAATTGTGATGGGTCATAAGGTACAAAGAATCCTTGCTAAAAGAAATGGAATCAGTAAATCATGAGATACCTAAACTTTCATGTTCACTGCCACACTATACATAGTGGCTGTCCTGGTTATTTTTATTGTCAATCTGATATAATCTAGAGTCACCTGGGAAAAGGGAAGCTCAAAGAAGAATAATTGCCTTGACCATATTGTCCTGTCACTATGTCTATTGGGGACTATCTTTGATGGCTAGTTGGTGTAGGAGGGCCTAATCCACTGTGGGCAGCACCATTCCTTAGGCAGATGGTCCTGGGCTGTGTAAGAAATTATTTGAACATGAGCCAGTGAGCAAGCCAGCAAGTAGTGCTCCTCCATGATTTTTTGTTTCAGTTCCTGCTTGAGCTCCTTCTCTGACTCCTCTCAGTGATAGACTGTGACTGTGAAATATAAGCTGAAATAAATCCTGCCATCCCTTAAGTTTGGTCAAAGTATTTCATGACAGCAACAGAAGAGTAAGTACAACAGTAGCCAATATACAGAACCTCAGTGTCCATCCACAGAGGAAGGAATGAAAGAAGCATAGCATGCATAAGTATGCAGTGGGAATGATGCTTAATCATGACTGTCGACTTGACCAGATTTAAAGCTACCAAGGAGACTAGTAAGCCACACCTCTACACATGTCTGTCATTTCTAGAGAGATGAGATCATAAGTGCCCAGATCTACTTAACGGTTTACTCCATTGATGAATGGTGAATAGACCCTTTGGAGATGATGGAGTATGGAAGGTGAGGCCTGTAGAGAAGAGGCAAGTCATTGAACGGGTATGTGCAAAGGAAATATCTTACCCTAGATTTTTTTCTGTAATTGCTCAGCTTTTTGGCTGACATACTTGGTCAGTCTCTACCACACCTTTTCCACACAAAGAACTGAAATCTCTGAAGCACAGCAGAACAAATCCCTTGGAATTTTACCAGTGTCAAAAGGGCAACTGACACAATAGTGTATAATTCAGCCATGAAAATAATTAAATTCTGTGGTTTACAGCTACTTGGATGGAACTGGAGGACATTATGTGATGAGAAGCTTGGAAGACAAATAACATATTCTTTCACTCATTTGTGGGAGTGCAGATTGTCAATCACATCAAAAGAGGAAGTAGAAAATGATTATTAGGGCCTAGGAAAAGTGTTGGAGGGTAGTAGGAACAGAAGGAGGTTGGATGTGAGTAACAAAATAGTGTTAGAAGAAATATATTCCACTGTCTGCAGCATGATAGGGTGACTCAAGTTTATAATAATTTATTATACATTTTATAAAGATCCAGAGAAGGGAGTATTTAATGGCTCCAAACACAAAGTAAAGATAAATGTTTAAGGAAATGAAATGCTAATTACCCTGCTTTGATTATCACACATTGTATATTGTATTGGATTCTCACACTGTACCTCATAAATATATGTTATTATGTGTCAATTAAAAGAGAAGAAAAGAGAAAAAAAGCATCAGTAAAAGTAGAAGATAAATGATCACTTCTGTTGAGTTAGGTACCTAATACAGAAGCTTCTCTTTTTTTCTCCAACCCCTAAAAAAGTTACAGTCTAGTTACAAAAATTATGCTGTAATTGCCAAGCACAAAGAGTCTCATAGACAGAGAAAACTTTCTCTCTTGGGTTTTAAAGGGCAAGATGCAGATTTTTAGCTAAGACTCTATACTGCTAAAACTCTCTCTTCTAGCCTTTCTTGCATCTTATGAATGCCTTAACTATTTCTCCCCTCTCCTTTTCCACTTAACCTCTTCCTAGCTTATTTCTTAGGGATTCTTACTGCTGTCATTTCATTTATTGGTGGCTTATTTTTAAATGTTTTCAATCTAACCTTAAGAAATTTGCAATGCAATTGGCTCTTTTAGCAGGGGGGTCTTAAGAGGAACTATTAGAGTCTGTGGTGGATAGAAAGATTTTACTCAGTTTCCATAAATGTGTGTCTAACAGGAAATAACCTGCAGTAACATTCCTTATCGCTCCTAGCCCAGAATACCAGGTCTTTGTGTTTTTTAAAAAACACTTCTAGCCTGGTCTATGTACCCTTCCATTGAAAGAGATCCAGGAACCTGACTGTTTTCTCTTCCCTGAAGCAAAACAACTTGTCTGCAAACAGTTCACATCTTGGTAATGCAGTAATTCCAACATAGCCATGGTGTGCACCAGAAGCCATTCACCCTTCAGCCTTGCTAGAAGGTTCTCTGCTCCAGAGTGTATCCTAATTAGTCTAAATCTACCCTTAAGACACATTCCCCTTACTAGGAATTGGTTTGGAAATGTGACTTAACACAGTTCTGTCCAGCAAGATAAAAGAAGTACCCTAAGGTTTAAGGGACAGGCTTCATTACTGACAAAAAGTGATGGTGAGGGTAACTCCTTCCCCTCATTGGACAGTGTGATGTCTGTGTGCAATATTTGGGATGGCAGCAGTTATCCTGGCATGGTGATTTCACCAAAGCCAACACTGGGGGACGTCAAGAATTAGAAGAAATGTGGGTCCTCGTATCCTGAGTCTATCAATTCTGAAGTTGCCTTAGGTCAGGATGCTTTCAAGTAGAAGTTTAATTTTGTTTTTAAAAAAGATTTGAATTAAAAAAATTACTTATGTCTATGTGTGACTATGCATAAGAGAATGTGAATGTGCTCAGAGGCCACTGCATTCTGAAACTGGAGTAGCAGGCAGTTTGGGAGCTGTCTGGTTGTGGGTCCTGGGAAGTAAACTTGGGTTCTCTATGAGGGTGATAACACTCTCTGGCAAAGCCATTTGTCCAGCCATAATTTTTTTGAACATTCAGATTGGATAGATGTCTTAGTTATTTTCTCATTCCTGTTGCTGTGAAATATGCTGTGACAAAGGTGACTTAAGGAAGGAAGGGTTTATTTTTGCTCACAGTCCATTATAGCAGGGAAGACATAGCTACAGGAGAATGAGGCAGTTGATCACATGGCATCTGCAGTGAAGAAGAAACAAGTGATAAGCACTGGTCCTTAACAGCCCATGTCCCCAGTTGGAGTGGTACTATTCACATTTAGGATTGGTCTTACCTTAATTAATACAATCTAGAAACTCCCTCATAGATATGTACAGAGGCTTTTCTGATAGGTGATTCTAGATCTTGTCAAGTTGACAATCAATATTAACCATCACAGTGGATCAGTGTTTTCTGTTCTGTGCATCTGAACATGTGTCTTGGGAGACATTTGCACAGGCTTTTCCATTACTTCAGTAATGGACCTGCCATGTTCAATTTCTTGATTTTTTTAAAACTCACCTGTGTATACAATGTTTCTTTTTGGTAGTTTCTAGTGGTAGATCATCTAGCTAATACTCAAGAATCATCAGTACATTGTAAAACATCCATCATCAAGTTCCTAACTGGAGAAGTGGGGGAATTAAACCCTAGAAATAAAGCAACAAGCAGTTAAAAAGTACAATACGATCAAATAACTCCAAATGGAGAGTTTCATTAATAGTGTTTACAAGATTTTCCCAGCACCAGCCCAATAAACACATGACTTAAGAATATGTCAATCTCATAGGGCTCTGGAAATGGCTCAGAGAGTCAAGTACTTGCTGCACAAGCATGAGGACCTGACTTCAGATCCTCAGAACCCTTGTAACATTGAACATAGTAGCATAATACATCTGTAATCCCACCTCACCTATGGTAAAATGTAAGGTGGAGACAGAAGAATCTCTAGAAGCTCACGTGCCAGGTAGTCTGGTATAAGCATCCTTAAACAAAAGAGAACCAAGACCAGAGGTTGTTTTCTGACCTCCACATTCAAGACTGAATGTCAGTCTTCAGATTGCCCGCCAACTATTTCAAGCAAAAATGCCTTCTAAAAGCCTAGAACTCATATTCACCTTGCAAACCAAAACAATGAATCAGTGGTATCAGAGGACAAATGTGTGGGCAGAGAAGAGAAATTCTTTAGTAAGACTTGCCAAGATGGCCATTATTCTGTGCCAGTAGCACAAAGTACCAGTGGGATATAAACTCCACTGGGAGAAGTCTCCTTCAATTGTTTAATTGCTTAATATGAGCACTGTGTGTTCATTATATCTGAGGAGGAAGGCTTGACCTATACATCGCTTCACCTCTCGGATAGAAAATTCAACACTTCACTGAGGGAGCAATTCAGATCTGTTGCCTTTCCTCAGAAGTTTAGCAACACTCATGGGCCCTTGTTATCTCCAATTTTTCTCCTGCCAGTTGCTCTTCAACCCACTTGAGTAAATCTTCTTGATGCCATTGCTTCCTGGAAAATAGTTCTTGCTAATGTCAATAATGCCCTCCATCTTGCTGGATGCATTCTCATTTTATAGGATCTCTCAACAGTAGAAGCATTGTCTAATTTACCTTCTTAAATATTCTTGGTGCCCTGTCTAGTTCCTTGCATATAATAAGTACTCAAAAATATTTGTGAATGAATGAATGAATGAATATGTAGTCTATATCACATGGTGTCTTCAGGATAGCATCAAATGTAGAATTAAAAGGCCTGAATATATAATATTAAAACATAATTTGGTGGAGTTTTGCACTGTAAGACTAAGGTATATAATTGTTGCATTTTTTAAAGATCAAATCAACAACAAAAATGCTTTTGCTTTAAACACCAATGATGATGATGATGCCAAGCCTACTTAAGAGTCACCTCTTTTTTTTTTTTTTTTTTTTTTTTTTTTTGGTTTTTTTTTGAGACAGAGTTTCTCTGTGTAGCTTTGCGCCTTTCCTGGATCTCGCTCTGTAGACCAGGCTGGCCTCGAACTCACAAAGATCCTCCTGCCTCTGCCTCCCAAGTGCTGGGATTAAAGGCATGCGCCACCACCGCCCGGCAAGAGTCACCTCTTTTAAAACAGTCTTCTCAACTCATTTCCTTGCCCAATATCAAGTGCACAATGCAACATTTTCATTAAATCTTTCCATAGACCTCACCTTTTCTTGATTTCTTTACCATCCTTCATCACTCCCTTCATGCTCTGAAAGAGTGGTTAAGACCTGACTATTTGACAAGAGAGAGTGAGGAAAATAAAATCTGTTTTTCATTCTTACTTATTTATTACATCAGTTGCCAGCTAATTATTGCATTGTAACAAGTAGCCAAAAGTGATGAGTATCCTTTGTAGAAATGACTCCAACTGAGAGCTGGGCCAAGAAGAGCCAACTGGAAGATCCTGCTGCTCAAACTAAAGGGAAGCCACAAAGTCCATGTAGCTTCCAAATTTATTACTTAGGCAGCAAGTCATATTTCTGTTTCTCTGGTTCTACCCCCATCCCTGCCTTGGTAAATTTCTTAAGATCCCAGGTAGAAACAGAGGCAGTAGACCACACCAATTCTTGTCATTGATAATCTTTTGAGAAAAATCAATGTTAGCTTATTTAGGACATTTTATGTTTGGTTGTTTTATCTTTTACTGTATGGGCGCATCATTCTAGTATCCAGTGCCTATACATAACTGGGAAAGCTGTTTACCCAGAGCATCCAAAGAGAGGGCTTCTGAATGAATGTCAGTCAATGTCATAACTTGTAAAGAGAATGCATTAGTTTTTAAAATAGCTAACAAAAAGCCACTTAAGAGGAAAATTTGGACTTACAGTTCAAGGAGACACAGGCCACCATGATCCAGGGGGATGAACTGGATGATCACATGGCATCAGTGCTTAGGAAGTAGAAAAAGTAAACAGGAAGTTCACAAAGCTATGAAACCTTAAAGCCCACCTCCAGTTATCCACTTTCTCCAGTGAGGATTTCTTTCCTTAATGCTCCCCAACCTTCCCAAACAACACCACCAGCTTGGGACCAACAGTTCAAACATATGAGCTTAGATGTCTTAGGGTTTCTACTGCTTTAATAAAACACCATGACCAAAAGCAACAAAAGGAAGAAAGGGTTTATTTCATATTGCAGTTGAAAGATCAAAGAAGGCAGAACAAGAACTTAAGGTGGGAATCTGGAAGCAGAGGCCATGGAATAACTCTGCTTACTGGATGTTCCTCATGGCTTGCTGAGGCCTGCTTCTTATACACCCCAGGACAACCTGCCTAAGAATGAAATCACTCACGGTAATCTGGGAACTTCTATAGGCCAGTCTGATGGGGGCATTTTCTCAATTGAGGTTCTCTCTTGCCAAATGACTCTAATTTGTGCCAAGTTGACATAAAACTAGCCAGCACAGGGGACATTTAATATCCACAAAGGAGGGATTGAATTGGGGGCGAGGATCTTCAAAATGGATCAAAATCATTAACTGGGAAAGAGGCTATGGGGTTGGAAGCTAGAGGAACTGGGACCAGGTTGAAATGCAATATACTGAATGAACTCAAGAAGAGGGCCAGGCCACCTGTGACTGATAAAACAGAAGGGAAGACTAGCATGGCTGCCTGCCAATGACTTTTTACATCTAGATGTTTCCTTACATATTGGGATATTGGCAAGATACTTTCCTGTGCCCATCCCAGCCTTGCCAAGTGTCACTCCCCTATGAAGTCAACAGAGGTAAACAATCTAATGCCTGCTCCCTCATCACCAGCTATGTATCCTGGTTGCCTTTGGAATAACATTTTTTTTCTGAAACCCATATGTGGCATCTTGCTTAAATTTTTTAGGGGTTATTTTTTCTTTTAAGGCAAAACATACTCTCAAATTTATTTTCACTAATTCTCTAATTTCCTATATTTCAGAAAGCGAACACTATGATATCCACATGGTGGTTAAATGTGGACAAAGTAGCACACCTCAAAATCAGGCATTGAATCCATGAGTAAACTTTTTGGTGATAGTGTGTTTATGATGACATTTCTAAGCAACTATCTTAAGTTTTATTTAAAACTGAGGCCTTGGGAGGAAGTTGAATCTTCACACTGAATACAGTTATACAGTCCTTTGCACTGACATTCCCAAAGAAAGGAGAAAACCCAGGGGCCCCATGATGATAGATGAGGAATTTAGGAGAAGAGTAAGAATGCTGCAGTGAAGACCTGGTTACTTAGCAATAACGGGGAAAGTAGGGGTGGACATGAAGGTTAAAATAATCCCATTTGGAAGAATGAAGCATAACTCAGTATGAGAAGGGAGCATTCAAATGTTCCACTATGATAACCACACGATTCAGATTCCCTAGCAAATGGGTTAAAGTCAAGTCCAGGAACTTTTTCATTAAGATTTATATTTATATTTATATATTCTTTGAAAATTTCTCACATGTATAAAATACATTTTGATCATATCCACCTGCCTAACTTATCAGGTTCTCCCAATCATCTCCTGTATCTTCTTCCTAATTCTGTGTCTTTTTTTCTTTCTGAGGCACTTAGTCCAAATAGAACTGCCTATATGTGGATGGGTGTAGGTCTATCCACCTGAACATGGGCAACATCCATGAATAAAACTGAATTTCCCTCCCTCACAGCCACCAATGGTCAATAATTCTCAGCTATTGGCCTAATGGGACCTCAAAAGTCCATCCTCTATTCCTGCTAGAACATTGACTGGCTTATGCAGGAAGCCCCAGCTGCTGTGGGCTCATGAGTGCAACAGCACCATCCTGTCCATAAGTCAGCATTGTACAACACTCCTCTAGACCTCTGGCTTTCACAGTCTTTCTACTGCCTCCTTTCTGATGTCCTCTGCATTTTCAAGAGCTTCACAGAGTAACACATACATATCCAGCCAGAATATTGCTTTGAAAAAGGACCATGAGCGTGTTGTCACCCTTGGAACAAGATGGGCCTCAAGTACAAGGATTTTAGTATTCCAAGGTTAGAGATTGTGTTAGATTAATTATAAGAATCCTCATGAAGTGTTTATGAATAGGCCCATGAGTGAATGGCAAAGAAAATGACACAGATTAGATATGTCTAATCATAGAATAAGAATAAGACTAGGAAGAATATTTGAATAAAACCCAGTTATAAGGGACAAAAAAATGGATCTAGTACCTCTATACCAAGAAAACTTACTGGAGACTAAAGCTCAAGAATATGACTGCCCAGCTACCCAACCTGAATAACAGGTGCAACAGAAGGGCTTGATGTACTTGGGCATAAATTTCCAGAATGTTTCAGAAAGCTAAGCTATAAGTGATACCTTTTGTGTGTTGCTCAGTTGCATGAAAATGTTTGCAAACAGCTGTAATTGAGAACAGGCCTCAAATATTTTGGAAGCATGCAAGATACCAGTTTATTTCAAGGGAATACTGGCAGTGAGAATCCTCAAGGAGTACCTGAAGGAAAATGGCAGAATTAAATAGGCTATGGGCTTTCCTGTGGAAAACTACCAGAGGATCTGACTCATGTTGAACTCTATTATGGTTTTCTTTTATAATTTTTTCCACAGTGGCTCAGTTAGCACCTGAGAGTTCCCACTTTCTCGACAGGCCACCTATCAAGTCATGTCTCAGGTTATAGCCCTACTGTGAGTACAGATTGTTATAGGCCAAGTTACCCACGCTGCTCTTAATTCAGAAAATGGCTACTCAGCCCTTCTCCTCTCTCCAGCCACTTTGTGTCTTTATTTGTATTACTTTAGCCACCATTTTTATCTAGTGCCTTTTCTTGTGCTATCAATATATCAGGCATTTACAGGAATGGGCAGTGTCCCTTTTGGTACCTAATCTGTTTTGGTTGTTGGCTCAATTGCTAGATGAGGCTCAGTTGCTTAAAATGATACTGGTCCCAGTAGAGCCAGTGTGGTATTGTAGACTGGGCTCATGGTCACTATACCTTATTGCTATAAATATGTATCCCCTTTACCAGAGTTGAGTTCTATGCCACGAAAGAAAGAGGCTTGGTCCAAGGGCCTTCAATTCAATTCTTAATTGGATAAGCCATTTTCATTGTTACTTAAGTGGACCCAGTAATGGAGTCTACTCAGTGCAATGCTACCAATTGCTGTTCTATTGCTGTATACTGAGTTTATGCCTCTTTCTATCATGAAGACTAAAATCTTTCAGGGACTATTTATTCGTGTCATTTCTACTACACTCCTAGTTGTAGCCCTCTGAGCTTCTAGTTACTTCCAACACAAAAGAACACTTGAACAGCAAGACACAGAGATGTTAAGCCTGTCCTACAAAGATCTAAACTTGTTCAAAAACCAACCTTAGCATTTTGGTCTGAATCCCATGTAGATTCTTTTCCTTCTTTCTTTCTTTCCTTTTTTTTAAATTAAGCTTTATAAAGGGTAAGACACTTCAACAAGCTGGGTATGAAAATGAACTGGTGCCCCAGAATCTCTCAAAAACCTGCAATTGTTTTGTGTTCATATAGATGCAGACAATTGTAGGCTTTGCTTAGTACTGTTGTCCAGTATCATATGGCTCTTTCCAAACCCTAACACACCCAAATATTTTACAGCTGCTATTCCTGGTCCTTATAATGTGCAAATGGATTTTAAACGTCACTCTTTTGGTTGCCCTTGTATAACTTTCAGATGCTTTTCTGAGTCCATGAGACACTTAGAGGTTAGCATTATATCATCTGTGTAATGAAAGCTTTTCACAGAAGGTGGGCAGGATAACATAACAAGAACCACTCTCCCATGACAAATAGTAGGATGGTAAAGGTAACCTTGAGAGGGTACTCTGCAAGTGAACTGTTGTCCATTCCAGATGAATTGGTCTCAGAGTTCAGTAACTAAGTAATAAATAAATAAATGAATTAAAAAATAAGGAGGAAAGAAAGAAAGGAAGGAAGAAAGAAAGAAGGAAAGGAAAAGAAAGAAAGGAAGGAAGGAAGGAAGGAAGGAAGGAAGGAAGGAAGGAAGGAAGGAAGGAAGGAAGGAAGCATGGAAAGATCTCTTAAGATTTATTATTTGTCTTTGTTGTTTCCTCAGAAGAGTGATGCTGAGTGGTAGTGTGAATGGGAGACACTGCATTAGCACTTTATAATCCACTATCATTCTCCATAAACTCTTTTGCTTTCTCACAAGTGTTGCTGCTACAGGGATGCTGTACACCTCCACTGAGGTCCTGGGCAGGGCTAGCTTTGCCCTGCTTGGCCTAAGGACAAGCAAGAATGGCACTGCAGTATTTCAGACATGTTCTCTTTTTCTGTAGGCAGGTGACCCAGCCTTACGAGGCCCAAGGACAGCAATGAAGACATCTCCTGCCTTTCCATTAGCCACACCTAGTTGCTGAAAGATCACCTAGAATACTTTCTTGCAGGAGAGAAATGTACACAGCATCCACCTGAGTGGAAGGTATCTGCCTATCCCTGGGGCAGGCCTATTCTTTCTCAGCCTCTTTGCTCTATTCTTTCTACCTTCATTGAACTGTTGTTCAGATTAAAAAACTTACTTTCAGATTCTCAAAAGCATTTAATTTAGCTTCCTGCCCACTCTTTTTCCTTAGGACCTCTGTTTAGACACCGATTTTGCCACAGTTGTTACAGTGATCTGTATAAACTGCTTTCCTTTCCCCTCCCTCATCCATTCTTGATTGATTTAGCATTTAAAACAAACAAACAAACCTGACTTACATGCCAGTCTCAATTATTCAAATCTGCCAAAGTTTTTCCTACTTCATAAAGATCGTTTCCTACTATGTCCTACCATGGGGTTCAGCAAAGCTATTGAAGTGCTATAACAGTTCCAAGGTCCCTGTTGAATTAATTTTTTCCTTCACTCCCCTGTGAATTCCTAGCAGGCCCAGTCACATGGCCATTAAACACTGTGGCATACATGCACAGCTCCCTCAGTAGCATCTATCCCTCTTCTACTATCTTCGAATCCCTGATATTCAGAGGGACCTTAAACAGTGATAACCAAGTGTCCCTAATGGCTCATACGAACCAGTTCATCAGGGACTTATTACCCTCAGAGTATACAGTCTTTGCTGCTAGTTTCTCTGTGTTCAAACTGATCTGCTTCCACATCCCAGGCTCTTAGGGACTTTTTTTCATGACTTGTTTAAAAGTCTCCATTCAAGCAGTTCAGATGGTAAGTATTCTCCAGTGAACACCAATGCCCCAAAGTGGGCCCCCAAAAGGGCTCCTGTCTGCATACCAAATCATAGATTTCCCCTTCCTCTGTACTGGAAGTTGGGCCTGAGGGATAGTTCCTTTCACTGCCACCTTGCTTTCTCTCTCCCTCTTCAGTGTCTGGTTCTCCCTTGTGTTCTGAGCTTTTCAGACCCAGAAGAGACTACTTGACACAGACCCAATTTATATTTTCTAACTTATTCATCAACCCTGGACAGAAAAATTGGCAATTTGATGCTTCTACCTAGTTCTTTTCCATCCCACACCCCCCACTGCCTCCGCCAATTCAGATACTATCTTTTTCTTACTGTAATTTCTCTCTTTTGTGGGTATGTTTTTTCTAGGCAAAGAGCTCAGCCTCCATTGTGTGTCTAGAACAGGAGTCATGGAACTATTTCCTGTTTACAATCTTGTTTTAGGGTTTGAAACCTATTTTCTAGTCTATCAGCCGTTTTTAGAGGGTATCCCTTATACTCATATAGTGGACTCCATTAATGAAGGAGGCATACCACACCTATCTATACAGAGGAAGATAGTCTCCCTAGTGTGATAAAAAAATAGAAACTAAAGACAAATCCTGATTAACAGGTGAAAGAAGCCTGCAGAGTTCTGGAAGCCCTTCCTTTCCATGTGTCATATAAGAAACAGCAATATGAAATAAAGTTTAAGAAATACAAGCACTAGGGGACACTATAAAAAGACTATATACTATGTGACCAGATGCTCATAGGCCCAAAGATTTTCCTCTTTCTTCCCATTCAAGTACTAACCAGGCCAGACTGTGCTTAGCTTATAGTGGTATTGCCATAGACAAATTTGAGGCCTCACTAAAACATTTCAAGTAGAGAATTGGATAATAGAGTCTGAAGGCCAGAAAAGACCTGGGCTGAAGTTTTGTGTATTTTTTTTTTTTACCTGTACATATGTGGAAACATGTATTTGAGTACAGGTGCCTGTGGAGGCCAAAAGAGTGTATTGGAACTAGAGTTACAGGTGGTTGTGAGCACCTTTCCTGTAACATGAGTACTAGGAACTGAACCCAAGTTCCCTGTAAGATCAATATACACTTTTAACGACTGAGCCATATATCTGTTCTGTTTTTTTCCCCTTCTTAATGTGTCTGTTTTAGTTCCATGGCTAACTTGAAAGGCATGGCATTTTTCTCTATCTCCTCCTAATAGCTATTGGGATTTTCACCTAACATGTATACTTTTTGCTGTTAAACTCTAACAAAGTTTTCTTTGAACTTTTTTTTTGACAACATTCCTAAATTTTTTTATTAATAAGATCAGGACCCCAAAAGGGAACCTCACTTTCCCCAGTAACAATAGGATTCTAACCAAGGACTCTCCAACTTCAGACACAGTAGCCTTAGATGCATATCTTATCATTCACAGTGAGGACAATACAATTGTTCCTCCTAGACTCATCTTTTGTTTTGCCACAGTCTTAGTTGGGCAGCAAGGGTTGCATTAACTTATCTTGGAAAGACACCACCAAACATCTATTCAATCAATATAGGTTTCTGACAATGGACCAAATAAATAACTCAACCAAGCCTAGCTTGGTGAATCAATTGGTTTGATTGGGATTACTTATAGGAGTGTGGTCATTTTGTAGCTGGGAATACCACTGAAGATAAGAGTCTCTCTTACAGCAAATGCTAATATTTTATATATTATCAGGAAGGGAAGAGGGCTCATTTCCCTCTCATGGGTCCAATGTTGTGTCTCATATGGATAATCAGTTTCTCTGATTTAAAAGTGGAATGGTCATGTTATGGCTATAAGAAAGAGTTTCCCAACCATGTGCCATTGTTAAAAACCCCACACACCATTACTATACTTGGATACAGACTCAGAAGCTTGGTTTGTTGGACTTGAACTTCAGAGACTAGGGACATAGTATTGTCAGCTAAACATTCTTTAAACTCAGTTACACTCCAGATCAATTTGACTTCTATGCTGTGTTGCCATTGTCTCTTTGTCAGCTGGCAGAACCTTAGGAAAAGAGCAAAAAAAGGGGGTGGGGAGGTAATAGAAAGGCTGAACGTTGATAGACTGAGCCACAATGAGCCAGTCCATGTCTGATATCCTTCAGGAAAGTCTGGTTATTTAGTAATTCATTTCCTGCAGGAAAAATTTGCTTCTAGCTTTTTCTTTCATCCTCTGAAGAATTTGGAGGCAACAGGTACCTTCTGAGTTAATTCTAGGAGCACAGTTGTTGGGGGATAGGGGAGGAAGGAGTGGGGAGAGGGAGAATAGGGGAATAAAAACCCAAATGTCTCTGGGAACAGCAGTGGGAGAAATTAGTAAGAAGGCTGAATAACTCAAGTTTACAAAACAGTAAATAGAGGAACCAGCAATTTAGGATGCTGATCATTTATTTTGACAGGTGTAGTTTATCTCTGCTCATTTATAATAATTATTCATTGTGGAGACACATGGTCCTGCCCCTTCTTGTCTCCGTGCTGAGAGCAGTTAAAAGTAAATTTGGCAGGTCTGGAGGGTGAGTGAGATAATGCTTGTTAATGACCAAATGAGAAATCTACACTTGAGACACTTGCTGCTAAGGAGGCATGGGGATCAGATCCCGCAGGGGGTTCAGCCAGTCTTTGAAATAATATTTTGAAACTCTTGAGGGATTTTTTCCTATCAAGCTTTCATTTATATCCAATTTATTCATTCGCTCACTTTCCTATTTATTGTTACTCTAGCCTCTTTTCAGATTGATATCTTTTGGATTGAAAGTTCAGAATAACATTATACAAAAAACAATGATTGTTCTGTAGACAAGGTCAAGATAGACCATTTTTTACATTGATGTGTTCATTATTTTGCCCAGGGAATTTGAGCAGACAAAAATATGTGTTTGTTAAGCCTATGGATGCCAAAGCAAGTCAAACTATAGCCTCTTGTTTTTATTAAGTGTGCTACTTATAACTCTATTTTTGCTATCAGGTCCATGGAACATAAACACTAGTATATGCAACAAAGGCTTGTTAGGGAATTAGATTAATTAATATGATTAGGACTACAGACACATACCAAACACTGTATACTATCATTGTTGATATTTGTAGAAGGAGGTAACACCAGTATCTACTTCTTGAAGTATGCTATAAGAATTAAAAAATATGGGGCTGGAAAAGTGATTCAGAGGTTAAGAGCATTAGCTGCTCTTCCAGAGGTCATGAGTTCAATTCCCAACAATCACATTGTGGCTCACAACCATCTATAATGCATGCAGGTGACCTCTTTTGGTCTGCATTGCAGGCATAAATGCAGGCAGAACAATGTATACATAATAAGTGAATCTTTAAAAAAAGAATTAAAAAATATATTTTATGCAGAATAATATATTTTATACAATTCTCCATAATGATTGCTTATGTGTGGTACCTATTCTGACTTTGCAGTAGTAAAATTGTGAACTCAAAATTGTCTGAGAGCTAATTACAGGCAGTATTTAGTAGAATTTAGTCCCAAGGACATTTTCTAAGTGTTCATTCTTGGGCAAGTCATGGGTTGTAAGACTATGATCCTGACTCAAAACAGGAAGGAAGACACAAAGCCAAATATAAAGTCTGTTCTTTAAGACCCCTTTAGAACCATTCAGTCCATGTTGAATTTGTATCTCTTACCTCACAAATGAGATACTCATCCTCCCACTTCATACTAATGGAGAGAAACTCTGGTGCTTCTTAAAGAGATGCTCTGATTTTGTTTTCAAACTTGACTTAAGATGGACATGGTACATATGATATTCTTTTCAGATTCATAAAGGACAATCTTGGGATGATTTACTCTTTGGGGGACCATCACTCTCCTTCCAAATAAATACAGAGACTTATTCTTCCTTACAAATGCTGGGCCTTAGCTTGGCTTGTTTCTAGTCAGCTTTTCTAACTTAAATTATCTTGTTTCTCTTTAACTATGTTTTTTCTCTGGGCTTTTTACTTTGCTTTATTCTATATATCTTTATTTCTTACTTACTCCATGGCTGGCTGTGTGGCTGTGTGACTTTCTCCTCTCCTTCTTTTTTCACTCCTCCCTCGTCTCTAGATTTTTTCCTCCTATTTATTGTCTCTGCATGCCAGCCCTGCCTCTCTTTTCTCCTGCCTAGCTATTGGCCATTGAACTCTTTATTAGACCAATCAGGTGTTTTAGGCAGCATAGAAGAAAGCAACACATCTTTGTATCATTAAACAAATAATTCACAGTATAACAGAATGTAACGCATCTTAAATTAATATTCCACAACCATATACCTTACTTGAGTCCTTTTCACTTTGTTTTCTGTCTCCCATATAGATCTTACAGCTGTAACACTTTTATGTATCCCTCTTCCTTCACTGATGTACCCCGCCCCTTCTAGAACCACTCCTTGGAAGCCTTCCCAAAGCTAGTTGGTTATCTTCAAGAGTCACAAATGTGTTACCTCACAGCTTCTCGTGGCCTCTTACAGAACCAACATCATTACCTTCTGTTATTTTGTTGTTGTTCTTGTTTGAGATAGGATCTCATGTCACCTAAGCTGGTCTCAAACTCACTACGTAGCTGAAAATGACCTTGAATGCTGATCTCTTCCCTCTATTATGTAATCAGAGTGCTGTGATTACAAACATATGCCACTATGCCTGGTTTATTTGGTTCTGGTAATTGAACCCAGAGTTTTATGCATGCTAGGCAAGCACTTTATCATCTGAGCTACAGCTCCAGATCCCTCTCCTTTGAAAGAAGTGCCTCCACTGACAGCAAAGTGTTTGTCTTTGTGGCATGGTAACAAAGAACAGCCTCATCTTGCCTCTTTCTGACCTTTCTGCCAAACTTCAGGTCTTTCTCTGCCTCCTCTGCTGAAACAAGAATGCTGGGTCAGGTCAGTATCTAGTTGCTGGTTCCTGCATCTCATCCTGCCCCACAGGAAAGATTGTTGTTCCTTCAGTTACCCTGCTGTTCCTTCAGTTACCCTATCATTCACCACCCTTTCTATGATTCATTTCTACCTGTCAGCACACTTTAGGAAATACATATGATATCTACACAAAATTAAACCAATTGTAGTTAGACTTTATTTCTTATCCTGGGCCTATGTAATTCCTTTGCGTCCTTTGAAATAAAAATAAAAAAAGCAGAAAATCTTGAGGACATATCTTAAAAACCCGTATTCCTAAACTGAAAAAAAATCTAAAAGAAATGAATGTCTAGATGCATAAGACTTACCAAAATTAAACCAAGATGAAATAAATAATTTTAACAGATATATAACAAGAAATGAGTTTGAAACAGTAATTTAAAAAAAATCACTTAGCTAAAACAGCCCAGAACCAGGTGGATTTATGGCAGAATTCTACCAAACCTTCTAAGAAGAACTAAAACTAATACTTCTCGAATTATTCCATGATATAGAAAAGGAAGGAATGCTTCCAAACTCTTTCATGAAACAAGTCTTATCCTGACACACAAACTAGATAAGGACACAACAAAAAGAATAAGAAAATTATAGACTGATCTCCCTGATGAACATAGGTGCTAAAATTCTCAATGATGTACTTACAAACCAAATTCCAGATGACATGAAAAGAACATTATAGCTAACATTTTCCCCCTGCAGATATTTTGATATAATCATCACATGCTTTATATTTTCTGTTTAAATAAATTCATAAACCAATTTATTTTAAGACAGAACACATAGATATTTATTAAAATATTGTACATGTGGACATGTGTATGTGTCATGTACATTGTAAGTAAATATTTTGAAGTTACATATATTATTTTCATAAAGACATAGTTTAACAATGTTAAATGTTGGTACATGAAATTTTATTCTAGCAATTAATTTTATTTTGAGATCTACTGAGTTTAACTAGGATTATTTTTATGACCCTGTGTTTAGAACTATCTGGACTCTGGTAGACTCCTCAGTGGATTTAAAACTGAAAACATCCACTCCTTCCTCAGAATCCTTCAGTAGCCAAGAGTTCAGTAGCGAGGAGTTGAGCCTTCCCTCTTCAAGTCTTCTATAGACCCACTGCAAGCAGACAGTTGCTTTGAGGTCATGACTGCATTGGCTGTGTGATCAGCTTTTCATCTTCATTTCCCTTAGCCTCTCAAGAACATTGGACAAAAGGGATTGTAGACTGAAGTTTCTCAGTCCCGGGTGGTCCCACCTGAGCAGCAGCATTTTTTATAAAATAATCACTCAGAAGCTTAATGTTAATTACATACTTTTCGTCTATGGCTC
Source organism: Peromyscus californicus insignis (assembly GCF_007827085.1). Lineage (NCBI taxonomy): Eukaryota > Metazoa > Chordata > Mammalia > Rodentia > Cricetidae > Peromyscus > Peromyscus californicus. Next base: position 138,821,501 of record NW_026294606.1, on the reverse strand, counting down.
AGGCTTATTGCTAGCTAGCTATTACATCTTGAATTAATCCATGTCTATTAGTCTATGTATCACCACATGTCTCGTGGCCTTACCTGTGTTCGATTACATCTTGCTTCCCTGGTGGCTTGCATCATCTCCCTGTATCTGTCTTGGATTTCCTGCCTGGCTAGATACTATGTTGCCATAGGTCAAAACAGCTTCTTTATTAACCAACAGTAGCAACACATATTCACAGCATACATAAAGACTATCCCACAGCAAGGGATCACTCCTTTTCCAAACTATTGCTTCACTTGGCAATAGTTATAACTATACTCTTGTTATCTTCTGACTTTTTCTCTTCCTGATTCCATGTGTGTTGGAATTACCCCATGTGTTAGTCTGCTTTCTATTGCTGTGATAAAGACAATGATCAAAAGCAAAAGAAAAGGGTTTATTTCCTTTTAAAGTTTATAGTCCATCATGGAGGGATGTCCGGCCAGAAAATGAAGCAGAAGCCATGGAGGAATGCTGCTTATTGGCTTGCTCTTCCTGGTTTGTTCAGTTTACTTTTGTATAAATGCCAGGACCACCTGCCTGGGGGTGATTTCACCCTCAGTGATCTGGGAACTCCCACACCAGTCATTAATCAAGAAAATACACCCCACAGACTTGACTACAAAAAATCTGGTAGAGGAATTTTCTCAATTAAGGTTTCTTCTTCCAAGATGACCATAGCTTGTGTCAAGTTGGCATTCAACAAACTGGCCATCACATCAAGTAAACAGTTCTATTTGACCTTATTTCCTCTGTGAATTTATCTAGACATGTAAAATTAAATTTGTAACCCTCAGATTTTTCTTCCTTTGTTCTTATCTCTCTCCTCAGCTTTGGAATTGTATATCCAACCATCTCTCTTTGATCAGCAACAAGACTGGGGCCCATCTAAAGAGGTAAAGTCTAAATTTATTTTTGTTCTCACTTCTACTTTTCTCCTGCATCCTCAATACTCTAAAGTACAGAGTTGCTCAGGCTATAAAATCCAGGGCTACTTTTTGTATTCTAACTTCTCCTTAAACTAACAGTAACCAAACTTTCAAAACTACCCCTAACTGGGTCAAGTTTTTACCACATCATCTATTATCATTCTCTTCCAGCATACAATAGTTCCTTGTGGCACAATCAACTAGTCTTTCCATTCCATTCTTATCATCTGCATTCAACACTCTACAACAGCAATATAATTTAAAACCATACCTCTGATCATAGTGTGTTTTCACTTAAAACCCACTGATGACATTCTATAGTGCTAAACTCACAAGCCCTTACTCTTGGTTACCAGTAGCTTATATGACCAGCCCCAGTCATCACTTCCAACCCATCTTATCCAATATGATGCCCAGAATGGCAATTTCTTCATGCTTTTGCATATCCTTCTCCCATACTCGATTAGGTCCCTACTCAGTTGCCATCTCTTAACAGAGACATTCTTTGACTACTCTGGGCCAAACAGCACATCTCATTATTCTTATTTCCATCAGTTGTTCTTTAAAGGTTTATTTTATGACTTTTATGTACCTGTACTCTTTTAGTTAAATACAACCCATATCACCAGATGGCAAGACAGAGCACTCTTCAATGTGCTTTTTATAAAGGAATTAATGCCACCCACTTGGTCTGGGAAATTCAGCAGGTGGAATGAGAAGGTCATATGTAATGGTTTGAACGATGATGCTTTAGCCAAACTTAATGTTAAAGCTTAATCCCCAATAAAACTATAATAAAAATTGTAACATCTGAGAGGTTTCTAGTTCTGAGGATTCTATTTTTGTGAATGGGATTAATACTTTATTTCTCTTTTATTGAAAATATTTTTTCACATATGATGTATCTTGAGTATAGTTTCCCCTCCCTCTATTCCTACCAGTTCCTCCCCACCTTCCCTCTCATCTGAATCCTTTCCCTTTAGTATCCCTAAATGTCTCTCATAAAAACAAAAAGGCTTCCAAGATGTAATAATAAAATAAAGTAAAATAAAATAAGATGAAACAAAACTACAAAACTAACACATTGGAATAGGACAAAACAAGCCAAAAAAAAAAAAAAAAGAAGTGAAGGAAGGGAAAGAAAATGAATAAAAAGAGAAGGCACAAGAAACAGAGACCCACTCATTCACATACTCAGGAATCCTATTAAAACACAAAATTGGAAGTCATAATATATAGGTAAAGGACCTGCTACAGACCTTGCAGGTTCTGAGCATGCTGCCTCAGTCTATATGAGTGCATATATGCTTTGGTCATGTTGATTTACAATCCTTTGATTTCTTGGTTTCCTCTATCCCCACTGGATCTTACATGCCTTCTGCCTCTGCAACATGGTTCTCTAAGCTCTGAGGAACATCCTGATTTGATGGAGACATCCCATTTAGGGTTGAGTGGTTTTGGTTTTGGTTTGTTTTTTTGGGGGGGTGGGGTGGGGTTTCAAGACAGAGTTTCTCTGTGTAGTTGTAGTGCCTGTCCTGGATCTTGCTCTGTAGGCCAGGCTGGCTTTGAACTCACAGACATCCTCCTGGCTTTGCCTCCTAAATGCTGGAATTAAAGGCATGCACCACCACTGCCCAGCTAGGGTTGAGTGTTTTAAGGTCTCTCACTTTGCATAATATCTGGCTTTGGTTCTCTGTATTTGTTCTCATCTATTTCAAGAGTAAACTTCTCTGATGATGGAGCAAGACACTGATCTATGAATATAGTAGAATGTCATTAGGAGTAATTTTATTGCTTTTTTTCCTTTTAAAAAGAATGGTGGTATTTTGTTTTCCTTTAGATTCATGGGCTATCTAGTCTCATGTTCTTGGTCACCCAAGCAATGTCAGGTATGGGTTCCATCTCATGGAGTGGGCCTTAAATCAGATATTGATTGTTTACTTCTCCAAGCTTTGTGTCACCATTGCACTAGAGTTTCTTGCAAGCAGGATCCCCTTGTAGATTAAAAGGTTTGTAGCTCAGTTGGTGTTTATCTTTTGGTAGTGTGGAGAGTACCTTCCTTTACCAAAGATGCTAGAATGTCTGGATGAAGGCACCAGCTCAATTTCTCCATGTTCAGTGAATTGTATACTTGTTGTCTTTAGCAATGTGGCCTTGTAGTCAATTTGTGGAGATCAACCTATAGTCTTGGCAACAGCCTGGTTTGTTTTGGGGTTTTTATGTGACCCTTTTGGCCAAAAACTCAATTAGGTATAACCAAGCCCTGGTAATGGAAGCTTCATTTGGTGAACAGAGATGGCCAGTTGGAACTCTGTTTACCCCTTTATTTGACAATTTCATTTAGGTAACTTTCATGTATATATATATACTTTAGGAAGCTTCTTCTGTATTAGATTGCCATTCTATGCCTCAAAGGCCCTTAATTTTATCTGTCTCATCCTATATTCCTTCCCTCTTCCTGCTTTTTTCCCCTTCCCCACTTGATCCTTGCATTCCAGCTCCCAATCCATCCATAATTTTCTATTCTATTTCTCTTTCCTAATGAGATCTACCTGCCCCCCATATAGTCCCTTAATCAATACCTACCCTCTGTAGTTCTATGAATTGTAACTTGGTTATCATTGACTTAACAGCTAATATCCACATACAAGTGAATACATACCATATTTTTCTTTCTGGGTCCGAGTTATTTTACTCAATTTTGATGATTTTTTTCTAGGTCCATCTATTTACCACCAAATTTCATGAAATCATTATTTTAAAGGCTGAGTAATACCCCATTGTGTAAATGCACCACATTTTCTTTATCTCTTCTTCTGATGAAGGACATCTAGGTTGTTTTCATCTTCTGGCTATTATGAATAGGGCAGCAATGAACATGGTTGAGCAAGTGTCTCTGTGGTAGGATGAAGCATCTGTTGGGTAATGCCCAAAAGTGGTATTCCCATTTTCTTGAGGAACTCCTGTACTGATTTTCATAGTAGTTGTATGAGTTTACACTTCCACTAGCAATGAATGAATGTTCCCCTTACTCTATATCCTCATCAGCATGAGCTGTCACTTGTTTTATTGATCTTAGCCATTCTGATGGGTATAAGATGAAATATCAAAGTAGTTTTGATTTGCATTTTCCTGATGACTGAGGATGTTGAACATTTCTTTAAGTGCTTCTCAGCCAGTTGAGTTTCTTCTTTTGAGAATTCTCTGTTTACAAATTTACTCCATTTTTTAATTTGATTATTTTTTATATCTACTTTTTTGAATTCTTTATATATTTTGGAGTTTAGCCTTTTATCAGATGTGTAGTTGCTAAAAAATCTCTTCCAATTCTGTAGGCTCCTGCTTTATGTGAATGAAGATGTCCTTTGCTTTTCAAAAGTGTCTCATTTTTACAAGGTCCTTTTGTTGATCTTAGTACCTGTGCTAATGGTATTCTGCTCAGAAGATCTTTTCTTGTGTCAATTAGTTCAAGGCTATTCACTACTTTTCTCCTATCAGGTTTGATATATCTGGTTTTATGTTGAGGTCTTGGATCCATTTGTAGTTGATTTCTGTGCAGGGTGATAAGTATAGACTTATTTAGATTCTTCTACATGCAGCTGTCCAGGATGACTAGCACCATTTGTTGAAGATGCTGTATTTTTCCAGTTTGTATTTCTGTCTGGCTTCTTTATCAAAAGCTAGGTGTCCATAGGTGTGTGGATTTTAAATCTGGGTATTCAATTTCATCAATCAACATGTCTATCTTTGTGCCAATACTATGCAGTTTTTATTATTAAAGCTCTGTAGTGCAACTTGAAATTGGGGATGGTAGAACCTCCAGCCATTTCTTTATTGTTCAGGATTATTTCAGCTATCCTGGTTTTTGTCTATTTCCATACAAAGCTCAAAATTTTCAGTGTCTGTGAAGAACTAACTCCTTGAAGTTTTTATCATATGAGTCTTTCACTTGTTTGGTTAGAATTGCCCCAAGATATATTATATTATTTCAAGCTACTGTAAAAGGTGTTATATCCCTGATTTCATTCTATTTGTCATTTGTGTGTAGTAGGAGACTTACTGAATTTTGTGGGTTAAAGTTATACTTACCTACTTTACTGAAAGTGTTTATCAGCTTAAGAAGCTTCCTGATGGAGTTTTTAAGGCCACTATCATATCATGTACAAATAAATATACTTTGATTTCTCCCCTTCTAATTTGTATTCCCTTGATTTCCTTCAGTTGTTTTATAGCTCTAAGTAAGACTTAAATACTATATTGAATAAGTATGGAGAGAGTGGACAACCTTGTCTTATTCCTGATTTTAATGGAATTGCTTTGAATTTCTCTCCATTTAAGTTGATGTTGGCTATGGGCTTTTTGTAAATTGCCTTTATTATTTTGGGGTATGTTCCTAATATCCCTAATCTATCCAGGACTTTTATCATGAAGGGGTGTTAGATTTTGTCACAGGTCTTTCTGCATTTAATGAGATGATATTGTGGTTTTTATCTTCCAGTTTGTTTATATGGTAGATTATATTAATCAATTTATGCATGTAAAACTACCCCTGTATCTCTGGAGTGAAGTTTACTCCATTATGGTGAATGATCTTTTTCATGTACTCTTGAAAAAGTACTCTTGTACTTGTTCGCAAGTATTTTATTTAGGATTTTTGTATCTATATGTTCATAAGGGAAATTGGTCTGCAATTATCTTTTCTTTTGGGGTCTTTATATAGTTTAGGTTCAGGATAACTGTGGCCTCATTAAAAAAATTGGACAGTGCTCCTTCTGTTTCTGTTTTGTGCAATAAGTTGAGGAGTATTGGCATTATTAAGTCTTTGAAAGTCTTCCTTCCTTCCTTCCTTCCTTCCTTCCTTCCTTTCTCTCTTCCTTTCTTTCCTTCTTTCTTTTCTTTTTGTTTTTCTTTTTGCTAGGAGACTTTTAATTACTGCTTCTATTTCATTAGAGGTTACAGGTCTGAGTAGTTGAAGTTTTCCTGTGTCCCACCTGGCCTGTGGTCAGGACAAATCTTTTTTACCCGCTAGTCCTGCAGCTGCTTTTTTCAGTTCTGCCTTCACATCTTGCTTCCTCTGTGTCTGGCTTGTGACTCCTGACTCTGCTCTTCCTCTTCTCCTTGTCTGCTCACCCCGCCTATACTTCCTGCCTGGCTACTGGCCAATCAGTGCTTTATTAAACCAGTGTACAAAAGCATTATCCCACAGCACTTCCCCTTTTCTGTTTAATTAAAAAGGAAAGTTTTAACTTTAATATAGCAAAATTATGTATAACAAAACAGTTATCAAGCAAGAATTACAGTTACAATATCTAGTCTATTTGTATTTGGCAATAATTAAAGGAAATATTCTACCATCTATTCTATATTTGTGAGTCTAAAGCTTCATATCTAATTTATCTTTTATAATGACTAAGAAAAAATATAACTATCTAGTCTTCAACTGCATCAAAGACCTCAGAAGGATATAATATTACTTAAGTAAACAGGAAAAGCATTGTAAGCAACTTCCAAAAATCTAGAATGACAGAGACATCTGGCTATCTGGACAGTTACCCAAAGTTCTTCTGCAATGTTGGGGCATCCATCTTTAGCCTATGGGTCTAGAGTCTCTCAGTCACTTCTTTCTGTGTCTTGTAGAATGTCTGGCAGTTTCTTCTGTGAAGCAGGAACCTGAAGGACCACCTTGCAAAGTTCAGTGGTCACTTTCCTATGGGTTCCTGCATGTCTAGTTTATAAATTTTGTCAAGCAGTCCAGACAAGAACAGTTTCTTGCCCAAATGGCTATTTTTGCCAAAAAAGAAGATAAACTCCATATGGAGGGTCTTTGACACCCATTTTTCTTTCTGAAGTAAATTGGTGCTACTAGGAGCAGGCAGATGTATCTCACTGTCCAGAAAGTCTAGATTTTAAAAAAATTTTAAATGCCATATTCTGTAGGTCTTTGACGTGTTTGAAGGTTACCTACCTAATTGAATAATACCTAGGTATACCTAGAAAACTTAACATGACTATAAGTTTGACTATCATAGAAGACCAATTATTAATCTGTATTTCTTAATTATCCATTACAATTTAAATGAGTTACATAAACTTAATACCTTAAACAAGAGTAGAAATATACATACAGCATAACAAAATTAACTTTAAATTTGTATCAATAAACTAAAATCTATACCAATGTAAAACATTTTTAAACAGTAGATTCAGTAATCTACCTTATCCTATCATATCTATGTTCTATTTTTCTATATCATGTCCCCCTTTTTTCTTTTAGAAATATATTGACTATGACCAATAACAATTTGTAACCAACAACCTAAACAAAGACAAACATCCATAATCCATTTTTGGTGAATGTGGGCATAGCTTTCTAGGCTACTTCCTGTTGATAGGGGGTGCTGGTAGTCTTATGGGGATCCTCAGAAAATTAAGAATTATAGTTAAGTTCTGACTGGAATAGTCTATGAGGCTCCTTTGTCTGAGCCAGTTGCCTTGAAGCCATTCTGGATATTGCATCATCTGGGCCATGGTGTTATCAGAGATCTTTCAGGCGGTCTTGGCTGGTCAAACCTGATGTATCTTAATCTAGAACAAACACATAGTCTCTTGTTTCTTGTGGAAACAAAAGCAGAGCCTCCTTTCCAAAGCAACATATCCTTAGATCCAAATTTTGAAGTCAAAATACCTTTAAAAAAAAAAAAAATATATATATATATATATATGTTTAACTGAGCAGCCTTTACAATCAAATGTCTTTCTGCAGTTAAAAATTCCGAAGACAATATAATCCAGACTCTCTGTGTGATATCCATCTTTATGTGGCTTATTTTTTATATTACTTTCACTTTCTCTTTAAAGACTTTATTTTTTAAAACTATCTATTTTTTATATGACTGCATATATTACTTTTTCTCTCTCTTCCAAGCCTATGTACACTTTTACACACATTGTAAACTAATTCATTCTTCACCCGTCTCAGCTTCTCAACATGGCGTTGGTGTGTTTACCACCAGCTCTGGTTCTGGAGCCATGTCTACCATCAGCTCTCAGAAGCAGTGGGTCTATGCTTCTATCAAAGCAGCATGTAGCCCAGAAACCTCTTCTTTTTTTAGTAGCAAAACTATTTCTACCAAGCACCATGTTGCACAGCTTGCAGAAACCTCTATATAACTTGGTGGGAATGTGCCATGCAGTAGCTTTAGTCCACATGCCACAAACCTACCATAGAATAGCTCAAGCCCACATGTTGCAGCATTTTGCCGCCCACATGAGACATGAAGCAGGAACTTAGGTGGAAACTCGAGCTATTGGGCACCATTTGTAGCTGTAGTTTTCCTGTGTCCCACGTGGCCTGTGGTCAGGACAAATCTTTCTCACCCGCCAGTCCTGCAGCCACTTTTTTTCAGTTCTGCCTTCACATCTTGCTTCCTCTGTGTCTGGCTAGTGACTCCTAACTCTGCTCAGGAGTATGGGATTGACAATATGGGATTGTCAATATTATTGATTTTCTCAATAACCAAATCTTTGTTTCATTGATTCTTTGAATTGTACTTTTAAAAAAAAAATTTCTTCTTCTTCTTCTTCTTCTTCTTCTTCTTCTTCTTCTTCTTCTTCTTCTTCTTCTTCTTCTTCTTCTTCTTTTCAAGACAGGGTTTCTCTGTGTAGCCATGGCTGTCCTAGAATTCACTCTGTAAAGCACAGGCTGGCCTCAAAATCATAGGGATTGCCTGCCTCTGCCTCTCTAGTGCTGGGATTAAAGGCATAGGCCAATACCACCCAGATTTTGTTTGTTTCTATTTTATTGATTTCTGCTATGAATTTGACTTTTTCTAGTCTTCTACTCCTTTTTGATATGATTTCTTCTTTTTGTTCTCTGTAGCTGTAAGTTTTCTTTGGTCCCACCCAGTCCTGTGGTTCCACAGATGCTTATAAAACAATCACTTAGAGGCTTAATATTATTTATAAACTGTATGGCCTATGGCAGGCCTCTTGCTAGCTAGCTCTTATAACTTAGCCCATTTCTATTTATGTATAAGTTGCCACGTGGCTGTGGCATTACCAGTCTGCTGGCATCTTGCTTCTCCTGGCAGTGCTGGTGTTTTTCTAGACTCTGTCTTTCTCTTTCCTTTATTTCTCTTTGGATTTCCTGCCTTCCTTCAATCTGCTTTGCCATAGGCCAGAGCAGCTTACTTATTAACCAATGGGAACAACATATATTCACAGTGTACAGAGAGACATCACACAGCAGTTCTAAAGCTTTCAGGTGTGTTGTTAAGTTACTAATTTGATATCTCTCTAATTTTTTTACATGGGCATTTAATGTTATAAACTCACCTCTTCAAACTGTCTTCATTATGTCCCATTAGTTTGTGTATGTCATATGTTCATTTTCATTCAGCTTTGGAAAGTCTTTAAGTTCTGTCTCAACCCATTTTTTTTCATTTAGTAGTGAGTTGTTCAGTTTCCATGACTTTATAAGCTTTCTGTTGTTGTTGATACCCAGATTTAACTCATGCTGGTCAGATAGAATGCAGAGTGTTATATCAATTTTCTGATATCTGTTGGGACTTGCTTTGTGTCTGAGTATGTGGTCAAGTTTGGAGAAAGTTTCATAAGCTGATGAGAAGAAGTTTTGTAGTTGGAAGTTTTCTTTGGTCCACCCGGCCTGTAGAGTCCCATGGCTGGCTTATAAAATAATCACTCAGAAGCTTATATTAATTATAAGTTCTTAGCCATTAGCTTAGTCTTATTCCTGACTAGCTCTTACATTTAAATTAACCCTTAATTCTTATCTATGGTTAGCCAGGTGGCTTGGTACCTTTCTTCAGTTCTGCCTTGTCATCTTGCTTCCTCTGTGTCTGGATGGTGACTCCTGACTCTGCCTTCCTTTTCCCAGAATTCTCCTTGTCTGCTTATCCTGCCAATTCTTCTTGCCTGGCTACTGGCCAATCAACATTTTATTTCGCAATCAATCAGAGCAACACACATTCACAGCATACAGAATGATATTCCACAGCACTTCCCCTTTTCTGTCTAAGGGGTGATGTCCTTCTGTATGCCGTAAATATGTATTGCTTTGATTGGTTGATAAATAAAGCTGTTTGGCCAATGGTCAGGCAGAAGAAGGTTAGGTGGGACATTCCAACTAGAGAGAGGGGAAGGAGAAAGACAGATCAGAGGAGACACTGCCAGCCACCACCAGGAGAAGCAAGATGTAAAGATACTGGTAAGCCATGAGCCACGCGGCAAAATATAGATTTATAGAAATTAGTTAATTTAAGATATAAGAACTAGCTAGCGAAAAGCCTGCCATGGCCATAGGTTAAAAATAATAAAAGCCTCTGTCTGTTCATTTGGGTCTGAGCAGCTGTGGGACCACAGGGCCACAGGAGTTGGGTGGTACCAGGAAAATTTTCAACTACAAAGGAAAAAAATTTTTGTGTGTGTTTAAATAAAATGTTTGGTAAATATGTTAGACTCATTTTTTTTTATAGCATCAGTTAACTTGCTGCATTTCCCTGTTTAGTTTTTGTCAGAATGACCTGTCTATTGGCAAGCATGGGTTCTGAAGTCTCCCACTTTTATTGTGTGAGGGCCAATATGTAATTGAAGTTGTAGTAGTATTTCTTTTATGAACTTGAGTGCCCTCATGTTTAGAGTATAGATTTTAAGAATTGTAAGGCCCTCTTGGTGGATTTTTCCTTTGAGTATCTAGTGTCCTTCCCTATCTCTTCTGATTAGTTTTGGTTTGAAGTCTACTTGGTCAGGTATTAAGTTCTTGGATTCAGTTTGTCAGTATTTTATTGAGGAATTTTGTATCAATGTTTACGAGGGAGATTGGTCTGTAATTCTCTTTCTTAATTGTGTCTTTGTGTGGCTTGGGTATCAGGGTAATTGTAGCCTCATAAAAAGAGTTGGAAATGTTCCTTCTCCTTCCATTGTGTGGAACAATTTGAGGAGTATTCGTATTGGTTTGTTTGAAAGTGTGGTAAATTTTGCACTGAAACCATAGGAGACTTTTGATGACTGCTTCTATTTCCTTAGGAGTTATAGGTCTATTTAAATTGTTTATCTGGTCTTGATTTAATTTTGATATTTGGTACCTATCCAGAAAATTGTCCATTCTTGTATATTATTATAGGACTAGCCATAATAATATAATTCCCAGGGGCTCAGAAGAGAAACTAGGAATGGTGAGAACTATTTTCAGGAAAAGAATCTAAGTACACCAAGTTTTTTGTCCATCTATTTTATTCCTCTGAGATAAAATCCTATCTACACAACTGCAGTTCTGTACTCAAGCCTAGTTCCTTTCTTGCCCGATTTGTTTCTACCTTTATCTGCTGTCCCTTCTAAGTTCTATCTTAATTCGGCCTCATATAGGTCCTTCTCATCTTGTTCTATCTAGTACTTTCCCATCTGGCTCTTCCTCATTTCTCACCTCATCTTCAAGTTCTCCACCCCTATCTTCCTTTCCATCTCCTTATAACTCTAAGTCCTACTCCTGTCCCTGAGGTATCCAGTTATAAACCCAAGCAATAGTGATCCTCTGGCAGAGTAAGGTCACCAGGCTTGAATTCTTATGGGGTCATAAAAGCAGGTAAGAATTTTCCTCAGGCAGTGACTGTCAGGCTTTCTTTTACAACCCAACAAAGAGAGTGGTTAAAGAAGGAGGTCAACTGACAGATAATATCAGTTAGTATATCAAAAAGGGAATTTATGTGCTCAATCTACATTCTTAGAAGAGGTTAGGTAAGAAGTTAGGAGTCTATAATGTTAGTAAGGCTGTATAAGAAAAGAGGGTCTCACTGTAAATTGCACAAGAAATAAAGCTATCTGCCTGACCTAGGAGACAGGTGCCATTTCGTTTGGCCTTGGATACTTAAGTCTGTTCTTAGAGAGTACAGAGGTATCTCTGATAAGATACTTTCATCCCTCTGGGGGATGGTCCTGGCCAGATGGTGCTAATGACAGTAATTGCAGGGAGGCTTGAACTGGGGTTCTGGCTGTGCATAGCTGTTAGCGCAGAAGATTATCTGAATATTCCATTAGTAGACAAGAAATGGTGCCCAATAAATGATGGAAAAATTACAATAGCACATGAGAAACTCATAGCAGGAAACAGCTAATAATTAAATGCTAAATATCACCATGGCTCCTTGAGCATCAGCTTGACCTCTAGAAGGCCCTTGGCTTGATCATAATCAGCTGAAATTCTACTTTACATATTTTTGGGGCTTGTAGCAGTCCATTTCTTTTAGATTTTTCCAATTTTGTGGTGTGGTGATATTGTGTCCCCCAATATATTGTGCACCCTAATGAACTTATCTGGGGTCAGAGAACAGAACAACCACTAGATAGATATAGAGGCCAGAAAATGGTGGCACACATACCTTTAGTCCTAGCATTCTGGAGGCAAAGATCCATCCAGATCTCTGTGATTTCAAGGCCACACTGGAATCTGAGCCAGGCATGGTGGCACTCTCCTTTAATCCCAGGAAGTGATGGCAGGAAGCAGAAAAATATATAAGGCATGAAAACCAGGAACTAGAGGCCTTTAAACTTTTAGGCTTTTTGTAGCAGCAGTTCAGCTAAGATCTATTTGGGTGAGGACTCAGAGGCTTCCTGTTTGAGGAAACAGGATCGGCTGAGAAGTTGGTGAGGTGAGGTTAGCTGTGGCTTGTTCTGCTTCTCTGATCTTTCAGCATTCACCCTGATATTTGGCTCCCATGTTTTTTATTTAATAAGACCTTTTAAAATTTGTGTTACATTGTGGAGTACAGGTTTTTGAAGTATGACCTAATGATTCTCTGATTTTCCTCAGTATCTGTTATGTCTCCCTTTTCATTTCTGATTTTGTTAATTTGGATATTCTCTCTCTGCCTTTGGGTTAGATTGGATAAGGGTTTGTCTATCTTGTTGATTTTCTTTCTTTTTTTTTCATCTGTATAAAACCATTTTATTTAAAGGAAATTCAGTTTTAACCCCCTCCTAGTTACAGGGAACTACTTCTTTCTTCTCAATAAACTTTGTTTGGTTACGCTTAAAATCATTTTATTAAAAACAGGAAAATGACAGTCCTTTCATGATTTAAGGTCTTTTTGTTTTAAATTCAGTGTAAATGTCTAATCTAAACCCAGAACTTCACAGCTGTTCTTCTCTAACCTAGATAATGTAAAAACCTTGCTCTGCTCTAAGACATCTGTGCCTATGGATGAGACTCGAACTCCTTCATTACTACAAAGCAGCTATCAGTAAAATGTGTAGATGGAGTCACTGCCATGCATTTGCAGGAGCCAGCTCAGCACTGCAGTGCAATTCTTCCATTTGCTAGAAGAACCCTTGTACATTTTCAAAGCTTTTCCATATAGAGTAGAAGGCAGACTCCACATTCCTGCCCCTCCATCAACCTAGAGGGAAAAAGCCACAGCAGAGGGGGTGAGGCTGGGCTTTCCCATTGCACTTTGAAGCAGATTTGGGAAGGATGGACAATTAATTTTGTTTTTTCTAAGTATTAAATTGTTAAAAAAAATAATTAAGGCAAGGGGCTGGAGAGATGACTTAGAGGTTAATAGTACTGGCTGCTCTTCTATAGACCCAACTTTCACAAGAGTTTATATGGGTTTGTAGTTCCACAAGACTAGATGCCCATCCTAGCGAGAAGGCATAGTAGCAAGAGCAGGAAGCTAAGATCACATCTCCACCATACACAAAAAGCAGAAAGTAAGCCGGAAGTAAGGTGAAGGTTATTAACTGCCCCTGGTGATGTAATTCCCCCAGCAAGACTTCTTTTCCTAAAAGTTCCATCGACTGGGGACCAACTGTTCAAATACATAAGTCTATGGGGGTTATTTTTTTTATCACTCTTCCACATTCTTCCCATGATGCCTCTACACCCTTAGCCATGTAATACAAAATGCAGTTAATCCGGGGGCTGGAGACATGGCTCACTGGTTAAGAGGACTGGCTGCTCTTCCAGAGGTCCTGAGCTCAATTCCCAGCAACCACATGGTGGCTCACAACCATCTGTAAATGAGATCTGACATGCAGACAGAACACTGACATAATAAATAAATCTTTAAAAAATGCAGTTAATCCAACATCAAAAGTTCCCATAGTTGTTACTGTTCTGAAGTCCAAAGTCTCTTCTAGCACTCAGTGCAGTCTCTTGTGTCCCACTGTAAATCAAGAGACCAGTTACACACTTCCAACACACAATGGCACAGAATACACATTCCCATTTCAAAAAGAAGGATGGTGGGCATAGTAAGGAGATATTGAACAAAGGAAGACAAAAGCCAGCATGAGACACCAAACCCTGCAGCACCATGCCCACTCTCTTAGGTTTGGTTTCAGAGGGATTAGTTGGCTGCCCTCCAGCGCCTGCAACACAGATATTTGTTTGCAGTGTTCTGCTCTGTGCAGCTCTCCTTGGCACATGTCTCACAGCTTTGGAATTTCCAGTGTCTTGGGCCTGCACTATAACCCAGGTTTCACCATCACAGCTTCACTCAGTGGCCTCTCTCTCATGGCCTTCTTGCAGAAACTCCATCTCTACCACATGTTGCCTGGCCTCTGGCTTTCTGAAGTCAAGAAGGAAGAATCCAGCATCCTTGTTGATTTTCTTAAAGAACCAACTCTTTGTTTCATTGATTCTTTGTATTGTTCTCTTTGTTTCTATTTTGTTGATTTTAGTCCTCATTTTGATTATTTCCTGTGGTCTGCTCCTCCTGGGCGTTTGCTTGTTTTTTATCTAGAGCTTTCAGGTGTGCTGTTAAGTCACTAGTGTAAGATTTCTCCAACTTCTTTATGTAGGCGTTTAGCACTATGAACTTTCCTCTTAGTACTGCTTTCATAGTGTCACATAAGTTTGGGTATGTTGTGCATTCATTTTCATTGAATTCTAGGAAGACTTTAATTTCTTTCTTTATTTTTACCTTGACCCAGTGATTCAGTTGAATGTTGTTCAGTTTCCATGAGTTTATAGGCTTTCTGTAATTTGTGTTGTTGTTGAATTCTAACTTTAAGCCATGGTGATCCCATAAGATACATGCAGCTATTTCATTTTTTTGTATCTGTTGAGATTTTCTTTGTGATGGAGCATGTTATCTATTTTAGAGAAGATTCCATGAGGTGCTGAGATGAAGGCACATTTTTTTTGTGTTTGGGTGAAATGTTCTATAGATGTCTGTTCAGTCCATTTGAGTCATAACATCTATTAGTTCCCTTATTTCTCTGTTAAGTTTCTGTCTGGCAGACCTGTCCATTGTTGACAGTTGAGTGTTGAAGTCTCCCACTATTAATGTGTGAGGTTTGATGTGTGATTTAAGCTTTAGTAATGTTTCTTTTACAAATGTGGATGCCTTTGTATTTGGGGCATAGATGTTCAGAATGTTCATCTTGATGAATTTTTCCTGTGATGAATATGAAATGTCCTTTTACATCTCTTTTGATTGATTTTAATTTGAAGTCTATTTTGTTAGATATTAGGATAACCATGACAGCTTGTTTCTTAGGTCCATTTGATCGGAAAATGTTTTCTCAACCCTTTACTCTCAGGTAATATCTGTCTTTGAGGTTGAGGTGTGTTTCTTGTATGCAGTAGAAGGATGGGTCCTGTTTTCATACCCATTCTGTTAGCATGTGCCTTTTTATATGCAAATTGAGACCATTGATATTGAGATATTAATGACCAGTGATTGTTAATTTCTGTTATTTTTTTGTTTTGTTAGTGGTGGTGGTAGTGTTATATGTTTCCCTTCTTTAGAATTTGCTGGTATTACCTATTGCCTGTGTTTTCATGGGTGCAGCTAACTTCCGAGGGTTGGAGTTTTCCTTCTATTACTTTTCATAGGGCTGGATTTGTGGATAGGTATTGTTTAAACCTGGTTTTGTCATGGAATATCTTGTTCTCTCCATCTATGGTGATTAAAAGTTTTGCTGGGCATGGTAGTCTGGGCTGGCATCTGTGGTCACTTATTATCTGCAAAACATCTGTTCAGGACCATTGAGAAGTTGGGTATAATTCTGATACATCTGCCTTTACATATTACTTGACTTTTTTCTTTTACAGCTCTAAATATTCTTTCTTTATTCTGTATGTTTAGTGTTTTGATTATTAGGTGGCGAGGGCATTCTTTTTTTTTTTTTTTTTTGATCCAGTCTATTTGGTGTTCTTTAAGCTTCTTGTATCTTCATAGGCACATCCTTCTTCAGATTGGGAAAGTTTTCCTCTATGATTTTGTTGAATATATTTTCTGTACCTTTGAGCTGGAATTCTTTTCTTTCTTCTATCCCTATTTTTCTTAGGTTTTGTCTTTTCATGGTGTCCCAGATTTCCTGGATGTTTTGTGTTAAGAAATCCTTGGATTTAACATTTTCTTTGACCAATGAATCTATTTCCTGTATTGTATTTTCAATGCCTGAGATTCTCTCTTCCGTCTTTTGTATTCTGTTGGTTATGCTTGCCTCGATAGTTCCTGTTTGTTTACTTAAATTTTCCTTTTCCTGAATTCTCTCCATTTGTGTTTTCTTTATTGCGTCTATTTCAATTTTCAAGTCTTGAACTGTTTTCTTCACCTGTTTAATTGTTAATTTCTTCCAATTTTTGTTTGTCTTTTCTTCAATTTCTTTAAGGTAATTTTTCATTTCCTCTTTCAAGACCTGTATCATCTTCATAAAGTTATTTTTTAAGGTCATTTTCATCTGCTTCATCTGCGTTGGGATGTTCAAGTCTTCCTGTTGTAGAACCACTAGTTTCCTGTGGTGCCATATTGCTCTTTATGTTGTTGAATGTATTCATACACTGTGGTCTACCTATCTCTTCCTTCAATTGGTGCAGATGGAGTCTGTCCCTGGTGTGGGGTGGTGTCCCTCTTCCTCTAATTGGTGCAGGTTAGGCCTGTGGCTCCAGTGGTTGCTCTTCCTCCAATCAGTACAGGTGGGGTCTGTGGCTCTGCTGGTCACTCTTCTGCCAGTCTGAGACTGAGGTGGGTGGAGGAGGGGCACAGTATATGCCCCCAGGGGCTAGGACTTAGAGAGCAGGGTTGTCCAGCTAGCACTCAGACACTTACCTCTTTTGCCCATCGGGTGCAGATGGAGACTGTGGCTCAGGTGGTTGTTGATGTGGTAGGGATGGTTGTCTGGGGATGATGCTGTTGCCTGGTTGCTGGAACTAAAGGTGGGTGGGTTAGGGGTATAGGATGTGCCCCTGGGGGCTAGGACCTAGAGGGCAGGGATGTCCAACAGGGCTCTCAGATACTCACCTCTCTGCCATTGGGGGCAGGTGGGAACTGTGGCTCCAGTGGTTGCTGATGCAGTGGGGTATGGTTGGTGGGGATGGGGGGAATTTGATGCCACTGCTGCGTCGCTGGGACTCCCAACTTCTTTTCTTTAATGTCACTCTTGGTTGTCAATTCCAACTCCATAATCCCTGTCACAGGCTCTTCTATAAATTAACCACATGTTTACCAAAGCAGAACACAAAATAAAAATCCAACAAAGAAACATCTAATATCTGGAATATAGACACAATTCATATAAACTAATGGTAGATATAAATCTCCCACTTGAAAAATCTCAACATCGGTTTACTGTAAGCCACAGCATTAAGTAGTCAGAACATGTTCAGTTTGAGCCTGCAATGAAATCTCCCTGGTCAATTCAAATATTTAACAAAAAAAGACATACCCCTGGTTCAAATGATAAGAAGCACAAAATGATTGGAAAGCATCATTAAAATTAACTGTATATTGGGATGAATTAAAATTTGTAATAGGATTGAGAGTGTTGCCATTTATTCATTACACAAAGAGCTCTCAGGAAGTCAGATCAATGACAAGAAATGTCACATCACTCCACGTGTCTCCACAATCTCTCTAATCTTCTGTCTTCAACATTTGCTTCACATGATTGTATTTTTCTTAGAAAATTTACCTGGCTTCAGACTGGTCCAAACCTCACCTACTACACTAAGAGGTGAGTCATACAATGTCATTTCCAGGAAGAGATGCACTCCAAGCCATTATTTCTATGCTGCTCATAGGTAGAATGTAAGACTTAGGTAAATTTTCAAGGGAAAGAACATGTTACCTACTTGTCTTGATTCTAAAGGATTCTGAATATGAACCATATGACCAAGCCTCAAAGCTAGGAAGTGGGCAAGCTGAGGTTTTAACTCAGAACTGACTATAAACATTGTTCTTTTCAACACCAACCACACTGTCTCTTATGGGAAAACTCACATAATGCTCATATAAAGGATTTGGATGGAAACCAGTGACAACCAGAAATGTTAAAAAAAAAAAAGCCATTTTGTACAATGGTTTGAAATAGTCTGTTCCCATTTGGTAGAGGGATTTGTAATGGTCTTCACGACCTTCACCTCAGCTACAAAAATAACCAGTGGCCCAATTGCTTAGAACTTGAAATAAATCAGACAAATGCAATCAATGAGTCAAATGTCTTTTGAATGTCCTTTGTTTTCTCAACATTACACTGGAATCTAGGAAATGATCGAACATCAAAATTCTTTGGAAAGCAGGAAGAGAATGTGAAACAGTATTGTTAAAGAAAAACTATAGAAGAAGGCACAGCTACAAAAAATATAAAACCTTAATGTGGAGAATAAACTTGCAAAAATTAATAGGTCTTCATTGTCATAAATACTACATATAATATATGTAATTGGTAAGTAGACTACAGACAATAATCTTTTTCTGTGAAGCTAGAGGGTTTCAGGTTTTATAGGTAATAAGCTCTCTGTTGTAGCTACCCAACACAATGATGTAGTGTGAAAATAGCTGTAGACAACGTAAAAAGGGATGAATGGGATCATATTCTAATAAAACTTTATTTGCAAAATCAGGCTACCAAATGCTTTTGGTCTACAGACTGAACTTGCTTTGTAGCCAAAGATGATCTTGAACTCCAGATCCTTCTGCCTTCATCTTCCTAGTCCTGGGATGACAGGCCTGTGCCATTCATTGAATTTTGAATTGACCAATGTCAGTTGCCCATTACTGCATGCTTTAAAAAAGAGGTTTTCCCAGAGTTCAAGCTGGATATATCCAAATCTCAATTCTCTGCCTCTTGTCACAATAAAACATCACCATTGGCTGCCATATCCATGTTTACTGCTGTATATTTTTAGAGAACATAGAGTTGGCTTGTAATACTATGCTGTCACACAATCCAGGGCTCAAAACTCACCCAGATGAATGTGACACGTTGGAGAATTGTTACACTTCTCAGGATCTTAACCTCCTGAGAGCATAGAAAGCCCCACTGTATAGACCATACTTCAGATCAACAAAATAATAACTTCAGGATGAGAACTAGATATTAGATTTTTTTTCATTATATTCATATGATTTCAAAGTCTAGATAAGCTTGAGAATTATTTTTTTGTTTTGTTTTGTTTTTTCTGTTTCTCAAGACAGGTTTTCTTTGTGTAACAGTTCTGACTGTCCTGGAACTCACTCTGTAGACCAGGCTGGCCTGGAACTCAGAGATCAACCTGCCTTTGCCTTCCAAGTGCTGGGATTAAAGGTGTATGCCACCACTTCCTGGCTGAGAGTTACTATTTTGAACTCTATACTTATAGAACCTCTTTTTAGTGCCCACACAGTTACAGGTTCTGATGAAACAATGAAACAGAACAGGCAAATCATAAAAGAACGACAAACCTTCCCTTAAACTCTTGCACCTCCTGAATTTTCCTTATTTCCTTCTTGTGTCTGCTGGTCTTTGACAAAGGCTTTTGAATTTCCCAGTTTAACTTCCTTCACAGTGGAGGGCACTTAATCTCATATGCCACTTAGAGGAATAATATGGCGACACTTGAGCACCTTTCTCAGATATTTGCATGATACCACACCAAATCTGTGGTCAAGTTTACTAGGTTCATCCCTAGTTCCCATGAGGTTAACAGCTTCTATGAGTCCCCTGAGACCACTTAGGGAGGCATTCATTTGATCTACTAGTTCCCAGGTGCTTAACCACCATGAACTTCCACACAAGCCACCTCCTCAATAAACACTGGTCATCTATTGAAATAAGAAGTCTGTAAATTGAATCAGTAACTTTCCTTTATGGGAGACCATTAATTGTGGCTAGAAAGTACTCCCTTGGGCTTGAGAAAGGGATGGAGATGGAAACATGAAGAAATAAATGAACAAGAATTCTTTTCCTTGGCAACCTCTTGCCCACCTGCAGGATTTCATTCTTTTCTCTTCAAGTCCTGCCATCTGCATTGCAAATCAGGAAGCGATCTGCACCTTGAAATGAACAAATCAGAATAGACAGAGAGAATGTCTCTCAGATGCAGATGCCACCCTTTCATTGAAAAATTCCTCTTCTTTCTCTTTCTTCCAGTCATCTGAGATGCAATGAATAGCTCCTTCCCCTCCAGAGACCAGATCATAAGGTCTTTTTTCCAGCTATTTGAATTATTATCATTCTTCCTTTCTCTGCCTCCTGCATTACACTGTGATATCATCATGAGCAGATGTAATAGCACATTAGCCTGCAATATCATTAGTCATTCCTCAGCTTAGCATAAGGCCAGGAATAGAACAGTGGCCAAAGGAAGTTTGTTTGGTTCCAGAGTTAATATTTTGAACATCAAATATCAAGAGCTTCTAGTTTTGAGTGCCAGCATGTACCAGGCTTGAGATATATATTTTGTTGAATTTTGTTCTTTGTTCTCATTATTGCTGTCAGAACAAACCATTGCTACCTGATTATCCTGTCAGGAAAAATTTTATTAGCATTATTATTGTTGTTATTGTTATTATTTTATTTTGTAGTACTGGAGGTTGTACCTAGGTCCTTGCTAAAGCCAAGTTTGTATTCTACCGCTCAGCTACATCCCCAGTCCCCAATATTAATCTTACATGTGATCACAGAATGATCATGGCTGAAGAGATCTTTTTTATGCTGGCATAGCCAGCAGCTGCTCATGGGAGACACAGCAGTCCCATTAAAAGACTTTGACGTTACACTAGTGGTCCAATGATACAAGGCTATTGAGTTTGGAGCTAGCCAGTTGGAGGTCATGTTCATGCCAGCAGCACTGATAAGTGCTATTCCTGCAGAGTTACCTTCCTGAGGTCCCTTTTATCTTCTAGAGGTTTCCCAAACCTTTACCAGTTTTCCAACCCACTCTTTCAGTGTCTCATTAACTCTGGTATACCTGAGCTAAAGTTCTCCTTTCAGTTTAGGAATATTCAACTCTTCATTTCTGTAGTTCGTGTGTGTGTGTGTGTGTGTGTGTGTGTGTGTGTGTGTGTGTGTGTGTCTGTGTGTGTATGTGGTGTGTTTGTATGGTGTGTGTATATGTGCTTTATGAATGTGATATGTGTGGTATGTGTGTGTTTTGTGTTCACATGTGCATGTTTCTATGTGTGTATATGTGGTGTGTGTGCATAGAGTGTGTATATGTGTGTGTATGGTGTGTGTCCTCTGTGTACATGTGCAGGTATATATGTGTATGTTTGTGTGTATGTGGAGTGTGTGTGTGTGTGTGTACACGGATGTGTTTGGCAGTCAGGGGAAGATCTTGAATGTTATTCCTCAGTCCATCTTAGTTTTAAGATAGGCTATCTCTTGGCTTGAAATTTGCTTAGCAGGCTGGCTGGACAGCTAGTTTCAGAGATACCCATATGCCTCTGCCTCTGTCTCTCCTGTGCTACAATTGCAAACAAGTGCCACCATATGTGATTTCTTATTAAAACATGGTTTCTGGCATGAACTCATGTTCTCATGAATGCAAAACAAATACTCTACATCTGGTCTTGCCTTAGTCTTGCTATACTAATTTAATTTTTAAATTTTTTATTTTTATTTTTTGTGTATGAGTGTTTTGTCTCAGTGTATATCTGTGCAGTACCTACAGAGGCCAGCAGAAGACATTGGATCCCTGGGACTTAAGTTACAGATGGTTTTGAACTACTGTGTATATGCTGGGAATAGAATCAGGGCTTTCTGGAAAAGCAGTCAGCACTCTTAAACACTGAACCATCTCCAGTCCCTGCTATAGTATTTTTAATGTGCATAAATATCTTGGCTTGGTGACTGACAGTAAGTGCTTAAATATGAGATTATTATCATTCTTTTCTTCATTTCTTTCTAATCTTTGCTGTTACTCTATGGCTACCATTATGCTGAGTGCTTTATCTACCTTACCCAATCCAAACCATCAAACAGTCACTAGAAACAACTGACTTTTAATTTTGCAGTTTAATAAAGGGACTCAGAATACTTGTCTATCTTTCCCCAAAGGTCATGCAGTTGTTATGTGTTGCTCCTAGACTTCACTGATGGCTGAGTTTCAGATGGATGCTTGAACTGTCATAGTTCCTTGTATGACTAAACATCATCTATTATGTGTCCCTTAGAGGCACTTCTTGATGTTTCCCACTGAGAAGGAAACTTAGAGGTCCTACCGCTGCCAGGACTTAGCTCATGTCCATTTGTGACCCACTCATTCAACAAAATCTGGCCTAAGAACTAACTTCATGATGAAGACTGAAGACATTTCTTCTAGGAGAAGCAAAGCCCTGAGTAATTGCTTTTATACTTTACATATTGCTGTGTCTATAGATTAGTTTCTTGATGGTGTTTTAAATTATTTAAACATATTGAGAAAAAAAAGTAAAAAATGAGAGTTATGTGTGTTTCCCCCCTCCCTTTCCTTACTCTTTCTGATTTCTGTCTGTTATGGGTTGTCCATTAAGGTCATGTGGGGTTCGTTATCTCGGAAATGGCCTGCAGACAGGGCTTTTAGATTGATCACCAGATTTATGGCAGGAAGGCAAATTGTATGCTATGAATTTTATTTCTCTAAGTGGAAGAGGAGAAACTACTAAACATTAAAAAATAGAGCACTAGAACCCCCATTCCTTAATTTTAAATATTTAACAAATGACTTTCAGGAAGGCATAGGTATCTAAAATTACTTCCAGTACAAGGGATTCCAGTGAGGCAATCCTTCACCACTTCAGAATTCAAGGTTATAAGGACACACTATATTGTGTATGGGCCTCGTGTGTGTGTGTGTGTGTGTGTGTGTGTGTGTGTGTGTGCGTGTGCGTGTGCGTGTGCGTGTGCGTGTGCGTGTGCGTGTGTGTGTGTGTGTGTGTGTATGTGTGTGTGTGTGTGTTAAGAAGAGCAAACTTAGCTACTTTTTACATTTCTTTAAAAAAGTGTATTTCTCACTTTCATCATAGGGAATGGAGTTAGTTTCTGTTTGTGCTCTTCATTTCCAGAGAGAAACACCATTTCTTTAGCTACATAGCTGGTAAGATATTGTCAGAAAGCCTCTAAGGCAGAGTTGGTAATTGTGTTTTCAGAGAGTCTCTAAGATAGAGTGAAGAAGAATATTTGGTAAAGCTGACTCAATACCTAAAGCTATGCTTATCCATGTGATGAACAGAAGAATTAAACTCTATTAAAATGAAAGGAACTGATCAAATTTGGAGTTTCTTAATAAAAATATGTCTAGCACTTTAAAATGTGCATGGATAAAGAAAACTAACATTTGCCAAGTGTTGACCATGAGCTAAGCACTTTCACTTCATATCTCATTTAATCCCTTCAAAAAGGAATACAATAATTTTTAGAATTTTGTCCTATAAATATTTATTGAGAACTTTATATGTGTCTGCATCAAGTTTCAAAGAAGATAAGCAACTTACCAAGGATGGGAATCTATTCTTGCTCTCCTACTTTTCCTGATAACTGTATTACTTTTCACTACTTTTACATTAGAAAAGAAAACTAAAAAGTTAAACAGCTAATCTGGAGATGTTCTTGTGAGACATTACCTCATCTTCAAAACTCAGATGTCTATGCGTGTATACACACAACTTTCATTTTCTTCTGAGGACTTCTGCTAGTACATTAAGACCATTTGGAGAATTGCACTCTGTCTTGAACTTATCTACAATGATATAGAAATGGGTTACTGATAAAGGCAACAAACTTCTATCAATGATTTAACAATTTACAGGTTGCACATTGTGCCAAGTATATAATATCTTTTAATACTAAAGAAATCACCTGAGAAAATCCATACTTACCTTTGTTTTTCAGAGGACAGGTTAGAAGAGTTAGGTGACTTGCTCATGGTCACCCAGCTATGAGTGACAAATTGTTCTGTTCATCTTAGAACCCAATTGTAGTTCTATGAGCTACTGACTTTCTTAGTCATCAGGCAGTAACAAACATCAATAATTCTGAACACAAATTATGGGACAAAAACTGAAAATCCTCTGTATTAACATAGTTTCCTTGAAAATTAAGAATTTTTTTAGTAGTATTATTCAGGTTTTATTTTCAGGATAATACCTTGATTCAGAGTACAAAAAGTGTTCCTTGGAGTGAGGTGTGAACATTAATATTTAGTGGAGAATTCTCAGGTCTATTCATGGCTCCATGAGATAAACCTCTTTGTTTCCCTAACCTGGTGTCTGGGTATGTGCCACTCTTGATGGGAATTTCTGTATGTGAAGTATTGCAGCCTGGTCTGCAGCTAGGGTAATAATAAGAATGCTTCTAGAGTAGCAGGACTCAGGAATAATTTTTATCTATCTGAGGGAATAAGACACACATGTACTGAGAGGGTCATTCTCTTTTTTTCTCTCAAGTTCTAATTCCTCATTCTATTTGTTCTGCATCCCCTTATATACATTCCATGGAAGGCAATAAAATATTACATTTGAGGGTCACATTAAATCCCAGCATGGCTGGGAGTGAGTAACTATGGCAATGCTAGGCTGTCAGCCAGGCTTCCTGGTGTACAGGCTGTAAAGCGAATTTGGGGGCATTGTGCTCTACATTTCCCAGACAGACAGTGACATTAAAAGTGTCCCAAACCAAAAAATATATTCTTCTATCCTATGTACAACTCCAGATCACAAGAAAGTAAGCTTGTAACTCTTTATTCAAGGCTATGAAGTTATATCATCCTATGCAGTCCTGGCTAATTGTACAAACTTTCCCCAGTAGTTTAGCTGGATGTAAAGCTGTTTCTCTCTGGACTTGATTAATTGACTAATTGCTGTTTTGTCACCCATGTAAATTTCAGGACCTAGACATTAAACAGTTAGTTAGCCGAACCTTGAGTCTGGTATCATAAACTGAGATTGGGAGTTCATGCAGAAAGTTAAAGTTAATTACTAAAGAATTTCTATAGGAATTATATCTTAATCCCATAGCTGTTTGAGGAAGAATTGTAATAAAACAAGAAAATTACAAACAGAAGCAGACAGCATTCATAATCTGTGGCCCTGTAAGCCTTGCTTGATGAGGTTCCTCCATCAGAGAGTTATTCATCTAGTGGGTTGACCTTCTGAACATCAGTTTTCATCTGCTGCATATTCTTATGGCCTCTGGAAGTGAAGATTAAACAGAAGAATGTATAGCAGTGTCTGGAAGAATATTTAGTTTAAACTGAGCATCAATACATAGCAATGTTCCATGTAAAACAATTATTACTATATGTAACAGAATTAATTTTTATAATCAGAATGTACTGAAACTTTTACTTCAAGACTTTTAAGATAATCACTCTCTCCTCTGCCCTGAAAAAAAAAGGAAAAAAGAAAGAAAGAAAAGTAATTCATTGACTCTGAAATTCTGCATCAAAGCATTGTTCCCTTCCTTTTAGACTTGGCTTCTGTCTAAAATGCAAGTAGTCTTTGGAAGTCATCAGTGATGTATACACTTCAGAGAAAATGAAAGGCCTCAGCCTCAGCTTTACCTAGAGAGAAGGAAGGACAGAATGTCAGAGCTGGGGGTACCTTTGGGAAAATATCATTCCACCTCCCTACCTCCTGATGGCCAGAGAGTCTGAGGCATAGAATGTCAGGGAGTTATCTTTCTCTTTCAACCTTTTCCTTACTCTCTACCACAGTGAGGTTGAACATGTGTGTGTGTGTGTGTGTGTGTGTGTGTGTGTGTGTGTGTGTGAATGTGAATGTTGCAACTGTGTATGCCAACGTGTTAGGCCTGTGGTATGTGTCCTAGCCACTAATGTTATTATATAAAAAACCACCATACCGAGTGGCATAAAACAACCACTATTTTGTTAAGCTCACAGCCTACAGTGTGTGGGTCAGAAATTCAGGCAGGGAATGGGGTGAGTCTTTGTTTTATAATATCTAGGGCTTTGCTTGAGGATACTCAGAAGACTATTAAGACTAAAAAATGTATGACCTGTTGTTATGTGAAGATTCCTTCACCCACATATGTAGCATGAATCTTAAAGAGTCTTTATTAATAAAACAAACCCGGAGCCAAGTATTGGGGTGAATACTGGAAGATCAGAGAGACAGAACAAGCCACAGCTAACCTCACCTGGCCAACTTCTCAGCTGATCTTGTTTCCTCAGACTGGAAACCTCTGGGTCCTCATATCCGAATGGCTCTCAGCTGAACTGTGCTGCTCAAAACCTAAAAGCTTAACTAGCCAAATGCTTAACCAGCCAAATGCTTCTAATTTCTGGCCCTCACGCCTTATATACCTTTCTGCTTTCTACCACCACTCCCTGGGATTAAAGGCTCACTTTCTGGGATTAAAGGCGTGAGTCACCATGCTTGGCTGTATCCTTGAACACATGGATTTCTGCCTCTGGAATGCTAGGATTAAAGGCGTGTGCTACCACTGCCTATCCTCTATGTTTAATATTGTGGCTGTTCTGTCTCTGACCCCAGATAAGTTTATTAGCATGCACAATATTTTTGGGAACACAATACCACCACACACATATTATTTTGTTGTCCTAGGTATTCAGGGACAGCAGAGCCTGATAATGAAGTATCTGTAAGTGGTCTTCCCTATGGTAGAATCTTCTTACAGTATGATTGCCATTTAAGAAAATGCTCCCACATAAACATTCCAAGCCAAGCAGATATTAGTGTTTGGCCTTTGTAACCTAGTGTTGAAAGTCATAGTTGATCCTGTTGCATCTTGCTAATTAAAAGCAAGTTCTAAGATTATGTTGAAGGAAGAAATTTAGATCCAATCTACATCCTGGTATGGTTGTGTATGTTTTAAATTTCATCACTGGGAAGCTGAGGCAGGAAGATCATGACATTGAGGTCAGTCTGGGCTACAAAGATGTTGCCTGTAGGTGGAGGAATGTTGCTATCACATTGGAGATAAGGAACAGGAATTCTTGTATATTATCTTTGTTAAATTTGATGTAACCCACATAGGTAAACAACATTTGCAGCTTTTCATCAAAGCGTCTCAATATCTGCTTCTGTTCTCCAGTTTCACTGTCCATCTTGGTTATCCTGAGATAGTTCCTAAGGCCTGGGTGCTAAGAAAATGGCAAAATTTTACTATACTTCTAAGCATCTTCCAAAAATCAAATAGCTACAATTAAAGGAAGCAGACAGCATCTAAAGTTAACATGTTCAAGTGGAAATGGCAAGCCTATTGGTAAGAAAACAGGACTGAACCACTCACTCCCACCTCTTGGCAACCTAGAACCTTAGATACAATATTCTCTGGAATATTTCAGCAGAGGTTAGGAATAATAGAGAATTATGAGATCCTGAAGTCCTGGGCTCTCCTTGAGAGTCAATAACATCATGGTTGTGACCAGGCTTATTTGTGACTTGGGTAGAAACATTCCAACTGGTTTTAAACTTCTGGAAGCAGGCAGTTATAACAACTATTATCATTTACTTTCATGATTTGAGTAAAACTCATTTCAACAAGTATGAGATTGATTTGATCATATAAACTCCGTAAGCATGGATGATGTGAAACTGGTATTTTAGCAGAATTACATTATTAGAAGAATGAGCTCTAAAAGGATTGTGATACAAGTGTATCACAACTTTCTTCAGTCTGATGCATTGTTTCTATATTCTCCATGAAAATGTATCATGGGAAAGGGTAAGAGGAAAAGGAAAACAATTGCCCTTAGTGTACATCAAATCATTGCCTTCACATGGTAGCTCACTAAGAATGCAGAGCTGTGAAAGGAGCAGTGGTCAAAGTAAACCTAACAAGTATGTAGGAGGGTGTATTAATCACCTACTGTTGCTGTGATCAAACACCATGACCAAAGCAACTTGCAAAAGAAATGATTTATATTTGTGTACAGTTCCATTATGGGGAAATGGAGGCATAGAAGCAAATGACATGTATGGTGCTAGAGCTCGCTTCTTAAACTGCAAACACAAAACAGAGTGAAGGGAAATGGCACAATGCCTACCATTAGAAACATACTTCTTCTGGAGAGGCTACACCACCAAAAACTTCTCAAATAGTGCTACTGAATAGAAAGTGTTCTAGTGCCTGTGACTATGGGTGAAATTTCTAATTCAAACCACTACAAGGTTCAGGAATTTGATCCTAGATTGAGCTGATTCTAACTTGTAGTTGGGAGAACTGAAGTTCAGGATTAGTTAAGAATACCTACAATTTCAAAGCCAAGATTTATATACAATTCTGTCTGGTTTCTAAGTCTATGCTCTTTCTTTTGTGTTATACCAATGCCATTGTCAGTAGTGTTGAACTTGGTGGGACTAAAGAGTATACAAAAAATGGACCCACTTCTAAATCAGTGCAGAAATCTGAGAAGATACTTACTTTGAGGGAGTTGCTAAGTGAGCCTGACATCACCTAGAGAGTTGAAGAAACCATTAAGTACTACTGTAATTTCTCTAATGTTTAAACCTACTCTTAGTTGTCTTCTTGCTGGAAATAAATACTGTTGTTCTGAGACATCGAAAGAAATGTTTTTACAGTGGAAATATCAATTTATTTCTATAATAGAAAATTGACTGTGTTATTGATCCATATGTTTCATCTACTGAGTTTCCCTAATTATAAAATTGAAAGGCTTACCCAGTAGCATCGTAACTGTCAAACCATTATTAACAGAAAGCTGTTTTTATAAGTCTTGATATGAGTTGCTTTAACAACAAACTCACATGGAATTAGACACAAAATTAAATATGTTTCATTTACTAAGGAAAATGGTTTTTGTCTAATCCTTCTCCTAAGAGTTGATTAACAAAATAATCCTAGGAACTGTTTACTACCCAAGAGATATACGTCACCAAGTGCCAGCCTTGAACCATTCTTACAAGATTGATATTTCTCATCTCAGATGAATACAGTTTTAGTCTTAAAAACTGACTGATCTCTGTAGTTGTTTTTGCTATCTGGTCAGAGATTTTTTTTTTTTTTTTTTTTTTTTTTTGTTTTTTTTTGTTTTTCGAGACAGGGTTTCTCTGTGTAGCTTTGCGCCTTTCCTGCAACTCACTTGGTAGTCCAGGCTGGCCTCAAACTCACAGAGATCTGCCTGGCTCTGCCTCCCGAGTGCTGGGATTAAAGGCGTGCGCCACCACCGCCTGGCTCAGAAATTTTTTTATAATCTTCACTCCACTTCATTTTTATGAACAATAATTTTTTCTCACATAAATGTCAACATTTCCAGTAATATTTATCCAAGCAGATTGCTACATGATATTTTAAAAAGCATTTTGTGTGTTTCATGTGTAATTAAAAAAAGATTTCAAGATGTTTCCTTATTGGATTTCCCCTCTGATTTGGCAAGAATTTGTTCCAGGCCAAGGCTATGTCAAACAGGTGAACTCTGCAAAAACTCACACCACTGTCACCAATAAACTCCAAGTACACCACATGCTCTTGAAATGGGCACTTCCACTTCCATATGCCACAAACATTGACTTCAAACCAGGGATGGATTCTGAACTGATGCTTTTATATTTCATTGAAGGTTCTCTCAATATAGTGATGTATCTTACATCAAATATACAGGTAAGAGTTGAAAGCCTGCTTATCTCAAGTAGCTCATAGATGAACCCACATTCATAAGATCTAAATATTGCCCACATTATCCCAATTGCTTAGCGCTCATGTGTGTTTTGAATATGAAGCCCATGTCATTTATTTCTGGCAGATTTCTTACTTGTTTAGTTATTATTTCCCATATGTTTTCTCTTCTAGAGTTTTTATTTCAAAGTATTGGGCTTTTTTAATTATTTCTATATCTTAGTATTCCCTTCTATCTTTGCACAGCATTCTGGAAGGATTCCTAGGCTCTATCAGTTTCTCACTTTATTCTCCATGTTCCTCAAACCACCAACTGTCTTGAATTCGAGGATTACATTTTCCACAAATCTAGTTGCCCCTTTCTGTCTTAAGAGTCTGTTCCTTCATGGTCGTGTTTATGCATAAGAAAATATTTTCTTCTCTGTTATTTGAAAGCCTTTTTACATTTTCTTTTTCTTCCTTGTACTTCCTTGGGAAATTATTATTTCATTTGTCAATCTTTGTGTTTTTCTTTATACTCTCTTCCCTAGGATGGGAAGCCATGGTAGAAAGGTTGTAACACATGATTACAACCTGAGTTGTAAAACAGGAGAAATTTATTCTCTGACATCTCTGGAGCCTCAGTGTCTGAAATTAAGATATCAATGGAGTTATACTGTTTAAAGCTCCAGGGAAGTTTTTCTTTCTTCCTTTTTTTCATAGTAAAAAGCGCCGAACGTGGAATCTACCAGATTTTAAGAGCTAACTAAACACATGTTGCTGGACAGCAGGAAAGAACTTTTGTTATTTCTTTTTTGTTTTGTTTTGTTTTGTTGTTGTTTTTTATGAGACAGTGTTTCTCTGTGTAGCCCTGGCTGTCCTAGAACTCACTCTATAGACCAGGCTGGCCTCCAACTCACAGAGATATGCCTAACTCTGTCTCCCAGGTGCTGGGATTAAAGGTGTGTGCTACTTCTACTGCCTGTCAAACTTTTTCATCTTATGAACTAAAGCTCTGTACTCACCCATCAACTTCTTATGTCCTCTCCCAGATCCTGGCAATGACTGTTCTATTTGTTGGTTCTATTATCTTGACTACGTTTCATACTTAATATAAGTAGAGGTATGTAATATTTGTCCTCTTGTGACTGTGTAGTAGATGTTATCCTCCAAAGAAAACTGACACCAGTGTCATGATAGTAACTGTGTTTATTTGTGAGACTTTATCAGGATTGGGCCTTTTAACTATCAACATTCCCTTCTAGAAGGATATGGAGTCCAGTCGTTGGACCCTCACCTGATTGTCTGGCCAGCCATTTGTATGTAGTTATGCCCTAGTTTTACATTGGCTTAGGTCTCAGGAAGGGCCCAGGGTATATAGGCTAGAAGAGGAGAGCTCCACCTATGTGGTTATGGGGAATCCATCATCCTTTCTGAGTGAAGTCTTCCCAGTGTGGCTGCCTTGGGTCACATGTTTCTGTTACTAATCCCTCACTCCAGCTCTGTAAGTAAGCTCAGTGAACTCATTGATTCTTCAGGGTGAATTCTGATGAAACTGTATTTTGATTTGTTGTTAGAAACTTAGGAGTGAGTAGACACTTTTCACATCTCCTTCAGGGAAAGAATTTTAGCAATGGAGTGCTCATGTCATTTAGCATAAAGTCCTTAAATTTCTTCAGTATTGCAATATAGGACAGAATTTCCCCTTTTTGTAAGGCTAGGACTTTATGGTGTGCATATAGCATATTTTTTTTATCTATTATCTTTGATTGACATCCAAGTTTCTTTCCACCTCTTGGGGAACATAGGAGATCAACTCTCTCTTTGACATCTGGAATCAATAGCCCGAATAAATACTCAGATTTGGGATTGATGGATCTCTAGTGGTTCTGTCTTTATTTTTCTAAGAAAATCTCACATTATTTTTGCAGTGGTACACCATTTCACTTCCCCTGCAACATCACACAAATGCACCAGTGAACATATCCATCACTCAGTGTTGTCTGTTTTGTACCTGATAATTGCCATCTTAATCAATGTAAGGTAGTATCTCATTTTGGCTTTGATTTGCATTTCCCTGATGATTAATGATGTTGAGCATCTTTTTATATTCTTGTTCATTTACATATCTTCTTTGAAGAACTCTATTCAAATCCTTTAGCCATTAAGGATCAGGTTATTTATGTATTTTTCTATCAAGGTATTTCTTTATATATTTTGGGTATTAACTCTTTATGAGACAAATAGTTTGCAAACATTTTTCTCTCACCTAGTAGGTTGCCTTTGTCACTGAAATATGCTATGAAGTTAGGTAGTATGAGGTCTCCAACTTTGTTCTTTCTTAAGATAGTGCTGGCTATTTTGGACCTTTTATAGTTCTGAATATTAGAATCCCCCTACCTTCATGAAAAAAAGTCCCTGAGATTTTAATAGAGGCAGTAGTAGGCTCAGAAATCATTATGGACAAAATGGATATTTTCATATCATTTAAAACATGTAATACCCTTATTTTATAGTCATATCTATTTTAACTTCTTTCAAAATGTTTTGTAGTTTGCAATGTATGCGTCTTTAGCTTCTTCGCTAAGCATGCTACTATTATGTAATTGTAAGAAAGATCCTTTCTCACCTCTTTCTAGCTTCTTTTTTCCCTTTTTTTATTATTAAGAGATTTTCTATTCATTTTGCATACCAACCACAGATTACCCTCTCCTCCCTCCTCCTGCTCCCCAGCATTCTCCCCCAACCCATCCCCCATTCCGACCTCCTCCAAGGCAAGGTCTCCCATGGGGAGTCAGCAGAGCCTGGTACATTTAGTTGAGGCAGATCCAAGCCCATCCTCCCTGCACCAAGGCTGCAAAAAGTGTCCCACCATAGGCACTAGGCTCCAAAAAGCTGGCTTATGTACCAGGGACAGGTCCTGATCCCACTGCCTGGGGGCCCCCTAAACAGTTCAAGCTAAACAACTGTCTTGCCTATCCAGAGGGCCTAGTCTAGTACCATGGGGGCTCCTCAGCTATTGGTCCACAGTTCATGCATTTCCACTAGTTTGGATGGTTGTTTCTGCACATTTTCCCATCATGATCTCAATGTCCCTTGCATATAGAATCCCTCCTCTCTCTCATCTATTGGACTCCTGGAGCTTGGCCTGGCACCTGGCCATGGATCTCTACATCTCCTTCCATCAGTCATTGGCTAAGGGCTCTATGATGACATTTAGAATATTCAGCCATCTGATCACCAGAGTAGGCCAGTTCAGGCACCCTCTCCACTATTGCCAGTAGTCTAAGGTGGGGTAATCCTTGTGGATTCCTGAAAACTTCCCTAGCATTCTGTTTCTCTCTATTCCCATGATGTCTTCATTTATCATGGTATATCTTTCCTTGCTCTCCCATTCTGTCCTTGTTCCAGCTCGAACCTCCCATTCCCCTATGTTCTCATCCCCCAACCTCTGCCTTCATTACCCCCCTCACCCCCAGTTTGCTAATGTAGATATCATCTCCTTGGCTGGGTGATCCATACATCCTTTCTAGGGTCCTCCCTGCAAGATAGACTACCTAGAGCTGTGGGTAGCAGTCTGGTTATCCTTTGCTTTACATCTAATATCCACTTATGAATGAGCATATACCTTGTTTATCTTTCTGAGTCTATATTACCTCACTCAGGATGATATTTTCTAGTTTGCCTGTAAATTTCATGATGTCATTGTTTTTTCTTCTGAGTAGTACTCCATTGTGTATATGTACCACATTTTCTTGATCCATTCTTTAGTTGAGGGACATCTAGGTTGTTTACAGGTCCTGGCTATTACAAATAATGCTACTATGAACATAGCTGAGCATATGTCCTTGTGTTATGATTGAGCAGTCCTTGGGTATATGCCCAAGAGTTGTACAGCTGGTCTTGAGGAAGATTGATTCCCAATTTTCTGAGAAACTGCTATACCAAATTCCAAAGTGGCTGTACAAGTTTGCACTCCTACCAACAGTGTAGGAGTGTTCCCCTTGGTCCACATCCTCTCCAACATAAGCTGTCTTCAGTGTTTTTGATCTTAGTCATTCTGACAGGTGTTAGATGGTATCTCAGGATCGTTTTGATTTGCATTTCCCAGATGACTAAGGATGTTGAGCAATTCCTTATGTCTTTCAGCCATTTGAGATTCTTCTGTTGAGAATTCTCTGTTTAGCTCTGTAGTCCATGTTTCAATTAGATTGTTAGATATTTTGATGTCTAATTTCTTGAGTTCTTTATATATTTTGGAGATCAGCCATCTGCCAGATGTGGGGTTGGTGAAGATCTTTTCCCATTCTGTAGGCTGTTGTTTTGTCTTATTGACCATGTCCTTTGCCCTACAAAACCTTCTCAATTTTAAGAGGTCCCATTTCTTAATTGTTGTTCTCAGTGTCTGTGCTACTAGTGTTATATTTAGGAAGGGGTCTCCTGTGCCATTGCGTTCAAGACTACTTCCTACTTTCTCTTCTATCAGGTTCAGTGTAACTGGATTTATGTTGAGGTTTTTGATCCACTTGGACTTGAGTTTTGAGCATGGCGACTGATAGGGATCTATTTACAATCTTGTACATGTTGACATCCAGTTATACCAGCACCATTTGTTGAAGATGCTTTCTTTTTTCCATTGTACAGTTTTGGCTTCTTTGTCAAAAATCAGGTGATTAATGTCAGGGTCTTCAATTCAATTCCATTGGTTCACATGTTGGTTTTTATGCCAGTACCAATCTGCTTTTATTACTATAGCCCTATAGTAGAGCTTGAAGTCAGAGATCATGATGCCTCCAGAGGTTGCTTTATTGTACAGGATTCTTTTAGCTATCCTGGGTTTTTTGTTTTTCCATATGAAGTTGAGTATTGTTATTTCCAAGTAGGTAAAGAATTGTGTTGGGATTTTGATGGTGACTGCATTGAATCTGGAGATTGCTTTTGGTAAGATTGCCATTTTTACTATGGTAATCCTACCTATTCATGAGCATGTGAGATCTTTCCATTTTCTGATATCTTCTTCAATTTCTTTCTTTAGAGATTTACGTTCTTATCATACAGGTCCTTCATTTGCTTAGAGTTACCCCAAGGTATTTTATATTATTTGTGGCTATTATAGAGAGTGATGTTTCTCTGATTTCTTTCTCAGCCTTTTTATCATTTGTATATAAGTGATATAACTGATTTTTTTTTTGAGTTAATCTTGTATCCTGCCACATTACTGATGGAGTTTATCAGCTGTAGGAGTTCCCTGGTTGAATTTTTGGGGACACTTAGGTACACTATCATATCATCTGCAAATAGTGAAAGTTTGAATTCTTCCTTTCCAATTTCTATCCCTTTGATCTCCTTTTGTTGTCTTATTGCTCTAGCTAGCAGTTGAAGTACTATATTGAATAAATATGGGGAGAGCAGACAGCCTATTTTTTAATTTCTCTCCATTTAATTTGATGTTGGCTGTTGGCTTGCTGTAAATTGCCTTTATTATGTTTAGGTATGTTCCTTGTATTCCTGATCTCTCTAGGACCTATATCATGAAGGGGTGTTGGATTTCGTCAAAGGCTTTTTCAGCATCTAATGAGATGATCATGTTTTTTTTCTTTTAGTTTGTTTATATAGTGTATTACCTTGACAGTTTTTCATATGTTGAACCATCCGTGCATCCCTGGGATGGATGAAGCCTACTTGGTCATGGTGGATGATTTTTTATTTTTGATGTGTTCTTGAATTTGGCTTGCCAATATTTTATTGAGTATTTTTGCATCAATGTTCATGAGGGAGATTGGTCTACAATTCTCTTTCTCTGTTGCATCTTTGTGTCATTTGGGTATCAAGGTAACTGTAGTCTAATAAAGAGTTTTGTAATATTCTTTCTGTTTCTATTATGTGGAACAATTTGAAAAGTATTGGTATTAGCTCTTCTTTGAAAATCTGGTAGAGTTCTCCACTGAAACCATCTGGTCCTGGGCTTTTTTGGTTAGGAGACTTTTAATGACCATTTTTATTTCCTTAGGGGTTATTGGTCTATTTAAATAGTTTATCTGGTCTTGATTTAACTTTGGTATGTGGTACCTATCCAGAAAATTGTTCATTTCTTTCAGATTTTCCAATTTTGTGGAGTATAGGTTTTTGAAGTATAACCTGATGATTCCCTGGATTTCCTCATTGTCTGTTGTTATGTCTCCCCTTTCATTTCTGATTTTGCTAATTT
This sequence comes from Peromyscus californicus insignis, assembly GCF_007827085.1. NCBI lineage: Eukaryota > Metazoa > Chordata > Mammalia > Rodentia > Cricetidae > Peromyscus > Peromyscus californicus. Next base: position 138,785,537 of record NW_026294606.1, on the reverse strand, counting down.
GGATACTCTCTCTGCCTTTTGGTTAGTTTGGATAAGGGCATGTCTATCTTGTTGATTTTCTCAAAGAACCAACTCTTTGTTTCATTGATTCTTTGTATTGTTCTCTTTGTTTCTATTTCATTGATTTCAGCCCTCAATTTGATTATTTCCTGGTGTCTGTTTCACCTGGGTGAGTTTGCTTCTTTTTGTTTTAGAGCTTTCAGGTGTGCTGTTAAGTCACTAGTGTAAGAGTTCTCCATCCTTTTTATGTGGGCATTTAGTGCTATAAATTTTCCTCTTAGCACTGCTTTCATAGTGTTTCATAAATTTGAGCATGTTGTACTTTCATTTTCATTGAATTCTAGGAAATCTTTAATTTTTTTCTTTATTTCCTTCTTGACCCATTGGTGATTCATTTGGGCATTATTCAGTTTCCATGAGATTGTAGGCGTTCTGTAATTTTTGTTGTTGTTGAAATCTAACTTTAATCCATGGTGATCCAATAAAATATAGGAGATTATTCCAATATTTTGTATCTGTTGAGATTTGCTTTGTGACTGAGTGTAGATGTAACCAACCGTCTTATTAAATAAGAAACACAGAACCGATTCAGAGAAGAAAGTCAAGAGGTCAGCGCTAAGAGCCTCACCCTTCCTGCTTCAGCTATCCTCTTCAGTCAAGAGAGCTCTCCGAAAAAGGACCTACTTCCTGTGTGTATGTCTTTATATAGTCTAGCTGTTCTGCCTTCTCATTGGTTGTAAACCCAAACACATGACTGCCTCATCACTGCCTGTGTGTACAGCCCTCCAGGTCCTCTATGGTATTGAGATTAAAGGCGTGTGCCCCAGCCGCCACGCACTTGCTATGGCTCTAATAGCTCTGATCCCCAGGCAACTTTATTTATTAACATACAATTAAAATCACATTTCAGTACAAGTAAAATACCACCACAACTGAGCATGTAGTTAATTTTAGAAAAGGTTCCATGGGGTGCTGAGAAGAAGTATATTCTTTTGTGTTAGAGTGGAATGTTCTGTAAGTATCTATCTTTTAAGTTCATTTGAGTCATGACTTCTGTTATGTCCCTTATTTCTCTGTTAAGCTTCAGTCTGGCAGATCTATCCAGTGGTGAAAGTGGGGTGTTGAAATCTCCCACTACTAGTGTATGTGGTTTGATGTGGGATTTAGGCTTAGTAATGTTTCTTTTACAAATGTGGGTGCCCTTGTGTTTGGGGCATAAATGTTCAGAACTGAGACTTCATCTTGATGGATTTTCCCTGTGCTAAATACGTAATGACTTTCCCAATCTCTTTCAATTGATTTTAGTTTGAAGTCTATTAGGATAGTTATACCAGCTTGATTTTTAAGTCCATTTGATTAGAAAGTCTTTTCCCAGCCTTTTACTCTGAGGTAGTGTCTGTCTTTGAAATTGAGGTGTGTTTCTTGTATGCAGCAGAAGGATGGATCCATTCTGTTATCCTGTGTCTTTTTATAGGTGAATTGAAACCAGTGATAATAATGAATATTAATGACCAGTGATTGTTAATTCCTGTCAGTTTTTGGTGGTAGTGTTGTATGTTTCTCTTCTTTGGTATTTGTTGGTGTGGGCTTATCTATTGCCCATGTTTTCATGGATATATCTAACTTCCTTAGGTTGGATTTTTCCTTTCAGTGCTTTCTGTAGGGCTGGATTTGTGGATAGGTATTATTTAAATCTGGGTTTATCATGGAATATTTTGTTTACTCTGTCTATTGTGATTGAGAGTTTTGTTGGACATAATAGTCTGGGTTGGTATCCATGGTCTCTTAGTGTTTGCATAATGTCTGTCTAGGACCTTTTGGCTTTCAGAGTCTCCATTGAGAAGTCAGGTGGTATTCTGATGGGTCTGCCTTTATATGTTACTTGGCCTTTTTCCTTTGCAGGTCTTACTATTTTTTCTTTATTCTGTATGTTTAGTAGTTTGATTATTATGTGGTGAGGGGACTTTTTTTTGATTCAGTCCATTTGGTGTTCTTTAAGCTTCTTGTATCTTCATAGGCATTTCCTTCTTTAGGTTGAGATAGTTTTCTTCTATGATTTTGTTGAATATATTTTCTGTGCCTTTGAGTTGGTATTCTTCTCCTTCTTCGATCCATGTTATTCTTAGGTTTGGTCTTTTCATGATGTCCCAAATTTCCTGGACATTTTGTGTTATGATTTTTTTTTGGCTTTAGTGTTTTCTTTGACTGATGAATCTATTTCCTCTATTGTATCTTCAATGCCAGAGATTCTCTCTTCCATCTCTTGCATTCTGTTGGTTATGCTAGCATCTGTAGTTCCTGTTCGTTTACTCAGTTTTTTCATTTCCAGCATTCCCTCAGTTTGTGTCTTCTTTATTGCCTCTATTTCAGTTTTCAAATCTTGGATTGTTTCCTTCACCTGTTTAATTGCTTTCTCTTGGCTTTCTTTAGGGGATTTACTGATTTCTTCCATTTTTTGATTGTCTTTTCTTTGATTTCTTTAAGGGAATTTTTCATTTCCTATTTAAAGGCCTCTATTATGTTCTTAAAGTAATTTTTAAGGTTGATTTCTGCTTCTGCATTGGGATGTTCAGGTCTTGCTGATGTAGAACCACTAGGTTCTGATGGTGTCATATTGGTCTTTATGTTGTTGACTGTATTTTTGCACCGGTATCCACCTATGTCTTCCTCCACTCTGTGCAAGTGGTGTCTGTGTCTGAGGGAGCCTCTCTTGGTGTGATTGATACTCTTGGTGTAATGAGAGCTCTTGGTCTATTCCAGGCTCTTGGTCCAATCTATGCTGATGGATTCTGTGTCTCAGGGATCAGCTCTTAGTCCAATGGGCACTAGTGGGCTCTATCTCATGGAGTAGCTATTCCCAATTTGTGCAGGGTGGGCTTATGACTCTGGTTTTCACTGGTGTCACAGTGGACTGTTTTTATTTGGAATGGGGGCAGGGAAAGAGGCAGCTGCCTGGTCCCTGGGGCTTCAATGGCTTGGGGGATGGGTGCAGAATGTGCCCCAGAGGCCTAGTGGCTAGGGACCTGGTCTGCCCAATCTGGAGATGGGGCCTTACCTGTTCCCAATCAGTTCAGGGTGGGCTTATCTCTCCCTAGCTTCTTAAATTGCTTCTGGTGTTTTATGTTCCTTGACTGGATTTTGAATGTCTCCTAACTACTGCCTCTCTCACCATGTGTTTTATTCTTCCATAAGTGAGAATATATCTGTGTCCATATTTCATATTTCCTTTTTATATTAGAACCCCACTGGTATACTAGAGTCTACACTGTTCCCATCTAAATTCATCTTGATCATGTCTGCTAAGGCTCTATTTCCAAATAAGTTCATAGCCACAGATATCAGGAGTTAGGACCACATGATGATCCATGTTAATATTCAACTTGATAAGAACTGTAATCACCTAGGTGACATGCTTCCAGGCAAGTCTGTCTGTAGTTTCTATTTGTTTCCATTAGTCTCTAGCAGTTGGGGAGGAGTAGAGCATGGTTCAAAGAAGTCCTTTACTAGTCCAAAGTTGTCCTTTCTTCATTAGTATTATCTTGATGCTAGCCCTCAGTCAAAACAGTTTGGCCAAATGATGCATAATTCTCACTTAAGTAGAGGTGAGGAGGTATGTCCCCTGTCTGTGTATACCCAAGAGAATATAGAATAGACAGAGTTTTCTGGATGCTTAAATTATAGGATTTTCCAACCAATAACCTTGATGTTTTCTTGAGACACTTTGATGCTTGTTTAAGAGCCCTTCCTGTGTCTTATGTGTATCACTTATAATCTTGGACACTTCCAGAACCTCTGAAGTACTGCAGATGTTTTTAGTCCATGTTTCACTCCATCATTCTGGTCCTATTTGCTTCTTTCTCAGATTCCTCTGATCCAGTTGTTTTCTGTTGATTTTTATTCTTGCTATGTATGTAATTTCTTTCATACCTATTTTATAGTTACAGAGCTGAGGGTTAGAGCAGCATGCAGGGCTGTATAGTTGATCTTTGCTCTTGTTCCAATTTTTATAAAACATTACCTAAACTGAAAGTCACCTGCTGAGTTGGAGAAAAAGGTAGTGGGAAATCAAAAGGCAATGGATTGCTTGGCAAGTTCAGTCTTTTCTGGACTCTCACCTCTCCAGGGTATGCCTGATCCCTTAATCTGGGAAGTTGTAGAGCATAGTAGTTGAGTATAAGAATGTAGAGTTGGACACAGCTGACATTTCACCATGCCTTGCATGGTATTGACTGTAGAATTCTGTACAACCTAATAAACTTGGCCTGCACACATTTCCTTAAACAAAATGCAGAGAATGCTAGTTTTTGTCTCACTGGGATATTGTAAATGTTAGAGGAGATGATTCATGCTGTTTTCTCATTCTCACAGTGGGTATTTGATCAAAGGAAACTACAACTAGACATTTTATGAGTCAAATACTAACTGCCCTTTCAATGGAAGGGATTGGCTTTGTTCTAACCCTCCTACAAAGGTGGACTCTTCACTGGCTTCCATACCAAATTAAATTACATTGTGAGTATAATTTTTCAGTCTTGAAAAGCTGGTCATTTTACAAGTTCTGAATTTTCACTACCATCTTCTACTTAGTGATTGAGCCATTTCCAATACTGAATCTGGTGCCCTGGGAACATTTTTGTATTACATAGCACGAATCTTAACAGGTCCTATTAATGAAAATAAACCTGGAGCAAGGTATTGGGGTGAGTGCTAGAAGATCAAAGAAGCAGAACAAGCCACAGACACCTTACCTTGCCAATTCCTCAGCTGATCCTGTTTCCTCAGACTGGAAGCCTCTGAGTCCTCATCCAGACTGAATCTCAGCTGAACTGTTGCTCAAAAGCCTAAAAACTTAACCAGCTCTAGTTCCTGGTTTTCATGCCTTATATACCTTTCTGCTTTCTGCCATCACTTCCTGGGATTAAAGGCGTGAGTCACCATGCCAGGCTGTTTCTAGTGTGGCTTTGAACTCACAGAGATCCAAATGGATCTCTGCCTCCCAAGTGACAGGATTAAAGGTGTGTGCTACCACTGCCTAACCTCTATGTTTAATATTGTGGCTGTTCTATTCTCTGACCCCAGATAAGTTTATTAGGGTGCATGATATTTTGGGGAATACAATATCACCACAGTATTATGTATCATACCATCCAGCTGGCTTGTTAGATTCTGTTTCTCTATGTGTACAATGAAGATGATAGTGATGTTTATCATAAATATGAATGAATTTTTATCATTTCTATGATCACACATACCTGACAGAAGCAACCTATGGGAGAAAGGACTTAGGCTGGCTTATGCTTTCAGAGATTTCGCAGTTCTTGGCTCCACTGACTCTGAGCCCACAATGAGGCAGATCATCATGATGTTGTGAACATGTGGCCAGAGTGGGCTGTTCTGTTTGAAGTAAAGAGAAAGCAGAGAGCAAGAATGGGACCAGAAACCAGACAAAACATTCAAAAGCATGGCCCCTGGGACCTACTTCTTCCTTCTAGGCCCAATCTCTTAAGGTTTTCACCACCTTTTAAAAGAGTGCCATTATCTTGGGGTCCACACCTGAATCTGCAGGCGAGATTTTATTTTCAAGCCTTGATATCATATGAAGCTGTTGTGAAGTCTAAGTGAAATATCATGTATTCCATGGGAAGTTCTATGAGAGCAGGGGCCACCAGACACACTGTAGCTATACTGTAAATATTTGTTAAATGGATGAATGAATATATAAAGCATCAAGGATGATGGCTTTAATAACAACAGACCACAGATTAGATGGCCTAAACAACAATGAAAAAATTGCCACCCATCGGTCTGGAAGCTTGAAGTCCATGATCTCAGTTTTGTTTTTTTCTAAGGCTTTTCTTCCGGGCTTGCAAGTGGCTTTACCTGGTTTTTGTCTGTGGATGTATTCTTCTTAATCTCCCCTTCTTGTAAGGGCACCAGTCATATTGGGGTAGGGCTTACCTGCTTGACTTAATTTTGCTTTAATTACCTCTATAAATGGTCTATTGCCAAATACAGTCACATTCTGAGATATTGAGAGTTAGGAGCTCAGTACTCAACAGTGCCCCAGAATGAATCATTTTTCAAGAGCCTTCTTTTCCATCTGCAGCCGTCTCTCTATCTCTTTCCACTCCCAGCAATAAGTTGTGCTATGTAAATAAAATCTTACAGATTAAAGTAAAATCAGTATAAATTGCCTTCTGAAAAAAATCCACTAGCCTTATGCAACACACAGATGAGTCAAATAATTTATAAAGCTATCTTTATTATATTTAAAATCTCCAGTGTTCCTTTAACAACAAAGGAAATGACAGTTCATCAAGATCCTATTCGCTGGGCACATGCTTATTTCATTCAGTGACTTCCACCTTACTAGGTAGACATCATTATTCCATTGTGGGGTGGAAAACTGGACTTTAGGTAACATGAATTATTTGTTCAAGGACTTTCTCTGATGCCATATTTCTTCCTAAGGGACTGTCTATAAGCTTAGGATGAGGCTGTCTTTGAGGACATAAACATGGGACAGACTCAGGCTCTACTCAGAAAGCACTAAACATATGTGAGTGGGAAGGGTCACATTCTTCATCAGATTGAAAAAGCCAGTCAAGAAATGACAGAAGTCATATCTGAGCTCAACACTAATTCATTTAATTTGGTCTTATTTTTGAGATAGAATTTCATCCTACCCAAAGTAGAAAGTAGGTACTCTTCCACTCTGCTTGAGAAGCTTTTGCAGCTTCAGAGCAGACCTAGGCACTGGGAGATGAATGGGGGATGATGGATGAAGAAGAGGTGGTGCTCAAGGTCAGAGGTCAAGGGGTGTTAAGAAACTTTCCCTTAAATGTATGAGTATGTATAAAATGAAAATACTGTTAGGCAGGTATAACACAGTATCAATCCAGAAGGGAATAAAGCAAAAATCAAAAGAAGAGCTGAGGCTTCAAAAGTTTGCAAGTTGGGAAAGAATTTAAATCCTATCTCAGTGACTTATCCTGTATTTCATTCTTGACAAACAAGGAATGCTGAGGACAGAGGTTTACTTTCAGGTTTAAGGTCAGAGGCAAGGTAGGTTTGGGATTGGGCTTTGGAAAGACCAGATGGATGCTCTGTCTTTATGAGATACTTGGTTTGACCTTGACCAGGTCATTAATCCTGTCCTGGGCTTGTTGTCACCACAGGGGAAGAAAGGCTGGCACCTACTAGAAGGGGAAGTAGCATCAAATGAGATGAGTGATGCAGCTATGATGTGGCTTTCACTTTCTGACCCAAGGCATGGTGTTATTGACCCCATAGTTTCACAGTCTTATGAATCTTTGTGACTGTTGCTCCCATTCTTTGTCCCCAACTTGATGTCTTCTCTCTGAATGAATGGAGTAGACTTCTAAATGTTATTTTGTCTCCAAAATGAGGATTTAGGGGTGTAGATTCTTTCTGTGTCTTCCAAATTTTGCAAAATGAAACCCATATATCTTTGTGTAGTGTGCAGGTTCTTCCTTAAATTGACTTGTCTTGTTTTTCCATTCTCATATTTCCCTGGGTCTCACCCCTGCCCAAGTCTCTACTGTTGGAGAATTACCTGCTTTAAGGAAGCACCATGCTCTCTGGTCTTTATAAAGCATCCTTTTTTTTCTTTCTGAAAATACCTCACAGCCTCACAGCTCCTGCCTTTTTTCAGTGCAGAGTCTTAACCTTGGCTATATGAAATGGGATAGAAGTTTTACTTAATAAGGTGGTCATGGAATTCAAATAACCTAATTTATACAAAGTGGTTAACATGGTGTCAGATGGATAGTAAGTTTTCAATAAATGTTTAGACTGCTACTACTTTACTATTATCATTGCATTTTAGAGCACAAAAGAAGAAGAGCTTAGTCAGTGGGAGGAGGGATTGGAGACATTTCCCTGGAGGAATTATTCAATAGTCTTTCTAGAATCCAAAGTAGGGGAGATGGAAATGCTGGAAGGCCTCTCAGTTAGGGGAGATGTGTAGACAGTCTCATGATGGGGCAGTACATAGTGGGTCTGGGAAATGGAAAGATGATGAGTTTGGTGGTATTAATAAGAATGGTCCCTGTTAGAACCAAATGTTTGAATGTTCAGTCACCACGGAGTGGAACTCTTTGAAAGGATTGGAAGAATTAAGAGGTGTGGTCTTGTTGAAGGAAGTAAGTCACTGGGGGAGGGCTTTGAGGTTTCAAAATCCCATGCCAGGCTCAGGCTCTCTCCTTCTCTGACTGCAGATCAGGATGTAGCTCTCAACTCCTCCTCCAGCACCATGCCTGCAACTCCTGCCACAAAGCTCTTTGCCATGATGATAATGAGCCAAGTTTCTGAAACTCTAAGCAAGTCCCCAATTAAATGCTGTCCTTTACAAGAGTTGCTATGGTCATGGTGTCTCTTCACAGCAATAGAATAGTGACTAAGATAATGAGTATGTTTGGATCTGTCTTTACCTGGTATAACAAGGCAGTGAGTCTGGGTAGAAACTTCCTCTTCAGCCTGTCCTCTCTTCCCCCACTAATACTTTCACTTTCCTCTCCCTCAGGCTGGAATGCCCTCCAGCACATCTCACCCCACACCACCTATCACTGCCTAGCAAAGCCAATCTCATTCTACAAATCCCAGGCCTAATATTCTAATTTTCCAGGAAGCCTTTTACATTTTCCCAAGAGTAAGGTTGGTGTTTTGTATGGACTTGACATTTACACCCACCCACTCACTATCTCAAACAAATGAATCATGGTAAATTGTCAGTCCCTATCCAATGCCTTCCCTTTTTTCTCCTTGCTAATACAATGCCACAGGAGAGTAGGGTGGTACTTTCCAGAGCCTCAGGGAACAGATCATGATCAGTGTAACAAGCACAATCTTGAAACAAGAAGCTAAAAAGAGACTGGAATCTCTCCATTCCCTCTGTGATACACCTTCAATTGACCTAAGGCCCTTCCACTAGATTGCACCTCATAAAATTCTACAACCTCCCAATACCACACTGAGGACCAGATCTTCAGCATCTGAGTCTCTGGGGGATCAAGGAGAGGACAACACAGCTAAATCACTCAAACCATAGCCATTATAGTTTACCCACTCATGACCCAGAGGATTGTAGTTATCAGTCAGAAAGTGGACTATGGAGCCACATTCAGATTTCTTGTCATATGAGAAAACAAAAACAAAACAAGAAACAAATATCTATTTGTTTAAAGCTCCTGTAGACTGGGTTTCCTTACACTCATGACTAAAAGCAACATAATAGATATTTGAAAGGTAAAGTCAGTGTGCTTCTTATAATTAATGTCCTCCTTCCCAGATCTTTTATTTATAAAAATGCTAACACTAAGGTAATGTGCTATGCACAGTGAGATGAATGCTATCAGCTAAAATCCAACTTGTTTTTACAAACCTTAGTTCTGGTTTTATGTTCACTGGTATAATAGTTCCCTATTTGTTTTAAAAGTTTTTCATTGTGTATAGTCAACATTCACTGTATTGTTACAAGAGGACATTTTAATACAAGCATATCTTCTCCCTGCACACCCCCAGCCACACTCTTTCTCATGCATCTTGTTTATTAATGCTTTGTTTCTCTAGACAGTTTCATTTAAATCTATAGATACACATGGTTTTATATATTACATAAAATCTAGGAATGAGAGAAAAATACACATTTGTCTTTCTGAGACTGGCTTCTTTAGTTTAATATTGTTATCTATGGATGCATTTATTTTCCTCCTAGAAAGCTGAATTTTTACAACTGCTATTATTCCCAATTCACAGAGGAGGAGCCTGAAGCTAACATTACAGTTGTTATAAATGATACCAATAGCCAGAAGAAAGATGACTGGAATTCAGACTCCAATTCCAAGATCACTAAAAAAAGAATCACCTACTATGTGCTGGGAGCTATTCAAGATGCTGGGCCAGATCGGTGAGCAGAGAAAAGGTCCCCATCATCAAGGAATTCACTATCCAGTGAAGGGAAGAGAAAGTGGGCAACAATGAGCAGTGGGTTGAGAAGGGCTTTGGAGACAGAGGCAAGGCAGCAAAGATTCTTCCCAGCATGCTGATTCTTCTCCACACCTCTGTGAGTTCCCTATCACAAGCTATTTTGCAAGTGGGAATGACAAGAGTGAGCATGCATTCTTCCTTATTTGCAGCCTTTCCCATTTCCCTGACCTTGATGCAACTATATAGTAAATAGCAGGCATTCAACCTTGCTGGACAAACATTTGACAGAATTCACATTGGCTTTAGCTATTAAATAGAAAGCTGACTAAAAAATTTGGATACCAGAAAGGGTAAACTTGAATTCAAAGGCTCAACTAATACTCATGTGGATGCTCAAGTGCTTGGTAATGTGCTGGTTTGGAGGCTTCCAGGTGATTCTGTCTCTAAGGAGGCAGATAGGAGTGGGAGAACTCAGTTGACTTGCAGTGGCATAACAAGTCACACATCCAAACCTCAAGAAAAGTTACAGGGATAAATGTTTAGCAGGAGAGACATGGCCAGGGACTTATAAGTAAGAACAACCAGGACTATCTTCTCAACATTCACACCCACAGATGGCATATTTATTCTATCCGCAATTCTTTTTTCTGGACCAAGGCTGGAACATTCTTTAAAAGATGTCACCAGTGTTCTGTCCTCTGTGTGCAAACCTTGCCACCTGGAGAAAGCAAGCCCAGAATGCATTTGTGTTTTGTTTTCTGCAGATGTGTAGCTCCCAGGGTTTCATTATAGGATACATCTGACTCTGAAGGGCTTAGGAGAATCAAGATAGCCACAGGATTCCACAGAGAGGGACTATGTGATGGAGAACAAAACCTTCCTGAAGCCTGAGACTTGATTTAGAACTAACCCTACTGAATGCTCAAAAACCAGTACTGGGGCATAACAAGGATCTTGGGATTCCCTTCCCACTCTGTCCCTGTTCGAGGTGGAAATTACTTTACTGAGTCTTGTGGAGTGTGAGGATGGCTGTTCTTGGGACTTAGATTACTTGCTTTGTTGGAGAGAAGAATTTGAAAGAGAAGTCTGGCTCTGCTTTTCTTCCATTGATAAGTTAATGTTCAAGTGAATTTCAACAGGGCAGATTCGATCCTGAGAGATTTGAGGCTGTAACTCCACATGATATGGGCAACAGTTAACTCCTCTCATGTCTGAGAACATGGACAGGTGGCATCTGCTTTCTTTTCTGTAAATGACGAGGTAGGTTTGGAGATGTAGCACAGTGGTATAACAATTGCCTAGCAAGTGCAAGGCTATGGATTTGGTCTTCAGCTCTGAAAATAAAAAGAAAAAGTTAAAATGATGTGGTGGGCTAAAGTATCTCTAAGCTTCTGCCAGCATCGTGATTTGAGGACCTAAATAGGTTCATAATTACAATGATTCAAGGGTTCCTAAGTCTTTAACAAAGCTTAGAAGCAGCATTAAAATATATTTCACATCCAGCCCTAGACCCGAAGATTGAGTGGGGTGGGTGCAGGCATAGAAATATGTTTTTTCTCTATGTTTTGGTAATTGTAGTCAGCCTGATACCATCTGGATGATGTGCTAGAGCTTCTGAGATATTGAAAGCTCTTTGTGAAAGACCACATCTAGGGCATTTTTGTACCTTCTTAAGATCTTATTAAGGAAAACCACTGACTTCTATCCAAATCCCCAGCTCCCATTCTGGATTCTGGGCCATGTGGACCACAAGCTGTAGTACTCAGATCTTCAGGGGCTGAGGAGAAGGCTGTGTGTTGCATCTTTTGATTCCCCCTTATTGTTAGAATACAGATCCAAAGACACAGCAGACTGCAGTGAGGGAATAAAGCCTTTGATCTCTGCCTAGGCTCACAATGGGCTTTTGAACCAGGAAATCAGGAGTGTCCCAATTTTCCCTGTCTGGAAAATGGGAGCCACAGCTGGTCTCACATGTCCTATGTCACTAGCAAAATTTTTTTTTTTGTTTTTGTTTTTCGAGACAGGGTTTCTCTGTGTAGCTTTGCGCCTCTCCTGGAACTCACTTGGTAGCCCAGGCTGGCCTCGAACTCACAGAGATCCGCCTGGCTCTGCCTCCTGAGTGCTGGGATTAAAGGCATGCGCCACCACCACCCGGCAACTAGCAACATTTTTTAAAGCTCACAGATGCTTTGAAGATTAATAAGGTATTTGGAGAAAGGACAGTTTATAAAAAGGTAGTGCTTGGATTTAACATTGACAGGGAGCCAGCAGTCCTGCATGTGCTGGAAGAAGCTTAGAATGAGAGATAATCTGATTCCATTACAGGGACTGAAGTATCAAAACATGAAATCCAAGCCATTAAGCCCTGGCTGAGGATAGGCATCTTTGCAGAAATCAAAATATTTTTTGAGCTGAGGACTGAGAAGGAAGGGGGAATATTGGAGATTTGAGTAATAAGGAGGAGGAGTGGAGGGGAAGATAATGGGATGGCCAGGTGAACTAGGTCCATTAGAATGAGGCTTGTGGATGAAAATTCATCTATATAATCTTTTAAAATTCATTAAATTATTTAATTTTATGTGTCTGAATGTTTTGCATGCATGCATGCATACATGTAAGTGCACCACACAAAGGCATCGGATTCCCTGGAAACGGAGTCATAGATAGTTGTTAGCTACCATATGGGTGCTGGGAATTGAACCTGGTTCCTCTGCAAGAGCAGTAGATATTCTTAACTACTGAGCCATCTCTCCACCCTTACTTACCCATCATCATCTTGTTTTTGTGTTTTTCAGTCTGATTCAACTCCCTGAGGCAGGCACTGGGTGAGTTCAGCTGAAGTGGACCAGGGTTTCTGTTTTGCCAGAGAAATAGAGTAAGAATAATGGAGGATAGGTAGGCCAGGGTATAGAACATGCAAAGAAGCAACTCTGGATGTCCTTAGGGATTGAAACACACTGGTAGAGGGGCACACAGTGAGATACAGGATGGAACCTGGGTTGGGTCACTAATTTCCCACTTGCTGAAGTCATTGTTCCCTCCCAAAAAGGGCAAATGACAGATGCGCTACACATATGGATAATTCTGAAAAGATGCTATATCGGGGAAGGGGCATCCATTACCTCTCTATCAGGGCTTCGGAAGTTTGTTTTCAGAGTCTTGCAGAGCAGAAAGGGACTTCTAGCTGGGTTTTTGAGACTCTGATACCATTTCTTATTCAGGACATTGTTTATACTTGTGCTGAATTTGTGTGTGTGTGTGTGTGTGTGTGTGTGTGTGTGTGTGTGTGTGTGTGTGTGTGTACTTGTTACCAATTAACTCTAAAACATAGAAAAATATCAAACATTCAAAATGAATCTTAAACAAAAGTATAAATGGAAGGTATAACTTTTCTTGTTGCAGCTAGATCACATCTTCCTTCCCCCAGTAACCCCTGTTCTGGAGATTGTTCTCCAGCTCCCAACTCTATGAGAATCACCAGGAGATCTTACCCATAGTCGGCTACCATGGGTCTCAAGGGGGCTGGGCCAGACCCTGCACTTTACCAACTCCCAGAGGATGCTAGTGCTTTGTTCAGAACCTTGCTTGAGGCAGGAAAACTCTAGACTTCATTGTGCAGCTACAGCTCTAGTCATTTGTGACATACAACACTGATGCCTTTTCAATGGGAAGAGAAGAAAAGTGAGAAAAGGGAACTTTAGGTACCAGCTTATGTAACTATATTATGTTATATGCTTAATGGGGACTATTTTCATTCCCCCTGACAATAATAATTGTTATACCCATTTTACCAATGAGAATCTGGAGCCTGGAGATGTTTGTGTACCTGAATTCATGTGGTAAATAAATGCAGAATAAGCAATAAAAAACTAGGTCTCATACCAAACATAATTGCATGTTAATTGTGAAAAATTTAACATACAGTGGCATGTAGGCAGATTTTTCTTTTCTGCCAGGTAGCTCCCAAATCATGACATGGAGACATTATTAATTATGAGAGCTTGGCCATACCTTAGGCTTGTCCCACTAGCTCTTATAGCTTAAATTAACCCATTCCTATTCATCTATGTGTTGCCACATAACTTGTGTCATTTACCTGTCCTGTATGTCTTGCTCCCTGCCCATCTGGCTCACAACTCTCTCTTCTTCTACCCAGCTTCCTGTGTGCCTGAAAATCCTGCCTAGCTATTGGTTGTTCAGCTTTTTATTAAACCAATCAGAATGACACATCTTCACAGTGTACAAAAAGATTATCCCACAACATTTCCCCCATTTTTGTCTAAATAAAAAGGAAAGGGTTTAACTCTAACACAGTAAAGCTATATATAATAGGAACAATTATCAGGTAAGAGCTACATTTACAATGTTTAGTCCATTTGTATTTGGCAACTTTGGAGAAAATACTTTATTATTTATCTATCTTGGTAAGTTCAAAGTTTTATACCTAATTTATCTTCTATCATATCTAAGGAAATCTATAACTATGACTATATCTAGTCTTCAGCTTCATCAAAGACCCAAGAAAGATATAAAATTACTTTAGTAAACAGGAAGTACAAAGCAAACACTTCTAAAACTAAAAGAAATAGCAGAAACAACTGGCTGCCTGGACAGTCACCCAAGGTTCCTCTGCAATGTTGGAGCATCCATCTTTGGCCTACAGGCCTAGAATATCTAACAAACTTTCCCGTGAAGCAGGAAATTTTGAAGCACTGTCCTACCCTATCTTGGCAAAGTCCAGCAGTCACTTTTCTTTGTGTCCTGCCAGTCCAGTTTGGACAACATACTGTCAGCAGTTGAGGCAAAGGCAATTTCTTGTCCAAATGGCTAGTTTTTGCCATAGAGAAAGCAAACTCCATATAGAGGTTCTTTGATGTCCGTCATCCTTTTTTGAAGTAAATTGGTGGACCAGGAGCAGATGTGTGTCACTGTCATGAAAAGCCTTATGTTATGAAAACATTTTTAATACCATATTCTGTAGATCTTTGAAGTGTTTGAAAACATACCTAACATGACTATAAATTTGATAGTTATAGATGAGCAACTATTAACTTCTATTTATTATCCTAAATAGCTTTCAAAGACTAAAACATTACATACCCTTTTAAATGAGCTACATAGATACAATACCTTAAACAAGACTAAAAACATACATACAGTATAACAAAAACAACCTTAAATTTGTATCAATATACAAAAATCCATACCAATGTAAAATATTTAAGATGAGTAGTTGTTTTATTAGTTTAAAGGTAGATTCAATAATCTACCTTTTTATTCAATCATTTCTATATCTCCCCTTTTTTCTTTTCAGAAGATCCCTGAATCTAATCACCTTTATTCATCTTTTTTTCCTGACCATTACCTATAACAACTTGTAACCAACCCCCTTAAACAATGACAAACATCTATAACCCATCAAGGGACCATAAGCCATCCACCTCACTTCTTGGGAATATTGATATTGTGTTCTCTAGACTGCTTCCTGTTGGTTGGGGGCACTGGCATCTTTAGGAGACCCTAGGAAAATTAGGATAATGGTCAAGTCCTAGGAGAGTTAGCTGTATTATTTGTTGTCCTGTCCCTGTGCAATGGGAAAGTGCAAGGCTTATCTTAAATCCTGGCTGGAGTAGTCTGTGAGGCTGTACCATCTCAGCCAGCAGCCTTCAAGTTGTTCTCTGAACTCTGAGGAAACTGCAACAGAGGCATGCTAGGAGGCTGGATCACCTGGGCCACCTGTTTTCATCAGTGTCTGGGCCCCTTGCTCTGAAAACACATATACTTTCAAAGGTAACATACATATCTGCATTAACACAAGTCTGGAATATGCAGTGTGCACAAGTCAAAAATGACTTTTGTTTTATGTTTGAGCAGGTAAAAGGCATCTGTCAACCTTATAAGTCCATTTGGATTCTATAATCAAACTTTAATATAAATCTCTATCCATCCATATGAAAGTATGGCATATAATAATAAGTCATGAGGACTCTGTAGACAACAAGATTTATCATGTCTCATCTCATCTCAGCACTGTTCCTGTGCCAAGAGATCAGCTTACACATCACCTGTGTAGTCTTTTTTCGTTCCCCCCATATCTTCAGCCAAGGTACTCAGAAGGTCTTCCCTAGTCAAATCTGATCTCTATTAATCTGGAAGGAATCCACAGCCTTTCATTTCCTGTGGAAACAAAAGCATAACCTCTCCTCCAATGCAACACATTGTCTGACTTCAATTTTCAAGTTAAGACATTTAAAAAATATATAGGTTGGTTTAATTTAGCAGTTTCCATAATCCAATGTCTCTCAGCAGCTATTATTTTTTGTACATTAACATTTAAAAAATTCAAAGTTAACAAGACACCATATAGAATCCAAGCTCCCTGTGTATTTTCCATTCTTAGGTTACTTTTTTTTATTACTTTACTCTCTCTTTAAAGACTTTATTATTTTTAAACTATTTTTCTATGACTGTATATACCCATTTTTTTCCTTAAGCCTATGCACATTGTTAAACACACTGTAACCTGTTCAGAATTTTTTTCTGTGTGAACCTGCTTTACTGTGTATCTGTAATCTTTTCTGTCTGCATGAGCAAAACCTTAAAGCTGCCACGTGGCTTAGCTCATGGTGCACTGGCAGCTCAAGCATGCAGGCAGCTGCCAGGAGATGTGTCTCTGTACTGAAGCCAGCATGAGAGACATAAGACTAGGAAGCCAAGTTTGGCTCCATTTTTGTGTGTTCAGACCTCTTTATAAGCTTTCATCTTACGTTGATATATGTCGCTGGACATTGGGTGCCATTGGCTGAATTTATCTATCTTCCCAGTTAGCTCCCAATTCATGACATGGAGACTTATTATCAATTATGAAAGTTTGGCCAATAGCTTAGGCTTGTCCCACTAGCTCTTATAGCTTAAATTAACCCATTTCTATTTGTCTACATTTTGCCACTTGACTCATGGCTTTTACCTGTCCTCCTGCATATCTTGTTCCCTCTTCATCTGGCTCTCAACCCTCCCCACTTCTTCTTCCCAGCATCCTGTGTGCCTAAAAATCTGGCCTAGCTATTAGCTGTTCTGCTTTTTATTAAATCAATCAGAATGACACATCTTCATAGTATACAAAAGGAATTATATTAACAGTGGCAGAAGCTAAGCTCCTGTTTATTTGCATGAACAGAAATAGTTGCCATTGGCATCTTCTTTTTATTTTGTTTTTGTAAGAATATAAATCCCTGGTGTGTGGTCTATAGGTGTGAGTCTGAATCTTGGATGCAGTCCTTATGAATATGACCAGGAGCTTGTCATTAACATTCTAAACCTGTTTCCCTGTCTCTGAAAGGGGTAACTGAACCACTATACAGTTATTTGAGGAACAAAATGAATGCTACATTTAAAGTGCCTGGACAATTCTTTTACAAAGTACTCAAGAAACATTGTCAATTACACATTTTATTACCACTCCTACCACTGAGGAAGGGGCAATCTAGACTGTGGAAACTGCATGCAATTGGATGTAGCATGTGGAAGCCACTCTCAGCTGCTGTGGGATGTTCTGTATGGCAAATGTGTTGCTCTGATTGGTTGGTAAATAAAACACTGATTGGCCAGTAGTCAGGCAGGAGGAAGTATAGGCGGGACAAGGAGGAGAATAAAGCTGGGAAGTGGAAGGCTGAGTCAGAGACACTGCCAGCCGCACAGATGACAAACAGCATGTGAAGATGCTGGTAAGCCACGAGCCAGGTGGCAAGGTATAAATTTATAGAAATGGATTAATTTAAGCTGTAAGAACAGTTAGCAAGAAGCCTGGCATGGCCATACAGTTTGTAAGCAATATAAGTCTCTGTGTTTACTTGGTTGGGTCTGAGCGGCTGTGGGACTGGCAGGTGAGAGAGATTTGTCCTGACTGTGGGCCAGGCAGGAAAACTCTAGCTACACTCAGCCTTATCTGGAGCAAGCTCCCTATGCAGAGAAGTAGGATAGGGGCTGGCCATATATACTTCCTGAGTTTTCAGTGAGTTCCAGTGACTTGCAGAGCATATTTAGAGGAAACCTGGCTGGTCCTGTTTCCATGATCCTATGTAAAGGTTCATTCACAGCCTTTCCATTGTAACATCTTCCTATTCCAAGCCAGCACAGCTGATAAGATGTCTGCGGCCAGTGCTTAAATATCATATTACCATCATTTGGCTATTTATCAAAGCAGGTGCTTTGAATTCACCTGGTCCCAGTCTTTTTCATTTCGGAGCTGCCAAACTGTGACTCTGCACCCAAGACAGCATTTTCCCCTTTTCCTTGGCCAGCATGGGCTGAGCAGGGCTGTCTGCTCAGCTGTTTCTCATTAACTTGCCTCACAGGTCAGTGAAGAGTGCCAGTGTCCCTAGTTTGCCATGCATGTTCACAGTTGGTTCCCTAGCATCTCACACAGGGCCTAGAACACAGTAGAGGCTTTTAAAACATTTGTTAAGTGAATGAACCTAATTGCATTGAGAAATTTATGCAAACTCTCTTTATTTTTTTTGCTGAACAACTGATATTTGTTGAGCAAAATGAATACACTGCACCCACCTCATGTCCAAATATGGGTCAGAAGCTACTCTTTGACACCTGAAGGATTATACTCAATTGAAAAGCTACAGGTAAGGAAAGCAAAGCCAAGAGAGGTTAGGTCACACGCCCAAAGTTACAAAGCAAGGAACAAAACCAGAGGTGATCTGAACTAGCTAGAGGCTGCTGCCTGACTGTGTCCTTCCTCTGTGTATAGAACTCTGTAGTCATTGGAGTCAGAAGGCACACCTACAGCTTTTAGATGCAGTTATGAACTCCACTATAAAGTAACTTTTGTGAATGATGGTGATGAACCTGCCCTTTATTTTAATCTTTATATATGAGTGTATGCATTCAGTGTGTGAGTGCATATGTGTGCAGGTACACATGTACATGTGTGCATGTGTCTGTGGAAGCCAGAGAACAATCTTGAGTGTTCTTTCTCAGAAGCCTTCCACCTTGCCTTTTTTGAGGCAGAGACTTTTACTGAAGCAGAAGCTCATCAGTTCTCTAGTCTGGCTAGACAGCAAGCCCTAAGAATCCACCTGTCTCCAAAGGCCCAGTTCTGAGGTAACAAACATGTGCCACTGTGCCCTGCTTTTTTTTTAGTGTGGGTTTTAGGGATCGAACTCAGTTCCTCATGCTTGCACATCACACAGTATACTGACTTAGCTATTTCCTCCATCCCAAATCTGTGTTTTAAATAAAACAAGAAGGTCAATTGTGTGTAACTACAGCTTGAAGATTGTAGAATGTCAGCATGCTCTAAAAAATTGAGATCCTGAAATTCATCTTGAGATGACTAGTTCTGAATTCCACTTACGTGTTATTTTATTTTAAATTTCTAAGCTGTTACATCAAGCACCTCACTGAAACCTGCTGTTGGTTGTCTGTAGCACTGTAATTAGTGAGCCCCTGACTAAAGCACCCTTGGTCTTAGGGTTACCCCAGTCTGAAAGGAGCAATGGGTGACTTTCAAAAGCCAGTCAGAAATAAGGAATTTTAAAATGCCAGAGAGTCCCTCCCCCCATACATTTCTTAATTCAGCCACCAGTGATGCTGCCTGGCAGGATGTTTTCTTAGAGGGAAAGGAGCAAGAGTAGGTATTAAAACAGGTATTTTCAACAGTGTAATTTGAAGCTGCAGTTTCTGGTGGACTAACTCTGGAGGAGACAGGCATTCAGGAGATCCTATAAACAAGAGTGTGCTCAAGATAACAAAGGCAGGGACATGTGGCTCATGGGCTTCTCCATTTTCCTTTACCTACAGCTTCGCTAACAGTGTGTCTCTGGGACCTCTGTTGCTATCGAATTTATGCCTTATGAAATGTCAAAAGGGAAGCACTGATTCTCCAATACAGCAAGTATTCTCTCTCTCTCTCTCTCTCTCTCTCTCTCTCTCTCTCTCTCTCTCTCTCTCTCTCTCTCTCTTTCTCTCTCTCTCTCTCTCCCTTCCCTTCCCTCCTCCCTTCCTTCTTTTCTCTTTCTCTTTCTTTTTTTTTTAAATGTAATGTCTTTTGGAGAATTTTTTCACAACTCTGGATAAATATTTCTCTGTCAATTCAAGCAGAAAAGTGCTTATGACTTCTCCACAATGACACTGCTGTCTGTTTATCAGGCAATTGTGTGTAGCAGAGTAGTCAGGGCATCCAGCATGTGCACAGCCCTGACTGTTTCCTCTGAGAGTAGAAACACATGCTTCTTTCTCCAGTGGGTGACACTGGAGAAGGAGGAGGGTGCATTACAGTTTCTAAGGCCATAGAGTTCATAATAATTCATGATGCCCTGCAGAAGCTTAACCACAGAGAGATACTATAATATTCTGAGAATTCCTGCCCTGAGAAGATGTAAACACCTATCTCCTCCTCATAAGAATGCAGTGACTCTGGTGATCAGATGGCTGAATACCCTAACTGTGATCATAGAAGCCTCATCCAGTGACTGATGGAAGCAGATGCAGAGATCCATGGCCGGGTCCTAGGTGGAGCTTCAGGTGTCCAATCGATGAGAGAGAGGAGGAATTCTATGAGCAAGGGATATCGAGACCATGACTGGAAAAAGTACAACCAAACTAGTGGAAACACATGAACTGTGGACCATTAGCTGAGGAGCCCCCATGGCTAGGCCCTCTGGATAAGCAAGACAGTTGTTCAGCTTGAACTGTATAGGGGTATGGGTAAAATTATTAAGGCCACTCCACGTAGTTAAAAGGAGATTTATTTAATGGCATAACTTACAAATTAAGGGATAGGTAGGTCACGGGGTCTGGGGAAGGTGTATCGCAGTCCAGCGGTGTTCTCTGGAGCTCTGTTTGGCCCACCTCCACTGTCCAGGGTCCCGGAACTGAGAGCAAGTGCTGGCCCATCCAGATCTCGGGTCTCCAGGCACCTCCCTTGGCCCTGCCTTGTAGGCATGACAGTTGTCGAAGTCTCAATGGGGGTTGGAACTTCCAGATCAAAGCTGGAATGGCTACCCACTACATCACCCCCTTTTTGTCTAAATAAGAAAGTTTTAACCTAATACAAGACTATATAAAAAGGAATGGTTATCAAATATTGTGCAGGAATAATGAGGGATAATGACCTAGATAAGATGGAACTACAACCAATGCAAACAATATCAAGCAAGAAACACATCCTAAAATCCAGAGAAGTATAGAGCATAGGCAAATGGCATGTTACAAAGATCGTTCCAAAAGGTGTCCTATCCTAAAGAACCTGAATCTAATACTTAATATGTTCTATCTACTAAGTTGTAATTACAACTGCTAGTCTTCAATCCCATCAAAGACCTGAGAAGGAGTATAATGGTACTTGAGAAATGGTAGATGGATGCAAGCAACTTTCGGACCCACTACATAGGGGGCCTCCAAGCAGTGGGATCGGGACCTGTCCCTAGTGCATGAGCCAGCTTTTTGGAGCCTAGTGCCTATGGTGAGACACTTTGCTCAGTCTTGGTGCAGGGAGGAGGGGCCTGGACCTGCCTCAACTGAATGTACCAGGCTCTGCTGACTCCCCATGGGAGACCTTGCCTTGGAGGAAGGGAATAGGGGGTGGGCTGGGGGTGAGGGCTGAGGGTGGGCAGGAGGAGGGAGGACAGGGTTATCTGTGGTTGGTATGTAAAATGAGTAGAAAATCTCTTAATTAAAGATAAAAGAATGCAGTGACAAACCAAAATACCATCCCACCTAAATTTGCCTTGGAAACCAGTTTATTGGAATTACTCACAGAACATGTGTGAGGCACTGCCTGAACGAGCATATGTGACCCCAAAGCAGCTGCAATGGAAAGTCGTCACCCAGCAAGGATGATTGGTTTCCCCATAGCCATGCAGGCAAACCCCCTTTCTGTTAACTTTCCCAGTCCTATGCACTTTGGCATTAGAAACCCCAAAGCGATTAGCATTCAGGGCAGAAATGCATATAAATGGCTGGATGAAACAGCTGGAATCTCAGGTCAGACCCAATGGGCCTCCCTGGTCCTCCTTTCTATGAAGAACTATCAACAGTCAATAAGCCTGATAATCTCTTGCAAGCAGGTACAGCTGATACAATGAATATGATGGCTGTTTTGCAAGGACCGTGTTTTACATAGAAACACATCTAATGGCTTTGGGCTCACAGTGACCTGAGTCTGATCTGTCTTTTCCAAACCGTACCTCCTCCAGGACACCATGGTTGCCTCTATGGGGAACTGATTGGGTCTGTGTTCCTCTCTTAAACCAGGTACCATTTAGATATGATCTCATTTATTCCTCCATGAGGCCCTGAGAGGTGTGAATATTAAATTTGATTTTGTACATAAAGAAGTTTAGGTTGAGAAGTTATGCAGATCTGGGAGGGATTCTCTCATTGTTTCCACTATTTAGCTGGTGATATTAGATAAGTTACTTAACTCTTCTGAGCTTTATGTTCTCAGTTACACACACACACACACACACACACACACACACACACACACACACACACACACACACACACGTAGTACGAATCTTAAAGGGTCTTATTAATAAAAACAAACCCGGAGCCAGGTATTGGGGTGAACACTGAAAGATCAGAGCAGGACAGGCCACAACTAACCTGACCTTGCTAATTCCTCAGCTTGATCTTGTTTCCTCAAACTGGAAGCCTCTGTGTCCTCATCCGAATGGATCTCAGCTGAACTGCTGCTCAAAAGCTAAAAGCTTAAAAAAGCTCTAGTTCCTGGTCCTCATGCCTTATATACCTTTCTTCTTCCTGCCATCACTTCCTGGGATTAAAGGCATGTTTTACCATGCCTGGCTGTTTCCAGTGTGGCTTTGAACTCACAGAGATACAGATGGATATCAGCCTCCTGAATGCTAGGATTAAAGGCATGTGCTACCACTGCCTAAACCTATGTTTAATATAGTGGCTGTTCTGTTCTCTGACCCCTAGATAAGTTTTTTGGGGTGCACAGTATACCAAACACACACACACACACACACACACACACACACACACACACACACACACACACACACTGTATCCTTCTCTCTTATTCTCCTCCTCCTTCTCCGCACTCTCCACGCCTTCTTCATCATTTTTCTTTTTCTCCTTGTTCTTTCAGCTTTTGCTTTGGAAAGGAAAAGAGCCCAGGGAGGAGATTTTAAGAATGATTCAACATTTAAAAGCACAGACCATGTGTCAAGTTTGATGCTAAATAACTGATAGAGTCCCTGCTTGACACATGATAGATATAGAGGACCAGAGAAGTAATAAAACAGAACCTGCCTCTCCACAGTGAAACTAAGATTTGTATCCATTTTATTTCAGTGCCTGAATTTTAACCACTCCGACTTTTGAATAGGTACTTTATTATTTTTTTTTTTGCTGTGTATTTGATTCCTGTTAAAGAAGGGATGTGTATGTATGGGAGGAAGGTTAGGATTGAGAAGCACAAATTATATGAACCCTGTTCTAGTTTCCTTTCTGATTACAAAAAGTAACTTAGGAGAGGAAGGGTTTATTTGCCTTCTAATTCCAGGTTATGGTCCATCACCGTGGGGAAGTCAAGTCAGGTACTTCAAACAGCTAGTCATGTCACATCCATAGTCAGGAGCAGAGAGGAATGAGTGTATACATGCTTGCTTGCTTGTGCTTAACTTGATTTCTCTGCTCTTATACAGTTCAGGACCCCTAGGGAATGGTGCTCCCCAAACTGGGCTAGGTCTTTGAACATCAATTAACTTAATTAATACAGAATAGACATGCCTACAGGCTCACCCAATGTAGACAATCTTTCACTGAAGTTCTTCTCATATGATTTTAGGTTGAGTCAAGTTGACAATTAAGTTACCCATCAGAAAACCCTGAAGAATAGATATCAGGCAGAGATAGTTACACTCAAATTCTTTTGTTATTTATAGAATGAGGTTGAATGGAATATCTTCTTACTAAAATGTCTTTCAAAGTCACCTTGACCAGGGTTTAACAGACTATGCTAGTGGGTCAAAGTCAGCCTGTTGCTTGTTTCTGTAAATACAATTTTGTTGGAACATGATTATTTTCATATTAGAAAAGCTAGTGTATTAATTTTGACAGAGACACTATGACCATCAAACCTAAAATATTTATATATCATTATTTAAAATGGTAAGATGTTGATTTTATTTCTAGTGTGAGTTTTCTGATAAATAGTAAGTGATATGATATACTAGACAACTTTACAACTTGCATTGCACACACATAGTTTCACTTAGGTTTCCACATGTCTTTAAATGAGTGAGTGATAATCTCCTACTTTACCACAACTACAGGGTAGATCCTTAGTATGAGCTCTCAGAAGCTGTCTAAGATTAGAGGAAGTTTTCCAGATGTCTCATGTTCTTTCTAGTGCAAATCCTTATATGCCTTTGAAAGGAACAAAGATGAATGACAGCTATACTGCATACTTTGCATTCATAGGATTTTTCTTAAATGTGGATTCTCACATGTCCTTGAAAAAATGAAGAGCAACTGAAAGTTTTTCCACACTCCAGATATTCAAAAGTGTTTTCTCCAGTGTACATTTTTGTATATATATTAAAGTATTCCAAAATGCTTTTCTGTGGTTGATATATTGTGTACCCTAATAAACTTATCCAGGGGTCAGAGAACAGAATAACCACTAGATTAGACACAGAGGCCAGACAGTGATGGCACACACGCCTTTAATCCTATCACTTGGGAGGCAGAGATCTGTCTGGATGTCTGTGAGTTCAAGGCCACACTGGGAACAGAGCCAGGCATGGTGGCACACACCTTTAATCCCAGCACTTGAGATTTCATGCCTTTGCTTGGGAAGGACACATACTTTTAATCCCAGGAAGTGATGGCAGGAAGCAGAAAGGTATATAAGGCATGAGGACCAGGAGCTAGAGACTTTTAGCAGCAGTTCAGCTGAGATCCATTTGGGAGAGAACTCAAGGCTTTCAGTCTAAGGAAACAAGATCAGCTGAGGAGATGGCAAGGTGAGGTTGACTGTTGCTTGTTCTGTCTCTCTGATCTTTCAGCTTTCACCCCAATATCTGGCTGTGGGGTTTTTTTTGTTGTTGTTGTGGTTTTTTTTTTTTTTTTTTTTTTAATAAATAAGACCGTTTTGCGATTCATCTTATACCTTTCTACATTCCTTACATCCAGTGGGAGTATATGCCAAAATACCTTCCCACATTCCTTACATCCAACGGGGATTTCACTCAGTGTGTGTTCTCATGTGGATACAGAGGGCTCATAATAACAAATACAGGCTTTCCCATATTTCTTCCATTCATGGGGTTTCTTTCACCCATTATGTCTGGTTGTGTGTGTGTGTGTGTGTTTGCTTGTTTTTTTTGCTTTGTTTTTGTACTGAGGACTGAGCCTAGGACCCTATGCACACTGAGCAAGCACACTATCACTGGGATACCTCCACAGCCCCTCTATGAGTTCTTATATATGCAATGAAAGATGAAGAAGAGTTAGAAGCCACCCTCCACTCCTCCAATCACAAGCATGCTCCCTCACAGTGTATTAAAAGATTAGGGACATATGTAGGACTTCCCAAACTCCTTAGGCCATAGTGTTTCTCTATGTTTTGATTTTTTTTCATGTGTATACTCAGGGAAGGGGTTGTAGAGCTCTTCCATATAGCAAACATTCATAGGGCTTCACGTTGGTGTTTTCTCATAGGTATTTAAAAAGACAGACAACTGTAAGCTTTCTTGGAGTCCTTGTTTTCTCACACATTAAAGTAGGTTTTGAAGGTGCAATGAAGGCCTTCCCACACTTTATACAATCATATGGTGACTCTATAGTGTGAATCCTTATGTATTTTGAAGTCATAGGTAGAAGTCAAGGCCTTCCCACATTCCTTAATTCCTAAGTTTAATCTTTACCATGTATGCCTTCATGTTCTTTGAGGTATGAAGAGCTATCAAAGCCTTCACCACATTTCAGAAAACTCATAGTTTGCTTTCCCATTGTAAATCTTCACACATGCCCTGCCCCCCAAATGAAGATTGACTGAGGGCTTTGAAACATTGCCTGCCTTTATAGAGCTTCTCTTCAGTGGGAGTCTCCAAAGGGTTCCTAGACAGAAGTCACAAAATGGAAATCTTTCCTACATTCCTTATACTGTTATGGTTTGCTTCCAATGTGTAGTTTAATGTATTCTTAAGGAAAGAATGAAACACAAAGGCTTTGTTCCATGATATTTTACTTCAGTACTTCTCTTGACTTATGCAAGCATAAGCAAGGTTTGAAATTTGCCCACATTGACGTTCCCATTTCTTTCATAGATTTTCTCCACCATGACTCAAACATCTCTTATCAATTTAGTTTTGAACAATGCTATAGGATTCTCAGTTTTTGTGTCAAGTAGAAGAGTAAGAATGATTTCTTTTTAATTATACTATTTTCTCTTCATTGTATATTTTTCCACATTGATACCTTAAAGAACAACTAATTTTTTCGTATTAAAGTAATTCAAAACCTTCCTGATGATCTGCATACAGATATCTTAGATAAGTTCTCTATCTTAGTTAAGGTTTTTATTGCTGTGAAGTGACACCATGAAAACAGCAACTCTTATAAGGAAACCTTTTTTTTTTTTTTTTTTTTTTTTTTTTTTTGGTTTTTCGAGACAGGGTTTCTCTGTGTAGCTTTGTGCCTGTCCTGGATCTCGCTCTGTAGCCCAGGCTGGCCTCAAACTCACGGAGATCTGCTTGCCTCTGCCTCCTGAGTGCTGGGATTAAAGGCGTGTGCCACCACCACCCGGATAAGGAAACCATTTAATTAGGGTGGCTCACTTACACTTTCAGAGGTTCAGTCCATTATCATAGTGGGGAGCATGGCAGAGTGCAGGCAGACATGGTACTGGAAAAGTAACTGAGAGTCCTACACCTTTCAGGCAACAGGACGTTGACTGAGACACTGGGCAGTATCCTGAGCATAAGAAACCTCAAAGCCTGCCCACACAGTTACACACTTCCTCCACAAGTCCATACACACTCCAACAAAGCCCTACTTCTTAATAGTGCCACTCTCTTTGAGATTATGGGGGGCAATTGCATTTAAACTACCACATCCTCCCAACACTGTCTACAGATCTTCCTTACGTTCTCAGTGGGAGATTAGATGAGTTATTTTAGCAGTTACAGCTTTTAGACATTCCCTACTTGGTGCCATCCATTGATTATGGGCCCATGACAAGGCAGATCATTATGGCATACATAGTGGCTGGTAAGCAGAGAGAGAGAGAAAGAGAGAGAGAGAGAGATTGTTACTCTTTACAGGATATGTTTGCTAACCTCAGATCTAGTGTGGAGGTCATCAAGCTATTAAGACATGTTCTTTTATAGGGGAAATAACAAAACACATACTTTAACCTACATGTATTTTAATTTTTAAAGATTTATTGTTCTAATTTTATGTGTTTAGATATTTTGCCTTTATGTATGTCTGTGCACCATATCTATGCTATGCCCATGGGGGACAGAAGAGGATATCTGGTCCTCTGGAACTAGAGTTATAGATGGTTGTGAGCCTGCATGTAGGCTATAGAAATTAAAATTTCATCTTCTTCAAGAGCAACAAGTGCTCTTAACTGCTGCACCTTCTCTCCAGAGCCCTAAAATATTTAAATGTAGTATAATTCTAATATATTTTTCTATGTTAAAACATTTGCCAAGTAGAAACTTATAAAGTGAATTTTAAAAAATGTAAAGTCAAGTAGTTTTTAGAAATACTCCTAAGGGTATTTTACTGCTTTTTCTGGTCTAGAGATATAGAGACTGATTCAGACAGTGATTTTAAACTTGATGTCTATGTAGGAGCCACAGATATGTCACAAATGATAAAAGAATTTTGTCCAGCATGAGTTTAAATGCAGCAAAATCTTGAAATTCTCACATTTGTCCTTCCGCTGTATTGTGTTCCTGTGACAGATTTAATTCAAAAAGAGAATTTTGTTTTAAAAAATAATTTCAAAATTGTTAAGAATAATGGAGATCAGACTTCCTGTCTCAGTATAAGCCACAAAACAAGACAATATCTATGAAGTGTTTGCAGACATTGGGCAGCAGGCAGAACCATCATTTCTCAAGGGAGGTAAGCAATGGTCTGGGCTTCCCTCACAAAGGCACTGTTCTGGTTGAGCTACATGGTGATATTGCTGAGGCAGAGTGACAAGGGTTGGAGTTTCAGGAGTCCATGGTGGTCGCCCACTCCACTGGAAGAAACTTATACCTGAAACTGCTAATCTAGCCCAGAATCCATGGCTAGGAGATTATAGGCACTAAGGAAGAACCTATTATTTTGCAAAATTGGCATAAACTATCTTCTAAATTCATATCTTCATACTGAAAGATTAGACAAATTCCAGTCCTCATCATAAGTTTTTTTTTTTTCCAAGTGGTTGGTGGTTAATATAGACTCACAGCATGTTGAAGTTCAAAGAACAAATATCTCTGGAGTGCTCAGCCCCAAATGGGACAACAATATCATACCTCCTTGCCTCCAAGACTCAGGGAGTATTGCTGAAGATAGGGAATTAAGGTTATGAAGATGGGAAAAACTGCTATGAAAACTGTCTTCTCGACACACAGAGATGTTGCACTCATGAAATCACAACATCTAGTTTTCAAGTTAGTCAAGAATACCACAAAGTCACACCAAGCAGCAAACCTCATACAAGAGGTTTATTGGAGGGAAGAACAGAATGGACAGCAGAGGGCTCAGTGGAGGGGTAGGCTTTTATTGGGGTCTTTCAAGTATGCCCAGTAAGCCAGTGGAAAAGTACAGCACAGCCGGAAGCATTGTCTGGTGCCAACTTTGAAACATTGTTGTATTTCATTGCTATAAAACATTGATAATGCTGAGTCATGGAGGCAGGGATTTGCAAGTCTCAGGGTTCAGTAGCAGGCCACAGCAGGGTAATTTTCCACTGCCCTGTTACCTGAAGTATCATTCTTGAACCTCCAAATATCTTACAGGGTATGGAAAAGGGCAAATTCAGCATCTTTTCATGGTCTTTCTTGTAGTACTCTGATTCTCACACAAATACTTTACATAGTTGAATGCAGAGAAGCATCATGTGGTTGCTGAAGCAAGTATGTTGAGGGTTCTTCCCAAGTTCTTCTACTCACCAACTGTATGCCTCATGCAGTTCATTAATTTTCTTTGCCTCAGTTATTCATTAGTCTTTTCCTATAAAGTCATTGTGAGAATTCGTGAGTTCATATATAGCCATCTTCAGTGCTATTGAATCCAAGACTCTCTAAGGTACACAAACCCATAGATGCTCAAGCCCCTTATAGAGAACGGCCTAGCCTCTATATGCTGTTATGTATATCTTCCTCATCTATAGATTTATTATAATACCTAATAACATGCAAATGCCCTGTAAATAGTTATAGCTCTGTATTGTTTTGGGAATGATGACAAAAATATCTGTACAGATTAAGTACAGATGCATTGTCTTTCTGAGTATTTCTTATCTGTGTTGGAGAATCTACAGATGTGCAATCCATGGGTTTGGAGGACCTGTGTGTATATGAGGCTCATAGAACAGCACTATTGACACATAACAGAATGGTATAGACATTCATTAACATCTTTGTTTATAATCTTTCTCTAGCAGGATTTTGTTGAGCAAGATCAGTGTTTCTCCACCCTCAAAACTCTGCAATATAGGTCATCAATCTTGGCCACAAGTAATGAAAACTTCACTCTGACTAGCTTTGGCCAAAATGGAAGTTCAAAGGTAAGTTAGCCTCTGGTATGTCTTCATTATGGTATCTAACATTAGCTACCAGGAAGTAATATCCTTGGGAACAGAGCCATCTCACCTGGGAATTTGATAAGGAATTATGTCTGACTTGACTTCATTTAATATAAATTTTTTGGGGAAAGTACTTCCAAATGTTGATTTCTATTTGAAAAGTTAAAACAAGTTCTCTTCTGATATTCTTTAATAATTTCTTCAATCAAGCAACAAATATTTGCTAAGAACTGAGTATGTGAGTCCCTGGAACATAAGAGATGGCATTTACATGACAAACAAAAGCTCTGGCCTTAAAGAGTACTTGTTAGAGTGGCATTAGGAGAGAGACTCAGTGACACTAACAAGTAGATGACAGAATGTTTTAAAAGGAGAGGATGGCTGTGGAAAAGTGCTAACATCTATTCTATGCTGAAGTAAACATTACAAAAATTGTTCATGGCATGGAGTGGATGAGAGGGGGTATTTTATAGACTGAAAACCAGCTTACTGTTCATAAATGGAATGAGAAACATGCAGTCAATGTAAGATTTGCCAGGGCTCTTGGAATTTTCTGCATTCTGCACAATTGCTCTTATAAGTTCTATTTTTGAGGATACAGATTACTCTAAGTTTTTATATTTAAATATATGGCTAAGAGAGGTGTTGTGGGTCCCAGTGAGTATATGAGTATGTAGCTGGAAGTCTTCCTGTGTCCCGCCTGGTCCCTGCAGTCAGGATGAATCTCTCCCACCCACATCCTGCAGCCACTTTGTCCCAAATAAACACACTTATATTATTTTCAAACTATATGGCCTAATGGCTTAGGCTTCTCATTAGCTAGCTGTTACATCTTAAATTAACCCATTTCTCTAAATCTATACTTTGCCACATGGCTTGTGGCTTACCAGTACTTTTACATCTTGCTTCTCCAGGATGCGGCTGGCAGTGTCTGCCCCACTCTCCTTTCTTCTCCCACTATCTCTCCTAGATTTTTCTGCCTGGCTCCATTATACCCTGCCACAGGCCAATGCAGCTTTATTTATCAACCAATCAGAGCAACACATATTCACAGCTTACAGAAAGACATCCCACAGCACTTTCCCTTTTCTGTCTAATCAAAAAGGAAGGTTTTAACTTTAACATAGTAAAAGTTAAATATATAATAGAATAGTTATCAAGCAAGAATTACAGTTATCATATCTAGTCTTTGTATTTGGCAAAATTAAAGAAAATATTGCATCTATCCTATATTTGTAAGTCTAAAGTTTTATATCTAATTTATCTTTTATCATGACTAAGGAAAGCTATAATTATAACTATCTCGTCTTCAACTATATCAAAGACCTCAGAAGGATATACTACTACTTAAGTAAACAGGAAGAACATTGTAAGTAACTTCCAAAAATCTGGAATGACAGAGACAGCTGGCTGCCTGGACAGTCATCCAAAGTTCTTCTGTAATGTTGGGGCATTCATCTTCAGCCAGTAAGCCTAGAGTTTTTTAGTCACTTCTTCCTGTGTCCTGTAGAATATTTGGCAGTCTCCTGTGGTGATATTTTAATTGTGCTTGAATGTGATTTTATTTGTATGTTAATAAATAAAGTTTGCCTGGATATCAGAGGTCATTAGCGAGCCAGGAACAGAAGTCAGGTGGAGGTAGCCCACATCCTTGATCCGATCACATGTCAGGCAGAGTCTCTGTGTGGTCAAGGACACAGCCAAGCTGATGACCCTTGAGTCTTTAATCCCAGTATCAACCATAGAGACCAGGAGGTCTGTATAGACAGGCAGTGATAAGGAAATGGGCTTAGCACCAATGAGAAGGCAGAACAGGAAAGCAATAAAACACAAGACACACAGGAAGAAGGTCTCTCTCTTTCCCAGGGAAAGGACAACAGTGAGTGGTAAGCTAAAGGTAGTCGTGGCTCTTACTCTGATCTCTTGGGCTTTAACTCTGTATTTGGCTCTGTGTTTCTTATTTAATAAGACAGTTTAGAAATTCATTTACAGTCTCCTCTGTGAAGTAGGTACCTGAAGGACCATTTTGCCTTGTTTTGGCAAAATCAGTGGTCATTTTCCTCTGGGTCCTGTATGTCCAGTTTATATAACACATTATCAGCAGTCCAGGCAAGAGCAGTTTCTTGCCCAAATGGCTATTTTTGCCAAGAAGAAGTGTCTTTAATGCCCCTCTTTTTTTTTGAAGTAAATTGGTGCTTCCAGGAGCAGACATGTCTCACTATCCAAAAAGACTAAGTTTTTAAAACATTTTAATTGCCATATTCTGTAGATCTTTGAAGTATTTGAAGACTACCTACCTAATTGAATTATATCTAAGTATACCTAGAAAACTTAACTAACATGACTATAAGTATGATTATCATGGATGACTAATCTGTATTTCTTAATTATACATTACAATTTCAAATGAGATGCACAAACATACCTTAAACAAGAATAGAAATACACATACAGTAATATGGTGGTATTTTATTTGTACTGAAATGTGATTTTAATTGTATGTTAATAAATAAAGTTGCCTGGGGGTCAGAGCTATTAGAGCCATAGCAAGAGTATGGCGGTGGCTGACAGTGCCTTATAACAAAATTAACTTTAAATTTGTATCAATAAACTAAAATTCATAGCTATGTAAAACATTATAAACAGGTTGTTACTCTTTATCCTATCATATCTATAATATCCCCTTATCTTCTTTAGAAAGAGATTGCATTTACAATCAACCCCCTTTAAATAAAATAAACATTTATAAACAATATTTTGGGGATTTGAGCATAGCTTCTCATACTACTTCCTGCTAATTGAGGGTGCTGATAGTCTTATAGGGACACAAAGAAAATTTTAGGATTATGGTTAAGTCCTGACTGGAGTAGTCGGTGATGCTGTATTCCCTGAGCAAGTTGCCTTGAAGCTGTTCTAGATGTTGGATCATCTGGAGACCTCTTAGGGGGGTCTTGGCTGATCAAATCATATTAGCCTGGAAGCAATCTAAGGGTCATGGGTTTGTGCCCCACATTGGGCACCAGATAAAGTGGCAATTAACAAGGCAATTCCACGTAGTTTATCTGATAGTTAAAAGAGGTTTATTTTGGGATGACTTACAATCAGTAAAGGGATTGGTTACAGGATCCAGGAGAGGTGAGGTGCAGGTTCTCTAGAGAACTCTGACTTGGTCTGCAATCCAACATCGACCACAAGGTAGCCAAGAGAGCCAGCACATATGCATCTCCCACCTTAAGGATTCCAAGAGGCCATACCCCAAGGGCAGGTCATAGGTAGGTGTAGCAGTTACCTGCTGCTTCACTAGTGGTAGTGCTTTATGGTCAAAGCTGGAACAGCCACCCACTACATGAGTATGATGCTCACTTGTCATGTGGTGTGTGTGTGTTCATTGTATTTGCTAGCCAGAAGCTGCACTTTTAATTCAACAAGAACTGTTACAGGAAGATAATTCATATGAGAATGAAGCAGAGAAAAGTCTATAAGTCTAGCACTGGAGATAAAATGGAAAATGTCAGCTAGCTCCTGTATAAGCAAGGACTCTCTCAGCCAGGTGTGATGGTGTATGCCTTTAATCCCAGCACATGAAAGGCAGAGGCAGGTGGATCTACAAATAAAAAGCACCATTTCTTATACCAGCAAGGAGTTTCAGCTCCTGCATCACCTCCAGGTAATATGGTAATGTGTAATTACTAATCTGATTACTTGAGGTTCAGGCCATCCAGCTACTATGACAACACGGGCATAAACCCTAACATGCCCACTATCTTGGTCTATTTTATAATAAAAGATCTGAGGCTAGGTACAGATTTAGAGGTGGAAAGCTTCCACTACTTCTCAATGTTTCTACACCTAGATCAAACTTTTAGCAATAGATCTTTGGAGGAAAATCATATCTTACCCTATCTAGATGGCTGTGTGGACAGTTGAGGTCAAAGTCCCTTTGTGAAGAGTTCCTCTCTCTCAATCTGTCTATCTTTCTTGTTGCCTTCTTGTTCAAGCATGTTCATAACAATAATTAGAAGACAATGGAATATGTAGACATACATGCTTGGCATCTCTTGTGAGCACTGCAATATGATGCATCCAGCATGTGCAATGCTCTGGATGAAGTTGTGATGATATAATTTTGGTCATCATCGACATACTTGGAGAGAAGGAACTTCAGTTGAATAATTGTCATTATTGATTGCCCTTTGGGGATATCTGTAGGCCATTTTCTTAATTGCTATTTGATATAGGAGGCCTTAGTCCACTGTGGGTAGTACCATCTCTAGGCAGGAGGACCAGTGCTGTATGAGAAAGGTGGTTGAATATAAGCTTTGGAACCAGGCAGTAAGCAGTGATTCTCCATGGTTTCTGTTTCAGTCATGTCTCCAGGTTCATCCTTGGCTTCCTTAAATGATGGACTAGAAAGTGTAAGATGAAATATACCCTTTCTTTCTCAAGTTGCTTTTGGTCATGATATCTGTCACAGCAACAGGAAAGTAAACTAAGATGAAAGGCAACCTTAACAACCTTATACATTTGTTCTTCTTGTGTAACCAGCGATGGTGGAGGGGTGGTCACTTAGCCAGGACCTGAGAAATCTTGTACAACTTTGTATTTATACTTAAAGCACATGATTGACAGATGGGACTCCTACAAGATGAAGCCAGTGAATAGAACAAAATCATGGAGTCACACAGAAATAAATTTGATCCTATCTGGTTAGTGAGCTGCCTCATCTTAATCTTTCCTTCTGCATGGTGAGAACAATAAGACTTGTCTTAAAGGACAATTGCAATGTGATTGAATAATTTTACATATAAAAATTCAGACATAGCCATATACAATTGATAGATTGCACGGGCTGTTATATCAACAGTAATAATAAATGGCATCATCAGGGTTGAACTTGGGAATACTAGTCAATGAAGATACTCATGTTTTCCTGCTGGTTACCCTGTGAGGTACAGATGCTAGTTTGGTGGAATCATGACATCACTCAGGGTATCATCTGCTATGCAATGAGGACAACAAAGAATAATGAGAGGGATACCAGATTTAGAATCACCAAGTCTGAATTGAAGTGCCAGCCAATTCTGCCACAGATTAATTTTGTGACCCTAAGCAAACAGGCTGTGTCTTCAATATTTTGATATTATAAGCTCACACATAAAAATGAATATTCAGAGTATAGTTTTCACATGAGAAGAACAACATTCTGGGTACTACCTCTTATCCTATCATCACCAGTATACTTGAAGACACCAGGGGTCCTTGTCTATTTCATGTTTCACTTTCCTCATACCATATAGAATTTTAATTTATTCTTTATAAGTAAGATTCTTAATTTCTCTAATTCCTCATACATTAGTTGAGAAGATGAATGAAACTTGTATGTGGACAGCACTATGCAGGTGGCCATGGCCGCAATTTCCTTGTTTTAAAATTGCAATAATTATATTGTTACAGACTAGATCTGAAGCTCATTCACTGCTGTTTTGTTTTTGTGTTTTTTTTTAATAGCAATATACCCCAATGTTACCAACAAAGTGCATTTTCTTTTCCTGCTCTGTCTTTCATTGTTAGGGTGATGACTCCTTTAAATTTCGTCTAGTTTGTTATTGAAGAGACACTAGCCCATTCAAATATGTGACTCTGGCAGGCTTTGCCCTTCTTCCTCCTCCCCTATTCTCTCTGCCTTGCTGAAAACCATTAGATTACATCCCTAAAGCTAACAACCAAGGTCTATTTCTTTATTTGCTTACCTTCTTGTGCCAGAATCATTCCTCAGAATGACTACCAAAGTCCAACAATCAAAAGCCCCCTTTAGTTCACCTAATTAACATGCCTAATTAAAATTAAACACCTCATCCTAACACAGAACTTCCCTCTTTGTCTTTATAAACTGCCATTTGCCATGTACCACTTCTTTTCTCTATTCAGAGGCAGTCCTTTGTCCCTCCAGGACAAGTACTTGGAAGAGATATTTCCTTTGTCCTTTTCCTTTTCCCTGTCCCCTATCTCCTTTACCACCACATCCTGCCCATTCTAACACAGATCTCCCCTTTTCCATCTCTTAGAAATTACATCCAGAAGGTCATTTGCTGCAATTTTCTGCCAGAAACAGTCACTTTAACTTTTCTTCCCTGCTTAAAAAAGGATCTCTCTGTGAAAACAGGTGTTTCGGTGTGGTTTGTGTTTAATCCAGGGTCTGGGAGGAAGACCCCTACAGTTTAAAAGGTCTCCTTCAGTTATGGATTAACAAACTAGTTATGTCAGACTTCTTTTGTGTCTGATATTAGTTAGAAATCATTGTGTTTATCTTGTTGGACAGGCTGTCAGCTGTACCAGTGCACTTAGAGGCATTTGCTGCCATGAGGGATAGGGGTTTCCATAGCGGGGTATTTCTTCTGTTGTTTCCCTGATCATGAAAAATACCTTTACTTTATAATGAATTTGTTTTTGATGAGAATGGAGTTTTGAAGGACAGTGCTTTCCTGAAGCAACTCTTCACTGTGTGGGACCTGGCAATACAAGGACAAAACCTCCACAGAGAATTCTCTCATAAAGAAGGATGGTTACTCAGATTCTTAGAGACAACAGAAGAGATGAGTGGTCAGTGACTGATTCATGGAAGAAGTAAACTCAAGTCAGGTTCTGAAGGGACAGTAGGTATTTGGTAGGATAAGATGGCTGGGAGGGATACAGGAGGTTGAGGGGACATTGATACAGATTTGTACACATGCAGGATGACAGTAGACACTTCCCCAAGTCTTATCCACTTTGTGTTGAGACTTCCTGTATTCTTTCTCAGCTCATTTTATGTTAATTCACACTCTCCAGAAGCCCTCGGGATTTGCCCCTTTTCACATCTACAACAATCATTCGCACCTAGCTGCTTTCCTGCAAGCATAAGAATAGTTTAATAACCTGGGGCTCTGCTTGTCTTGGACTGTACATACACCTTCCTAGTAATGCTCTTGGCCTCCTTAACTTTACATTTTCTATGCTGTTGTGTAACACTATTCCTTGAGAGATGTGAAGAAATTCCCAGTTAAGGAAATTCAGGACAAACCAAAGTAAGGACACCACCAAAGTACAACTTGGTGAGTCAATGGGTTTTATTGGGGCTACTTTCAAAAATATGGGCAAGATATTATTAACAGGAGCAGAAATTACTCAAAAGATAGTTGCACCACCAAAGCCCACTCTAGCATGTGTTGTCATCTATTATAGGCTTAACACATTAGCAGATTAGTTGTATGCTAGAAGCTCAAAGAAGTTGGAAAACTGGAACACACTATACAACCTGCAGGCAGCTAAAATGATTGAAGAGACAGTCTCCTTTCCAGGTAGCTAATTTGGTCTGAACCTCTTTCAGGTCTGAGAGCTTCTCTTATGAATCCTAAACTGCTATTATGTATTTGGGGAGGGAGAGACCTAGTGAATCTTGTCAGTTTCAGTTCCTTCCTGAAGCTACTTTGAGTTGTTCACTCCCTGAGCTTAAGGGGTTTCCATGCAGGATGGAACATTTCATATCTCCTTTAAAACAGTGGTTCTGAACCTGTGGGTTGCAACTCCTTTGGAGTTGAAGGGTTCTTTCACAAGGGTCACATGTCAGATAGCCTGCATATCAGATATTTACATTACATTTCATAACAGAAGCAAAATTACAGTTATGAAGCAGCAACGAAATAATTTTATGATTAGAGGTTACCACAACATGAGGAATTGTATTAAGGGGTCACAGAGTTAGGAAGGTTGAGAACCACTGCCTTAGAATATCCTATTGTTTCACTTCCCTGCAAACATTCTGCCTTAAATTATCCTGTTGTGTCAACTCTCATTTAACATCTGTGTCTTAATGATTTTCCCTCCAAGATGAAAGGCTTTAATCTTGGGAGAAATTGCCACTCAACACTTGCTTAGAGTACCACTCTCCGAACAATACACCTAACCACCTAGGACCTGTACTGAGTTGCATGCACTTTTTCTCTATGAGTGGTAGAATATGTTCCTTTGCCCTGTAATGACCATCAAGCATAGACAGATTCTGTTCAATCATACTCTAGTTGTGTCTGAGTACAAGGGTAGCAGTGGTAGATTTCATGGGGTAGGCTTTGCTGATACAGCTTGGACTGGTTCTGGAACATGCCTGATAAGGCAAACTGTGCCCTTTAAGTGAACTTTTAGAGTGCATACCCTACTTATCACCACGTGCTTATGTATAATGAAGTATGAATATGATTAAAATCAAATGCATTATAGGAACAGACACATATAGTGTTCTAAGTATTACAGCTCTGAGGGGAAAGGTTTCCCCAGTGCAAATGTTACAGATCTGAAGGGAAAGGTATCCTGGCAGTCAGGACCCAAGAAATACCACAAAATCACACTGTACAATAGGCCCCACACAAGAGATTTATTGAGAAAGATATAAGAGAGTGGCTGCCTCTGTTCAGTAGAGAAGCACCAAAGAACTGACCAGGAGGCAGGCTTTCTATATGGTTTCTTGGTGGTAAAGTTTTCCAGGGTGGAGATTTCCAGGGTAAGTATTGGAGGGACTTCAAGTCCTGAGCTTGAGGCAAGCTCAGGGATTGGAGGGATTTTGAGCTCAGAACTTGGTGGGTTTTCAAAATCTGAAAGTGAGCTGACATTTTTGCCTATATATGTAACCTAAGTGTGTCAATAAAAACACAAAACCACCTGGGCAGAATAGTAGAGATGACCCTGTTGGCAGGGTGTGGGTGAGCCAGTGAGGGCATGAGTGTGAGAGCTGGCCCCACTTCTTGTCTGTCATGTGATAGCATGGGCAAGGAAGAGATGCTTTCACACCTCTCCTTGCCCCTTTCCACCTGCATCAGGTGGGAGAGCTGGTCTCAGAGAATAGGAGAGTTGTTTCTGCCCCTTACTAGATGCAACACTCGGGAGAGTGGCCCCTGCAATTTACCTGGGAAGCACAGCAGAGCTGGTCCTGGTGGAGTGGGTATGGATGAGCAGGCCCTGAGGGTGTGAAAGCTGGAGAACTGGACCCTCTCTTTGCTGCCTGCTGCATTAGGTGAGCTCATTGGGGCAGTGCTGGAGAGCTCTCTCTGGTGTTGAGGATGCTAGAGGACTGGCAGGCTGACCAACTCAGCTACCACCTAGGTCCAGATCCAGGGCTATGAGTTGGCTCACCTCAACATCAACCCTATCTATGAATTGCTGGAGCAAGTGAAGGGGCTGGTAGAGAAGATCCAAAGCTACAGAATCTCTATGACACAGGGCAACAATAGGATATTCAAGAGGAGTCCCAGTGAGGATCCAGTATTGATAGTGTAGAAGAAGTCAGAGGCCTTGAATGAGACCGATGACTCATTGCAACAAACACTTGCAAGTAAAGATATATGTACTAAAAGGTATACTGTGTTACTCACTGTGACACACTACAGCCTTGATGATAAGATTTTTTTTTTTAAATTTTATTTTATTTTGAGGGGTTGCAAGGACAGAGAGCAGTTATGAAGGGACAGTGAGATGAGTGGGATTGGGGTGCATGATGTGAAATCCACAAATTAAATCAATAAAAAGTTAAAAAAAAAAGGGGGGGAGGAAAGGAAAAACATGAAAAAAGACTGTTTCATACTAAACGTTCATTTAAATTTATTAATATGCCCACCTATGAAAGACAACTCAAATTATATATTTGATATTAAATAGATTACTACATTTTAAACATTTTATATCAATATCTAAGTGGATATGCTAATACAAAAAATACAGAACCACTCAAACTACACACCCAAGTAACTAAACTCCTTTTGTGGACCCCATAAAAGAAGCTTTAGGCTATACCTGAGGCCCTCGAGTACACTGTCACTCATGCAGCCTGCTGTCACTCTTCAGAGCATATTTCTCTCTGATCTGTGCTTTTACTTCATTCTAAATGAGTTCCAACTAGTTTTTAAACATGTGTATGTCTTTCTTTCAGTTCCTTGAAGAAGAGTCCATGAACCTAGAAAATCTTGACTAGACCCTGACCACCAGTAACACTGTTCTGGAGTTATCATGTAACTATCTTACTCTAATCCCTACTTGGCTCCCTCTGACCTATGCTCATTATCCAGAGTGAACTTGTGTACAAGTAATATGAGGACTTTACTACTAAGCCCTTCAACGCTTCCCCGTGGTTCTCAACATGAGCTCTAGCCACTGTGCCATTGTCTTGAGAACATTATTGCAACAACATCTGCCCACCTGTCTTCCTGTTCCTCATGCCTTTTCTCCATGTCCATGCACAGCCAGCAATAAGTCTGATATTTTCCTCTGGCTTCTTCCTAGATGTTCTCTTTATCTTCAGGCTTCTATCATGTAGAATGTGTCAAGTCTCCAAAGATTTTGCTGCTCATTCCTTTTGAGGGACCTTAGCACATGCTGTTTAGCCAATTAACGCATTTAGCTCAATTAATTATTATTTCCCCCAATTGAGATCTTGCTGGTACTTCAGCACTTAAAGATTTCTTCTCTTAGTACACCCCATTTTTCTCTTTATAGAGTTAGTCACATTTTGTAAGTTAAAATCTATATTTTATGCCTTTCACCACACTCTAAGCTCCAAGAAGGTAAGAACTTGATTTTATTCCACATTCTAAACTTAGTGTCTGTCACTGTGGATGGTAGGTCCCTTTTCCCACTGAAAATTTTTCTGTATAAATTTTCTTTCTTCCTTTTTTTGCTTTGATTGACACATCATAATTGTATGTATTTATGCAGTACAATATGATGCTGTGATTCATCAAATCATGTTAATTAACATATCTATCTCTTTAACATTTATCATTTTTTTGTGGTAATTTCTTAGGCTTTCTATTGCTATGAAGAGACACCATGACCATGACAACTCTTTTTTTTTTTTTTTTGGTTTATAAATACTTGTTTTTTATTGTATTTTATAATGTCCTTTGAGTTTCACAACTTCCTGTTACTTCAAAGCTAATTTTTAAATTTTTTTTTTATTTTGCAATACAATTCAGTTCTACATATCAGCCACAGATTCTCTTGTTCTCCCCCCTCCCGGCCCCTCACCTTCCCCCCAGCCCCCCCCCATTCCCACCTCCTCCAGGGCAAAGTCTCCCCCGAGGACTGAGATCAACCTAGTAGACTCAGTCCAAGCAGGTCCAGTCCCCTCCTCCTAGGCTGAGCCAAGAGATCCTGCATAGGCCCCAGGTTTCAAACAGCCTACTCATGATGCAATGAGCACAGGACCCGGTCCCACTGCCTGGATGCCTCCCAAACAGATCAAGCCAATCAACTGTCTCATCCATTCAGAGGCCCTGATCCAGTTGGGGACCCCTCAGCCATTGGTTCATAGTTCATGTGTTTCCATTCGTTTGGCTATTTGTCCCTGTGCTTTATCCAACCTTGGTCTCAATAATTCTCGCTCATATAAACCCTCCTCATTCTCGCTAATTGGACTCCCAGAGATCCACCCGGGGCCTAGCCATGGATCTCTGCATCCAGATCCCTCAGTAGTTGGATGGGGTTTCTAGCACAACAATTAGGGTGTTTGGCCATCCCATCACCAGAGTAGGTCAGTTTGGGCTGTCTCTTGACCATTGCCAGCAGTGTGTTGTAGGGGTATCTTTGTGGATTTCTGTGGGCCTCTCTAGCACTTTGCTTCTTCCTGTTCTCATGTGGTCTTCATTTACCATGGTCTCCTATTTCTTCTTCTCCCTCTCTGTTGTTGATCCAGCTGGGATCTCCCGCTCCCCCAAGCTTTCTTTCCCTCGACCCTTGCCCTTAATTACCCCCACTCATGTCCAGGCTGTTCATGTAGATCTCTTCCATTTCTCCTTCATTGGGCGATCCCTGTGTCTTTCTTGGGGTCCTGTTTTCCAGGTAGCCTCCCTGGTGATGTGAGTAGCAGTCCAGTCATCCTTGTTCCACATCTAGTATCCTCCTGAGTGAGTACATACCATGTTTGTCTTTCTGAGTCTGGGTTACCTCACTCAGGATGATTTTTTCTAGATCCATCCATTTGCCTGCAAACCTCATGATGTCATTGCTTTTCTCTGCTGAGTAGTATTCCATTGTGTATATGTACCACATTTTGTTTATCCATTCTTCAGTTGAAGGGCATCTAGGTTGTTTCCATGTTTTGGCTATTACAAACAATGCTGATCTGAACATAGCTCTTGTGGTATGATTGAGCATTCCTTGGGTATATGCCCAAGAGTGGTATAGCTGGATCTTGGGGGAGATTGATTCCCAGTTTTCTAAGAAAGCGCCATATTGATTTCCAAAGTGGTTGTACAAGCTTGCATTCCCACCAGCAGTAGAGGAGAGTTCCCCTAGCTCCACATCCTCTCCAGCATAAGGTGTCTTCAGTGTTAAATCCAGCTACTCTGAACCTGCTAGAAGAGAAAGTAGGAAGTAGTCTTGAATGCATTGGCATAGGAGATCACTTCCTAAATATAACACCAGTAGCACAGACACTGAGAGAAACAATCAGTCAATGGGACCTCTTGAAACTGAGAAGCTTTTGTAGAACAAAGGATATGGTCAACAAGGCAAAGCGACAG
The DNA here is from genome assembly GCF_007827085.1 of Peromyscus californicus insignis. Classification (NCBI taxonomy): domain Eukaryota; kingdom Metazoa; phylum Chordata; class Mammalia; order Rodentia; family Cricetidae; genus Peromyscus; species Peromyscus californicus. The sequence continues at coordinate 138,743,246 of NW_026294606.1, read as the reverse complement.
CCTACAGAATGGGAAAAGGTCTTCACCAACCCCACATCTGACAGAGAACTGATATCCAGAATATATAAGGAACTCAAGAAATTAGACATCAAAATGCCCAACAGTCCAATTAAGAAATGGGCTATAGAACTAAACAGAGATTTCTCAACAGAGGAAACTCAAATGGCTGAAAGACATTTAAGGAATTGCTCAACATCCCGAATCATCAGGGAAATGCAAATCAAAACAACTCTGAGATACCACCTTATGCCTGTCAGAATGGCTAAGAAAGGTAGTCTTCTTTTTATCCACGTGAAGTAGGATCCAGATTCCAGAATCCACAGAAGCTTATATACTTTAGATTAAATAGCATGATGTGCATGGAAAATGGGGTGGAAAGATTGTAAGAGCCAAAGGTGGGTAGGACCTGAGAAAAACAGTGTCTTCAGAGCATGATAGGGCCACTGCACTCATGATTCCATCATAGGTACAAGAGGAGGAAATTGTGCAAGGCTCATGCACCAGGAGTCAGGAACCTTGGGGTTATTTAAGAATTTTACCTAACACAGCTGGATAAAGGATATGATTCTCAAACTTGGTTGTAAAGGAGAACTAGAATGAACTGACACAGAAGGTGAGAATTCCATGCCACACGGAAGGAACAGAGGGTGCAAAGAAGTAGGGGATAATGAGGTATAAACGCTTTCAGGACCTACATGTTCTGCCTAAACTCAACAACTCACATACACTGCATATACAGGGGTTTTGTGTTCATGATATCTCAATAAAGCTGTAGAAAGGATTCAGGTTTTCTTGTCTCTCTGTACCTGGAGGCTGCACCCTCAGATGAGTAATCTCCTGGGAGCTCACTTAGAGGGGAAAGAGCAGAGCCAGCAAGAATGAAAAAGAAAAACATCTCTCCCACAACCAGATAATCCTGGATTTAGTTTTGAATGTCAGGATAGCTTGGTCACCTGAGGTAGCATTACAGGGAGCACCTGCCCTGTGTCTGTGGTTGCTGGGCTGATAGGCATGGATGTTCTCTTCCAGGAGTGTGGTTGCCTTGATGCTAATGAACTATAGTTTCAATGAATGATGTCTTTTAACAGGAGTGCTATGTATCTTAAATTATGTCTTGTTAAGCAAACTTTTCCTTTATTTTGTTTGCCTAAACTGAGTAGGTTAAAAAAAATCTCAAAACACCAAAACCCCTACACCTTTTCTATTTTGCTCTCAGGAGAGAGGTTGAAATAACTATAGATTACTTCCTTGTGGCAATTATATAAATACCATCCTCTGCTTGGACTGTCATTTTGGTGAAAATTTTTATCAAGGATGTTTACATTTCTGTAACACATTTGGAACAAACGAAGCAGCCGTTCTACAGGGAAGTGGCATTGAAGGTTGCCATGGGAACCCTGTGAAGTCACAGAAAGTAGATTATCTCACAATACATTACCCAGTGTCAGAAACAGGCAGCCAGACTAGAGAACAAACTACCAATTAACAAGAAACAATTTGGAGCCAGAGAATAGGAGCCAAGTAGAAGGCTGCCTCCAAAAGGTCATGTTCAAGGTAATTTGTTGGTTCTTTTGCTTGATGCAAACCAATTACTCTGATTGCATTCCATCCATATTAATCTTCTCAACAAGCTCTGACTTCTATAGGAGAAAAATCCAGAAAAGTGCAATTTGACCCTTTTAAAAAATGCCTAAAATTAGTGTACAAAATTCCCTTTGTTCAGTGAGATTTAAATGATAGGATTGTCTTACCTACGGAAGTCTTCAGGAGGTAATAAGCTTCTTGATGAAGCATGGCATGCTCAGGTATAAATTTAGGCTTTGCATTTTATTGGTGCTCTGGCTTTCCAGGTATCAGGTTCCTCATCTATAAAATGGGCATGTTAACAGCATCTCTCAGTGCCTTAAGAATTCTACTTATTGTGAGTTCAAGGCCAGCCTGGTCTACAGAGCAAGTTCCAGGACAGGCTCCAAAGCTACAGAGAAACCCTGTCTCAAAAAATCAACCAAACAATCAAACAAAAAAAGAATTCTACTTACTGATTGCTTGTGGCTTACATCCAATAATTTAAGCAAAAGATTTCAAGGCAATGCCTGCACATATTAAATATTCCATATGTGCTTAGTGGCACACTATATTCCACTTCCTCTCTGTTATGTATTTGGTATTTGCATGTGTTGGCTGTGGGGTATATGGGTGGTGGCAGTGTATGTACATATGTGTGTGCAGAAATATATACCAATGAGTGTGTGAGTAAAGCCCAGAGGAGAATGGGTTATGTCTTCCTCCATCATTTTATTCCCTTGAGACAAGTTCATCATTTTTCAGCTAGGCCAGTGACAAGAAAACTCCAACAACCCTTTGGGGGTTACTGATGTGTACTAAAATGTCTGGCTGTTTACATGGGTGATGGGGATCTGAACTCAGGTCCTCATGCTTGTGAGGCAAGTGCTATTACTTATGAATCCATCTCCTCAGCTCCCTAGTGGTGCTCATGGTTCCCTTGTTTTTCACTATAGATAAGGCCTGTTTTTTAAATTCCTGTCAGGCATTTAAAAAAGAATTCATCTAGTTGAAAAACAAAACAAAACGAAAAAGAGAAATGTAAGTTGATTATGAAGTTTAACTTGGATCATCATCAAAATCACTTAGAAAGTTTTATTAGACCATAGATTACAAGGTCTTTCACCAGACCTATGCTCAGAATCTCATTATGAGGTTTGTCTGGTACATTTCATATGACCTCTCTAAATGAGTCTGATGCATGCTAGCTTGCCTGAGTCACTGAAGCTCCTAGGAGTCATTTTATTGTGTTCACTGCAGTGTGTTTTTCTAAATCCCATTTTCAGAGTTGATCAGTACAGGTGGGGTAGGTAGTACCAGAGTTATGAAAATGTTAATAGTATCTTCAACTGTTTTGCTATAGAAACTATAGCAAGCATGTTTGGACATGCATGGTTAACTAGAGTGTCTGCCATTCCGACTCTCTCTGTCTTACTTTCCCCTTGCAAGGGGGTCTCATCATGGGCTTCTGGAAGTATAATAGGGGTTCTCATGGGAGGATCAAGGAGACTATACCACTTCACAAATGGCACAACTTGGCATTTTTATTTCTCTATTGGGTGTAACCATGCTGCTTTCTGTTTAGGTGGCTCTTCTCCTCTTTCCTCTACCTGTCTTCTAAAGCCAAATAGAAACAAGGTAGGGACAATGGCCTTGGGACAGTGACCCCAGAAGTAGCTCCAATTTCCTCAGTTCTTGGTGAGAAAAATATTCCATCTGAACTTGTTCTTTTTTTCTGCCATATTTTCCTTAACTACTAGAGTTAACAGGGTCAGAAAATTACACACCAATTCCCCCAATGTCAATATTCTCACTGAGGTGAATTACAAGCTACCAACCTGAAGATGCTGAATGCAGCCAGGAGATGGACATGATCTGCTGTTGTGAGTTGGTCCAAGCCTGCACCTGCACAGCTGTAGGCCTAATGAAAGGAGTAGATTGAAGTCCTAGTAGAAACAATGACATGAAAGAATAAGCCAATTGCTAGGATGTAGTCTTGTCCTCAATCTAGAGTGACAAGTGAAGGTCTCCCTGTCTTATATGTGGACTGCTCAGCTCATGAGTGTAGAAATTGCACTAGCCTTAGCAGGTCAATTAGTTTTCATTGTAAGCACTGACATCAACAGTTATTGGATGCAGTGGGAAAAGAATTTGTATGCTCTGCCTGGGCTCTGTAGGGTGACTCCTGTGATGCATGAGTGAGGTTAGAGATGGATATCAAAGAAAGTAGTGAAGACATGTATGTTTGTCCTTTATATGTAGAAATGTTTGCCCTTTATATGTGGAAATGCCATTTACTCATGGTTTCATTCATACATAAATGGTTGAGTATACAACGAGTTACAGGCACTGAAGACAGAATGGGTATTGTTGTACTTATTTCGAGAAACCCCCAGAGAATACGAAGGAGCCGGTTTCCAAAACAAGCACATAAGGGTCCTTTTATTCAGGTTCAACCTGTGCCATCGCATGGCAGATGGAAGGAAATGTGACAGTGGCCAGGAGCCCCAGTGTAGAGAGTTTTTATAGGGAGAAAACACAACCTGGGAATTACATTCTTGGGATTGGGTAGAAGGTAAGGTGGGATTTTTTTGAAACTATTGGTCTAGACTTTGGGCACGAAACCACATTTGAAACCATTGGGTTAGACTTTTGGCAGGGAACCACAACCAGCTGAACAGGATTATCTGGACTGCTCTAGATATCTTCAAGGGCCATAAACTGCAGACAGGATGTCTGTAGGAGGATACTGCTCTGTATCTGTTAGAGTTGTCATGGCACATTCCTGAGATCCTTCCTGGAACTGAGTACAGCAGGTGGTCTGAGATGGTGGCCCTTTCCCTAAGATAGAGCCTGTAAAGTCAAGTCTAGACCTTCACAGGTAACAAAGGAAAGATACTGACTTAGTAAGAGAGAAATTAAATAAATCCATCTCTAACATGGCAGGTGGTAGTGAAGTTGTGACAATGAACAATCAAGCCAAAGGCACAGAAAATGATATAGTGAGAAGTGTATTTCAGATCATGTAGTTAAGAATGGCTTCTTGATAAGGTGACATTTAAGCAGTAACTTGAAGGGTGTGTGTGTGTGTGTGTGTGTGTGTGTGTGTGTGTGTGTGTGTGTGTGTGTGTGAGAGAGAGAGAGAGAGAGAGAGAGAGAGAGAGAGAGAGAAGGAGGGAGGTAGAGAGACACACACAGAGAGGGTGATAAGTGAAATAGTTTTTCAGGAAGAGGCTGTGGAAAGAGTTAGTGCAAAGGTTCTGTGGTGGTAGCATCATTATAAGTTTGTTTACTCAGGAGCCAGGAGGCCACTTGGACTGGAGCTCTATGGTTAAGAAATATAGAGTGTGAACTCAGGTCTGAGTGGTGCCTCAAGGCAGGATCCAAAGCTTTTAAATAAAACAAGTTCCCTTCTACAGGTGGTACTCAAATTTAAGAGAGGACTTTGTTAGGAACACCAACGTCTCACTCAAATGTCACTCCGTAAGAGATGTGGAGGAATCTGTTGGGTGTTGCCCCACCTCAAAGCCCATCTCTGGAAATAGGAAAGGCAAAGGAAACCACAAACAAATAAGAACGAGAAATACTTACAATGTCAAAGAAGCACCATGGGATGCTTTGTTTTCAGGAAGAAGAATGTGACCACAATATGCTGAGTTTGGGGCATTTCCTAAAGTAGGATCAGGAACTCTGGCCTCTCACATGTGGCTAGAATGGTTGGATTCTGGGTAAGATGCACAGATTTTGGAGGCTAACAGGAATGCATTTCAATTCCTCTAGTCTATACTTTTCATTTTTCTTCAGTAAGTGTGGACCAAATACCTGTTTTCTGCAATGTCTTCTGAGAGACCCAATGAGTGAGATACCACCTTCACAGAGGTCACAGTCGATAAACATTCAGGAGTGACATAGTTCAAGACATTGGCATTCACTGATTTCATGAATAAAATGTGAACAATCACATTTCTAGCTTTTTATATTTTTCCAACAATGGGTGAATACACAAGACAAGGCAGAAGAGCTATGCTTGATATTTCCATCTTTTTATATTTTTCCAAGTATGGGTGAGACAATGCAGAAGAACTATGCTTACCCAGTGTGTGCCCAGGGCCAATGAAGACATGCCATTCATTGCCCCTTTGATTTTCTCCCAGATGATGGAGGCTAGGGACACTCATGTCCTGTGCTGTCCTGTCAACTATTACAATCTACTCAAGATGAAAATCAAGAGTGACCTTTGAAAAAAACAGCTCAGGGCTGGAAAGATGGCTCAGCAGGTACAACACCTGCTGTGAAAGCATGAAGGCTAGAGTTTGGATCCCCAGAGTCCAGACAAGCTGAGTGGATATGGCCACCTGCCTATAATCCATTTAGAAGGCGGAGGCAGCAGATCCCTGAGCAAACTGGTTGGCTAGACTAGCAGAATTAGAGAGCTGTGGGTTTGGTGAGAGATCTTACTCTTACCTCAGTAAACAAAGGGGGAATACTTGAGAAAAATACTCAACACCAACCTCTGGCTTCCTCATGCATGTATGAACATGCATACACACATGCACACACAGAACTTACACACACACACACAGACACACACACACACAGACACACACATACACACACATAAAAGGAAAGGAAAGCAATTAATGAAAGCATACATCATGAGGCTGGTGGAGTAAACCTGGATACTAGGTTTTTTTTTTTTTCCTTTGATATTAAATTCACATTACCTTGGCAACCACAGTTATACCTTAAACATCCATTCATATATTAGTTGTTTATTACATAAAATGATTCTGTAGTACCCCCCCCCCCCAAGATGGTCTAAATGGTTTTAGGTTAATCTCCAAGTTTGTATGGATTTTAGCTAGGTTACAAGTTCTAGAATATTTCTGAACCTCAAGTTACCATGAATGCTGAGGTCTCAGGAGATATAAGCTGAGATTTGGGAGGTGAAGGCTAGGTAGCAAAAATAGAGGTTCTGTCTGCAGCAATCAGGAATGGCAGTACCGACATATGGGTTACCAACAGAAAAATGGAGATATTGCTGTCACAGAAGCTTTAAGTTTCTTGCTATCTTTCTGGCTCTAAAAGAAGAGCTGTCCTGCCTTTACCCTTTCCTGCATAGGCTCTAGTGAACAGAATCCTGGAAAAGCATTCTTAGTGAGATGTTAGGAATGGAAAGGGAGGTCAAAAGGTATAGGAAAGGTATTTGTGTGTGCTGTGGATAGGGGAGATTTTGTTGATGGTACTTAAGGAAGGCATTTGTATTGCATTATCTCTTTGATTCTCTCTCTCTCTCTCTCTCTCTCTCTCTCTCTCTATATATATATATATATATATATATATATATATATATATATATATATGAGAGAGAATGTGGTGGGTGATGGAATTTTGCCTTTCATCTTTTCTTTGTAATATAACACATGAAAGTGCAAATTCCAGGGTTGCTTGGTGCTTGCCTGGTGGGATCCATAGATTTTCAGCAGGCTGTGTGTATGCATGCATTTAGATACTCTGAGCATGTGCTTTAGAGAAGACTGATGCTTCTGTGCTCTAAAGCCTTTATTTATTTATTTTCACAGGACATATTTAATTCCAAGGTGCTTAAGGCATTTTGAAAACATTAAATTAACTGTTAATTCTCTCCATGTCTCTATAAAGCAGAGGGGGAAAAGTCTCTTATTAGAAAACATTGCAGACTAAATCTGAAAAACTGAGTTCACAGGGAAAGGGATAATCAAGAGGGATGAAAAGAGACAGAAGATTCAATAGAAAAAAAACCATGAAAAGATAAAACGATTTTTTTTGGCAGTTCCCAGCAAAGTAAAGAATCTTCTGGATAATTTTCTCAGCAACTGAATTTCAAGCCGCTGTCCAGCATTTCAAGTGGCATGTGTGCTTCTGTTTTTGTGTTGTTACCTTAGGTATAAGATGACCTTGATTAAAGTATTTCTCTACTTAAGGACTGGATTTCCATAATTCTAAAATGGAAAGTGCATGAGTATCTGGTTACAGATTGATGTGAAAAAAGACACGATATATTTGGCAGTATGTTTTGTTTGTACAGTCATCACTACAATAACCACTACCACCACCACCACTATCATCACCATTGCTATTGTAATTGTTTGAATGTGAATGTTCCCCCAAGGAATCAGACTTTTATACACTCAGTCTCCAGTTGGTGACACTGTTTGGAGAGGTTTTGGAGATGTAGCCCTGTGGGATGAAGTACACCACTAGAGGAAGGCTTTAAGAATTTAAATACCCCATACCAGTCTCAATTTTCCCTCTTTGTTTCTTTCGTTTGTTTGTTTGAAGAGGTGAGAACTCAGCTTCCTGTTCCTGCCACATATTGGCCACTTGTTGTCATACATCCCTGCCACAATGGACTTTCATCCCTCTGGAACTATAATCCTAACTCTTCCTTCTATAAGTTGTCTTGGTATAGTAGTTTGATTAAGAATGGCCATGATAGGATGACCCTGTGAAGGAGAAGTGGATGAGAGCTACATGAGTAGACTGTGTGTGTGGAGGGGGGGTGTCAGTGGGCGAGGAGTGGGGGATGAGGACATAGGGAAATAGGAGGGTCAAGCTGGAACAGGGACAGAGTGGGAGGGCAGGGAGGAAGATACCATAATAGATAAGGACATCGATAGATAGATGAGGACATCATGGGAATAGGTATAGGCAGAGTGCTGGGGAGGCTCTCAGGAATCCACAAGGATGACCCCACCTTGGTCTGCTGGCAGTGGTCCAGAGGGTGCCTGGATTGGTCTACTCTGGTGACCGGTCTAATGAATAACCTAGCTGTCATCATAGAGCCTTTGTCCAGTGACTGATGGAGGCAGATGCAGAGATCCATGGCCAGGCACCAGGCTGAGTTCCAGGAATCCAATTGATGAGAGAGTGGAGGGATTTTGTAGGCAGTGGACGTCAAGATCATGGTGGGAAGATGTGCAGAGATGACTGGCCACACTAGTGGAAGCCCATGAACTATGGACTGGTAGCTGTGGAGCCCCCATGGAACTGGACTAGGGCCTCTGGATACGGAAGACAGTTGTTTGGCTCAAACTGTTTGGGGGGCACCCAGGCAGGGGGATCGGGATATGTCCCTGGTGCATGGGCAGGCTTCTGGGAATCCGGTGCCTGTGGTGTGATGCCTTGCACAGCCTTGGTGCAGTGGGAAGGGGCTTGGACCTGCCTAGGCTCAGTGTGCTGGGCTCTGCTGACTCCCCATGGGAGACCTTGATTTGGGAGATGTGGGGATGTGGGGTGGCTTGGGAGAGAGGACTGGGGGGTGGGAGGAGGGAGGAGGGGGAAATCTGTGGGTGGTATGTGGAGTGAGTAGAAAATTTCTTAATAAAGAAAAATGAAAGAAAAAAAAGAATGGCCATGATATGCTCATATGTTTGAATACTTGATCCTCACTTGGTGAAACTGTTTGAAAAGGATTAGGAAGTGTGGCCTTATTGGAGGAGGTGTGTCACTGGGAATGGGTGTGAGGTTTCAGAAGCCCATTTAATTCCCAGTTAGCTTTCTCTGCCTTGTGCTTGTGGATAAATATGAAAGTTCTCAACTACTGCTCTGATACTATGCCTGCCTGCCTGTTGCCATGCTCCCTGCCATGATGGTCTTGGACTCCATGGAACTGTGAGCATCCAGTTTGATGCTTTCTTTCATAAGCTGACTTGGTCAAGGTGTCTTTTTTTTTATAAATTTTTAAAATTTATTTTACATACCAACCTCTGTTTCCACTCCCTCCTCTCCTCTTGTTCCTACTCACTCCCAACCCTGCATAAACTCCTCAGAAAGGGTAAGGCCTCCCATGGGAATCAACAAAGCATGGCATATCAGGCAGGACCAAGTTTCTCTCCCCTGCATCGAGACTGAGCAGTGTATCCCACCATAGGGAATAGGTTCCAAAAAGCCAGCTCACATATCAGGGACAGATCCTGGTCCCACTGCTAAGGACCCCACAAACAGACCAAGCTACACAACTATCACCCACATGCAGAGGGCCTAGGTTGGTCCCATGCAGGCTCCCTAGCTGTTGGTCTAGAGTCCATGAGCTCCCATGAGCTTGGGTCAGCTGTCTGTATGTGTTTTCCCATCATGATCTTGACCTCCCTTGCTCATGTAATCCCTCCTCCCTCTCTTCAGCTGGACTCCTGGTACTTGGCCCAGTGCTTGGCTATGGATCTCTGCATCTGCTTCTGTCAATTACTGGATGAAGGTTCTATGATGACAAATAGAGTAGTCACCAATCTGATTATAAGAGAAGGCCAGTTCGGGCACCCTCTCTGCTATTGCTAGGAGTATTAGCTGGGGTCATCCATGTGGATTCCTGGGAATTTCCCTGGCACCAGGTTTCACCTAACCCCATAATGGCTCCTTCTATCAAGATATCTCTTTCATTGCTCTCCCTCTCTATCCTCCTCCCAACTCTACTATCCTGATTCCTCATGTTCCCATCCCCCTGTTGCTAGAGTTTTCCTGCCTGGCCCACAGTCAATCAGTGATTTATTCATTGACCAATCAGCAACACATTTGACATACAGACCATCCCACAGTTGGCGTCCAACGTGGTGGCAAGAGTTTCCACCTAAAACCTGAGAAAAGATTCTAAAATGGAGCTAAACACAACTTCCTAATTGTCTCTCTCAAATGAGCGGCAGCTGCCAGTTTGAGCTACTGGTGGGTTCCTGGAGTGTGCGCTCAACCTGCAGTATGGCGGGAATAAGACCTCTGCAAGTGGCACATTAAGCTGCATGGTGGATTTAGACTTTGCTAGTACAAAACAAAAAAAGAGGTTTCTGGGCTATACGCTGCTTGGATAAAAGCATAGACCCACGATAGCTCCCAGAGCTGGTGGTAAACCACCGCCATGTTGGAAAGCTGAGGAGACAGCAGCCACAGCTGCTGCAGCTTAAAGCAATAGATTCACAATAAGACAGATTCAGATGTAATAGTTTAAAATGTGTGTAAAATATACGTAGGCTTGAAAGAGACAAAAAAAGGTGATATATACAGTATAAAAACAAATACATAGTTTTAAAAAATAAAGTCTTTAAAGAGACAGTAAAATTAATATAAAAAATAAGCCACGTGAAGATAAACATTACACAGAGAATCTGGATTGTGCTGTCTTTGGGATTCTTAACTACAGAAAGATATTTGATTGTAAAGGAAGCTGAGTTAAACCAGTATGTATATTTTAAAGATACTTTGACTTCAAAATTTGGATGTAAGGATATGTTGCTTTGGAAAAGAGTCTCTTTTGTTTCCACAGAAAACAAGAGGCTATGGATTTGTTCCAGATTAAGACACATCAGGTTTGACCAGCCAAGACCACCTGAAAGGTCTCTGATGACACCATGGCCCAGATGATCCAACATCCAGAACCGTTTCTTGTCATAAAGGTTTTTCACTTGCTTGGTTAAAGTTAACTCAAGATATTTTATATTATTTGTGGCTATTGTAAAGGGTGTTGTTTCCCTATTTCTTTCTCAGCCCATTTTTCGTTTGTATATACAAGGGCTACTGATGTTTTTAAAGACAATCTTGTATCTAGCCACACCAATGAATGAGTTTATCAGCTGTAGGAACTTTCTGGTAGGATTTTTTGGGTCATTTATGTATATTATATAATCTTCAAATAGTGAAAGTTTGACTTCTTCTTTTACAATTTGTATCCCATCCCCTTGATCTCCTTTTGTTGTCTTATTGCTCTAGTGAGAACTTCAAGTACTATATTGAATAAATATGGGGAGAGTGGACAACCTTGTCTTGTTCCTGATTTTAGAGAAATCTCTCTGAGTTTCTTTTTATTTAATTTGATGTTGGCTGTTGTAAATTGCCTTTATTATGCTTAGGTATATTTCCTGTATTCCTGATTTCTCCAAGACCTTTATCAGGAAGGGGTGTTGGATTTTGTCAAAGGACTTTTCAGCATCTAATGAAATGATCATGTGGTTTTTTTCTTCCAGTTTGTTTATATGTAATTGTCTTTCTTTGTTGCATCTTTATGTGGTTTGGGTATCAGGGTAACTGTAGTCTAATGAAGAGTTTGGTAATATTCTTTCTGTTTCTATTGTGTGGAACAATTTAAAGAGTATTGGAATTAGCTCTTCTTCGAAAATTTGGTAGAGTTCTGTGCTGAAACCATGAGATCCTGGGCTTCTTTTGGTTGGGAGACTTTTAATGACTGTTTCTATTTCCTTAGAGGTTGTTGGTCTATTTAAACAGTTTATCTGGTCTTGATTTAACTTTGGTTTGTGGTACCTATCCAGAAAATTGTCCATTTCTTTCAGATTTTCCAATTTTGTGGAGTACAGGTTTTTGAAGTATGACTGATGATTCTCTGGATTTCCTCATTGTCAGTTGTTATGCTTCCCTTTTCATTTCTGATTTCATTAATTTGGATTTTTCTCTCTCTCTCTCTCTCTCTCTCTCTCTCTCTCTCTCTCTCTCTCTCTCTCTCTCTTTCTCTCTGCTTTTTGGTTAGTCTGGATAAGGGCTTATCTATTTATTGATTTTCTCAGAACCAACTCTGTTTTATTGATTCTTTGTATTGTTCTCTTTGTTTCTATTTTATTGATTTCAGCTCTCAATTTGATTATTTCCTGGTATCTATTGCTCCTGGGTGACTTTGCTTCTTCTTGTTCTAGAGCTTTCAGGTGTGCTGTTAAATCACTACTGTGAGATTTCTCCAACTTCTTTATGTGGGCATTTAGTGATATGAATTTTCCTCTTGGCACTGCTTTCATAGTGTCCCATAAGTTTGGGTATGTAGTACATTCATTTTCATTGAACTCTAGGAAGTCTTTAATTTCTTTCTTTATTTTTTCCTTGACCCATTGCTGATTAAGTTGAGCATTATTCAGTTTCCATGAGATTATAGGCTTTGTGTAATTTTTGTTGTTGTTGAAATCTAGCTTTAAACCATGGTGGTCTGATAGAATACAGGAGGTTATTTCAATTTTTCTGTATCTGTTGAGATTTGCTTTGTGACCAAGTATGTGCTTGATTTAGAGAATGTTCCATGGGGTGCTGAGAAGAAGGTATATTCTTTTGTGTTAGGGAGGAATGTTCTGTAGATATTGATTAAGTCCATTTGAGTCATAACATATGTTAAGTCTCTTGTTTCTCTGTTAAGTTTCAATCTGGCACATCTGTCCAGTGGTGAGAGTAGGGTGTTGAAGTCTCCCACTAGTAACATGTGGGGTTTAATGTGTGATTTATGCTTTAGTAATGTTTCTTTTGCATATGTGAGTGCCCTTGTATTTGGGGCATAAATGTTCAGAATTGAAACTTCATCTTGGTGGATCTTTCTTGTGATGAGTATGTAATGTCCTTCTTGATCTCTTTTGATAGATTTTAGTTTGAAGTTTATTTTGTTGGATATTAGGATAGCTACACAGCTTGCTTCTTAAGACTATTTGATTGGAAAGACTTTTCCCAGCCCTTTACTCTGACGTACTGTCTGTCTTTGAAGTTGAGGTGTGTTTCTTGTATGCAGCTGAAAGATGGGTCCTGCTTTTGTATCCATTCTGTTAGCCTGTGTCTTTTATAGGTGAATTAAGTCCGTTGATATTAACAAATATTTATGACAAGTGATTGTTAATTTATGTTATCTTTTGGTGGTAGTGTGTGTGTATTTCTCTTCTTTGGAATTTACTGTGGAGGGGTTATCTATTGCTCATGTTTTCCTGGGTATATCTGACTTCTTTAGGTTGGAATTTTCCTTCTAGTGCTTTCTGTAGGACTAGATTTCTGGATAGGTATTGTTTAAATCTGGTTTTGTCTTGGAATGTCTTGTTCACTCCATCTATGGTGACTGAAAGTTTTGCTGGGTATATTAGTCTAGGATGGCATCAATGGTCTCTTAGTGTCTGCATTATATCTGTACAGGTCCTTCTTGCTTTCAAAGTCTCTGTTGAGAAGTCAGGTGTTATTCTGATGGGTCTGCCTTTATAAGTCACTTGGCCTTTTTCCTTTGCTGCTCCTAATATTCTTGCTTTATTCTGTATGTTTAGCTGTGTAATTATTATGTGGCAAGGGGACTTTTTTGAGGGGTCTAGTCTGTTTGATGTTCTATAGGCTTCTTGTATCTTCATAGTTATTTCCTTCTTTAAGTTGGGAAAGTTTTCTTCTATGATCTTGTTGAATATGTTTTCTGTGCCTTTGAGTTGGTCTTCTTCTTCTTTTTCTTCTTCTTCTGTCCTTATTATTCTTAGGTTTAGCCTTTATATGGTGTACTAGATTTCCTGGACTTTTTGTGTTATGACTTTTTTGGATTTGGTATTTTCTTTTACTGAGAAATCTATTTCCTCTATTGTAGCTTCAATGTCAGAGATTCTGTCTTCCATCTCTTTTATTCTGTTGGTTATGCTTGCTTCTGTACTTCCTGTTCATTTACTCAGATTTTCTATTTTCAGCATTCCCTCTGTTTGTGTCTTCTTCATTGTTTCTTTTCATTTTTCAGGTCTTGAACTGTTTCCCTCACATGTTTAATTGCTTTTTCATGGTTTTCTTGGCTTTCTTTAAGGGATTTATTGATTTCTTCCAATTTTTTGTTTGTCTTTTCCTCAATTTCTTTAAGGGAATTTTTCCTTTTTTTTGAAAGGCCTCTAGCATCTTCAGAAGCTATTTTTAAGGTCACTTTTTTTCTGCTTCTTCTACATTGTGATGTTCAGCTCTTGCTGTTGGAGGAAGGCTAGGTTCTGGTAATGCCATATTGCTCTTTATGTTGTTGTATGTATTTTTGCATTGACGTCTGCCCATCTCCTCCTCTAATAGGTGTAAGAGGTGCCTGTGTCTGAGTGAGTTGCTATTGGTCCACTCTGTGCTTGCTGTGTCTGTGTCTCAGGGGGCCCCTCTGGGTTCAATCTTGGCTCTTGGTCTAATTGGAGCTGGCAGATTCTGTATCTCAGAGAGCTGCTCTGGGCCCAATCCAAGCTAGCTGATTCTGTGACTCAAGGAGCCGCTCTTGGTCCAAATAGGGCTGGCAGATTCCCTGTCTCAGGAAGTTACTCTTGGTACAATGAGAGCTGGCAGTTAGGTTTCCATGTCTCAAATTACTAGGGTCACAGGCAGATGGGTATTGGGGCAAGGTGTGGAACTTTTAGAACCAGAACAGCCTACCAAAGACAATGCTACATTCCTGACCATTGGCTGATAGACTTATTTTGCAAATGAACTCTAGTGTCTAACATTTTCATCTGTAGAAATTACTGCTGTAGCTACTTCCCTGTGTAATATTTCTCAGCACAGAAACTTGACTTGCTCATAATGCATTTTTAATTGTTTTTTTTTTTTTTTGTCTAATTTTATTAACCATTATCAAGTTACACTTACAAAACTGTAGCTTTTATTAAAGGTTTTTGTTAGAGAATTACTAATTCCTTATACTAACTCATGTGTTTATGGGTTTTTTGTTGTTGAAATATAAGGGTCTTGATCTGTAGTCTAGGCCAGCCTCCAACTCATGACCCCACCTCAGCCTCCCTGGTGCTGGGAGTACCGACATGCACCACCACTCCTGCCTGTGTTCAGTTTTTATGGAGATGAGAAGAAAGTAGAACGTCGTGGACCGTGATGCAGAGGGGACAATAATTCTGCTGGGGACTGGAGAGTAGGAAGAGGTGAGACAGGCAGAAGATGAACCATTTACCCCGTTTATGATCATTTTATAGCTGCATAAACCAAAGCACAAACGTAAGGCACAGTGAGTCATAACTCAGCACACAACCCGCCACTGCCCGACAAGCAGGAAGCAAACTGGGCCACCGCAGGGCTTTGCAGGTCCTTCCCTCCTAATGTAACCAGAGGCTGTGGCGTAAACTCTGGGGTGCAGCGTGTCGGGAGAGATGCCTCAAGACCACCTGCCTTCACCTCCTAACAAGTTAGGGTCTGAGGGGGTGGCACCGTCTCAAAGTTTGTTAAAAACAAGCCAAGAGGCAGAGGTCAGGCCAGCATGTTTCAGCAACTATCAACTAAGACTGGTTTGGGAAACTAACTGATAGTGTCATTAATTACGCAATCTAAAGATAAACCTCTAAGAACTAAGCCACATCGTTTGCACCCATGAAGGGAGCTAGCTCACGACTCCAAGGAAGACTCCATACTTGCTGAGCCTTACAAATTTCAGTCCAACTGAAACTGACTCAAACTTTGAATATTCAGTTAAAAATCCAGCTTGACGTTGAACTTACTGAGAGGTCCACTGGCAAGTATCTACAATTATGCTCACCTATCCATGTTTGAAACGTACACACTGAAGACGGAAAACCCCATGCTACTTAGAAGGCCAGTTTATAAGTGTTCATTTCTAAAAGCTATGAGAAGGCTTTTAAAAGATCAGCATCTAAAACATTGTCCACGTTTCTCTTTATCCACATCTGGTTATAAATCAGTTATACATATAAAAGGTTCTTAACACGTCTGTAGGACTATTTCTCAAAATTCGCTTCATATTACACAACTTTGTAAAGGAATAACCTAGTGAGGAGAGAGAGGGTCAAACCTGGTTCACTTCAACTGTCCAGCTTTCTACCGTGACTTCAAACGGTGAACAAAAGTAGACTGTGAGCAGTTCATCCCCAGCTACCCTGCCTGATGCAGAGAGGGCTGAGTGTGACACACCCAAGGTGCCAGCCACGTGGGGAGTCACGAGGGACCAACACCTGACGGAACTACAAATTCACTCGGCAACTAGTGCTACTTTGTGACCAGAGCAAGTTAGTAACTACTGAAAAATGCAAGAGTGGCTTGTGGTAAAAGTAAAAACCCAAGATTCAGAGTAGTACATTCAACACTTCCCATAAAATCGTCTCAACAAAGGAAATCCACAGTGCCTCCATCTTGCTCCTTTTATTGCACACTCTGAGCCATCCTAGTGTGGAATTAATGGGCAGGTATGTTAAATGCGAGGCAGGCATTGCATGAGGCAATGTAGGGTACTTCAGTCTGAGGCTGTTAGGATTATTAGCTCCAAAGACAATTAGTCAATACTTACCCTTTTTTTTTAAACAAATGTCCCAAAACCAAAAATCTCAAGGAACAAATTAACTCCCCTTTTAATGTGGAACACCTTTATTTTTTGGTTTTTTTGAGACGGGTCTCACGGGCTAGGCTGGAGCTCATTATGTTATGTTGACCAGGTGGGCCTTGAACTCACACAGAACCACCAGCCCCTGCCTCTCTGTGCTAGGATTAAAGGTGTGTGTTATCATGCCATGCTAAATGATGTCTTACCAAAGCACTGGGCTTAGCACTGGTCAGTGTATGTGAAAGAAGCCCGGTGAGGAGGGGAGGGCGCTAATTTAACTCATAATAAAAACATCCCAACTTCAGATCTGACTGTGATAGACAGCATAAGAACGAAGAAAGATTTTCCCCTAATAATTTAAAATATAAATAGTTGTTTTAAGCCCCACTAAACAAGATGTCAAGAGTTCCTGATTGACCTTTAGGGTAGCACTTTCTAGACAGTCCTTTGGTTCTACGGTGGGACAGAGGCTGCCTGCTGTTTGCTCTCCAGTCCTTCACAGCCCTCCTCCATTTCAAAGTTGATATTCACAAACGAGCTGGCCACCGCTGTTTCCGGTTGATCTGTCTGTACAGTGCAGTCAGCCTGCATCTTGTTTTGCTGGTACTGTCTTTCTGCTTCTTCAGACATCCTATTTTCTTCTTCCTCCTCCTCCTCCTCCTTCTTCATCCGGTAATACTCATCAATGGCATATTGGTATTTTGGGGTGCTGATGCCCAAAACAGATGCAATCTTCTCTCCAAGAAAGTCACACACTGAGAGGGTTGACGTGGCAGCCCGAAGCATGTAAAACCACAAGTAGGGGCCCCAGGGAAGCTTTGTCGGGTCAACAGTGGGCAGCACCTCTTTCTTCTCCAGGCCGTCCACTTCGTCCTCATCGGTGCTGTACTCTTCCATGGTCTCTCCACTGACGAAGTGGATGACCCTCCTTGGAACTTTCTTCTTTTTTCCGATGACTCCCAGCTCTACATTCTCAAAGCCTCTTTCATTACTCATCTGCCGCGTCGCGTCTCCGAACGCCGCGGCGGCCGCCGCCTCCGTTTCTCCCGCCGCCGCCGCGCAGCCCGGCTCTCGGTCCATCGTCACGCCGGCCCGGGCAGCGGCCACACGGAGGGTGATCGAAGGGACGCTCCCCACCGCCCGCGCGGAGGCTCACTCGGAGGCTCGCACACCGGTGCCCGCCGGGCCCGCAGCACACAGCCCACCCTCCCGGGGAGGGCGCGCCTGGACTTTTAATTGTTTTTTAAGGGAAGTATGAAATGTGGTGGATATAGATATGTGAGAAATTCCTGTAATGCAAAACAGACATGGACTTTTTGCCATCTCTAAGGTCTTCTTAGAGAAGACAATATATTTTCATCTCTCATTTGGTACCAAATAACTGTAGGTCTATGATCTTCATAGAGGAAACCCAAAAACAATCTGATTGGATACTTAAGGGTTTACTGAAGGCCTCAAAGGGAATGTTCCTCTAATTGCCTGTTGGCTGTTGGGTACTACCTGAGGGCCTTGGAAGCTGACATCCTCTGCCTTGCTCAGATCATTGCATTGCTACAAACTGTTGCAAAACATCACCAAGAAGATGTTGTCATGGACTATGAGCATTATAGTGGCCCCTAGAAGTTCTCCATGGGCTCTTGTTTTAATGACTGATTCCCCAGTTGGTGATTTTTGTCTTGGGATACTAGGAACTTTCAGGAGGTGGAAAGGAAGATCTTAGAGGTAGGCCTTTGAAGGTTACACCCTACCACTGGTTTCTGTATCACTCTCTGCTTCACTGATTGCTTTGATATGAATAGTCTCCAATACATAATCCCTCTGCAATGAGCTGAGCTGCTCTGTCAATGCCATCTCCACAATGAGTGACTGAAACCCTTTGAAACCATTTCAGGCATTATGGCCAGTGACATAAAAGTAACAAATATTCACTTTTTACTCAGATTTTTTCCAAAAGCAATAATTTAACCCACTTCCTCTCTTTTTTACTCTGGATTTGCTATGTAGCCAGCAAAGACATTGAGCTTCTGATCCTCCTACTTCCACACCCACCCAAGTGCTGGGATTACAGGTGTGCATCACCACACCTGGTTTATGTTGTGTTGGGGAGTTGAACACAGGGACTCATGCATACTATACAACTACTCTGCCAACTGAGCTACATATACAAACCTTTAATATCTTTTTATTGATCATTTCAATATTTACTTACTAATATTGAATTAACAGTATACATTGTTACTTGTTTTGTTTTCAATTTTAGACATTATCTAAGAATTAGTTGATTTTTATACCTGTGCCATTATCTCAACTTTCAAATTTTGCTAAACAACAACTTTAGTTTAATCAATATCTGTGTTACATTATCATGACTATGCAAATGTTATTCATGGCTGAGCAATGTAATATTTATAACTTACAATTACTTTTCCCTTTGTGTACAACTTTGTTCTCCCTGAGGCTATTACTAATTTTTCCTTCTGCTTAGATTGCTATTTTTTTTACATCAGCAAATCATCCCAAAGCCTTTTCCATTTTTTAAAACATATTTTTTTGTTTAGTTTCCACATAGATCATGTGTTTTCTATTTAACTGATATTTTGAATGATCTTCTGAGCTGTTAGGTGAGATCCATCTTGGATTAAAAGACCCCTTATGCTATGAGCATAATCCTTATCAGTTATTCTGGGTTTATTTCTACCTGCTGTTCCCATGTTTCTCATTACTTCCCAAGAAAGAAGTCATAAAATGTTTTTAAAAAGTCTTTGCATATCTGAAAAATCATTAAGTGTACAGATTTTTGATTGATGTTTTAGCTAGGCATAGAGCTGTAGTTTAGAAATAAAGTTCTTTCTGCCCACTATCTTCTCATATTGTTATTAAGAAATTTGGAATATTTTTGACTGCTTGCTATATGAATGACTCCCTTTTCTTCCTTATCTTATGAGTTATATCTCTGCATCCTTAGTGTTCTGAATACCATTTGACTTGGGTTTGTTTTCATTCATTGCATTGGATGTTTTTTAAATTTTCAAATCAGGAAAATTATGCTCTATTTGCATATTCTTGATTTATTTTTGTGCCTTCCATCATCTTTGTTCCTTTGTTCCCAGAACTTGAAAATTTTTAAATGTTATTACCAAATGGAGATGCATATATTGTACTATAATCATGACTTTATGTAACCTTGATGATATTCATAATTTTAAAACATTAATTTTTTACTGTATAAATTTAAGGAATACCACATGTTACTTTGATGTGCATCTACATGGTAAGATAGTTATTACAGGTGAGTAATTTATTGTATCTCTAGATTTATTCACCTTCCATTACTGCAAAATGTTTCTCTGTTGACCTGCATTGCTCTATTCCATACCTTTTATATCTACCTGTCATAACTATCATTTTACCCTTTTTTATATAATATTTTATTCAAAAAAGACTTTTTTTCCTTTTACATACCAACCTGTTCTCCCTCCCTCCTCTTCTCCCACTCCCCCCACCTACCTGCAATCCCACCCCCATCTCCTCCTCATTGAGAGTAAGACCTCCCTTGGGTAGTCATCATAGGCTATTATACCATGTTGGGACTACACCTAGCCTCTCCTTCCTGCATGAAGGCTGAATAAGGTATTGCACCACAGGGAATGGGGTCTACAAAAGCCAGTTTGTATACCCAGGGTAGGTTTTGGTTCCATTGCCAGGGGACCCACAAACACATGAACCCATGTAAGTTTCATCCATATTCAGAGGGCCTAGTTCAGTCCCATGTGGGCTCCCCAGCTATCAGTTCAGAGTCCATGAGCTCCCATTAGATGGGTCAGATATTTCTGTGGTTTTTCCCATCATGATTCTGACCCCTCTTGCTCTTATAATCCTTCCTTCCTCTCTTCAACTGAACTTCAGGATTTTGGCCAAGTACTTGTCTGTGAGCCTCTGCATCTGCTTCCATCAGTCACTGGATGTATGTTTTATGATGACAATTAGGGTAGACACCAATCTGAGTACAGGGGAAGGCTAGTTCAAGAACCCTCTCCACCATTGCTATGAGTCTTAGCTGGGGACAATCTTGTGAATTCCTAGGGTTTTCCCTCGCTGCAAATTTCTCCCCATCCCCTTAATGGTAGACTCTGTCAAGATATCTCTTTCATTGCTCTCCCTCCCCATTTCTCCCACATGTTTCCACCTCCCATCCCATCCCATCCCCTCCCCTCCATTCCCCCTTCTCGGTTTGCTCAGGAGATCTTAACCCTTTCCCCTTCCTAGGGCGATCCATGTGTGTCCCTCTTAGTGTCCCCCTCTTTACCTAGCTTCTCTGGGGTTATGGATTGTAGCCCAGTTATACTTTGCTTCTGACATTCACTTATGAGTGAGTACATACCATGTTTGTCTTTCTGGGTCTGGGTTACCTTACTCAGGATGTTTTTTTTCTCGTTCCATCCATTTGCCTAAAAATTTCATGACATTGTTTTTTACTGCTGCATAATACTGCATTGTATAAATGTACCACATTTTCTTTATCCATTCTTCTGTTGAAGGGTATCTAGGTTGTTTCCAGATTCAGCTATTACAAATAATGCTGCTATGAACATGGTTGAGGAGATGTCCTTGTGGTGTGGCTTAGCAACTTTTGGGTATATGTCCAGGAGTGGTATTGCCGGGTCTTGAAGTAGGTGGATTCCCAATTTTCTAAGATATCTGCCATACTGATTTTCCAGAGTGGCTTATAGGATTGCATTCCCACCAGCAGTGGAGGAGTGTTCCCACTTTTTCCATATCTTCTCCAACATAAGCTGTCATTTGTATTTTTTTTATCTTAGTCATTCTGACATTCTGGTATCTCAGAGTTGTTTTGATTAGCATTTCCCTGATGGCTAAGAATGTTGAATATTTCTTTAAATGTCTTTTGGCCATTTGAGATTCTTCTGTTGAGAATTCTTTGTTTAGCTCTGTAGCCCATTTTTTAATTGGATTATTTGATATTTTGCTGTCTACTTTCTTGAGTTCTTTATATATTTTAGAGATCAGCCCTCTATCTGATGTGGGGTTAGTAAAGATCTTTTCCAATTTTGTAGGATGCCTTTTTTGTCTTATTGACAGTGTTCTTCACCTTACAGAAGCTTTTCAGTTTCAAGAGGTCCCATTTCTTAATTGTTGCTCTCAGTGTCTGTGCTACTGGTGTTATATTTAGGAAGTGATCTCCTGTGCCAAGACGTTCAAGACTATTTCCCACTTTCTTTTCTGTGAGATTCAGTGTAACTGGATTTATGTTGAGGTCTTTGATCCATTTGGACTTGAGTTTTGTACATGGTGATAGATAAGGATTTATTTTTATTCTTCTACATGTAGATATCAAGTTATGCCAGCACCATTTGTTGAAGATACTTTCTTTTTTCCATTGTATAATTTTGGCCTTTTTTTGGTCAAAAATCAGGTGTTCATAGGTATTCAGATTAATGTCAAGGTCTTCAATTCAATTCCATTGGTCCACATGTCAGTTTTTATGCCAGTACCAATCTGCTTTTTTTACTATAGCTCTATAGTAAACTTTGAGTTCAGGGAAAGTGATGCCTACAGAAACTGCTTTCTTATAAAGGATTGTTTTAGCTATCCTAGGTTATTTTTTCCATATGAAGTTGAGTATTGTTCTTTGGAAATCGGTGGAGAATTGTGTTGGGATTTTGATGGGGATTGCATTGAATCTGTAGATTGCTTTTGGTAAGATTGCCATTTTTACTATTAATCCTACCTATTCATGAGCATGGGAGATCTTTCTATTTTCTGATACCTTCTTCAGCTTCTTTCTTCAAGGACTTAAAGTTCTTGTACTACAAGTCTTTCACTTGTTTGTTTAGAGTTACCCTAAGATATTTTATGTTATTTGTATCTATTGTAAAGGATATTTCTCTAATTTCTTTCTCAGCCCATTTATCATTTGTATATAGGAGGGCCACTGATTTTTTTGAGTTAATCTTGTTTCCTGCCACATTACTGAAGGTGTTCATCAGCTGTAAGAGTTCCCTGGCAGAATTTTTGGGGTCACTTATGTAGACTATCATATCATCTACAAATAGCAAAAGTTTGACTTCTTCCTTTCCAATTTTACCCCTTTGATCTCCTTTTATTGTCTTATTGCTCTAGCTAGAACTTTGAGTACTATATTGAATAGGTATGGGGAGAGTGGACAGCCTTGTCTTGTTCCTGATTTTAGTGGAATTGCTTTGAGTTTCTTGCCATTTAGTTTGATGTTGGCTGTTGGCTTGCTGTATATTTCCTTTATTATGTTTAGTTATGTTCCCTGTATTCCTGATCTCTCTAGAACCTTTATCATGTAGGAGTGTTGGATTTTGTCAAAGGCTTTTTCAGCATCCAATGAGATGATCATGTGTTTTACATGGTTTATTACATTGACAGATTTTCATATGTTGAACCATCCTTGCACCCCTGGGATGAAGCCTACCTGATCATGGTAGATGATTTTTTTGATGTGTTCTTGGATTTGGTTTGCTAGTATTTTATTGAGAATTTTTGCATCAATGTTCATAAGGAAGATTTGTCTGTAATTCTCTTTCCTAGTTGTGCCTTTATGTCTTTTGGGTATCAGGGTAATTGTAGCCTCATAAAAAGAGTTTGGCAATATTCCTTCTGTTTGTATTGTTCAGAACAATTTCAGGAGTATTGGTATTAGCTCTTCTTTGAAATTCTGGTAGAATTCTGAGCTGAAACCATTTGGCCCTGGACTTTTTTTGGTTGGGAGATTTCTGTTGACTGCTTCCATTTCCTTGGGGGTTATAGGTCTATTTAAATTGTTTATCTGATCTTGATTTAATTTTGGTATGTGGTATCTATCCAAAAAATTTTCAGTAACTACCATTTTACTCTTGATTTCAATGTGTTTGAGATGCTTTACTCATGTAGCATTTTTCTTTCTGTATTGTCTAATTTCATTTATCTTGGTATCTTCTTTATTTCAAGTGACAGGATCTTCTTTCAGGATGGATACAAACAATATGCTATTATATAGAGAGTAGTCTCCCCTTATTCATAGGGGAAGACCATTCCTTTATTCAATTGGCCATTTGTCTCTTCAGGCTATTGAATCTTCTGGATACAATATTTATGGGTTGTGTATTTCTAAGAATTTATCTATTTTTCCTGTGTTATACAATGTGAAGGCATATCATTGTTCACTGTAGTTCTTTGTGATCCTTTAATAACTTCTGATGCCTCTGTTATAACACATTCAATTTCATTTCTGATTTTATTTACATGCATCTCTCTCTCTCTCTCTCTCTCTCTCTCTCTCTCTCTCTCTCTCTCTCTCTCTCTCTCTCCATAGTCTGCCTAAGGTTTGTTGTTTTCTTTAAAGTTTCAAGAAGCTGACTGACTTCACTTTGTTGATTTAAATATAATTTTTCTGTTCTCTAGTTGATGGTTTTCCTTTCCAATGTTTATTGTTTTCTTCATTCTGCTAATCTTGGTTGTCTCTTTCTTTTCTCTAATTTCTCAAGATGCAATGTTAGGCTGAGATTTTTCTTTTTCTTTACTGTAGGTGGTAATTACTTTGGAATGTAGCAGAGGGAGATTTATAATAATGAAGTTCCCTTCTAGTTTGTCTTGACATATTTTTAAACTTTCCCTTTGATTTCTTATCAGACCTTTTTTGTTGTTGTTGAGCATGTTGTTTCATATATAATTCTTATTGTCTGAATATGACATCTTATATTTTTGGTTGTGAGCCTAGCCTTTAATGGCTGAGCCATCTCTCCAGCCCTGAATATGACATCTTATGAACTAAAAACATTAAAACCTCTTTGTACCTTTCTACCTTATTTTCCTCTAAAATGGCCCTTCCAGATGATATGAATGGTATTACAAAATTTGAAGAACAGGATAAAACCTGGCATTTCCTGCATCTAACAGGCTGAAAATGTATGCACTGATGTATGTTTTTATGTGGGTGTGTATGTTTCTCTGTGTGTGTGTGTACATGAGTATGTGTGCATGTGTGTTTCCATAACTATGTGTATGTGTATGGGTGTGTGTAAAGCTTACTTTGTTTACTCATAGTCCCTGTAATTGTCATGTAGGCACTGGGAAGACATTTCACAGACTAAATATGTGGCTTCTGTAACTTCTTTGGTTTAATGTGGACTCCTCACAGCACGGCACCCCTGTGTTTTTCCTCCTCTCTATGTCATATTTCTTTCTCTTTTACTTATTTAGTCATGCTGGTCTTTCTGTTGATCAACAACCCTACAATGAAATTTGGCTTTCCAACTTTTGTTTTTACTATCCATCCTGACTGCAATGTTTTTTTTTTTTTCTGAGTCTTCCAAACAGTGGTTCTTAGAGCCCTTTAAAACTTGGCTCAATTGTCTCTCACAAAGATGCTTCCTTACCACTGTGAGCTTACCACTATGCCTGGAATATAGACTATAAGTGGGTGTTTTAATTAGTGATGTCATGAGGCAAATTCTTTTAATCATTACCTTCTCACAGATCATCTAACTTGATGTTGGAAGGGAGTGCTCAGAAGGGAATAGAATGTAGAGAAGGTAAAAAGGAGGAAGGAAATTACCACATAAACTTAGGCATCACTCTTGTTGTGCCCCCACAATTCATGTTGGGTTTCTATGTAGTACCTTCATTACTACTGTATTCCTGGGCTATAACTGAGCTGGAATTTAGTTTCTCCTCATTACTAGCATGGAGAAGCTACTCAAAGTTAAGCTAATTTAAAAGGAATGTGTAGCTGGAGTTTTCTCCAGTTCTGCCCAGCCCGATGGACCCCACAACTGCTTATAAAATAATCACTAGAAGCTTAATATTAAACTGCTCGGCCATTAGCTCAGGCCTACCATTGACTAGCTATTACAGTTCAACTCAGCCCATTTTTGTTAATTTATATGTCGCCACATGTTCTGTGGCTTTACCTGTTGCCTTTACATGCTGCTCCCTGGACGGCAGGCTGGCGTCTCCTGACTCAGCCTTCCTGTTCCCAGAATTCTCTTCTCTGCTTGTCCTGCCTATACTTCCTGCCTGGCTACAGGCCAGTCAGCATTTTATTTATACAAAGCAATATCCACAGCAGGAATGTACTTAAACATGTTGTATCTTTTCTCTAATGTATCTCTTCTTTGTTAACTGCAAGACAGCAGTTGTATGCTTTGAATTATTATATCTGAAAAGGATTTTGGAATATAACATGTCCTTTCAACAGTACTTAAATTGACTTAAAATGAAAACTTCATCTTGACCTCAAATAATTGCTAAGCATGTATTTTGCCATGAATTATAAATATTGACATTAATGAAACTGCTGCATTGTGATTAAATATATCCATTGAAAGCTAAAAATTTGAAACTTAACACACATTGAAATGTATAAAAACTATTTATCTTTCAATAACAGGATGTTTTAATGTTTAATATGTATATATTGTTAGCACACAAAATAGTGTGTTTCCAACACTCAGCTTTGCCTTCTCAGACATGTCCAGGAGATGAATCATGAGAGGCAATCCTGAGGAATTCCTTGATTTACACATAGGGATCTTTTCTCAAAGCAATTTCCTTTAATAAACTCTCTCATGGCCTGTATTTGCTGACAAATCTCAAGTCTGTGTCTTCAGACTGGTACTACTGAGTTCTGGGTCCACATAGCCAAATGTGTAAGCACCCATGTGTAAAAGGAGAGTCCCTGAGATGCTTCTGCCACTATGATCCTGATTCCTTCCTTCATATGAACTCCTTAACAGTATTTAGTTTGTTTTATCTCTCCCAGAAAGCCATGCTTTTCCATTGTTCCTGGAGTACTTGCTACCCTTAGTCAACCTACCCTCCTCACCCCTCAAAAGCCTGCCTAAACATACCCTTTACGGTAACAATTGTGTTGTTTTCTAAGAAGATTCTTGTGGCTCCTGGACACTGTCTTATAGTCTGATTAAGGCAGTCATTTTTTTTTGTTGTTGTTCTGTGATCATTTATTTACCCAACTTCATCCTCATTTACTTATTTGGGACAGATATATTTAGTTTCTAATTTGTTTAGATCATTGGAAAAGAAAAAAAAAAGAGACTCACTTCCAAAAGCTTAGGGCATGGCCTGTGGCATGGCTGTGCTAGTAAATGGTTGAACTTAACCTTTGTACTTTGGGCTGATTGGAGGCTGTTTTAAGACTCCAGCTGCAGTACTGGATAGCCTATGATAACATCATTACACTAGAAAGGACTCATGCCTCATTCAGTATAGTGAGAAGGATGGTTCACACTGTGTGTCTGTATGCTTGCATGTTGGATATTTATAAACCATGTGTTCTGAGACTGGAAGCCATATCTGAGGAGCATAGTGTCTTAGTTAGGGCTTCTGTTTCTGCAACAAAACACCATGGAAAAAAGAGCAAGTTGTGGAGGAAAGGATTTATTTAGCTTACACTTCAGCATTGCTGTTCATCACTGAAGGAAGTCAGGACAGGAACTTGAACAGCCAGGATCCTGGAGGCAGGATCTGATGCAGAGGCCATGGAGATGAGCTGCTTACTGGCTTGCTTTCCATTGCTTGCTCAGCCCAGCTTCTGGAACAACAACTCAGTGATGGCACCACCCACCACGGGCTGGGCCCTCCCCCATTGATTACTAAATGAGAAAATATCTTACACCTGGATCTCAAGGAGGCATTTTCTCAGCTGAGGCTCCTTTCTTTGATGACTTTAGCTTGTGTCAAGTTGACACACAAAACCACCCAGTACACAGAGTTATTTTTAAATGATGTGAGTGGTCTTTTTTCTCCCAGACAATTTGTCTTCTTCAGTGTTATGATCTGGTCCCTTCTTACCACCTCTGTCTCTGCCACTCAGTTTCTTTATGTCTCTGCCATTCCCTTCCTCTACCAATCTACTTCCATTTTCACTTGCCTGTGCATTCCCCATGTGACCAGGCAGGAACCACCTTCACTAAGGAGAGGAAGGAAGATGTAGTAAAGGTTTTAAGTTTTCCTAGCCATGGACACAAGGGTCCTCTGGCAATTTTTAATGCTAGATTTAAGCCCAATCTGTAGGTGGTGTGAAGACAGGGAAACTGAGCTGAAGTCACTAATGGGAGGGCAGTATCAGGTGAGATGCTCAAAGTTCCTGAGTGAGTCTGACACAGCACTTGGTGTCTTCAGTGTCACCTCCAGGAAGGACTATCTAAGGTTGATGCCTCTCCTGTGCTGAGGCCAGGCAGTCAGCAGTTGAAGGAATAGAACAGCATGCTTGCTTCCAAATGAAGAGTTCCTAGGACTAGTATTAAAATTGACATTTGTTTTCTCAGCAAACAGTCATGGGCAGAGGGGTAAGAGTGGCAGCAGTATACTGCATAGACTGTAAGGGTCATTGCTGGTGTATTGGTAAAGGACAAACCACACCCAGTTAACCAGGAGGAGGGAGTATCTGGAGCTTAAGTGCAAAAGAATTTTAAATCCCATGTAAGCTGGCTTTCCAGGCTTGCTAATGGAATCTGTGCAGTTCTCCAGATGGAGAAGACAAAGACAAATGGACATGTCAAGATAATCTTTTTTCTTCTTTACCTATCTGAGCATTAAACTGATTTTTCAACTAGCCTCATTTGGCTAATGTAATAATAAGCCCCATGGTAAAATGTGTTTAGACGTTAAAAGCACAGTCAAGTGCCAGACATACCTGGATTTAAGGGATTGATTTGCTCTTTGCTGCCTGTGTAATCTTGGGCACGTTAATTGTCATAAAGCCACAACTCTGTCCAGACCTTGTGAATTGCCGTCCTGTGGTCAGGCAACACATGGGCCTCCTGGCTGCAGAGGCTTGCTTGAAGCTTTATCCTCTTAGTTAAAAACAGGGACAGTATCTTCCCTGTGGCTATATTGAGTTAGATCAGTTAACACACATAAAATGCTTAGCTTGGTAACTGACATGATATGCAGTAACTATTTGCTGTTAATTTAGTTGTGTGCCAGGGATTTTTATATGATGATTGAACTTAATCTTCACGTCCATCCTCTGAGGCAGGCTTTGCCCACACTCACACAGCCAGTAATGGAAACATCTTAGATGTCATATAGGCAGCCTCACTCCAGAGGCTGTGCTCTTAATTAGTAGTCCTTGAATGACATGTGCTTTTTTTCTTCCTTTCTACTATCCCTCTTCCTTCGTTCCATTTTGCCTTGCCTTCTTCTCTACCACTTTGTATGTTTATCCATTTATTTCCATGCACACATCCATCTATCTTCATCATTATCATCATTACTTCTATTACTCATCTTTCAGCCAATATATCTTTATCAGTCATCTATCTTTGTATTGTTCATTGGCATAGACATACACACACACACACACACACACACACACACACACACACACACACACACACACACACTCATGCATGTCATTAACCCAGTCATCTAGAAGACAAACTAAAACTCAGAGAAGTCAGTAGATCCTAAATAACAGCTCTAATTTTCCAAGTCTAGAACTCTCTGACTTCCAAGTTTGAACTGCATTTTAAAAAAAAACTACAAGACTATGATTAAATGTAATCTCAATTCTTTTTCACTGCAGTTATTTAAAATTTCACTGTTAAGAAAGAAAAATAGAAAATTGTCAACTCTCTCAGCTCCAAACTTGCCCATTTATACCCCTAGCAAAGGAAGAGGGAGTGGTAATCAGATGCATTGGTGTTTATATTCAGGTGATGGAAAGCATTTTTTTTTCCAGGAATGAGGGTGGCACAATTTGTCACTCAGTCAATATCAGAAACTATGATGGCTTACTGTCTGACAGAACTGTCTTCTTTCAGGCACAACCTCAAGAACAATTGCAAGACCTGGCCCAAAAACAAGTGGGACCCAAGAAAAGTGCGACACACCCTGCACATTTATTTATAGAGACACTATGCAGCTGATACAGTTATCTGTAGTAATAGAGAGGAGTTGGCAGCCTGCAAACCCACAGCAGCAGGCAACCCTCAAATTGTAACATGTCAGCCTGGGAATGTATGGAATTCATTGGGATAATTTTGCATCTGATTAACTTTCCTAATTAAGCTTCCTATAAACCATCATGACCTCTTAAGCATCTCCCCTTGAAGACATCCCTCTGCAGTAGCTCTAAATAATATGGGATCTGATTGATGGTTAATGCCTTTCCCGATTTTCTTGTCAGTTGCTCAGCCATTGTTTCTCTCCCAAGTGTTCTACCCTTGTCCAGTCCCGCTTGGTCTCAAGAGAGATGTTTTCTCTGGTCCCATCAGTAATGGAGGCCATGGCAAAGCTCTTTTGGAAACTCCCAATCTTAATAATTTTGTCCTATTTTGCCAGTGGAAATTTCTATAACTATCCTTGGGACTCTCTGGAAATAGAGTTGAGGAGATGACTCAGTGGGTAAGAACATTTGCTGTGCAAGCATGACTACCTGAGTTTAAATTCTCAGCACCAACACTAAAGCCTGCATGGCTGTGCACATCTGTAACCCCTAATGTTGTTGCCATGGACTAGAGGATCACGGGGGCTTTCTGACTTCCAGAAATCCTGTCTCAAAGAGTAAGGTGGAAAGTGATAAAGTGATGGATCAGTCTACCTGATATCCTCCTTTGGCCTCCACATAGTCTTAAACATTAACACACACACACACACACACACACACACACACACACACACACTTCCTAGAAATGCATCTTTTAACACAACAAATCTCTCTGGATTTCCTTTTTTAGAACCCATGGTACCAACTGCTTTGTTTTCAGATATTTGGTTTAAGAATGTGACCATTTGGCCAAGTTTTCCTTTATGCCTTAGAGAAAGAAGCAGTCTCAACTCTATTGGAAAACAAACCATCCTTTCATGTCTTGCATTCGACATCCCTTCAGGAGACTGTGTTCTCTTCTTCTTTCCTATGTTTGTCTGTATGCTTCCATCATTAGTCTCCACACACACTATGGTTGTCTTCACATAAAACTAAAACCAAATATTAAAAGGAAACAATGCTTTCTCAAGTTGTGCCCCAGTTTTCCATTTCTTTAGCCAGGTTGTTTTCATCTTCCACTCACTATCAAACCTGCAGAACTCTTATTTTTGTCTGTTCTTTTCATGGAAAGCAAGCATCCTAAAGAAACCAATATCCTCCAGCAAAACATTTTTTCCCACTTAATTGCCAGCGTTTTATGGCTGTCCTCTTTCTCTAAAATGCCCATTCTTTGAGATTAGGAATAATTCTGTGTTTCAGAATTCAATGAAGTGTCTCTCAACTTGCAACTTCTCAACTCATATTTACAAAAATGAATGGGGATTGCCACACCCAATGAACCCCCCCTTACTGTTGATGAAGTAACTCTTATCTTCTCAAAAACATTTACTGTTTTCCACTACCCATCCTTCTTGAATTGTCTCATATTCTGACCTTAGGATGTAGTCTTTTTCTTTATGCTCACTTACAAGGAGTATTGAGGATTGCACTGCATCTTATACTGAGACATAACACATTAAATGGATGAATCACACTGGATGTCTAAACATTTTCTACACTCTGCTTTTATTTTAAGACAGGTCTTGTCAAAATAGGTTTTAAATTTTCAGGATCTTCTGGACTCTCCAGTATGGAATAATTTGAACTTCATTTTACTTACATCCATAAATAGTAAAAATACTTGCAGGTATAAATACAAAATAATCTCTTTGTATTTAACCTCAAATTATTCTTTTGTGAAATAAGTAGTGTAAATCTAATTTCAACTAAGAAATATGATTGAAGGTCAGGTGACTTAGCTTTTTATAAGAAGCAACAAATGGTGGGTGAAGATACCTACAAGATGACTGGATAATATGAGATTTAAAAACTAGATTTACTGAGTTTGAAATAGGCTGATTAGGAAAATTTTATCAACCTTTTACATCTTTAGGTATCTTTGCCTAGTGCAATGTGTTCACAGACTTCCACATGCTTTACCCTTGGATTTTGAGTGTATTTGTGGCCTGCTTTAATCTTTTCCTTTAATCTTCCAGGGCCCATCAGCCTGGAAGACTTCCTCCATTAATTCTCTGAGAACTTTATAATTACCATGTGGACACAGCCAGAATAGACCATGGAAAGAACATTACATGATTTAGAGATGGATCATGCCAGCTGATACAATCCTAGACCACCCAACTCCCAAATGATTTTCACAGTACTAGACCACCAAGTCCCAAAATAGTTCCAGCTGACTCTAGATATATGAGTATGTATGTATGTGTATATATATATAGATAACCAAATTCAGCCTCATACAGATATACTACACTGTGGATCTACAGATTTATGAGCTAAATAAATCTTTGTGTTTTGGAATGGTTGATATAGCTAGATAAAGAAAAAAGGCTAGCACTCCAACCAACCAGGGAAGCAGTAAGGTTAACTTCAGATTTTCACCTTTTCCTTCATTCCTCTAAATCCAATACTGTAGTCTCATCTTCAGCTCTGCAGCAGACCACGTGCTAGGGCCTCCCTGCCTCCTCTTTACTCTTCATCTCCAGTGGATTACATGGAGCCTCTCAAACCTTGTTCCCCACTCATCTTGTTATCCCTGCCCCCAACTCCAGCAGACTTTCTGTAGGAACAGGCCACCCAAGCCTGACAGAGATGCAAGTAAGCCAGTGAAGCAAATATTTGAGCTTCAAATCTTCATTATTCCTCCTCTTGACCCTATCCAATCCCCTAGTCTCAACCCCAGCTCTATAGCAGACTAGCTATTGTAGTCTCTCTTCACTCTCTGCCCCTATCTCTGAAAGAAGCAGATCCTGGTGGAGCACACTGCTCTTATTCCTCCTGTGGATCCCCAATCCCTCAGACCATCCCCATTACTAAATGTCAGCTCCCAATACTTAGAAACAAATTTTACCTGGAGCTCCCAGTGACCACAACTATCAGGATGGCAGAAGAATTTCCTACCAGGCAACACACAGCCACCACATTCTCCTAAGAACCACAGAGGTCAACAGAACCCAAAAAACAAAACACCCCCCAACAAAGACAAGGGCATATATTAGCACCTAGAATTGCATACAATCTTCCCAAACCCATACATTAATAGACACTGAAGAATCATCAGAAAGTGAAACAGAAGAAATTCATTCTCTGAAACAGCTTACACTCTAGTGAGAGATGCAAATGATAAACCATGCATGAAATGTATACATCTAACTAATGACCAGCACTTGCTTGTGGCTTATATTTCTACATAGTTGGTTTATATTAACAATGTTTTATAAATTTCAGTGTATGTATCTTGACATGGGTTAATTTAGTCATATTTTTAAACATATAAATAGAATTTTAAAATTTAATTTTCCAACTGCATGCTAATATTTATAATATTGATCTCAAACCTTGCAACTTTATTAAACTTACTAGTTTTGGTAGCTATTTTGTCAGTTCCTTTGTTTTTGTATGTAAATAACCATGAAATCTGCAAAGAAACAGTTTTATTTCTTTTTTTTTTTTTTTTTTTTGGTTTTTCGAGACAGGGTTTCTCTGTGTAGCTTTGAGCCTGTCCTGGAACTCACTTGGTAGCCCAGGCTGGCCTCGAACTCACAGAGATCCGCCTGGCTCTGCCTCCTGAGTGCTGGGATTAAAGGCATGCGCCACCACCGCCTGGCTAGTTTTATTTCTTATGTTCTTTGTTTCAACTTATTATGCCTTTTACTTATTTAGCTTGCCTTGTTGCAAGGCTACTATGTCATGCAGTGTTTAACAGAGTGGTGACAAATAGGTACCCTTGCTTTATTTATGATTTTGTGAAAAAACAAAAGCATTTAAATGTCACTATTATGATGTGAAGAATAGATTCCCTTTAACTGTAGACAAATTTCTAAACAGTCTTACGAAATAAGAAACACAGAGCCAAATACAGGGGTAATAGCCGAAGAGATCAGAGAAACAGCAAATAGCCATGACTAGCCTTAGCTTACCACCACACCATAGCTTCTCCCAGAGAGAGCTTCTTTCTGTCTAACCTGAGTTTTATTGCCTTCCTGTTCTGCCTTCTCATTGTCTCTAAGGCCAGCCACATCATTTCCTCATCACCTCCAGGTCTCTATGTTTGGTACTGGGATTAAAGGCTTGTGTCACCACATTTGGCTGTGTCCTTGACCACACAGAGACTCTGCCTGCCATGTGATCAGATTAAGGGGATGTGCTACCACCACCTGATTTCTATTTATGGCTCGCTATGACCTCTGATCTCCAGGCAAACTTTTTTTATCAACATACAAATAAAATATCATATTTCAGCATAGTATCACCACATTCTAATAAAAATAAAAAAGAATAAAAAAGTTATAACTAATATAAGAAAAATAGATACAATAAGTACAATAACTATATATAATATATACAAGCAATAAATACCTCAACAATGTCTAGTCCATTGGCATTTGACAAACTCAGAGAAAATATTCCATTATCTATCCTACTTTGGTAAGTCCAAAATGTACCTGACTCACTTTTTATCCTAACTTGTTTTGCCAACAGACAACTATCTTATAATGCCTTCAAAATTTATGCACTTTACACCTCTTTAGTGAGTTTCTTTTCTGAAATTCTTAACAAGGAAAACTATAACTATAACTCTCTAGTCTTCAACTAACTGTAACTATAACTATCTAATCTTCAACTCTTTCAGAGACCCAAGAAGGAAATAATATTACCTAGTAAAACAGGAAGTGCAAACAAGCGGCTTCCAAAAAAAATGTGAGTTGACAGAAACAGCCAGCTGCCTGGAGAGACACCCGAAGTTTCTCCTCAACATCAATTTCTTTCTAAAAGAAGAAAGGAAACTATGATATAGAAATATAGGATATAAATATGATAGAATGAAAGGGTAGATTATTGAACCTACTTTTAAAGAGCAACAACTTGTTTAAAATGTTTTATATTGGTATAGATTTTAGCTTATTGATATAAATTTAAAGTTAATTTTGTTATATTGTATGTATATTTCTACTCTTGTTTAAGGTGTTATGTGTATACAACTCATTTAAAATTTTAATGTGCCATTAAAAATACAGATTAATAGTTAATCATCTATGACAGTCAAATTTATAGTCATGTTAAGTTTTCTAAGTATACATAGATATAATTCAATTAGGTAGGTAATCTTCAAACACTTCAAAGACCTACAGAATATGGCACTTAAAATGTTTTAAAAACTTAGACTCTCTGGACAGTGGGACACATCTGCTCCTCCAGGACTGATTTACTTCAGAGAGGAGGATGGGCATCGAAGACACTTCATATGGAATTTGTCTTCTTCTTGGTAAAAATAGCCATTTGGGCAAGAAACTGTTCTTGCCTAGACTGCTTGACAAAATGTTGCATTGACTGGAAATGCAGGGCCCATAGGAAGGTGACCACTGAAATTTGCGAGACAAAATGATCCTTCAGGTTCCTGCTTCACAAAAGAAACTGCCAGACATTCTACAGAACACAGAAAGAAGTGACTGAAAGACTCTAGACCTGTGGGCTGAAGACAGATGTCCCAACTTTACAGAGGAACTTCCGATGACTGTCCAGGCAGCCATCTGTCTCTGTCATTCTAGATTTTTGAAAGTTGCTTATTTATAATGCACTTCCTGATTACTTAGGTAATATTATATCCTTCTGAGGTCGTTGATGTAGTTGAAGACTAGATAGTTATAATTTCTTTATTTATGATAAAAGGTAAGTTAGATATGGAACCTTAGACTCACAAATATAGGATAGATAGGATATCTTCTTTAATTTTGCCAAATACAAATAGATTAGATATTATAACTATAATTCTTGCTTGATAATTGTTTTGTTGTATGTAATTTTACTAATTAGAGTTACAACCTTCCTTTTTGAAAAAACGAAAAGGGGAAATGCTGGGTATGTCTTTCTGTATGCTGTGAATGTGTGTTGCTCTGATTCGGTTGATAAATAAAATTCTGATTGGCCAGTTTCCAGGCAGGAAGTATAGTATAAGTGGGATAAGCAGAGAGGAAAATTCTGGGAACAGGAAGACTGAGTCAGGAGTTGCTAGCCAGACACAGAGGAAGCAAGATGTGAAGGCAGAACTGAGAAAAGGTACCAAGCCATGTAACTAAACATAAATAAGAATTATGGGTTAATTTAAGTGTAAGAGCTAGTCAATAATAAGCCTGAGCTAATGGCCGAGCAGTTTTAATTAATATAAGCCTCTGTGTGTTTACTTGGGTCCAAGCAGCCACAGGGCCATGGGAGCTGGGCAGGACCAGAAAAACTTCAGCTACATTTAACAACTAAAGAGAGTTTCTTTTCTTAGTTTTCAGGAAAAAATTCATAAATAGGCAACAGAGTATACTTTGTCTAGATAGTTTGTCTAGCAAAGGATCTATGCATTCTATTTATATTCCCAAATGTATTTAGTAGCTTTGAAAAGATCATATGGCTTCTCAGTCCATTTTAGCTGTCATAGCAAAATTAGTGAGGAATTCATAAGCCTTAGAACTTTATGTCCTATTTTGGGGGTGTGAGGAGGTAGAAGGTTAAATCTAAGTTTGAGATGCTAGCAGAACTGGTGTCTGATAAGGGCCATTTCTTGCATACAAGATGGTGTGTGGTTGTTGCATTCTTTAGGAGGATGGCACTGATCTCTCATGGCAGATGTAAAGAGGAGGTGAGACAGCATTCCATTCAACATTGAGCCCTTTATAAAATAACTAATCACATTTATTGGCCTAGAGAGATGGCTCAGGAGGGAAAAGGCACTTTCCACTAAGTCTGACAAGTTGACCTCAACCCTTAGGATCCACATGTTAGATAGAAAAAACTAACTCCCTCAAGTTGTCCTGACCTTCACAAGTGGTCAGCACAAAAGGGCCCTCACATGCTGTAGGGGTAGGGAATAGGGATGGGAGGTAGAGTGGTACACACGCACACACACACACACACACACACACACACACACACACACACACACAAATAAATAAATAATTTTAAAAAGGATTGACTACAGACAGTGAAGCAGATAGGCTAATTGCAGAGATTTACCTCTCCTTCAGCTCCTCAAAATCCAATTCCCATCTTATCCTCAGCTGTCTCTCTAAAAGACCACCTAGAGACTCTTCTTTTCCACCTCTGCCCCCATCTAGACTGGATCACACAGATCTACCACCCTACAACTGCAAACTTCTTTCCCCCCACTCATTGCTATATCCAAGCTCCCAACTCTAACCTGTTGTCCTTGGGAACACCCAGACCACTCTGACAAGCAAAACAGAAAGGCTAGTTTCAGATCTTCCTCCATTATTCCAAGTCCCATCCTCCAGTCTCACCCCTAGATCTGTAGCAGACTATCTGCTACAAACTCTTGTCACTCTCTGCCCCCATTGCCAGGAGACTAAGCAGATCCTGGTAGAACACCCTGCTTTACTCCCTCTTGTGGACCCCTTCAGCCACATATCCTAGCTCATCCACATTATTAAGTGACAGCTACCAATGCCTAGGAACACAATTTACCTGGAACCCCCAGTAGCCACAATGATCAGGATCCCAGAATTTCCTACCAGGAAACATACAGCTACCACATTCTTCTAAGAACCAGAGAAGGTAACAGAAACCAAGGAACAAAACACCCAATCAACAAAAACAAGGCCAGATATCAACGCCTAGAATTATAATCTTCCTAAACCCAGATACCTAGATGCCAGCCAAATTTTTCAGTCAATAAACATACAGGAAAACATGTCTTCACTAGGGCCCAGCAACCCTACCACAGCAGGCTCTAGGTATTGCAACATAGCTGAAGCACAAGAAGAAGACATTAAAATAGCCTTTATAAATATGATAGAAGTCTGCAAAGACAAGATAAATTATTTTTAAGGAAATTTATGAAAACAGAAACACAGTGGAAGGAAATGAAAAAAGAGTTCAAGGCCTGAAAGTAGAAATAGAATCAATAAAGAAAACCCAAACTAAGGGAAATCTGGAAATGAAAAATTTAGGAACTCAAACAGGAACTTTAGAGACAAGCCTCATGAACAGAATACAAAAGATGGAAGACAGAATGTCAGGCATAGAAGACACAATAGAAGAAATGGATACCTTCATCAAAGGAAATATTAAATCTAAAAAAAAAATCCTGGAACAAAACATACAGGAAATCTGGGATACTATGAAATGACCAAATCTAATAATAATAGGAATAGAGGTAGGAAAAGATACCTAGCTCAAAGGCACAGAAAATATTTTCAATGTATTTTAATGGAAGAAAATTTTCCTAACCTAAAGAAAGCAGTGCCTATCAAGGTACCAGAAGGACACAGAACACTTAATAGACAAAAAAAGTAACAAAAAAACAAAACAAAAGAAAAAACCCTTGGCACATAATAATCAAAACACTAAATATACAGAAGAAAGAAAGACTATTATACTTTGCAAGGGAAAAGACCAAGTAATATATAAACACAAACATATTAGAATAACACCTGACTTCTAAATGACGAATCTAAAAACCAGAAGGTCTTGGACAGATGTGCTGCAGAATCTTAAGAGAACAGAGCCAGGTGGTGGTAGTGCATGCCTTTAATCCCAGCACCCAGGAGGCAGAGCCAGGTGGATCTTTGTGAATTTCAGGCCAGCCTGATCTACAGAATGAGATCCAGTACAAGCATCAAAGCTATACAAAGAAACCCTGTCTTGAAAAAACCAGAAAGAGAGAGAGAGAGAGAGAGAGAGAGAGAGAGAGAGAGAGAGAGAGAGAGACAGAGACAGAGACAGAGACAGAGACAGAGATGCCAGCCTAGACTACTATATCCAGCAAAACTTTCAATCAACATAGTTGGAGAAAACAAGACATTCCAAGATATAACCAAATTTAACCAATATCTATCTAAAAATCCAGCCCTATTGTGGTGATATTTGATTTGTGATGAAATGTGATATTTTATGTGTATGTTAATAAATAAAGTTGCCTGGAGATCAGAGGTCAAATAGCCATTAAGCAGAAATCCAGCGGTGGTAGCACATGCTCTTAATCTGATTACATGGCAGGCAGAGTCTCTGTGTGATCAAGGACACAGCCAAGTGTGGTGACACAAGCCTTTAATCCCAGTACCAACTATTGAGACCTGGAGGTCTGTATAGACAGGCAGTGATGAAGAAGTGATGTGACTGGGCTCAGAACCAATGAAAAGGCAGAACAGGAAAGCAATAAAAACACAAGTCACACAGGAAGAAACTCTCTCTTTCTGGGGAAGTGATGATAGTGAGGTGGTAAGATAAGGTAGTGGTGGCTCTCTGATCTTTTTGGCTAATACCTCTATATTTGGCTCTGCATTTCTTATTTATTAAGACTGTTTAGAATTTTATCTACACCCTATAGAAGGTGTTAGAAAGACAACTCAAACCTAAAGTGGTTATTAACCACACCCAAGAGTACATAGGAATAAATCATCCCAGACAAGAAAATCAAAAGAGGGAAAACACACACACACACACACACACACACACACACACACACACACACACACTACAACAAAAGAACAGAAATACACAAACACTGCTCATTGATATCTCTCAACATCAATGGTCTCAATTCTATAATAAAGTGACACAGACTAACAGAATGGATATAAAAACAGAATCCATCCTTCTGCTGCATAAAAGAAACATATCTTAACATCAAGGATGGATATCACCTTGAGGTAAAAAGATAGGAAAAGACATTCCAAGCAAATGGATCTAAGAAGCAAGTTGGTATAGCCATTTTAATATATGTCAAAATAGAGTTCAAACCCAAAACTAATCAGAAGAGATAAGGGAGAACACAACATATTCAAAGGGAAAATCTACCAAAGGACATTACAGTTCTTAACATTTGTGCACCAAACACAAGGGCAAGTAGTTTGTAAAAGTAACACTATTACAGCTTCCATCACATATTGACCCTTTCACACTGATAAGTGTGAGACTTCAATATCCCACTATCATCAATAGACAGGTCATACAGACAAAAAGTAAACACAGAAATTCTGGAGCTAATTGATGGTATAAACCAGATGGACTTTACAGATATTTACCAATCATTTCACTAAAATGCAAAAGAATAGACCTTCTCAGCAGTTCATGGAACTTTCTCCAGAATGGACACATACTAGGACACAAAGCAACTCTCAACAGACACAAGAAAATTAAAATAACACTGTGTTATGGTGATATTTTATTTGTATTAAAATGTTATTTGTATGTTATTAAATAAAGTTGCCCAGGGGTCAGAGCTATTAGCAAGCCATAGGAAAGCAGGGCAGTGGTGGTGTATGCTTGTAATCCCAGCACTTGGTAGGCAGAGCTAGGTAAGTCTCTGTGTGTTCAGGGATACAGCCAGTATTGGATACACATGCCTTTAATCTCAATACCAATCATAGAAAACCTGGAGGCCTATACAGACAGGCCGTGATGAGGCAGTCATGTGGTTGGGTTTACCACCAACAAGAAGGCAGAACAGGAACTCTATATAAAGACTTTAACACAGGGGTAGCTCTGGTTTGGAGAGGTAGGACCACCACAGGAGGAAGGGTAAGGTTTTAGCTCTTAGCTCTGATCTCTTGGCTTTCTTCTTTGCATTGGTTCTGTGTTTCTTATTTAATAAGAAGGTTGGTTACATCTACACTGTGTTGAATAGTTTTATGTTAACTTTACACAAGCTAAAGTCATCTGAGAGGAGGGAAGTTCAATTAATAAAATGCCTCCATAATCCTGGGTTGTAGGCAGGTCTGTAAAGCATTTTCTTAGTTATTGCTTGAGGTAAGAGGTCCTAGTCTATTGTGGATAGTGCTATCTCTGGGCCAATGGTCCTGGGTTTTATAAGAAAGCAGGCTGAGCAAGCCATATGGAGCAAGCCAGTTAGTGGCCTCTTCATCAGATCCTGCCTCCAGTATACTGCCCTGTTTCACTTCCTGTTCTGACCTCCTCTCATGATGAAAAAATGCTGTGGAACTAAAGCAAAATAAAACCCTTTCCAACCCCTTGGTCATGGTATTTCATGCAATAGTAACCCTGACTAAGACAAACACCTTGGATAATATCTAACCACCACAGATTAAAGTGAGATATCAAGAACAACAGAAACGACAGAAAGCTTACAAACTAGAGAAAAATAAACAACTTAATATTAAATGAAATATAAGTCAAGACAGAAATTAAGAAAGAAGTGAAAAGATTTTATAGAATTGAATGAAAATGAATACATAACATATCCAAACTTAAGGGACACAATGATGGTGGTTCTAAGAGAACATATAAGCAATTTAAAATGACCTATAACCTATAATGAAATAGAAGCAGATATTAAAGGTATTTAAACCAAAACAGACAGATACAGATGATTTTTAGCAAGAATTCTACCAGAATTAAAAAAAAATAATCCCAACATTCCTCAAATTATTCCATAAAATATTGCCCAATTGATTTTATGCAGCACAGTTACCCTGATATCCAAACTATATAAAGACCCAACAAAGACAGAGAATTATAGACCAATTGTCCCTACATACATAGATGCAAAAATTATCAACAAAATATTTAAAATTAATCCAAGAACACATCAAAATTTCAGCTACTATGATCAATTAGGCTTTATCACAGAGATGCAGGCATGATTCAACATTTGTAAATTGATAATTGTAATCTATCATATAAACAAATTGGAAAATGAAAACCACATGATTGTCTCATTAGATGTAAAAAACACCATGGACAAAATCCAACACTCCTTCATGATAAAAGTCCTGGAGTAGCCGGGCGGTGGTGGCGCACACCTTTAATCCCAGCACTTGGGAGGCAGAGTCAGGCAGATCTCTGTGAGTTCGAGGCCAGCCTGGGCTACCAAGTGAGTTCCAGGAAAGGCGCAAAGCTACACAGAGAAACCCTGTCTCGAAAAACCAAAAAAAAAAAAAAAAAGTCCTGGAGTGATTATGGATACAAGGGGCATAACTTAACATAAGAAAGGCAGCTTACAGCAAGCCCATAGACAACATCAACTTAAATGGAGAGAAACTCAAAGCAATTCCACTAAAATCAGCAGCAAGACAGATCCACTTTTTCCACATCTATTCAATATAAGTACTTGAAGTCTTAGCTACAGCAATAAGACATCTGAAGGAAATCAAGGTGATACAAATGGGAAAGGAAGAAGTCAAAGTATGTTTATTTGCAGATGATAGGGCAGTATACGTAATTCATCCTAAAAATTCCTCTGGGAAACTCCAACAGCTGATAAACACTTTGAGCAAAGTACCTGGATACTCACTCTCACACACACAAATCAGTAGCCCATCTATATACAAATGACAATGACAGAATAAAATCAGGCAAACAACACCTTTTGCAATAGTCTCAACTAAGATAAACTATCTTGAGATAATTCTAATCAAGCTAAAGACTTGTGTAGATGAATTTCTAAACAGTCATCAATAGAAAACACAGAGCCAGATATGTGGTAGGACAGGCCCACAGGGTCAAGGAAATTGGCTCAGACCAGTAGCCAAGGCATGCACATAGTGTACTCCTTAAAAGCCAACCTGGAGTCTGCCTGAGGGCCTAGCAACAGGAACTGTCAGAGTTTCTAGTTGATGTCAGAGTTCCTGATCATGCAGAATCTACCTGAAGGCCTATCAACAGTCACTGTCAGAGTTCCTGTTCATGCCCAGCCAATGAGGGACGACCACACTTACTGGGCACTGGGAGGAGGGTATATAAGGCCTACCCTGTTATTGAATAAATGAGTTCATTATTTGCTTTCAACAGATTCCTGGAGTCTGAGTCATTGATGCTGCTCCTTCTCACTCCCTTCCCCAAGGGAGCCATTAGGATCCAAGAAACACAGATATAGGGGGAAAAACCTGAGAGAGATCAGAGGAATAGGAAGAGCCACCAGTCAACCTCACCTGACCAACTCTGAAGCTTCCAAAAGTAAGGTACTTCCTGTTTACCCACGCCTATATGCCTTGCTGTTCTGCCATCTGATTTGCTCTCTCTGTCCAGCTACATCACTTCCTCTTCCTGCCCAGCTCTGTCACTTCCTGTCTGTCTGTACAGACCTCCAGACCTCCAAGGTTAACTAGTATTGGAATTTAAGTTGTGTGCCATCATGCCTAGCTCTGTTTCCAGGGTAGACTTGAACTCACATAGATCCAGACAGATCTCTGCCTCCCAAGTGATAGGATTAAAAGTGTGTGCTAACATTGCCAGACTTTTGTGTTTACCTATAATGGCTTGGTATTTCCTCTGATCTCCAGGAAAGCTTTATTTATTAGAGCACAAATAAAATATCACCATATTCCTCTCCTTTTTTTGGTCTAATAAAAAATTAAAAAAGTTATAACTAATACAAGAAAAACTATATACAATAAGTGCAATAACTGTATACAATATATACAAGCAATAAATACACCAACAATGTCTAGTCCATTTGCATTTAACAAACTCAGTGAAAATATTCCATTATCTGTCCTATTTTGGTGAATCCAAAGTGTACTTAATTCACTTTCTATTCTATCTTGTATTACCAACAGAAAACAATCTTATGATGTCTTTCAGTTTTACACACTTAACACCTGTTGGTGAGATTCTTTTCTGATTTTCTTAACAAGGAAAGCTATAACTATAACTATCTTATCTTCAACTCCCACAGAGACCCTAGAAGGAAATAATATTACCTAGTAATACAGAAAGTGCAAACAAGTGATTTCCAAAAAAAATGTGAGTTATGATAGAAACAGCCAGCTTCCTGGACAGTCACCTGAGATTTCTCTGCAATATTGGGGAATCATCTTTGGCCTACAGGCTTAGTATATCTGACAGCTCATTTGTGAAGCAGGATGTACACAAAGCCTACAG
The DNA here is from genome assembly GCF_007827085.1 of Peromyscus californicus insignis. Lineage (NCBI taxonomy): Eukaryota > Metazoa > Chordata > Mammalia > Rodentia > Cricetidae > Peromyscus > Peromyscus californicus. The sequence goes on along the minus strand of NW_026294606.1, from coordinate 138,699,747 downwards.
CTTGACCCCACATTTGGTGTGAGTATTCCATGTACCAGATAAACTTAAATTCCACCAGTGTCAAGTCATGATTCCGGATTTTAAATTCTGGAAATTACTGGTATTTTTGGAATTCAGTTTCCCATTCTTCTTGGCTTGTGGATGACTTCTTTCATCATACCATTCTTCTCAGCTTGTTGGTGGCTTCATCTCCTTTGTTAAATGCCAGTCTATGATTGAGAGGCCAGACTCTGTCAGCATAGTTACTCCTCCAAGAATAACTGTTCCAGCTACTGTTCCACTGCACACCAGGAACCATTGGCCCTCTGCCTGCTCAGCTACCTCCAGAGGAAGGGGCACTGTACCTTTTCCATATGGCAAAGCCACTTCAGTGATTATGCCATAATTGTCCTGGCCTCAGAATGCCTGTTGCCAAAGCTGCAACCACACTTGCCTTGGCAAGGATCAGTAGTCCTTTGCATTATGTCCTTCTTGTCCATTTTGATGCAAGGCCACTTTCTTGCTCAGTGGCTAACTTTTGCCACAGGGAAAGTAAATCCATATGGAGGGTTGTAGTTAAAGTTTGCCTGTGTCCACCCAGCTCCTGCAGCTGCTCAGACCCAAGTAAACACAGAGACTTATATTACTTATAAAATGTATGGCCATGGCAGGCTTCTTGCTATCCTGTTCTTATATCTTAAATTAACCCAGTTCTATTCATCTATACCTTGCCATGTGGCTTGTGGCTTACTAGTACTTTACATCTTGTTTCTCATGGTGGCAGTGACCAGCAGTATCTCCTGACTTAGCCTTCTACTTCCCAGCCTTCTCCTCTCTGCTTATTCTGCCTATACTATACTTCCTGCCTGGCTACTGGCCAAACAGCATTATATTTATCAATCAATCAGAGCAACACATTCACAGCATATAGAAAGACATCCCCAGCAGAGGTCCTTCAACGCCCATATCTTCTCTGAAGTAGATTGGTGCTGCCAGGAGCAGACATGTCTCATTGCCACAAAAAAAAAAGAAAAAAATCTATGTTGTTAAAGTATCTTAAATGCCATATTCTGTAGATCTCTGAAGGGTTTGAAGACTGATCTATCTAAAATATATCTCGGCTTGACCTTCATACATACATAATATGACTACAATTCAACTGTAATGTATAACTATTAACTTTCATTTCTTTATATCCTAATGGTTGGTAATAATAACTTTCAAGGATTAGTAATTTGCATTACATTGTCAAATGAACTGTATAGGTAAAATATCCTGAACAAGATTAGAAATATATGTACAGCATTTTCTAACAAAATCAATCTCAAATGTGTATCAATATATATAGTTTGTATACAATATACAAAAATCCAATCCAAAGTAAAATATTTAAAACTAGTAATTGCCTTTCAAAAGTAGATTCAATAATCTACCTTTTTTATCTATATCATATTTATATCCTCTTTTTTCTTTTCAGAGTAGATTCAGTAAATGACCCTTTATTCTATCATTTCTATATCTTTTTTTCAGAGTAGATTCAATAATCTACCTCTTATCTATATCCTCTTTTTTCTTTTTCTTTTCCTTTTTTTTCAAACAAGAACTTTAAATTTGGTCTCCTTTGTTTAGTCTTTTTCCTGACCATTAACAATAACAACTTGTAAACAATCATCCTAGGCAATGACTATTACCTAAAACCCATTGAAAGAACAAAAACCACCCAACCCACCTCTTGGGAATGTGGGTGTCATGTTCTTAAAATTGCTTCCTGCTCTTTGTGGGCAAAAGCATCTTTAGGGGATCCTGAAACAAAAAATTTAGGGTTAATTGTCAAGTCCTTGGAGAGGTAGCTGTATTATTTGTTGTCCAGTCTCTGCAAAATGAAGGGCTTATCTCAAGTAATCCTTGCTTGAACAGACTGTGACACTGGACCATTACAGATAGCCATCTCAAAATTGTCCTGATCAGTTTGTAGTCCAAAGCTGAACTTTGGGTGATGTTTGTTAGCTTAGTGGTATTATTATTGTCCCTAAGGAATTGTTGTTGTAGGGCCCCATCATCTTTTTGGAGACTTAAAATTTTGCTATTAGGCCTGGTCATGTAGGAGAATGCTTAGAGGGTAAAATAACCAAAATGCAATCAAGCTTTGGATCCACACAATCCACATGTCCTTCCTGTATTTTCTTTTTCACCACAGACAATTCTCTCTCAGCTTCAGCTGAGAATTCTCTTGGATGATTTAAGTTTTTGTCACCTTCTAAGGTTTTGAACAAATTACTCAGTTCATCATTTTTTTACTCCAACAATTCCTAGATGGAAAGTGTCTCCAAATAATCTTTGAAAGTCATTAAGAGTCCATAATTGATCTCTCCTAATTTGCACCTTTTGGGGTCTAATTTTCTGTAGACCTATTTTATATCCTAAATAATTAATAGAATCTCCTCTTTGTATCTTTTCAAGAGCAATTTGTAATCCCCAAGAAGGCAAAATTTTCTTTATTTCTTCAAACATTCATTCTAAGTTATCTGTATTTGAATCAGCTAGTATAATATCATCCATGTACTGATAAATTATAGATTTAGGGAATTGTGTATGTATTACTTCCAATGGCTGTCATACAAAATACTGGCACAGGGTTGGGCTATTTAACATTGCCTGTGGGAGAACCCTCCACTCATATCTCTTAACTGGCTGAGAATTATTATAAGTAGGCACTGTGAAGGCAAATCTTTCTCTGTCTTTTTCTTGTAAGGGTATTGAGAAGAAATAGTATTTTAAATTGATAACTATAAGAGGCCATCCTTTAGGTAACAGAGTATGCAGAGGAATTCCAGGTTGCAAAGAACCCATTGGCTGAATTACCATGGTAATTGCTCTTAGATCTGTTACCATTCTTCATTTACCAGATTTCCTTTTTATAACAAATACAGGAGAATTGCAAGGGTGGGTTGAGTTTTCAATATGCTGAGCATTTAACTGCTCTTGTACCAGCTCTTGTAAGGCCTGCAGTTTCTCTGTTGTTAAAGGCCATTGCTGAATCCATACAGGCTTGTTGGTTTTAACCATTTTAAAGGTAGAACTGTTGGTGTCTTTGAAAGATCAGCAGTTGCTGTGCCTTGTTCTTGTACCATTTGGATGACCAGTGACTGTTCTTTACAATAATACCTTCTAATATTTCTCTCAGAAACATGTGTTAGTTTATGATTTGTTTCTGAGGTTGGAGGAATGTTAATCTGGGTATTCCATTGTTGTAATAGATCATGGCCTCATAAATTCATAGCTATATTAACCACAAATGACTTTAATTTTATTCTCTGTCCTTCTGTCCCTATACATTCAACCCATCTTTCATTGTATTTCACTTGAGATAATGTATCAATCTCCAACAGCTGAACATTTTCCTCCTGAAGAGGCCAATTTAGATGCCAAAATTCTGGTGCAATTATTGTAACATCCACACCTGTGTCTACCGGACCTTCCAAGAGAATGTCATTTATTCATATTTTAAATTTTGGTTTTTGGTCATTTATAGAAGTGTAACAACAAAGTCACCTTATGGTTTCTCCTGAATTTCCTGTTCTCTCTGCTACAGCTTTTCTATCATCCCAAGCAGTGTGGTTTTTAACAATAGGCATTTGGTTATTTAATTACTCTGAGAAAGGGTTTCTTCTATGATGGCAGGAAGGGACTGAACTGAATTTGCCATGGGGGCCTGTGTGAGGCCCCTCAGGGAGTTTCCTGATAGCAGAGGCAAAGAATTACCTTGTCTTTCCCTTGGTGATCCACATTCATTAATCCAATGTTGACCTTTACCACACCTTTTGCATAATCCAGAAGGGAGGGTCATTCTGTTGCCATTGTTTTTTGAATAAACATTGTTTCTAGGAATGCCCTGTTTACACTTCCTTTTTAGGTGACCTTGTTTACCACAATTAAAACAATTAACATTATTATTTTTCCTCAAAGCTTTTGTTATCACCTCTCCTATCAACATATCATCATGGTCATGAGACTCAATATTAATTGTGTCCCTGATCCAATCCTCCAAAGGTGCTGATCTGACATTTAATGGTCTAATCACCCTCTTGCAATACTGCATTAATATTCTCAAAAGCCAAAGATTTAATTATTATCTATCTAGCTTCTGAATTTGGTATCATTCTATTTACTGCTGAAGACAGCCTTTGTAAGAAATCCATGAAGGCTTCTCTCAGGCCTTGTATAACTTTAGTAAATGATTCAATTTTCTTCCCTGCTTCCTCAATTCTGTCCCACACATTCATGGCTGCCATACAGCATAGAATTAGGGTTTGATTATCATATAAACATTGTCTTTGTATATTAGTGTAATCACCTTCTCTAAGAAGCTGATCCTGGGAAATTTTCACACTGCTAGTCCTACATTGTTGTTCTATAGTTTTAACATCCTCCTTAAATTATGTTCTCCTCTATATTTGTGGACCAACTTCTAGGACAGCTATAATTAATTATTTCCAGTCCTGAGGGATAATTCTATTACAAGTTGACCATGAGTTTAACATCTGCCTTACAAATGGAGAATGCATGCCAAATGATGCTATAGCTTCTTTAAATCTCCTTAAATCTAACATTTCCACTGGAGTCCAGTTAACTTGTGAAAGCCCTTGAGCATTTGGCAGTTCCTGAAAGGTTATTGGGGTAGATTAAAGTTTGTTGTCTGATAAACTGAGGCTGTTTCTCTGTAACAATATAATTCAATTCTGAACTAGGTTCACCTTTAAATTCTTCTGTCTGGGTCTGAATTTATCTGTAATTCATTTTAACAGCTTTTTCTAAAGCTTTTATCTTGGCACTCAAATTGACCTTCCTAATGTTAAAATAAAAAGATCAAACAAATATTTATAATTGATGTTACATATATCCCATCAACATTAATTATCCTCTCATTTAATTGTTCCATTTTCAGGCTGCCTAATGTGTGATTAAACAGAGTCCAAATTCCTTCCATTGTAAAAGTGTTTCCCATTTTTTAATGTGGGGGAAAAAATTCCCTTTTAACTAATTTCTCCCTTTAAGATATCTTAATTGACTTACTAAGTCTGTCAACTGCATAGAACAGTAGAAGTATGAGGGATTTTCAAAGCAGCTACCTAGTGTGGTGGCAGTCCAAGATGGGAATCTGGATGGGAATCCAGAGAGAACCCACCACCCACCCAGAGAAAGAAAGCCAAAAGGACTCTGGCCACACATGGTAGAGATCTGGCAGCATGCAGCTTTGGCTGAGCTGGGAGGCCTGTAACCCCTGTCGTGTAAGGCCACAAACAGCTTTTTATTAATTCTTGTGCCATGTTGGGTGCCAATTGTAGATGAATTTCTAGACTGTCTTATTATTAGAAAACACAGAACCAGATATAGGAATGAAAACCTGAGAGAGATCAAAGGAATAGAAAGAGCTATTATCCAACCTCACTTCACCAACTCTGCTGCTTCCAAAAGCAAGGTACTTTCTGTCTACCCACTCCTATATGTCTTGCTGTTCTGCCATCTGATTTGCTCTCTATGTCTAGGTATATAAATTCCTCTTCCTGCCCAGCTCTGTCACTTCTTGTCTGTCTGTACAGACCTCCAGACTTCCATGGTTAACTAGTGTTGGAATTTAAGGCATGTACCATCACACCTGGCTCTGTTCCCAGTGTGGCCTTGAACTCACATAGATCCAGAAAAATCCCTGCCTTCCAAGTGATAGAATTAAAAGTGTGTGCTAACATTGCAAGACTTTTATGTTTACTTATAATGGCTAGCTTTTTCCTCTAATAACCAGGCCAGCTTTATTAGAGAACAAATAAAACATCACCACAGAATTGTATGATTAAAAACTTCAAGTCATTGAAGAAAGAAATTTAAGAATCAGAAGATGGAAAGATCTCATATGCTTATAGATAGAGGGCTAATATCCAAAATATATAAAGTATTCTAAAACCTAGATATCAAGAAAACAATAAAAAGATTAAAAAATGAGGTACAAATCTAAGCATAGAATTCTCAAAAGAGGAAATGGATGACAAATATTTCAAGAGATGTTCTGCATTCTTAGTTATCAGGGAAATTCAAATCAAAACTACTTGAAATTTCATTTCATATTATCAGAATGCTTAAGATCAATAAAATAAATAACTTTTCTTACTGGTGAGGAAGGATATAGAACAAGCGGAACATTCATCCATTGCTGGTAGAACGCAAACTTGCATAGCTACTATGGAAATCAATCTGGCCATTGCTCAGGAATATGGGAATTGATCTATCTTAGGATTCAGATAAATCACTCTTAGGCATATATCCAAAGGTTATTTCATCCTACCACAGAGCAAATTGCTTAACCATGTTCATTCATGCTCTACTCAGCCAGAAACTGGAAACAACCTAGATGTCCTTCAACAGAAAGATGAATAAAGAAAATGTGGTACACTTATGCAATGGAGCACTACTCGGGTATTAAAAAATAATTATAAAGTTCACAGGTAAATGGATAGAACTAGAAAAAATCATTTTGAGTGAGGTCACCCTGACCCAGAGTACCAAATATGGCATGTATTTACTTATGCGTAGATATTAGCTGTTCTGTCAAAGATAATCAAGATATAATCTGTACAACCACAGAGGGTAGGTATTGAGTAAGGGATTATATGAGGGGCAAGTAGATCTCAATAGGAAGGAAAAATAGAACAGAAAGTTATAGATGGATTTGGGGCTGAAGCATGAGGATCAAGTGGGGAAGGGGAGAGAACAGCTGGGCAAGGGAGAGAATATAGGGACAGACAGATAAAATTAAAGGCCTTTGAGGAGTGGTATGGAAACCTAATACAGTAGAAGCTCCTTAAAATATATACATCTATGAAAGTGATATAAATAAAATTGTCAAATAAGGGAGTAGACAGAACCCCATCTGGCCATCTCATCACCAAATGAACCTTTAAATATCATGGTTAGGTTAAATCTAATTGAGTTTTTGGCCAAAGGGGTCCCATGGAAACCCCAAAACAAGGCAGGCTATTGCTAAGACTATAGGTTGATCTCCATAAACTGACTGGAAGGCCCGATTGCTGAAGATAACAGATATACAATTCATTGAACATGGAGAAGTTGAGCTGGTGCCTACCTACACTGAATCTTCATTCCTACATTCTAGCATCTTTGATAAAGGAAGGTGCTCTGCACACTACCAAAAGAGAAACACAAACTCAGCTATAAACCTTTAGATCAACAATGGGATTCTGCCCTGCCTGCAATGTATGCTAGGGCAATGGCATCACAAAGCTTGTGGAAGTAACCAACTGTATTAGTCGAGGTTCCCTAGAGTCACAGAACTTGTGGAATGAATCTCTCTCTCTCTCTCTCTCTCTCTCTCTCTCTCTCTCTCTCTCTCTCTCTCTTCATATACATATACATACATATATACTGGAATGACTTACAGGCTGCAGTCCAAAAATAGTAGTTGTAAATGGAAAGTCCAAGAATTTAGTAGCTTTTCAGTCTTATGAGGCTGGGTGTCTCAGCTGACAAGGTGAAGGTAAACCAGCAAAAAATGAATGACAAATTCCTTCTTCCACTGTTCTTATATAGGCTTCTATCAGAAGGTGTGTCCCAGATTAAAGGTGTGCCTTCCCACCTCAATATCTAGCTTAAAGGCTTGTGTTTTTCTGCCTCAGGATCTAGATCAAAAGCCTGTGTCTTCCAGTTTCATGATCTGAATCAAAGGCATGTTGTCTTCCTGCCTCAAGATTCAGATCACAAGTGTGCCCTCCATTTCTGGATTGTAGTTCATTCCGGATATAGTCAAGTTGACAACCAAGAATAGCCATCACACTAAACAACGTCTGGTTTGACTGAAGGCCAACTCCATGATATTTAACCCATACCTTACTGCTTGGGTGACAAATAACCTGAGATTAGATAGCCCAGGAACCTAGGGTAAAATTAAATATTACTGTTCTGAAAAACACATACAAAAATGTAACAATAAAGTGACTGTTAAATATATTCTGCTATAATCATAAGATCAGTGCCTTGCTCAGCCACCATCAGGGAAGCTTTCTCCTGTAGCAGATGGAAACAAATATAGAGATTCACAGCCAGACATTATAGAAACAATGAGAGACCTTGGAACATTCAGCCCTAAAAGCAATGTCTCCATGAAATCCATCCCCTCTGTAATCAAGGAAGCCTGCAGAAGAGCATGACAAAAGAATATAAGAGCCAGAGGAGATGGGGGAACCAAGGAAACAAGGCCCTCTAAATCAACATGATCGGTACACAGAGACTGAGGCAGCATGAACAGGGCCTACATGAGTCTGTACCCATTGGGGTCCTAAAGCTGAAAGAAGTGAACACATGCTTTCATCCTTATCCCAAAATCAATCTCCAAGTGATAACCACTTGAAAAAGAAAATTTACATTTCTCCAAGGGTGTCTCACTGGGGAAACAAACTACTCTTAAGGGCAGGCTGCATTCCCAGCACTAGAAAGCCAACAGAATATGAACTCAACAGCATCTTTAGAGGTACTTTGTCTCAGAATATTGTGTCAGGGCACTTCCATTCTCTCTCTCTCTCTCTCTCTCTCTATATATATATATATATATATATATATATATATGTATATGTATATGTATATATACATACTCTACAGGTCCTTGGTGTATATATTATGTTTTCCAATGTAGTGATTTTATGGAATTCTTGAGATCACAAATGAATTACTCTCTGTTTCTTGAGCCTTCTCTTTGACTGTTTTCCTACTGATTATATGTTTTGTCCAAATCTGATGTGTTAGTTTTGTTTTATATTTTATATTATATTTTATTATTATCCCATAGAACCCATTTGTTTTCTAATGAGATATGGAAATGGGGGCAGATCTGGAATGAAGGGGAGGTGGGGAGGAGCTGGGAGGAATAGAGGAAGGGAAAGCCATAATCAGGATATAAGTGAGAAAAAAATCCATTTTCAATAAAAGTAAAAATAAATAAGAAAAGGCTGAACCAAAATTATGTGGTAGGAGTGTGTGTGTGTGTCCAAGTCAATGATGAAATCCTGATGACTGAGTGGACCAGCTGATTGTCTTGTCTGATTAAAAGCCCAACTTATTAAAATACAATTCATACCTCACACAACTCATCTATTTGTAGAGTGTATGATCCAATTTTATTTTTTTTTGCAAACTCAGTTTTCAACTGTCACCACAGTCAATTTTAGAACATTTTATAGTCCTCACTGTAGATGTAATCAACCTTCTTATTAAATAAGAAACACAGAACCAATGCAAAGAAGAAAGCCAAGAGGTCAGAGCTAAGAGCTAAAACCTTACCCTTCCTCCTGCGGTGGTCCTACCTCCCCAAACCAGAGCTACCCCTGTGTTAAAGTCTTTATGCAGAGTTCCTGTTCTGTCTTCTCATTGGTTGTAAACCCAACCACATGACCACCTCATCATGGCCTGTCTGTATAGACCTCCAGGTTTTCTGTGATTGGTATTGAGATTAAAGGCATGTGTATCTAATACTGGCTATGTCCCTGAACACACAGAGACTTACCTAGCTCTGCCTACCAAATGCTGGGATTACAAGCATACGCCACCACTGCCCTGCTTTCGTATGGCTTGCTAATAACTCTGACCCCTGGGCAACTTTATTTATTAACATACAAATAACATTTTAATACAAATAAAATATCACCATATTTCCCCTTTTCTATTTTAATAAAAAAAGGAAAAAGGTTATAACTAACATAAGAAAAACTATATACAAAAGTACAATAACTATATACAATATATACAAGTAATAAATACTTAAACAATGTCTAGTTCATTTGTATTTGACAAATTCAGAGAAAATGATTCCATTATCTATCCTATTGTATCTAATTCACTTTCTATCCTAATTAATCTTCAACTATAACTAACTAATCTTCAACTCCCTCAGAGACCCAAGAAGGAAATAATATTAGCTAACAAAAATAAAAACAGGAAGTACATGCAAGCAACTTCCAAAAAATTGTGAGTTGACAGAAACAGCCAGCTGCCTGGACAGTCATCTGAGGTTTCTCCACAGTGTTGGGGCATCATCTTCAGCCTATAGGCTTAGCGCATCTGACAGACTCATTTGTGAAGTAGGATGTACACAAGGTCAGCAGTTCAACCTCACATTGGGTGAGAGCAGTCTATATACCAGAAACACCTGAATTCCACTAGTGTCATGTCATGATTCAGGATTTAAATTCTGGAAATTGTTGATGTTTTTTGAATTCAGCTGTCCATTCTTCTTGGCTGTGTGTATGTGGCTTCATCTCAGCATCCTGTTCTTCTCCACATCCCTCTATTAAATGCCAGTCTACTATTGAGAGGTATGAGCTTAATTACTCTTCAAAAATAACTGTTTCAGCTACTGTCCCATTGCACATCAGAAGCCATCGGCCCACTGCCTGTTCAGCTGCCATTGAAGAAAAGGGCACTGTAACTTTCACAGATTGCGAAGGCCACTTCAGGGATGGTGCCATATTGTGCTGGCCTCAGAAGATGCCTTTTGGTAAAGCCATAACCACACTTGTTTTGGCAAGAATCAGTAGTCCTTTGTTTCATGTCCTGTCTGTCCATTTTGTCCTGTTGTCAGCAGTTGATTCGAGGATACAATGTTTTCCAGTGGCTTGCTTTTGCCACAATGAAAGTTAACTCCAATTGCAGTTTTTTCAATGCCCATATTTTCTCTGAAGTAGATTGGTACTGCCAGGAGCCAACATGTCTCATAGTCATGACAAAAAGAAATTTTCTAAGTTATTAAACATTTTAAATGCCATATTCTGTAGATCTCTGAAGGGTTTGAAGATAACCTGTCTATCTAAAACATATCTACTCAATCTTGAAAATATACCCAATATAACTACAAGTTCTATTATAATGTCTAACTACTAACTTTCATTTCTTTATATACTAATAGTTAGTAATAACAACATTCAAGGATCAGAAAATTGCATTACATTGTTAAATGAATGGTGTAAGTACAATTAGAAATATACATATAGCATTTTCTAACAATATCAATTTCAATATATATAATTTGCATACAATATAAAACAATCCAATCCAATGTAAAGTATTTACATTTTTCTTTTCTTTTCTTTCTTTCTTTGTTTTAAAATAAGACCCTTAAATCTAATCTCCTTTGCTTAGCCCTTTTCCTAACCCTTGACAACAACTTGTAACCAACCCCCCTAATCAATGAAAATTATCCCAGACCCAAAACCCATTAAAAGACAAAAAAAACCACCTGCCCTATACCACCTCTTTGGGAATGTGGGCGTTGTATTCTTGAAATTGCTTCCTGCTGGGTATGGGTGAAGTTATCTTTATCCTGAAAGAAAAATTTCAGGTTAATTGTCAAATTCTAGGAAAGATAACTATATCCTTCATTATCCAGTCTGTGTATAATGCCAAAGTTCAGGGTTTATCTCAAGTCCTTATTCAAGTAGTCTTTGAGACTGGATCATCTCAGCTAGCCCTCTCTAAATTGCTCTGAGCACTTTGTAGTCCAAAGCTGATCTGTAAATGATGTTTGTCAGCTTAGTGATGTTATTATTGTCCTCGTGGAATTGTTGTTGTTGTGGGGCCCCATCTTCTTCCTGGAGACTTCAGTTGATGTTAGGCCTGGCCGTGAATTCCTGCAGAAACCTGAGAAGAGACTCGAACACAAAGACTATATATGTGGCTTTTTAGAATAAATTAGTACTCTATGACCATTTATATCTTAATGAAGTTCAAAATGTATATATATTTATATATATTAATCTTGTAAATTTTGATATAAAATTCATACTTTAAGAAAAGTTTAAAGAATCAGAATAGAATCAAAGAGTTGAGATTAGTAATAGAATAGTCCCTTAATTAATTTGGCTTTTCTCCTGTCCCATAGCAGAAGATGGCTCTTTTCTTCTGTCATGATACAGGGAGTTTGCATTTTCCTTTTAACAACATGCTTGAGTTTAAAGAAGGAGAGAGCCATTCTCCAACTCCAAAGTCAGCTTTAAATTTTAATTGAACTGGGACCATTAGAAGACCAATAATGTTAAATCTTTAAAGAAAAGCAGAAACAAACATTTAGGAAGACATTAAATTTTTTAGATAACATACCCATAGGCCATTTCACTCTGTTTCCTGGGATAGATGATTTGTCCCTTTTCTTCAGTTGTCTCATTTGTCCAGTGTTCTTCAAATTCCTTAACCTTCATTCTCCTAAAAGACAAAAACAAAAACCTTTCCCCAAGGTTTTTTGGGATGTTCCTTTTTGACAAGCTATCTGATTAAATGAAAAGGCATGTGTTACTGGTGTAAGTTAGTTTAAATTGGATGTTTATGATAGTTGATGAACTATCACTTCCTCTAATTAAGAGGTCTCTCTTGTTCAAATCGAACCTTTATCAATTTTGATGGTATCCACAGCTTATCTTCTCCTGTAGAAATAAAAGCAAAACCTCGTCCCCAATGTAACACATACCCTGCTTTCATTCTGAGGCCAGCACATCCTTAAAGTATATAGGTTGATTTAATTCTGTAGTTTATTCTATTATTCAATGTCTCTCTGCAGCTGTTGTTCCTTTCTCATTGGCATTGAGAAAATTCAAAGTTAATAGAGCATTATGTAGTCTATTTCTGGAGGTTTTTGTTACTCCTTTCTGTTTATTTAGCATATCCTTTAGAGTTTCTTTGATCTTTCTATAACTGCTTGACCTGTAGGATTGTGTGGCATACCTGTAATATGGTTTATATTGTAATAAGCAAAAAACTGTTCCATTTTAACAGAGACATATGATGGAGCATTATCAGTTTTGATTGGTGCAGGTATACCCATGATGGCCATAACTTCTAGCAAATGAGTGACTACAGAATCAGTTTTTTCAGAACTCAAAGCAGTTGCCCATTGAAATCCTGAATAAGTATCAATAGTGTTGTGTACATATTTCAATTTTTCAAATTCTGCAAAGTGAAACACATCCATCTGCCAGATTTCATTCCTTTGAATACCCTTTGGGTTACATCCTGCTGGTAATGGCGTTTGATTGTAGAAGGAACAAGTAGGACATTTCTTTACTATTTCTTTGGCTTGTTGCCAGGTTATGGAAAAATCCTTTTATAAACCTTTACTATTGACATGATGTTTTTTATGAAATTCTGAGTCCTCCAGCACATTTCCTATCAATAATTTATCAATCTTATCATTGCCTTGTGCTAGAGGGCCTGGCAGACTAGTATGGGATCTAATATGAGTTATATATAAAGGATGAGTCCTTTTCCTGATTATATCTTGTAATTGAATAAATAGTGAAGTTAATTCTGAAGCATTAGGGATAAATTCTGCAGTCTCAATATGTAATACTACTCTTTCAGCATACTGAGAGTCAGTAACTATATTGGGAGGTTCTGAAAAATCCATTAATACCAACAGAATAGCATACAATTCTGATTTTTGAACTGAATTATAAGGACTTTGAACCACTTTACATAAATTTTCTGATTTATAACCTGCCTTTCCTTGTTTGTTGGCATCTGTATAAAATGTATGATCTCCAGATATGGGTTTTTTCCTCACAATTCGAGGCAAGATCCAATCAGCTCTCTTTATAAGATCAATTCTATCACTTTTGGGATATTTGCTGTTAATTTCTCCCAAAAAATTACTGCAAGCTCTTTGCTAAGGTTCACTTTCTGTCCATAATTTTTCAATGTCCTCCTTAGTTAAAGGTATGACAATTTCTGCTGGGTCTATTCCTGCTAATTGACGAAGTCTCAATTTTCCTTTCCAAATCAAGTCAGAAATTTTTTCCACATAAGTTTTTAATTTTTTATTTGGTTTATTTGGTAAAAATATCCATTCCAATATAATATCTTCCCCTTGCATTAATATTCCTGTTGGAGAATGCCTAGAAGGTAAAATAACCAAAATGCCATCCAGGTTTGGATCAATACAATCCATGTGCCCTTCATGTACTTTCTTTTCTACCAAGGCCAATTCTTTCTCAGCTTCAGGTGATAATTCTCTTGGACTATTTAAGTCCTTGTCACCTTCTAAGATTTTGAACAAATTATTTAGTTCATCATTTTTTACCCCAACAATAATTCTTAAATGACAAATGCCTCCAAATAATCTTTGAAAGTCTTTAAGAGTCTCTAGTCGATATCTCCTAATTTGCACCTTTTGGGGTCTAATTTTTTGTAGCTCTATTTTATATCTTTTTTTTTTTTTTTTTTTTTTTTTGGTTTTTCGAGACAGGGTTTCTCTGTGTAGCTTTGCGCCTCTCCTGGAACTCACTTGGTAGCCCAGGCTGGCCTCGAACTCACAGAGATCCGCCTGGCTCTGCCTCCCGAGTGCTGGGATTAAAGGCGTGCGCCACCACCGCCCGGCACTATTTTATATCTTAAATAATTAATAGAATCTCCTCTTTGTATCTTTTCAGGAGCAATTTGTAATCCCCAGCAAGGCAAAATTTTCTTTACTTCTTCAAACATTCTTTCTAAAGTATCTACATTTGGGTCAGCTAATAAAATATCATCCATATAATGATAAATTATAGATTTAGTAAATTTTTTACATACCAATTCTAATGGCTGTTGTACAAAATATTGGCACAGAGTTGGGCTATTCAACATTTCCTGTGGGAGAACCCTCCATTGAAATCTTTTAACCAGTTGAGAATTATTATAAGTAGGCACTGTGAAAGCAAATCTTTCTCTGTCTTTTTCTTGTAAGGGTATTGAAAAGAAACAGTCTTTTAAATCAATAACTATAAGAGGCCATCCTTTTGGTAACAGAGTAGGCAAAGGAATTCCAGATTCTAGAGAGCCCATTGGCTGAATTACTTTGTTAATTGCTCTAAGGTCTGTTACCATTCTCCATTTACCAGATTTCTTTTTAATAACAAATACAGGAGAATTCCATGGGCTGGTTGATTCTTCAATATGCTGAGCATTTAACTGTTCTTCTACCAGCTCTTCTAAAGCCTGGAGTTTCTCTGTCATTAAAGGCCATTGCTGAACCCATACAGTCTTGTCTGTTGACCATTTTAAAGGTAGAGCTCTTGGTGTTTTTGGAAGATCATCAGTTGTTGTGCCCTGTTCTTGTATGACATTGATGTCTGGTGAGCACTCATTAAAATAATATGTTCTAGTATTTCTCTCAGAAACATGTACTAGTTTATGATTTGTTTCTGAGATTGGAGAGATATTAATCTGAGTATTCCATTGTTGTAACAAGTCTTGACCCCACAGGTTCATAGCTATGTTAGCCATATATGGTTTTAATTTTCCTTTCTGTCCTTCTGGACCTATACATTCAAGCCATCTTGTACTTTGTTTCACTCCAGATAATGTCCCAATTCCTAACAGTTGAATGTTTACCTCCTGAAGAGGCCAAGTTGGATGCCAAAATTCTGGTGCAATTATGGTAATGTCCACACCTGTGTCTACCAGACCAGACAACAAAACGCCATTTATTTTTATTGTTAGTTTTGGTCTTTGTTCATTAATAGAAGTTTGCCAAAAAAATTTCTTTATGTTTTTTTCTGAATTTCCTATTTTCTCTGTTTCATCATCTTGACCAACATGATTTATTTCTATAGTCATTTGGTTATTTAGTTGCTTTGAGTAGGGGTTTCCTCTACAACTGCAGGAATGGTTTGAACTGGATTTACTGTGGGGGCCTGCCTGAGGCCCCTCTGGGAGTTTCCTGAAGCTTGAGACAAAGCTTTACCCTGTCTGTCCCTTGTTGATCTACATTCGTTGGTCCAGTGTTTTCCCTTACCACACCTTCTGCATACTCCAGAAGGAAGGGGCATTCTGTTGCCAGTGTTCCTTGAAGAAACATTATTTCTAGGAATGACCTGTTTACAATCTCTTTTCAAATGTCCTTGCTTTCCACATCCAAAACATCTAACATTCCTCAAACCTTTTGAAATTGCTTCTCCTACCCACATATCATCATGGTCATAAGCCTCAACATTAACCGTGTCTCTAATCCAATCTCCCAAAGGTGCAGATCTTGCCTTTAATGGCCTGATTATTCTTTTCCATGCTGCATTTGCATTCTCCAAGGCCAAAGATTCAATTATTATCTGACTAGCCTCTGAATGTGGGACCATTCTCTGCTGCTGAAGCCAGTCTTTGTAAGAAATCTGTGAAAGATTCTTTTGGGCCCTGTATAACCTTTGTAAATGACTCAGTTTTTTTCGCTGGGTCTTCAACTCTGTCCCATGCATTCAAGGCTGCCGTTCGACATAGAACTAGGGCTTGGACATCATATAAACATTGTGTTTATACTGAAGCATATTGGCCTTCTCCAATAAGCTGATCCTGGCAGACTTGTATTCCATTATTCCTCCATTGTTTTTCTACATTTTTAGCCTCATTATTGAACCACATTTTCCACTGGAAATTTTGTCTGGATTCAAGAACAGCCTGTGCCAAATCCTGCCAGTCCTTTGGTAGAATCCTATTACAAGTTGACCAGGTGTTTAACATTTGCTTTACATATGGGGAGTGCATGCCATGAGAGGCTATTGCCTCCTTAAATCTTCATAAGTCTAACATTTTAATTGGAATCCAAGTATTTTGTTCATTCTCTTTATCAGGTAGCTGCTGTAGGGCTACCGGATAAATTAAGGGTGATTGTGTGAAAACTGGCTTTCTTTCTGTAACCTTATGATCTAATTTTGAAACAACTTCACTCTTAATTTCTTCTGTCTAAATTTGAATTTCTCTATAATTCATTTTTACAGATTTAACAAGTTTTTCTAAGACTGTTATCCTGGGACTTAAATTGACTATCTTTTTGAACAGTAAAATGAGGATAAGAAAAGTAATAAACTGAATAATTCAATCAATATTAATCTTCTCATATAGTTGTTCCATTGTCAGAGTGCCTAAAATTTCAAACAAAGCCCAATTTTCTTCCAATGTACACATAAAGCCCATTTTTTAATGTAGAAAAAAAAATCTCTTTTAAATAGATATGTTAATTGACTTACCAAGTCTGCATAGAACAGTAGAATCTGAGGGAATTTCAAAACAGTCACCTGGTGTTCAAGGTGTGAATCCAGAGAGAGAGAGAGAGAGAGAGAGAGAGAGCAAGAAAGTGTAGCCACTTGAGCCGAGTCAAGTCTTGGCTTTACAGGCAGGGGCCCTGTTCGGCAGGGCAGGCCTGAGTCGTTTGTGGCAGTTGCAAGTAGCTCCAGCTGCCGGTCAGTCAGATTTGGGCCTGAGCTAGGGAGCCGGGCTGCCCAGGCTGGAAACCGGACCTGCTGCCAAGCCAAGCCAAGTGGTTTTTAATGGATTCTTGTCACGTTGGGCACCAAATGTAGATGTAATCAACCTTCTTATTAAATAAGAAACACAGAACCAATGCAAAGAAGAAAGCCAAGAGGTCAGAGCTAAGAGCTAAAACCTTACCCTTCCTCCTGCGGTGGTCCTACCTCACCGAACCAGAGCTACCCCTGTGTTAAAGTCTTTATATAGAGTTCCTGTTCTGCCTTCTCATTGGTTCTAAACCCAACCACATGACCACCTCATCACGGTCTGTCTGTATAGCCTTCCAGGTTTTCTACGATTGGTATTGAGATTAAAGGCATGTGTATCCAATACTGGTTATATCCCTGAACACACAGAGACTTACCTAGCTCTGCCTACCAAATGCTGGGATTACAAGCATACGCCACCACTGCCCTGCTTTCGTATGGCTTGCTAATAGCTCTGACCCTTGGGCAACTTTATTTATTAACATACAAATAACATTTTAATACAAATAAAATATCACCATACCTCACAGAGAAATTCTATACCTATCAATCATCATTCCTCACTTTCCAGCCCTTCTCCCTGAGCATCTCAGCAACTACTAATGTGCTCTCAGTCTCTAACACTAATGGATCATATAATACATGGTTATTTATAACTGGCTATTTTAAAACTACTACAAATTTTAGGGTCCATCCATGGTGTAGCATTGTCTGTACTTCATTTTTCTTACTGTTGCCCAATATTATGTTATATCGACCTTCCATGTTTATTTATCCATTTTTGGTCAAAAATATTCAGATTTTTCTACTTTTTATCTAGTCTGAGCAATGCTACTATAAGAATTTATGTAAAATATTTTATTTTTTCTTGTATATCTTTAGGAGCAGAATTATGTGGTCATAGCATAGCTTTGTCTTAATCACTTTGTTTGGAGGACTATCAAACTGTTTTCAATGGTGGCTGTCCCATTTATGAATACATCAGATTATGGGGGTGTTAGTTTCTCCCATTATCACCAGCACTGATTATCAACTGTGTTCTTGGTTGAAGCCATCCTGGTGGGTAGGGGGTAGGATATTACTGTGTGTTAATTTGCAAATACCTGATCATAAATTGGGTTGATCTTTTTTCATGCAAATCTTCTTTGGCTATATATCTATTTAGGTCATTTGTCCACTTTTAATTAAATTACTTATTTTTAAATTATTGAGTTGAATCTTTATTGGCATTTATTGTGTGAAAATCTCATTCATTGACTGAAATACAATTGCCTAATATCTTTGACCATAACTTTCCTTAGGTCAGTGGCTCCCAACATGACTGGTTTTTAGATGTAATAGAGAAGGTTTTCTTGTTTGCTTAATTTTAAAACATGCTTAATTGTAGCTAGAGTTTTCCTGCCTGGCCCTCAGTCAGGACAAATCTCTTTCACCTGCCAGTCCTACAGCTGCTCAGACCCGACCAAGTAAACACAGAGACTTATATTGGTTACAAACTGTATGGCCGTGGCAGGCTTCTTGCTAACTTTTCTTACAGCTTAAATTAATCCATTTCTATAAATCTATACCTTGCCACGTGGCTCGTGGCTTATCGGCATCTTCACATGCTGTTTGTCATCGTAGCGGCTGGCAGTGTCTCTCTGCCTCAGCCTTCCACTTCCCATCTTTATTCTTCTCCTTGTCCTGCCTATACTTCCTGCCTAGCCAGCCAATCAGTGTTTTACTTATTGACCAATCAGAGCAACACATTTGCCATACAGAACATCCCACAGCACTTAATTTATATTAATTGTATAAATAATGATTTTTATTGTGACATTTTCATACATGTATTTGAAACACTTTGATCATATTTGCTCTTCCTACCATCTTTTTTCCCTTCCCTTCTCCACCACATTTCATCACAAATAGTTCCCCTTTTACTTTTGAGGGTTTTTTTCCTTGTAGATTTCAATTATGAGAAATAATACACAATAATTTCTTCCTGGTTTGTCTTAATGCAATGATGGCTCTGTACAATTTCTTACAAATGACATCTTTATTCATCTCAGTGATATTCTTTTATTGTACTTTATCTATGCATTTTGGTGGGTGCCTAGGCTAACTGCATATCTTTGCTGTTGTAAATAGTGATGCAATTTGCATGGGTAGGCACATATCCATGCAATAAGGTGACTTCAATTTCTTCAGGTATGTTCAGGCATGGTACAGCTGGGTCCCATGGTACTTCTATTTTTCTATTAAGATTTTCATAGTATATGTAATAATTTATATTCTTACAAACAGCATATAAAGCATCTAAAGGGGAAACCTTAAAAAAATAACATATTGGATTTGGTTAGTCCAATCCAGAAGTACTGGAAAATGTTCAGGAATTTGTATTTAAGATTTATTTACTTATTTTTTAGAAACTTTATGCCAGGCAGTGGTGGTACATGCCTCTAATTCTAGTAGTTGGGAGGCAGAGGCAGGTGGATTTCTGAGTTTGAGGCCAGTCTTGTGTAGAGAGCAAATTCCAGGATAACTAGGGTTAATACAGAGGAACCTGGTTCAGATAAACAAACAAAACAACAATAACAACAACAAATCCCCAAAACTTTATTCTAAAAAACTTTCAAATAATTAAATACATCACACACAAAGATTAAACAGACCCAAAGTCTATACAACCCAATGAACTTTCATGTAGTTTGGTATTTGGAATGGAAGCTGTAGAGTTTCATATTAAGTTTTGCACTTTCAGTAATGTACTTATCTACCACTAAAACAAAAAAAAATCCATGACAAAATAAGAACTAGAAACACAAATAACTTTATATCTTCTTAGTATTATTTTATGTGTATGAGTGTATGCTTTCATGTATGTGTGTACCACATACATGCTTTGTTCCTGCAGAAGCCATAAAAGGGCATCAGAGACCCTGGAACTGGAGTTACAGGTGGCCATAAGCTGCCATGTGGGTGCTGGGAACAAGATTGTATCCTCTGCAAGACAAACAAGTGCTTACCTCTGCAGCGCTGGGAATTTGTCTTTAAGATCAAATTACCCAGGAGACACTATCAGTCAGTCACATTTGGTATCACTCTTTTGACCCATGTATTCTTTGGTGTGGTGATGTTAAGAATAAAGATTTTTAGCTCAAAGGCACTGTAGACAGAAGTTCTCTGATCCCACCTTGCCCCAAGGTCCAGACAAATTTCTCTTGCACATGGTCCTGCAGCCACTAATAAAATAATCATTCAGAGGCTTATATTAATTACAAACTGTATGTCCTATGGCTTCAGATTCTTGCTAGCTAGCTATTTCATCTTAAATTAACCCATTCCTATTAATTTATATGTTGTCACATGGCCATCACATTACCAGTCTACTCATCTTCTTGCTCCTTCAGTGGTGGGCTGGCATCTTCCCCGAATCTGCTCTTTTTTTTTCTCTGTATCTCTGCTTGGATTTCCCACTGGGCTGTAAGCTTTCTTACCATAGGTCAAAACAGCTTTATTTGTTATTCAATGGGAGCCACACATATTCATAGCATACAGAAAGACATCCCACAGCAAGGCACAGAAAATATATCAAAATCATAAAAGAAAACTTTTCCAACCTAAAGAAGGACATGCCTATAAAAGTATAAGAAGCTTACAGAACACCAAATTGACTGAACCAAAAAACAGAGTACCCTCACCACCTATCAGAATACTAAACACAGAGAATAAAGAAAGAGTATTAAGAGCTGCCGGGCGGTGGTGGCACACGCCTTTAATCCCAGCACTCGGGAGGCAGAGCCAGGCAGATCTCTGTGAGTTCAAGGCCAGCCTGGTCTCTAAGCGAGTTCCAGGAAAGGCACAAAGCTACACAGAGAAACCCTGTCTCGAAAAACCAAAAAAAAAAAAAAAAAGAGTATTAAGAGCTTCAAAGTAAAAAGCCAAGTAACATATAAAGACATACCTATCAGAATTAACCCAATTTCTCAATGGAGACTCTAAAAGCCAGAAGTGCCTGAATAGATATGTTACAGACACTAAAAGACCAAAGATGCCAGCCCAGACTACTATATCCAGCAATTCTTTCAATCATCATTGTAGGGTAACAGGGCCAGCCAAAGAAACACACCCTGAACCTGAAACCATAGCCAGCCAAAGAAACACCCTAACCCTGAAACCAGAGCCAGTAAAAGAAACACACACCCTGGCCATGAACCCAGAGCCAAAAGGTTAAAAAGGGCCAGTGAAAAAAAACACATTTTGGCCCTGGAACCAGAGCTAAAGAAATACACTCTGCCCCTGAACAACTCAGCACCAGACCAACCAATCCCTGAGCATAAAATTCAGCCAATCTGTGAGCTTGTCCAAGCTCAAGAATTAAAATCTGATCAATTCCCACACTGAAAATCTTCCCCTGGAAAAGCTCCACCCCTAAGAAGCCCTACATAAGCCCTGTGCCTGTTCAGTTGGGAGCTGCCTTTTTCCACCCTGGCAGAGGCACCCACTCTCCTGGATTCCTCCCTCCCAATAAATCTCTTGAATGAGTTTTGTATGAAGACTTTCTTTCACAGGAGTGAAGCAGACTCTGCTGAGAAACTCCCTATTGGAGCATATCAGAGAAGTAAAAATGGAAGAAACCCCTTCCCAGAGCAATTAAATAACCTAATGTCTATTGTAAAAAACCATATTGCTCTGGATGATAGAACAGCTATAGAAGAGAATAAAAAATCAGGAGAAATTATAAATCAAAATTGATAAATATTAGATTTGGAACCTCTCCAAAGTTAGAGTTGGGGAAGGGTTTTGATTTTGTCTTACAGCAGAATGAAGGCTAAAGAATCAGACCACTGGACTGGAAGAATGAAACATCTGAAGAAAAAGGACAAATCATCCAGAAAACTTTCCCAAGAAAAAGAGTAAATTGGCCTATTGGTATATCACATATCTAAGAGGATAAAATTTTATAAGTCTTCATAGATGTTTGTGCTGTTCTTTATGGATACATAATACAAATGGTCTTTATGCAGTCCCAGTTCAATTAAAAATTAAAGCCGGCTTTGGAGTTGGAGTGTGCCTCTCTCCTTCTCTAAAACCAAGCATACTTCTTAAAAGAAAATGCAAAATCTATACCATGTCAGAAGAGCCACCTGATATGGTACAGAAGAAAAACCACAATTAAGGGACTATTTTGTTGCCACTAATCTCATAATTGTATTGTACCTATACAGCTCATTTAACAATGTAATGCAAATTGCTAATCCTTGAACATTATTACCAATTAACTAGGATATAAAGAATTGCAAGTTAGTATTTAGTCACCTATTACAATCAAACATGCAATCAGGTTAGGTATTTTTTTAAGGTCAAACAGAGATACATTCTAGACAGACAGGTCATGTTCAAACACTTCAGAGATTTACAGAATATAGCATTTAAGATATTTTAATAACATAGATTTTGTTCTTATGACAATGAAACATGTCTGCTCCTGGCAGCATCAACCTACTTCAGAGAAGATGATGGGCATCGAAGAAACTCCATATGAAGCTTACTTTCATTGTGGAAAGTTAGCCACTTGGCAAGAAAATGCCCTTGCCTTGACTGCAGACAGCATGATGTCCAAAATGGACAAGTAGTACACAAAAGAAAGGACTGCTGAACCTTGCCAAGACAAGGTAGGAAGGCCCTTTAGAAAATCCTGCTTCACAGATGAGTCTGTCAGATATGCTAGGCAGAACATGGAGGTCCCAACATTGCAGAGAAATCATAGTCCAGGCAGCCAGCTGTTTCTATCATTTCTCACATTTTTTGGAACTTACTTGTTTGCACTTCCTGCTTATTTAGGTAATACTATTTCCTTCTTGGGTCTCTGAGGGAGTGGAATTACAACTTAGATTGTTACAGTTTTCCTTGTTAACAAATTCAGAAAAGAAACTCACTAAATAGGTGTAATGTGTATAAGTTTCAAAGACATTAAAAGATAGTTTTTGGTTGGTAATATAAATTAGGCTAGAAAGTGAATTAGGTACAACATTTTGGACTCACCAAAATAGGATAAATAATGGAGTTTATTGTCTGAATTTGTCAAATGTTAATGGACTGTATATTGTTAATGTAATTCTTGACTGCATATATTGAATATACTTATTGTACTTGCTGTATATAGTTTTTCTTATATTAGTTATGAACTTATTTTATTATTTTAGACAAAAAAGGGGAAATGTGGTGATCTACTGTATACTCTAATAAACTTGCCTGTGGACCAGAGGACAGAGCCAGCTACTAAATTAGACATAGAGGTCAGGTAGTGGTGGTACACACCTTTAATGCCAGCACTTGAGATCTCAGGCCTTTGCTTGGGAAGCACACTTGGCTTTAATCCCAGAAAGTAATATGGCAGTGCAGAAAGTTATATGTGGCATGAGGAAAGAGGAACTCACTCTCTTTAGGCTGAGGATTTTTTAGAGGTAAGAATAAGTTGCTGGCTGTTTGCTTCTCTGATCTTTCAGCTTTCACCCTGATATCTGGCTCTGGGTTTTTTTTTTTTAATTAAAAGACCATCTAAGTTTTGAACAACAATTGGGAAAAGATTTCCAATCAAATGGACCTAAGAAGCAAGCTGGTGTAGCCAGACTAATATGTAAGAAAATAGACTTAAAACTAAATTTAATCAAAAGAGACAGAGGATATTGCATATTCATCAAATGAAAAATCCATCATGATGAAGTCTTGATTCTGAACATTTGGCCAAAATACAAGGGCACCTGCATTTGTAAAAGAAACATTACTAAAGCATAAAACACACATCAAACCCCAACCAGTAACAGAGGGGGACTTCAATACCCCACTATCAACAGTGGACACATCTGCCAGAGAGAAAGTAAACAGGGAAATAAGGGAAATAACATGTTATGACTCAAATGGGCTTAACAGACATCTTCAGAACATTTCACCCAAACACAAAAGAATATACCTTCTTCTTAGCACCTCATGGAACCTTTCTAAAATCGATAACATACTTGATCACAAAAGAAATCTCAACAACAACAACAAAATAGAATAACCCCCTGTATGTTATCAGAGCACCATGGCTGAAAGTTGGAGTTCAACAATAACACAAACTACAGAGAGCCTACAAACTCATGGAAACTGAACAATTCTCAATTGAGTTATCAATGGCTCAAGGAAGAAATCAAGATATTAAAGACTTCCTAGAATTCAATGAAAATGAATGCACAAACATACCCAAACTTATGGGACACAATAAAAGTAGTGCTAAGAGGAAAGTTCATAGCACTAAGTGTCTACATAAAGAATTTAGAGAAATCTCACACTAGTGACTTAACAGCACTCTTGAAAGCTCTAGAACAAAAACAAGCAAGCTCACCCAGGAGGTGTTGATGGCAGGGATTTATCAAATGCAGGAATGAGATCAATAAAATAGAAACAAAAAGAACAATACAAAGAATCAATGAAACCAAGAATTGGTTCTTTGAGAAAATCAACAAGATAGACAAACTCTTATCCAAACTAATCAAAAAGCAGAGAGAGAGAGAGAGAATATCCAAATTAAAGTCAGAAATGAAAAAGGGGACATAACAATAGACACTGAGGAATTCCAGAGAATCATTAGGTCATACTTCAAAATCCTGTACTCCACAAAATTGGAAAATCTAAACAAAATGGAAAATAATCTGAATAGGTACTACATATCAAAATTAAATCAGGACCAGATAAACAATTTAAAAATACTTATAACCCCTAAAGAAATAGAAGTGATCATTAAAATTCTCCCAACCAAAAAACAGCCAGGTCCAGATGGTTTCAGTGCAGAATTCTACCATAATTCTAAAGAAGAGTTAATATCAATACTCCTCAAATTATTTTACATGATAGAAACAGATGGAACATTGCCAATCTCTTTTTATGAGGCTACAGTTACCCTGACAACCACACCACACAAAGACTCAATAAGGAAAGAGAATTACTGTCCAATTTTCCTCATGAGAATACTCAATAAAATACTGGCCAACTGAATCTAAGAACACATCAAAAAGAACATCTACCATGATCAAGTAGACTTCATCCTAGAGATGAAGGGGTGGTTCAACATATGAAAATCTGTCAATTTAATACACCATATAAACAAACTGAAAGGAAAAAAAACAACAACAACATGATCATCTCATTAGATGCTGAAAAAGCTTTTGACAAAATCCAACCCCCTTTTATAATAAAAGTATTGGAGAGATCATGGATACAGGGAACATACCTAAACATAATAAGAGTAATATACAGCAAGCTGACAGCCAAGATCAAATTAAATGGAGAGAAACTCAAAGAAATTCCACTAAAATCAGGGATAAGACAAGGCTTTCCACTCTCTCCATGTCTATTCAATATAGTACTCAAAATTCTAGCTACAACAGTAAGACAACAAAAGGAGATCAAGGGGATACAAGTTGGAAAGGAAGAGGTCAAACCTTTATTATTTGCAGATCATATAATAGTATACATAAGTGGTCCCAAATGTTCTACCAGGATGTTCCTACAGCTGACAAACTCATTCAGTGATGTGGCTAGATACAAGATTAGCTAAAAAAATTAGTAGCCCTCTTATACACAACTGTCAATGAGAAAGAATCAGGGCAAAAACATACTTTACAATAGCCAAAAATAACAAAGTATGTTGGGATAACTCTAACCAAACAAGTGAAAGACCTGTTTGACAAGAAGTTCAAGTCTTTGAAGAAATAAATTGGAGAAGATATCAGAAAATGTAAAGCTCTCACATACTAATGAATTGGTTGGATTAACATAATAAAATGGCCATCTTAACCAAAAACAATCTACAAATTCAATGCAATCCCCATTAAATTCCAAGACAATTCTTTACAGACCTGGAAAAAACAATATTCAACTTCATATAGAGAAACAAAAAACTCAGTATAGCTAAAACAATTCTGTACAATAAAGAAACTTCTAGAGGTATCACCATCCCTGATTTCAAGCTCTACTGTAGAGCTGTAGTAATAAAAACTGCATGGTATTGACATAAAAACAGAGAGTGGTATCACTTCAATCAAATCCTCGAACCTAACATAAATCCACATACCTATGAACACCTGATTTTTTTTTTTTTACAAAGAATCCAAAATTACATAATGGAAAAAAGAAAGATCTTCAACAAATGGTGCTGGCATAACTGGATGTCGGCATGTAGAAGAATGTAGATAGATCTATATCTATCACCCTGCACAAAACTTATGTCAAAGTGGATCAAAAACCTCAATACAAAACCACCTACACTGAACATGATAGAAGAGAAAGTAGGAAGTAGCCTTGAAAGAATAGGACACAACTTCCTGAACAGAACAGCAGTAGCACAGACTCTGATATTGACAATTAATAAATGGGACTTCCTGAAACTGAGAATCTTCTGTAAGGCAAAAGACACCATCAATAAGACAAAATGGCAGCCTACAGAATAGGAAAATATCCTCACCAACTCCACATCTGACAGATGGCTGATTTCCAAAATATAAAAACCTCAAGAAACTAGACACCAAAATACCAAATAATTCAATTAAAAATGGGTACAGATCTGAACAGAATTCTCAACAGAAGAATCTCAAATGACTGTGATACACTAAAAGAATTGTTCAATATCCTTAGCCATCAGGGAAATGTAAATCAAAATGACTCTGACATACCATCTTATACCTGTCAGATTGGCTAAGATCAAAAACACTAATGACACCTTATGTTGGAGAGGAAGTAGAGTAAGGGGAACACTTCTCCACTGCTGATCAGAGTGCAAACTTGTACAGCTTCTTTGAAAATTGAGATGGTTGTTACTCCAAAAATTGAGAATCAATCTACCTCAACACCCAGCTATACCAGTCTTGAGCATTTACCCAAAGGATGCTCAATCATGCCACAAGGGCACTTGCTCAACTCTGTTCATAGCAATCTTACTTATAATAGCCAGAACCCAGAAACAATCGAGTTGCCTGTCAACTGAAGATTGATTAAAGAAAATGTTGTACATTTACACAGTGGGGTTTTACTCAGTTCTAACAACAATGACATAATGAGATTTGCAACCAAATGGATGGAACTAGAAAATAATCATCCTGAATTATGTATCCCAGACCCAGAAAGACAAATGTGGTATGTATATTCACATAAGATATTAGGTGTAAAGCAAAGGATAACCAGCCTACAATCCACAGCCCCAGAGAGGCTAGGTAACAAGGAGGGCACAAAGAGGGAGAAATGGATTTTTCTGGGAAGGGGAAATAGAAGAGATCTCCTGGGCAAACTAGGGGCATGGAAGGGATGGGAACATGAGGAATCTGGTTGT
Source organism: Peromyscus californicus insignis (assembly GCF_007827085.1). Lineage (NCBI taxonomy): Eukaryota > Metazoa > Chordata > Mammalia > Rodentia > Cricetidae > Peromyscus > Peromyscus californicus. The sequence continues at coordinate 138,672,114 of NW_026294606.1, read as the reverse complement.
GTGGGTTGAAGATGGGATGGAGTGGGAGAGTAATGAAAGAGATGTCTTGATGTGAGGGTGGCAAATTTTGGGGTCAGGGAAACTCCCAGGAATCCACAAGGATGACTCAGCTAAGACTCCAAGCAATAGTGAAGACAGTGCCTGAACTGGCCATCTCCTATAATCAGATTGGTGACTACCCTATTTTCATCAGCGAGCATTCTTCCAGTAATTATGGAGGCAGATGCAGAAATCCACAGCCAAGCACTGGGCAGAGCTCCAGGAATCATGTTGAAGAGGGGGAGGTAGGATTGTATGAACCAGGGTGGCCAAGTTAATTATAAGGCAACCCACAGATACAACTAACCTGGACTCATAGGAGCTCATGGACTCTGGACCAACAGCTAGGGAGCCTGCATGGGACTCACCTAGGTCCTCTGCATATGTGTGACAGTTGTATAGTTTGGTCTACTTGTGGAACTCCTAGTAGTGGGATCAGGGCCTGTCCCTAATACTTGGGCTGGATTTTGGGAACTATGGGAGACCAGCTTCCACATTTATTTACCCCAAGGACTCTTGAAGAGTGAAGGATAAGAGATTTAAATAGAAATAAAGAGAGAAACAGATAAGAAAACAGAACAGCCTCAGGTGGACCTGGATCCTAATCAACCAGCCCCAAGTGTCTCTGCCAAAGGGCTTTTAAAGGAATGCCAAGGGGTGAAGTAAAAGACCTCCCCCAAGCACAGCCAAATGCAGACCATCTCAGACACTTGGTACTCAGGCCTTTGGTCCAATGATCCTCTTATGCAGACTTGCTGGTTAAGTCACTAGAAAAGCTAGGTGTGCTCCAATAGGAGCACACCTAGGTTATATATATAAATAACAACTCCCCACTAAGAGCTCACAACAATCTCCATAGCTGTCACACCGTCACACCTCCCAATGAAGGAGTAGAAGATGATATAGATGGAATATCCTTTTTGGAACTGGTCTAAGATGACTATAGCATTCTTAGCTGCATCAAGCTCTTTCTAAATCAAAAACCTCTTGAGGCAATCACATCAAACTTAAAGACTCCCTTACCTTCATCATTAACAGGTTAACATAATTCAAACATAAATATTGCTATACGTAATTACAGTTCTCTCAAACTTACATCCAAAAGCAAACTCTTAATAGAAGTACTTGAACTTCTTGCTAACAAAACATAGTATAAACTTCTGATATATTTATATCAAACTTAAATATTTCCATAACTTTACTAAACCATGGTGCATCAATATCAATAGGTTAACATAATAACTCATAAATATTACGATACACCAATTATAGTTCCTACAAACCTACATTCAAAATCAATACTCTCAATATAGCCATTTACACTTTAAAAACTTTAGTAAAACATACAAAAGCAATTTCTTAATAGAACTATACAAATATAACATTAATCCATTCATGTGACAAGAAAATATTTTTAAATTAAATAGACTGAGGAATATTTACTCTCCCTTTTCTTTATAATTTTTAAACTAAATTCTGAGCCTAGTTAGAAAAAAAACCCCACATTTTTTCATTTAAGCAGCTCAATTTTTAACACAAAACCAGTTCCATAAGCAGTTCCATTTTTTAAATAAACAGTTCCATAAGTCATCAGAGTTGATAGAGTCTACATGAATAAGTAAATTTAAAATAGTCTCATTGCAATGAAATCACTACTGTCCATTCCATTTTTTGAAATCTGAAAAGTTCAAAAGAATAAATTCTGTTACCAAGTCTTCCAAATACAAAGAAGCATTTCTCACTTTTTGCAGCTAGTTTGAACAATTCTAGTTCAAACAAGCATCTCTGCAACTTTCATTATCAGACACAGAGCCACTTTCAGTTACAACAGCATTTTATGGCAGTATTTCCCAGGAAACTTATCCTCAGGATGAAATAACTGCCATAGTAACTGAGCTGCTGTGAGGTCTTCTAAAAAGCTCTTTGTTCAGCCAGCAAACAGAAACTGCAAAGCTTTTGCTGCCAGCTCTGTTCAGGCTTTTACAGCTTTTACAGTCTTGATCTGTCTGTGCCTCCCATAATGGGGCCATTCTCAGGACCCCTGTGTCTGGAGGCTAGAGGGCTCCCAGTCACCTCACGCCATGTCACATGGGCTCAAGAGGCTGCCCTCACTCTCAGCACCTAGGGTCCAGGAGGAAACCCAGACACTATGAGCTGTGGCTTCCTTGGGTCCCATTACCTGCTTTACCAGCAGTCCTGCCAGAAACCTTTGTCTACTGTCCTCCTTGCACAGCCACATGTAGCCCCAGGTCAACTCAATGGTTCTAGCCATAACCTGCTGCTGGGAGCTCAGACTGCTTCAGTCTCAGCAGTTCCCACAAAGCCCTGGTCTGGCTGTTCTGCCTGGAGCATGGCTCTCACCTCCACAGCTCCCTGGGCTCCAATGCATCTCAGCTGCTCTTCTGGCACTGATACTGCTTCTACACCTGGAAACAGTCTGGTCTCTGCAGTCTCCACTGTTCACCTTTACTGAGGAGCAGCATCTCTGCTGGGCTTTCTAAGCTGCTACCTGCTGTTCATCTCTCTCGTGGCATTGTGTTTCCACTCTGCTCCTCACTGAGGCTTCATTCCAGAAGAAAGCTTGTAGACTCTCACTGCTTGCTCTGTCTCGGCGGGCATCTGCCACCTACACTGCACTGATGCCTCACAGGTCTCAGCTGCTGATGTCTGGCTGCTGCTGCTCCTTGTGTTGGCTCTTGGCATCTGCTGCTTGAGAAGCCATGATTCTTCATGGGTCTCAGTTGTGGACACCTGACTGTGGCAGCTGCTCATACTCTGCTGCTGCTCTCTGAAGCTGACAGTGTCTGAATAGGCTTTTTGCTGCTGGTGGTGGCTTCTGGAGCTTCTGAAGCCACTCAGACTGCCAAGTTTGTAGTCTGCTATGAACGCTGTTTTCTGCATCCCATGTTCCACTTGTACTGGGGGGGGGAAACCTACTCTAAATTACTTTTTTTATTAAACTTTCACCATATAATCCCTTTATTAAAACCTCACCTTGTCCCTAGACCTAAAACCTATATCCTACCCTTATATACAAACCTACATTTTTTAAACTAAACTTATGACTTACTTTACTGTATGTATTTATACTTCTTATTTAAACTTATGTTCTATAGGGCTACTCTATAAACCTTAACATCTAAAAGAAATCTCTGAACAATTATTACTTCCCATTTCTCTTTGAAAAGATTTGTAATTACACTTCTTAGGACTACTTTATAACAGAACTAACTTATATTAGAAAGAATCTAACATTGCTTTGAAAAGAAACTGCATTTTGAGTTAAAAAAATAGAGTTTCTGGGAAATATCACCATTGTTAGTTGCAAAACTACATTTCCCACAGTGCACTTCTCTAAATCAACCTACTGTTACAGATGTCCTTATAGATTACATTTCCCATAATGCTTTTTGATCACGCTACTTCCTTTTCTGTTTACAGAGTCTATGTGGTTTGTGTTCATGCTGAAATTAACCTTCTGCTTTTTTTGTTTGTTTGTTTGTTTTTTGTTTTTTGTTTTTTTCGAGACAGGGTTTCTCTGTGTAGCTTTGCGCCTTTCCTGGAACTCACTTGGTAGCCCAGGCTGGCCTCAAACTCACAGAGATCCACCTGGCTCTGCCTCCCGAGTGCTGGGATTAAAGGCGTGTGCCACCACCGCCCGGCTGACCTTCTGCTTTTTTATCAAGGGAGGTTTTTGTCTTCCCAAAGCTCACATTAGGACAGGTATACTTTGTACTTCCCTAATTAGAACTTTCACCTGACCCTGTCCCCAAGTGAGTTGTGTCCATCTGTTCACCTGCACTGAGACTTTGGTTTATTGGCAGAGGAAAAAACCCTTCAGGCTTCCCTCTCCTTGCTGGGTCAGTGAGGGAAAAACAAAATCACTGGAAATAAAGTGTTTTCAGAAAGGCCCTTTCCCTGATAGAAAAGAGAGCTTTTCTCCTGTATAGTTCTCCATTCTGTCCTGGCTTGGCTCCTCCCCCAGATAGTGTCTCTGACATGGCAGTGTAGCTGCAGTTGAGGCTCAGTTTTACTGCCTCCTCCTTGCCAGTAGACCCTTCCCCAGGTCCCAAGTACCACCTCTGTTGCAGCTTCACCTTGGGGAGGCTTTCCTTACTTTAGCTTTCTTCTCACTAGGCTCTAACTGCAGGGAACTTCTGGCTACTGCTTTTCTCTAGCTTAGAGAGACAGGACTTAGCAGAGAATATTTGCCATATTCCAAGAGATTTGTTGTTTCTGAAGCCATTACAAGTGATTGTCTCATACTGATTCTCTAGATGAATCTAATTATGCCTTTACAGAAAGAGAATCTCTGAGAGGCAAATGCCTGAAAAGCTTTTTAGTTTTTTAGAGAAAGATTAAGTTTTCCCAAGAAAACTTTCAATTTTTGAGAGAGAAAGACCACCAAGTTTCCCCAAGACTTCTGTTCTCTAAACTTTGACTTTATGGCCAAGGGGATACTAATTCTGATGTCCTGGTGCTTCCATATGGTGTTTCCATACAGTGACAGTGTCTGCAAAGCAAAAAGTTTTACTTCATCTGAATTTTCCTCAGGGAAAATTATTTCCCTGCTGCTTGGGACTTTGAATTAAACCATTCACAGGTCAAAAGCTCCCATAGGAGTCTTTTTTGGGCCCATTTTTTCTTTTCCTCTGAATTTTCCCAGCTTGCGTTCTTAGCCCCACAATTGTAAAATTAAGGACATAGTTCCTCTGTCTTGCTGTTTATCGTATTCTGTTTTCTTACCAATATTCCTACTCTACCTTACTCAAAATTTCTTCCTACATTATTTTCCTATATTCTACTTTATATTTTTCCTTAAATTTATAGATAGAAATTAAGAGAGAGAAAGAGAGATGGAGAGAGAGAGAGAGAGAGAGAGAGAGAGAGAGAGAGAGAGAGAGAGAAACCTAGATAGAAAGAAATCTATGCTGCAGCCATGTGGCATTTCACAGCCTAACCTACACACCTGAAAATAAAATACTGTTGCCTTTATCAGTTTCTTATCAGCATGCCTACACTTGCAACACCCCCTCATTCATTTCACCAAGTCCTTGGGTTTTTTGTTCGTTTGTTTTTGTCTTTGTCCCTGTTCATTGGCACCATCTGTGGGAGAACAGATTCCACATTTATTTACCCCAGGGACTCTTGAGGAATGAGGAATAAGAGATTTAGATAGAAACAGAGGGGAGAGAAACAGATACAAAAACAGGATAGCCTCAGGAGGACCTGGATCCTTATCCATCAGCCCTGACTGTCTCTGCCAAAGGACTTTTAAAGGAACGCCAAGGGGTGGAGCAAAAGACCTCCCCCCAGCACAGCCAAGTGCTGACCATCTCAGATACCTGGTACTCAGGCCCATGGTTCAATGATCCTCTTATGCAGACCTGCTGGGTAAAGCCACTAGGAAATATAGGTGGGCTCCAAGAGGGAACCTATTCCTCATACTGGGCTGCCTCACCCAGCCTCAATACAAAGGGAGGAGCTTAGTCCTACCTCAACTTTATATGCCATGCCTTGTTGACACTCATGGAAAGACTGTCATTTCTGAAGAGAAACAGAGGAGGAGTGGATGTGGGATGGCAGAGGGGAAGTTGCTGGGTGTGTGTGGAGGGAATGGGAGGAGAAGAGGGAGGAGAAACAGCAATCGGGATGTAAAATCAATGAAAAAATTTTAATTGATAACAAAAAAGAACTATGTTACTCTAATCTACCTCTACTATTATGTTCCTAACATCCTTCTAAAACAGAAACTTTATGTGCATCTGGGTAGTTCAAAGCAGTCAGGAACAGAAACCAGAACAAAATTTGAAACTTTATGACTAAAGGTGTGTTTTAAGGGTATGCAGTTTAACTGGATGTGGTAGTACATGCCTATAATCCCATACTGGAGAAACTGAGGCTGGTTTATCATGAGTTCAAGGCAAGTTCATGCTGCATGAGACTCTGTCAAAGAGAGAGAGAGAGAGAGAGAGAGAGAGAGAGAGAGAGAGAGAGAGAGAGAGAATGAACTAAACTGGGCAAATGAACACCTGTATTGTTCTTTTCCAAATGGAAACTAAGTTGTCTTTTCATACATTTTATTTGTTTAATTAAATGCTTCAGTTGTTTATATACACACAAAAAAGAATAGGGGTCTTACTTGGACACTGCTTGTCAAAATCAGGGAACAAACAAAGCCTTTGACTCCCTCATCTGGAGAGGTTCCCCCTACACATCTATAGAGGCCCTCCACACACATCTGGAGAGGCCCCCCACATCTGGAGAGGTTCCCAAACACACACATAGAGTTTAGGCAGGTGTAATAAATTCTGTGTTTGGATATCAGTAGCAGGCAGAGGATGTTTAAGTTCAGCCCTTATATTTTACGAGCTGCTCTAGCAAATTGCAGCACAGACTCTTTTCTCCATACATTGTAACTCACAAGCCCTAGAGGAATAAACTTACAAGTTCTCAAAGGAAAAAACATTTATGTACCATCACCTGCTGTGCCCAATAGCAGTTGTTCAGATAGACCCCTGCCTGGGATAGGGAAGGGAAGACAGAGGAAGAAGGCATCAGGTGGATTGTGGAAGGCCAGTTACGAAGGTCCAGTAACAGTGGGATGTTTGAGCATGTAAAATCCAGATGTAGGTACAAGTTAGACATCATTTACCAAATTCTAGTTTTAAAATCTAGAAGCAAAGCTCTTTCAGCTCTCCAGATCAACAAGCCCAAAAGACCCAGGTTCTGGGTTGAGCATTTTAACAGCAAGAGATATGCGTATATTTTTATCTTCTTTGTCAAATGATCTCTATAAAAGGATTTACAGCTGAGTAAACTATGTAACCATAAATTTATATGAAAGCAGTGGTCATACTTTCTTTAATAAGCATAAAGAAGCAGCAAAAAAAAGCAAATCCAAAATTGAACATCTTAACTTCTCCTGGGTCAATATGAACGGCTTCAAAAAGTAGCAATTTTTTTATTTATTTTTATTTTTAATGTTTATGTGTTTGCATCCTATATGTGTATTCCCATGTATTTTGGTGTGTGTGTGTGTGTGTGTGTGTGTGTGTGTGTGTGTGTGTGTGTGTGTGTGTGTGTGTGTTGGATAGGGTGTCCACAACCTCCAGGTATACTACATGTAGTGGGCCCAAGAGTTGGGGGCATGCCTTCTCTTCTCTCCTCCCCTTTCCTCCTTTTCTCTTTTCTTTGCTGTTGTTGACATGGATCTGAGTTCAGTTGGTACTTGCTGCAGTTTCTAGGCTCTTGTGTCTCAGGACAAAACACTGGACCAGGAGATACATGGTTAGAGATAGAAACATAGACAGTTTATTAAGAAAGGAAAAGAATGGGAGTGGACAGTAAGCTAAGGCAGAAAAACCCAAAAAACACCTGGTCAGACAGCCCCAATCTTTTATGGGTTATTTTGCATAGGACCTACCTCTCCAACATTTATATACCAGAAGGGTCTTTCTGGAGCATGCTCCATCTATTGTATGTAGCACAAGTGGGGATGGGCTTCCAGTCTTTCTCTGTCAACTGGCTTCTTTCTTATGTTAAACCTTGAGGACTCTCTCCAGTCACCATTCTTCTGGCACCATTTTTTTCTTTACTTTAATATTGTTTTACATTTATTTATTTGGGGGGGCATAATGCATGCCACAGTGCACATGTGGAATTCAGAGAATAGCTTGCAAGTATCATTTCTCTCTTTCCACCATAGGGATTCCAGGAGTCAATTTTTCTTCTTTTCTCTTCTTTCTCCTCTTCTCCCCTCCCTCACTTTTTTGTGTATCTCATTCTGGTGATGGGGCCTAGGAACATGCACATACTAGGGAGATGATCAGTCACTGAGCCTTCCCCTTCTCCCTTTATCTAAGTACTTCTTTATCCTGTTTCTCTGCCTTGCAGTTCACTTGTCATAGTTTCTTGCACTGATACTGTACTTAACACATGCCAGGTCCCATGTCAGTGCTTTTGAGGCATGATGGCATGGGAGAATTTGTTTGCCAGTCTGGACCAGATCTCTGATATTTATTCCATAATAGAAGAAAATAAGTCTCTGAAATGTCAAATAATTTGGTCAAGTTCAGGGAACTCTCAAATCAGAAGTTCTTAATGACCACATGACTTTCCCTCTCACAATATACCTTTGCAGCACATTCTCCAGCACCAGCTCCAAGTGGATTTGTTTCTGGGTTTCTCATAAAGTCAGGTGTAGGAGGAAGTGTAAAGCTGAGGAGTTGTCTGCCACAGAGAAAGAACTCAGAAAATATCTCATATGTTGCCAACTCACACAGACAGAATCAAATTCTAATCAATGAGCATCTTGTATTATCCAAACTCTTTCTATCCTCCTAACTCCAAAGTAATTAACTATTCAGATGAACCTCAGTGTTCTTCAAGGCATGAGGCAGAATATTGCTTTGTGAAGGAAGTATGCATGTGGGACTTTTTGAAGAAAGAATGCTCCCCAAACACATTTCAATTTTAATTTGAAATACATTGGGAGAAAAATATTATTTCCAATGTTCAGGATTATCTCTAGCCAAGTTGATGTTTAACTGACTCACCTTCCCTGTGCATGGAAAAAAATCACTGAGTATATCTTTAGCTTCCAGAATCTGAAGGGTGAATGCCACAGTCCAAGCTGGGTTTGTACAGAAAATTCCTCTTTCTTCTGCAGTCTGTTGGAGCAGGTGATAAAGAAACATTTCTAGATTCAGATTTCTTTCCCTGTGTTCAATGTAAATATCTGATACCTGCTTCACATTATATTAAAGGGATTATTTTGGTTACTACATTGCCACAGAAATTGGAAACTGTTAGGAAACATACTAGAAAGGACTTTTATTCACATGATTGGTGCCTCATTCTTCTATGAATGTATTGATTGTTGTGTTCATTTGACATTGTATTTTTACAGCCATATAAGTTCTGAAGAGCAGAATTCCAAGATGGATGTTCAAGGCTATGCACACAATTTTCTGCATTTCTAAGCCTGATATGGATCCAGGAGAAAAACTGTAGCACAGGAGAAATTATTGTTCATTGAATCTCCTTCCTGTACTTGATCCATTTGTACTCAAGTTCACTCTTGTGCTTATTCTTTCTAACCTAGAAAGTGATAGAGCAATAGCTGTTAAAACATTTTGTGTTTAGCTCTACAGTAAGGCTTAGAGTGGATGATTACAGCAGACTTTTAGGTGTTATGGTATACCAGGAATAAGATATTATAATTAGTCAACTTGTTTAGAAAAGACTAAAATTTTGCCACCTATGGTGACTGAAAGTTGTCATAGTGACTCAAACTTGAGATGTAATTAGGCTGTTTGTAAAACAAATGATGAAAAATGCCATGCAGGTTACGGTAGGTTACAGCTCTACCTGTAATGGGTGGCATGCAATTGAAAGAGAGATTGACTGCTGGGTCTTGAATATCTACCAGATCCAAAGTTCCCGGGTAGAGAGTTAGTGTTAGGAAAGAAAGGACAATCCTTTTATTTTGCTAGACATCTTTCTAGGAGCATAAAAGCAGGTTGAAGAGAGTATTACAAAACTATGAAGGTCAACCTAATAGCTTTCCTGTTTTATCATCAAATAATAGAATTGCAAAATGAAGCTATGTTATAAGGTCCAGTGCTCCAAAACTATGAATGGTAGGACTGGGCTCAAATCTAGGCAACCTCGTAATTTAAATCAGGCATTAAGTTTAGAAGGGTCGTTATGCAATTAAATAAGACATATTTGTTAATGGCCAATATATTCTTTATTGTAAATAAATTTAATAAAACACTCTTATGTTCTCAATGATATCATGGAGACATTTAATTCCACAGAAAGGTAGAGCTAGATAGAAATTCTCAGAGCATCTGTCTCAATGATTTCATTTCAAAGATTCAAAAACAAAAACAAAAAACAGCAGTGGTATCCTGGCATAGCCATATCTGAAAGAATGGCAGAAGTCATAAAGCCAGCACAGCTGTTTGACAAAGATCCAGCAAAACTGAGCCACATGATGGCTGCCATGTCACCTTTGGTTTTCATCTCTACCTGTTACATACTTGGGCACTTTTAATATTTGTACAACCTGAGGATATTGGATTGATGGAAAATTCCTTATAAATCATTTATGCCTTCTCCCAGGAATGCTGCTTCTAAGCTTATCCAGGAAAGTCCTGAACATACTATTCCCCCCACACACACTTTGAGGGAGATATACTTATCTAGTTGAGGTCTTTCTTATGCCCTGGAGGTTGTGACACATAAAGAAGGAGCCAGAGGTCTCTTTATGAGGCTATGACACATTCTTGAAACATCTGTCCCTCTACTTACACTGGAACAAGATATTCAAAACAAAGTAAATTCAAAAAGGTCAACAAGATCTGGTGGGCTAGAGGAGTTGGCCACAGTCCAGATCACAAGCCTCTTCCCACTGTACACTCAGACAATTACACGGCATACAACTCTGCCCTACATAGAGACATATTGGTGAACAAAGTATGGAGTGGAAAGATGATGAAAGTATGAAGTATTAGCACCTTGCTCTCTTAGAAGTTAGTTCATGTAGAGCCACTATAATGTCATATGACCAAGGAACAACAGAATGCCAGGATTAGACATATAGACAAATTCTATAAGGATATAAATGTGAACATTGATTGTATTAGGCCAGAATTTGAATAATAACTATAGCAGGTTTAACCTGAGAATTTTTCCTGGGCACTCTGACCACTAAGAGTTAATAATACATTGCTTGAGACATGGCAAAATGCCCAGTTTAGTTGAAGATTTTGTTTTGGTCTAGTGTCCTTGAAGCAACCAAAGCAACCAGCCTAAGCACAGGCTGTTATATGCCTCTAGATTCTCGAAAATTGGTTTTTGGGGTTAATGAATAATAATGATAACTCTGTTTATTAATATAGATGTCAAAACTTGAGGAGAAATGATTGGAAATGATAACTCTGTTCTGTCCTAGTTTATTAATGATGACAAAAAGTTGAGCAAAAGAAAGTGAAACACATGTCCAAAACCAAAAATGTTATGATCTATGTTTTGGAACATCATGAATGTATCCCTGCTAACTAAATCTGTATAAATAAAGAAACACTCTGACTGCTAGTCAGTCAGGCTGCAAGATTCTCTTGACCACCATGGCCTGGCTCACTTCCTTCTCCTGCCAACTCCTTACATCCTCTGTAGGACTCATCCACCACAGGGGATGGCTCCCGGCAGTATCCCACAAGGGTTCCCAGAGGCCAGAAATACAATAATATAAACATATTTATGAGGCATAAATAATTTTAAAATACATACTACTAACATTTTTTATATAAATTGGAATCATTAACTCAGGAGAATATTGATGAGCTGTTATATGAGTAATCATAGAATCTGAGGAGAAAGCATGAATTATACATGTCTACAAGAGCTTTATATTTAAGCTTGTTTTCACCATCTATCATTGTATCTATGCATCTATCCATTCATGTATGAAGCCATTCATCAGTCCATCCACACATCTACATATTCATCAATCCATTCATCTAAACTCAGGTATCTATCCATCTACTTGTCCATCCTTCCATTTATTTCCTGAATTCCTTCCATCTACATCTAACTAGTCATCAAATTTTATATTATAGTTTTCATCACATTAGCACCTTTTATATCTACTTTCTAGTCATCATCAATGACTCCATGTGGAGCTTTCAATCCTGCTCCTGGTCAGGGTAGGATCTTCTTTCTTTTTATCATCAATCACTTCCTCTGTCCTTTGTTTGACCATCCTGTAATTGTGATCATGTAGTTCCATTGCTTAAAAAAATCCATCTAGACTTCTCTGCAGTTTCTTTCTTTCTTTTCCTTCCTTCCTTCCTTTCATTCTTTCTTTCTTTTTTTTTGTTTTTCCAGACAGGATTTCTCTATGTAACAGCCCTGTCTGCCCTGGAACTCATTCTGTAGACCAGGCTGCCCTCAAATTCACAGAGATCCACTTGTCTCTGCCTCCTGAGTGCTGGGATTAAAGGTGTGAGCCACTACTGCCTGGCTGTTTTTGTTTTGTTGTTGCTTTGTTTTGTCTTGGTTTGTTTTTTGAGTCTCTGCAGTTTCAAGATGATACCAATTTCCTCTTCTTGGCTAAGCTGGTTCTCTGTGATCTATTTCCTTTACCTAGATTTTTATTTCCTCTCACTGTCTTTGCTCTACCCTCACCCCTTTTTATCAGTTTACAGTGTATATTACACCTGGACTGTCAATAAATGTTTGCTAAATGGGTAAATAAATCCACTATTTAATGCTGAAATTGTCATTTTCTTGAGGATTTAATAACAATAATAGAAGTAATGGAGAGGGCAGCTCACTAATATTGAAAGCTTATATTGACCAGGAACTACAAGGATCATCTCAGTCTTTTCAATAACCCAAAACAATTCTACTTTGTACATATAAGTGAAGCAAGATGACTAGTTAACTAGCTATTTAGACAAGTACCTAGCTGCAATGTATGCTCAGTCTTCCTAACTTTAGAGGCACCAATGTCCTAAGGATTATGTTCACTAGTTCATACTTACAAGACACTTACCAGACCCACCTCTTCATTCAGCAAATTCTTGCTTACCTCTAAAATTCCAGGCAAGCATTATCTCCAGTGACTATCTACATATATTTTCTTCTGTAGTTTCATGTTTTCCAAATGCTAACTATCCACATGCAATTACCTTCACAAAATTGGCTAGTGCAGTCCAAACATTCATTATAAAGATAAGGAAAGTGAGTATCAAAGCAGGGTAGGGATTTGATCATGCCCATAAACATGTATCAAATGAGTAATTCATGACAAAAACAGAGGTCCCCTGAAGTCCAGTCCATTTTACCTGAGCACAACATTTTGCCATAGTTTCATGACTTTTGTAACTGTTGATAAAATTTATCTTAGTAGCTGTGTGGCTTGGATAAGATATTTTAACTCTCCAAGCCTCATATTGTTCATTGGAAATTGCATATATCTCTACTATTCATACAAAAGTTTGCTGGGAGAATTAAGAGAATCTATGTAAGGCATTTGGAATAGAGCCTATTGTGTCATATAATCCCAGGGACACTGTTCCCACCATAGCTTACATGATAGCCCTATGCAATAAAGAGTGCTTTTTATCATTGTGCTTATTTCCACAGGATGCTTCAGACTCTCCCTTAACTCTTTGCCAAGATTTCTCCCTACCTCACCTTCTTGTACTTCATGTGAAGGCTGGAAGCCTACTGAACTGGTTGAGCCTTTTGAGAGACTCTTCTGTATCTGGTGAAAAGGCCAATCAAGCAGTGTTTCCACCGTTGGATTCCTCTACAAAACTGATTTGGACTTTCTAACCCATGTGTATTCCCTGTACATCTACTGACTGAAAAAATAACTAGAAACTCAGCAACCCTGAACTAATATAAGAAATACAGTGTCATATGACTTTCAAATTTAAAGGGCAAATGCCAGTTTGAAGGAAGGTCTCTTTATGAGGTTGTTCTCCCATCTGGAACAGCATGCTGATCCAATCATCTGAAAAGTGAATAGGGAAGTATTAGGTGTAAGGATGAAAGTCCTTAGGATTGGAGACATGTTAAGCTTTTATACTTCAGGATTAGAGAATGTAGTGAACTTGGATCCAAAATGAGCTCGGGAACTGGAACAGATTACAGCTGGAATGTAGGTGTGGGGTAGGCATGTACCAGTCTGGAGTCCTTTCCTTCTGTTTGGACATGCTGCAAAAATTCCTTCATTTTTCTAAGACATTAGATTCACATCTATAAAAGAGAGATATAAAAAATAATTCTGTTAGAGGATTGGTCCTTTGTGAACAGGTAAATATTTGTGGAACAATTGTAATATGTCTGCCCTCAGCATTTGGGTGACATCCCTGAAGAAGACAACGTGAAGTATCAATGAGCTAACATAAAACAGATGTTAATTCAGTGCCAGCATGCTGTAAAATGTGGTATAAGTGGAAGCTATTTGCATCACAATATTTTATTCACTAAACAGAAAGTTATGTGCCATTTGTTTTGAAAGCTGTCTCCTTCTTACAGGTGATGTTTTGAATCTTCATAATTTTAATATTTTCCTGACCCACTGAACTCAAATATGGAAGAAGGGAAGACATCTAAATGCCAAAACACTGATCTGGGGGTGATGACTATTTAAAGCTTTTAAGGAGATGACAAAAGATGTCTCCTGAGACACACTTATCTGAATTCAGGATGTAAGTTTTAGGGGTAGCTTATTTCTTCCTTCCCAATACATGTTTTCTACTTTCTTTTTAAAGACTACATTAGGAATAGGCTAACATGGGGTCAGAATCAGACAGTATGCAAAATGGGAGCTTATTCATTTTTTAAATTTCCCTTGCTGAGAAATTTCATTTTAGGACTAGAAATAGAAAGTCTATAATTTATTTCCATGATGCTCTATTAGAAACAAGTTTCTTTGGTCCCCAAAGGCTAAATTTTTTGTTTTTTGTTTTGTTTTGTTTTTATAGAATTCTGGTCTCAAAGACAGAATATATTACAGATGCCAAATACTTCTCTGGGAATTGTATTTTAAGAAGATGCAGAGGGGAGAAGGGAACTCATACCAAGCCATGAGGTAAGATGAGGAGACAGGTAGGTCAAATCTCTAATCTCATGAGAACACAGTTAGGTGCATGAGACAGGAATGAGGTGAGCACATGGAATAGTTATACACTGTCTACAGAGAAGGAGAATGTTGTATGGTTTTCCAGAAGAGATGTAACAGGGCCCCAATGGCAGATCAATAAAACAAGTTCATCCAAGTCTGCATTAGACAACCAGTATGTTTGTTGGGGTTATGCTATATGCATGGGTTAGAGTTTGTTGGGGTTATACCATAAGTATGGTTTAGTTGTTACTTAAAGGATAACAGGTGATTCAAGTGCAGCTGCATTACCAAGAGCCCAGCACAGCCTGGGTGATGATCTGTGAGAGCAGAGTGACAACTCAAGAAAGCTGCATCCCTGAGTATTAGAAGATCCCCTCCTTAGTGTTTATTATTTACTGTATAACACTGGGGAAGGACCTTGTGGATCTTGTAAGTTTCTGAAACTTCCTGAGACTTGTAAGCCTTAATTACTTCCTGAGCCTTAACAGAAAGTTGCAGTTTGGAGGAAGCAGCCACACAGCAGAGAGGGAATTACTTTAGATGAGGTAGGCAGGGAAAGCCTTTCTAAGCAGCTGTATTTTAAGCTGAGTTCTAGAGACCAAAGAGAAACAACATGAAAAAACAAAGGCAGAAGATATCGAGATGAAAAGATGGTGCCTGAAAAGACCCCAAGATGGGGAATTATTTTAGAGCTCAGCATCTTTGGGGAATGTGGTGGTGGGGGAGCTGTAGTGGGTGGACTTTAGGGAGCAAGAGACAAAAACAAGAACAGATATGCAAGAGGTAGCAAGACTGTGGCAAGGAGTGGTGATATTGGTCGAGCTTAGAGAGAAGTGAATGAAATACAGTTGAAAAACTTTTTAAAAAACTATTGACAGCCGGGTGGTGGTGGCGCACGCCTTTAATCCCAGCACTCGGGAGGCAGAGCCAGGCAGATCTCTGTGAGTTCAAGGCCAGCCTGGGCTACCAAGTGAGTTCCAGGAAAAGGCGCAAAGCTACACAGAGAAACCCTGTCTCGAAAAACCAAAAAAAAAAAAAAAAAACAACAACAACAACAACAACAAAAAAAACTATTGACTTAGAGAAGAGATGTAAAGAAGGCATGGAGTTGCCCCCTTTATGATCCATCTAGTTTCTTCTAACATTGGCATTTCCCTTAACCACAGTGCTTTTATCAGAACTCAAACATTAAATTGAAAACAATTCTAACAACACAACACCTGGCCTTTGGAGGATTACGACAGAGCATGACTTACTTTAGTTAGAAAGATAGTGTAGACCACTGTGTTGCTTGCATCAGAAGCAGGTAGCAATGGAAATGGAGATGAAGGAGAAAGTATAGGCAGTGAGACAAGTGGGGTACTGCCAATAAGGATAGAGAAAATGAATGGCTTGAGGATTCAGGCTTGGATGGGAAGCAAAAAGGGGTGAGGGAAATGGAAAAGATAGATCTTGAACACCTCAACTGAGTAATAGGGTGGTTGCTAGTTGTTCTTAAAGAGATGGGGAAGTCAAGCAAGCTGTGTGAAGTGCTGGGAAAAATCAAAGGATCAGGTTAGAACTTGAAATCAAGCATGAGATACTTGGCAGTTTATCAATGGTAACACTCTGTATAAATGTAATGTGTTTTGATTACCCCTGAAAATGCTCTGCTTAGTGTCATGCTTGGATTCAACTGCTCTTTCCAATCCTTACTTTTACCATTTTAAGGAGAAGGGAGTAGTAAACATTGCTAGAAAGTTGAGCCCTAGATTGGGTTGCTGTTAATTGGATTCTATTAATTGGGTTCAATTTATAGGACAGCTTGTGGCAATGGAGATGGTGCATTAGTGTGGCAAATATTTGAAGAGATAAAATCTGTCTGGATTATGTTCTGAAAAGGCAAATCAAGCAATGTCATAGGAGTCACATTTCCAGAGGCAAGCACCCAGCCAGACTTCAGAGCTCTGCTTCTCACTGGCTGGAGACTTCCAGACTCAGTTTCCTTAACTGGAGACATGTTTTAGACCTGCTCTGATTGCATTGTGTAATATGCTTAAAGGGTTTGTTTCATTATATAAAAATGTTGATTCTTGGGCTGGGGGGGTTGGCTCAGTTGGTAAAATGCTTGCTGCACAACCATGAGGACCTAAGTACAAAACTCCCAAACTCTTGTAAAAAGGCCTGGTGTTGTGGTGGCTGCCACAGCACTATGGAGGATGCTTGGGGATTGCTGGCTAGACATTCTAACTAAATATATGATTGCCAGATGAAGAGAGACCCTGTCTCAGAAAATGAGTCAAAGAGTGACTAAAGAAGACATCTGATTCTGACCTCTGACCTCCACACATGAGCACACGTGTACATGTAGATGCCCACACACATGTACACATGCATGAACATGTATACATACACAGAAAAAAATAAAAATAATGTTGATTCTTTTCTGCCCTTCTGGATTTCCTTAGTTACCAATGCCAACCTCTTGTATTTTTAAAACACATTTTGAGGTGCTCATATGAAGTCTCATTTTCTCAGAAATCAAAATGAAATGCAAGTTTCTTTCCTCTTCAAAGTGAGAAAACTTCAGAACACAGTTAATTAAATGATCTGAATTGACTTAATTTAGTGCAGAATTAAGGGCTCTCAGCATGGGCTAATATCTTTGACCGTCACATTAACCTGTGATGCCTTTGAATCTAATGCTCCCAGCTCTTCACTACCCAGGCATCTTACTCTCATCACTGACCTTCAGCAGTGAACTCTCCCTGTTCATTTCATCATCAATTAGTGGCTCATCTACCACTTTAGGTGAGCTATTGCATTCGATCCCCCGCATAGAGACTGGTTACTGCTCCAGGGTTTCTGGTGCCCTTTTCAGATCATCATCAACATTCACAAGCAGGTAATTTTCCTCCTAATTTCACTGAAGAACTGTCAGTCATGTGATCAGAGTTCCTCCACCATCTGTTTCTTCATCATTCATTCCTTAATTCTTTTTTATACTTCTATCATTCAACTACGCACTGGCTTGCCTTCCTCCACCTATTCCTCTTGCAAGAGACAGGCAGGTTGTGTGTGTGTATGTGTGTGTGTATATGCACGTGAGTGTGTGTGTATGCACACATACATGAATTTGTGTGTGCTTGCATGTGGAGGTCAGAGGTCAACCTTGGGTGTCTTCTTGAGTCATTGTTATTATTATTATTATTATTATTATTATTATTTTAGAGACTGGTCTCTCACTGTCCACCACCAATTCAGCTAGGCTGAGTGGCCAGTGAGCCCCAGGAAAGTGCCTGTCTGTCTCTCCGGTGTTGAGTTACAAGTAGAACACTAAGATTTTTAAAATGCAAGTGCTGGAAATCTTCTGAAAGCCCTTTTCCAACTCAGCCATTCCTCAGCCCCTAAGCAAGGTCTTTGGAGCCATACTTATTGAAGGTGACAGAAGATGACTTATAATTGGTGTCTCCTGGATTGATTGCCTAGTAACCAGTTCCAGATGGTGGATGTCTTCTTTCCAAACCACTCTCCACAGCCCCCCTAACCAGTGCAGTCATTATCTAGAGTAGGCTCGGAGAGGATCTGACCCCAGGCCACAGAAATGATGTGTGCACTCTATGCCATCTCAGAGACACCCAAGAAGGGCAAGCTGGATCCACAGTGCAATGAAAACTTCCTACACTATATTCAGTCAGATGGGTGCCAAATCTTCACCCTACAACTCCTAGCTATGTGTCCTTGGGCAAACAACAGCCCCTCTCTAAACCTCCTTCCTTTCCAAACCTCTTCTCTTTAAAAATGTGATTATAAAAACATCATGGGAATAGGGAGTAACAGGGTGCTAGGGAAGTTCCCAAGAATCCATAAGGATGACCCTGCCTTAGACTACTAGCAATTGCCGAGAGGCTGCCTGAACTGGCCTACTCCAATAATCAGATTAGTGAATACCCTGACTGTCATCATAGAGCCTTCATCTAGTAACTGACGGAAGCAGATGCAGAGATCCACAGTCAGGCAAGACTGAGCTCCAGGAGTCCAATCAATGAGAGAGAGGAAGGATTCTATGAGTAAGGGACATCGAGGTCATGATGAAAAAACATACACAGATGGCCAGCCAAACTAGTGGACATTCATGAACTGTGGACCAATAGCTGTGTAGCCCAGTGGGATTGGACTAGGCCCTCTGGATAGGCAAGACAGTGGTAGCTTGAACTATTTAGGGGGGCTCAAGACAGTGGGATTGGGATCTGTCCCTGGTGCATGAGCAGGCTTTTTGGAGCCCCATGTCTATGGTGGGACACCTTGTGTAGCCTTGGTGCAGTGGGGAGGGACTTGGACATGTCTCAACTGAATGTACCAGGCTTTGCTGACTCCCCATGGGAGACCTTGCCTTGGAGGAGGTGGGAATGTGGGGTGGCTTGCGGGTGGGGGGGGGAGTGCTAGGAAGCGGGAGGAGGGAGGAGAGGGGGATCTGTGGTTGGTATGTAAAAATGAATAGAAAATTTCTTAATAATAAAAATAAAAAAATAAATAAAACTTCACATAATGATCCAAGCACATGGTGGATAACAGCTTATGTTTGAGTTGTACTGGATTCCTGATTATTTTTTCTTTTAGTATTTTTAAAGAGTCCCTCTGCAGCCAATCAAGCAATCAACATGAAATACTCAGATTCTCTCTTGAAAATACAAGAAAACAGAAAAGACAATGTGGCTTCTTTTACTGGCTAACAGACAATCAGTGATGTTATTTAAAGAGTTTTCGGGATGATGGATTATGAAGATTTTTATTCCAAGAGAAATTGACAGCCAGAGAAAATCATTTAATTCTTATTCTATTTGGGATGTCAGAGTATAACTCTTCCTTTAAATACAGGTTTATGCTTCGTAATTTTCCTTTACTGACTTTTCTAGATTTTACCAAAAAAGTATTGTTTATCTATATCTTAGAAAATACCCGATATCAATTGAAAGATTTAAATTGAATGAGCAAGACCAAAATAAAAAATAAAAATGTGATTATAATACCCACTTTGAAGATTCACTGAGAAGATTCTAAAGTATGTATGTTTAGATTCTACCTTATTTTCCAAAAAATAGTTGTGTTCAATACATGGTGGCTGTTATTAACTGAGACCTAGACCCAGAAAATCCAGTTCCCTGTTCAGCCTGCTTCCACTTTGAGCCACTGTGGAGTCAGTCACTCTATCAAATTTCCATGTGAACTCCTCAATCTACTAGCTTGCATAGCTTGCAGGCTCAGCAGTGTCTACAGTTTTTTTTTGTGCCCGTTTTATCCAGTAATCCTCAAAACCTAGAGAGGATTAAATATAACCAGAAAGACTTGTTTCAAATGCAAATTACTGACTTATCACTAAAGGATCTGACATTATTGGACTGGTCCATTAGTATGGGTTTTTAGTAACTGGTCTATATGATTCAAATGTAGATGGATTACAGAACTCTAGAGATTATAGCTCAGCTACTTTTTCAGGGGCCTGCACATAGTAGGTGCTACAGAACTCTTCATTAAATGAATAACAGTGAGATGAGGTAAACTATAACATGCAACATATTAAGGAACACCATTAAAACTCAGTTGTGGAATTTTAAGCACAAAGACTATATGTGCTCATCAAAGGTCACTTTGGCTGCTATCTGAAGAAAAATGGGAGCAAGAGGAGGATCCTATCCACCTTGGGGAACTGCAACAAGCCATGTAAGAAGCTCTGTGAGAGGTGCAGGAGCCTCCACAGAGATGGCAGTGGAGATGGCTTAAAACAACAATGACATTTTCCCCCACATTTCTGTGCATCACTGGCAATTAGAGTGGCTGTACTGTGCTCACCAGGGCTTCCGTTGTCTGCAGTCAGCTGGGTTTCATGGGCCCATACTCTTTCCATGATGCCTTTCATGCTCATAGTGGCTAAACCATGCATCCTTGTGTAGAGTCAGCATCATTCCTGGAGCACCATTTTTTATGCACAAGTTTTTGTCAAATTTCTGTCCATTTTTTTTCTTGTACCTTATTGGCCAAGTAAGTCATGTTAAAAGGCAATAGGGAAAGAGACCATGAAAAAGTAGTCATTGGAGATAAGGTGTGTTTGCCCGATGAAGCACAGCAGAAAACTAAATTTGAATTTCTTGAAAGTTAAAAATATGTATTTGCAGGATAAGCAAACATGTCCCACACAGAATTTAGGAAATGGTTACTCAAAAAATTCTTCTTTGTTAATTTTGGAGTAAGTATGTCTCATGTGATACTTGGGACGTGTTTATACTAACCCATATTTTGTTTATCTGAAGTCAACTGAATAGTCACCTTAATAGTTTTGTTGGCTAAATTTGCCTTCCTCATATCTGAGATCATTAATAATCTCTCATTTGCACAAGTCTTTCACAGCTTCTACTATAAATTGCTGCCTGTTCTTATTTCCTGACTCATCCCCACTCCAAAGAAAAGTAGATATTTTTCTTCTTGTATTATTTATTTATTTATCTTTTGTAGTTGTGTGCACAAGTGTACCATGTCACATGAATTGTGGACAGAGGAAATCTTGCAAGAGTTGGACCTCTCCTTTTACCATGTGGGTTTTAGGAATTGTACTCAGGTCATTAGGCTTTGGTGGCAAGAATCATCTTCACCTGCTAAACAGTTTTGGTGGCCTGACATTTATTTGCTCCATTCCATGTTCTAAGAGACACTATTATAAAGCTTACTATTTTCTTGACTTCCTGAGGAACAATTTTCTCTTCACCCTGCTTTCCTGTGTAATATTTTCTTGAGTTTTGGATTTGTGTCTGGTGACATCATCTTCTCTAGTTTTTCTGAGTTCCACCTTTTAGAAAAAGTTTTTTTTTAACTTTCAATTTTTCATGTGTATGAGTATTTATATCCATATATATGTACATTGTGCATGTGCCTCATGCCCAGGGAGGCCAGAAAAGTGAGTTGGATCTCCTAGATCTTGAGTTATACTTGTGAGCTGCCATGTGGGTGCTGGAATCTGACTCCTCTACAAGAGCAACAAGTGTTCTTAACCATTGAACTGACTCTCCAAATCCCCCATCTTCTTTCCAGACCTTGTTTCTTCATTGTTTTCCCCCCAAACATAGTGGTAGAGCCTACTGACACCTCCCAAATACATGAAATAAAACCCAAACAAATACCAAAGAATCATAGAGAAATTTAGTCACTGAAATATTTAGAAGACAAACAAACCTAATCTATGGTGTGTAAGTTTCTTTATCCACACATTTCTCAGTAAGAGCCTGCAGCACACTTCCTGTGTAGTGCTGAGTGCAAGCATTATTTCCAGCTTTCTTTAATGACTCTGGGATAAAATATAAAGTATTTGTGGTTTCTTATGCTGTTCTTGGGATTAAGGCTTCCCAGACTAAACTCTCAAAATTAACTCAGGTGTGATCTGTGATTATAGCTTAAATTACTGCATGAACCAAATTTTTCAGTGGCTGATATGGTTATTGATATAATATAGTTAGTAACTTGGCATCCTTTTATCAGTCTGTTCCTTTCTCTGCAGTGTTAATGTCCATTTAGAGGGGGTGATTGACAAGCTTGGCTAACTTCATTATTTAGGTGCCAGCTTCTCCTGGCTTCTCAATGCCATGCCCTTCCTGTCTGACTTCTTCCTTCCCAGTTCTATCATCATACTTTGCCAACTTCTTTTCATTTGCTTGATTTCAAAACAGCTGACTGCCCCTGGACTCACTCCAAGCTTCTTTTCTAGCTTTTTTTCCTTTTTTTTTTTTTTTTTTTTTTTTTTTGGTTTTTTCGAGACAGGGTTTCTCTGTGTAGCTTTGCGCCTTTCCTGGAACTCGCTTTGGAGACCAGGCTGGCCTCGAACTCACAGAGATCCGCCTGGCTCTGCCTCCCGAGTGCTGGGATTAAAGGCGTGCGCCACCTTTTTTTTTTTTTTTGCCTTGAGTGATCTCACCCATTCCAAGCCTTTGCCAACAATGTATTTGGTGATAAATTTCAGAATGACTATTTCTGATCCTGACTTCCTTTGCTTCAGATTGCTATGGCAAGTCCAAATCAGCACCTTGTGGACTTTTCAAGTGTAATACGGGCACTTATCAATTTTATCCTCCAACTCTGTCATTCTCTCAGACATCTTGTTCTCAACAGATGTCATTGTAAACCACTCAAGCTCAAGTCAAAACAGCTAGAAGTCATTCTCAGTTTCTTTATTATCAATTTAAGGGAGCTTAGCCCTCTGAGGAGGAAGTTATGCTGGCTCACCCTCCCTCCCCAGTCTACCATTGCTTATCATCTGCCCTGATGTCACTGTTTTGTAGTGGCATTCTCACCTATTTTATAGCTTGCATTGGGTAACTAATTCCACTCCTCCTCAGTAATATTAATGCATATCATTTGAACACACACCACAAGTCCAAGCTAAGTTCATTGCCTGCAATATTTTTCTCATAACATCAACTCCATTATATGACTTAGTATACTGGAGTTGGAAAAAAACATAAAATAACTTGCATGCAGTTGTACGGAGTGGCCAAGCTGGATACAAGTGTTGCTCTGCATTATATGACTTAGTATACTGGAGTTGGAAAAAAACATAAAATAACTTGCATGCAGTTGTACGGAGTGGCCAAGCTGGATACAAGTGTTGCTCTGCCTAATTGTAGCTCCAAGCTTCAATGGGAGAAAAGCTTCTCTGCCCAGAAAGGAAAGCAGGGTTTGATTGCCCATTCTGCCTATTATCAGCTATGTGAATTACAGAAATTACTTTGTTATCTGATTCTCAGTCTATTCATCTTTAAATTAGAGGCAAAATTACTATAGATTCTTATGACAAGAGATATACTCCTAGAAAAAGAGCCAAGTGTGGTGACTTGAATATGTTTGGGTCCTTAAATACATGCATACTTAGTAGCTTTCAGCATTGTAATTATAAAAAGAAAACTATCAGGTACAATTGCCTATCTATTGTCTAATAAAGGGGCTTAGGATCCCCAGATAACAAAAGAAAATAAGGACATATACCTTTCCTTTGAGACCTTTATGAGACCCTGAGACCTTTTTCAGTTAAAATAAAAGATCTTGTTGTTGCTTGAGAAAAAATTAAAAGAACTATTTGACATTATTTATGTCACACATTGTCAACACTCAGAAGCAGGCATGACTTCAGGTATGGTGGTACACCAAGGCTCATCTGGTTTCTTAGTTAGAATTTCTATTGTTGTGATGAAACACCATGACCAAAAAGCAAGTTAGAGAGGAAGAGGTTTGTTAGGCTTACACTTCAGCATTGTTGTTCATCACTGAGGAATTCAGGACGGGAACTCAAACAGGGCAGGATCCCAGAAACACAAGTTGATGTAGAGGCCAAGCAGGGGAGCTGCTTGCTGGCTTGTTTTCCATGGCTTTCTCAGCCTACCTTCTTATAGAACCCAGAACCAGCAGCCTAGGTATGGCACCACTCACTGTGGGCTGGGCCCTCCTCCGCTAATCACTAAATGAGAAAATGTCTTACAGCTGGGTCTCAAGGAGGCATTTCCTCAGCTGAGGCTCCTTCCTCTGATGACTCTATAGCTTGTGTCAAATTAACACACAAAACCACCCAGTACAACTGGTCACCATGGAGCAGTTATACTGTGTTGCTGATGGTTCTGCTTTCCTTGTGGAATCTGCTGGCAGTGACTTCATCTTGTTCTCTCTTCAGTCCAAGTAGCAGTAGCATACCTTATCCAAAACTCTTCATCCTAAAGTGCTAACTAATGATGACAGAATTGGTGAGGTCACCTTTAAGTTTTGGACTTGTACTCATGAGAAGAAGGAGGGGACACGATGACTGGCAAAGGCCTTGTGCTATGGGTCGTCCCTGAATCTGGCATGGAGAAAGTTAGGATAACTCATATTCAAGGAACTAAGTGTTCCAAGATATCCCCAGAATGTAAGTGTTGTAATCAGAAAGGAGAAAGAGTACAGGACAATTGGAAACAACTGGTTACACTATATTCATCCTCCTTCCTGCACTATTTTCACTTAACCTGTCTATTTTTGGCCCTTAAACCCTAGGAATAATTTGTTTCTTCTCTGCAATGGAAGTTGAGAACCAGGGCTGCATCCTAATCTAAACCCAACTTTAGTACTAGGTACAGTCTGAGAAATGGAGGAAGTCCTGGTAGCTGTAATGAGGAATAAAAAGCAGACTTAGTCCTTGGAGGGTGACAGAGGGAACAGGGACCATGAAGAGTGAACATGGGGGAAATTTACTTACTTGCTCAGACATAGTTCCCTGAGATGGCTATGCTACCCAGTTTCTCTGCCCCCGCCCCAGTTCCCACTATCATCAGAAAATGTTCTTTATGGTCAGGATAGTCTGTCCCTAGCAGAGTCTCTTCCTGTGGGTCATCTGTTGTTGAAAATCACCCTTCTCTAAGATGTGGTTACATCTGCTGGGTGGCACATTAAGCTATACCCCATGGAGGAAAGGCAGCTATGAAAATAGAATCCATCCCCAGGAAGTGAGCAGAATTCGTTGCTCCACCTCTCCATCTGAGCAGCACAGGAGCGAGGCAGCAGCAGCAGGTTTCCTGCACTCAGCACTTTCCTCATAGAAAACAAGATCACTAAGTGACTTCCACATCCTGCCTTCATCTGCTTACCCCAGAGATCATGCAGCCTTTGCCAGTCGATGCATTTGCTTCATCTCTGCTCCATCCGTTTTTCTTCTTGTCATGGAAAAAGACTTAATCAAACAACTCACATTAATATTTCTCATCTCTGTAAATGGCAAAATGCCCCAGAGAACCCTCAGCCTCTCTGTTCAAGTGCACCCCACCACTTGTACTTTATATCAGTGCAGAAAGTGGAAATAACATGTAGCTTCATGCATTCTGGCTCCCTGTTGTTAATCATTCCCCACTGAAGATGATTAGGTGGTTTCTAACTTGGGACTTAGTGTTTCCGGAACAGTATGGATGCTTCCTTAAAGGAGCAATTACATCAGCTTACCAAGGAGCTGGCCTTAAAGCAGAGGTCACGCATAGGTACAACCTCAATTTGAAATGCCTGCAGTCCTGGGTAAAAGCTTGCTCTTACATTTTAAGGCCCAAGGGCAATGTGTATGCGCAAGGATGCTCACTAGCTCAGGAGTGTGTGTGGAGATCAGAGAGTGCCATTAAGTGCCTCTGTCTCTTTCACCTTACATTTTGAAGCAGGATCTCTTCCTGAAGCTGGAGTTTATCATCTTGGTAAACCAGCTGGCCAGCAAGCCCATTGATCTGTGTCTCTCCACAGCCCCAGTGCTGCAGGTACAGATGTGGCTTTTTCTACTACTGCTGGGGATCTGAACTCAGGTTCTCTTGCTTGCACAGCAAGCACTATAAAGCACTATGTACTCAGTGAGCCATCTCTCAACCCCAACCCCAACCCCAACCCCCATGGTGATTTTAAAACCATGTAACCCAGTGTTTCCCAGCTGGGGCACAACTCTCCACAAAGAGGACATTTTACAAAGTGTGAAAATATTTCTGGTTGTCACAATTCATATGGCATAGCTGATGAGCTATTGATATCTAGCAGGTCAAGGGTGGTGTAACAAAAACTATAATACACAGAACACTCCCACAAAACAGCAGATTTTCCATTTCCAAAGGTCAATAATATCAAGGTTGAGAGATCTGACTTTGACAAGAATGGGTTGTGGTTGTCTCATTAATTCTTTGATCTGCATATTTGCTTCGTACTTGATTATGAAGAAACCAGTATGTATCAGACAGCATTCTACCAGCAAGTATGAACTGAGCAATGCAGTCTAGATATCTGTTCCCATGGAGATGATAGTCTGATGGGTAATATCAGCAATAAGTATACACACACACACACACTCATATATATGATCACTAAGAAAATAATATTGCCACAAATACAAAAATTAAAAAAGTTTGAGTTTATGCTAGGACTTGGGCCATGTTAGCTAAGAGGTCACAGGAGGTCTCCCTGAGAGTCAGCATATGATCTGAGAACTGAAATTGTGTGTGTGTGTGTGTGTGTGTGTGTGTGTGTATGTGTGTGTGTGTGTTGGGGAGGAACCAAAATACCTGGAAAAGAATGAATAGGAGAGACAGTAGGAGAGAAGGTTAGAGTACCTGGCCTGATTCAGAGCACAGCAGTTGGCAAACCTGTTTTGGAAAAGGCCAGATGGTAAATATTTTCAGCTTTGTGGCCCATACAGGTCTCTCTCAACTATTTAATTCTCCCATTGTCTTACACAAACATCCATACATGATGTGTGGACAAGTGGGCCTAGATGGTCTCCAATAAAAGGTTTTATAAAGTTGGGCTATTTCTCTGATGTTTGGTATAAGACCCTGTAGGACATGAGAAAAGATTTGAATTTAAGTGCTCATGGACAATTTTAAACAGGGGAAATTATAATGACATTTTGGACTTACCTTCACAAGAATAATGCAGCCACTATCTTGGTGGCGTTAGGTTCATTTCATTTCTCTGGTCCAGAATTTCCTGGTGTTTAAAATAGAATTGGCCGATCCTCCCTAGATTGATGTTAGGCTGGGGCGACACAGATGGAGCTAGCGAAGTATAGTTTGCAAATGTGAGTTATCGTGACTGTTAAAAGTGTTCCCATCTGCGGAGGCCCGGAGCTCTCCCATATATCTCTACAGCCTTCTAGTACGAGGGATGGTGCCGATTCATAGCAGGAGGCACTTCCTCAAACTCAGGAGGCAAAATTATTCACTTGCCATCACATAAGGAAAAGCAGTTGTGTTTGGGTTCCCGCCCGTCCGCCTGCCTGCATGTTTTCAGCTCAAATATAGACTTCGTGCTCAGTGCCTCATGGGGGCTGCTTCTCCCATGATAAGCCCACAAGCTTTATTTTCTCTGCAGAGGACTCACTTCTCCGTGAGCAAAGCCGTTTTCTTTGCCTCACTTATCCTTGGCAAATTGGATAAGCAGCTGGCCTGGGAAGTGTCCAGAGGAAGCTCAGAGTAAATTAAAGGGACAATGAAAAGACTTGTGCAGGGTCCTAGACCAGCAGGTGGCAGGTCTTCAAGGAAGGAGCAGGTGCTTTGGAAAGTTCTTCCCACACGAGAGGCTAGGCCAGGTCAGGGGTTTCCTACTTCTTTTTCTTTTTCTTTTTTTAAATTAATTTTTTAAATTTATTTTATATACCAACTTCAGTTTCTCCTCCCTCCTCTCCACTCCTTCCCTCTGCCCACCTCCTTCCTACACCTCCCACCCCCATATCCACTGCTCAGAAAGGGTAAGGCCTCCCACTGGAGTCAACAAAGTGTGGAATATCAGGTTGAAGCAGGACCAAGCTCCTCCCCTCTGCGTCAAGACTGAACAAGGCATCCCACCACAGGGAATAAGTTCCAAAAATCCAGCTCACACACCAGGGACAGATCTGGTCCCACTGCTAAGGGCTACACAAATAGACTGAGCTAAACAACTGTCACCCACATGCCAGAGGGCCTAGGTCAGTCCCAGGCAGGCTTCCTAATTGTTGGTCTAGAGTCCATAAGCTCCCAAGAACCCAGGTCAGCAGTCTCTGTGAGTTTCCCAATCATGATCCTGACCCCTCCTTGCTCATATAACCCCTCCTCCCTTGATTCAACTGGACTCCCTGTGCTCAGCAGAGTGCTTGGCTGTGAATCTCTGCATCTGCTTCCATCAGTTACTGGATGAAGGTTCTATGGATGACAGTTAAGATAGTTATCAACCTGATTACAGGAGAAGACTAGTTCAGGCACCCTCTCTGTTATTACTAGGATTATTAGCTGGGTTTGTCTTTTTGGATTCCTGGGAGTTTCCCTGGCACCAGGTTTCTCCCTAACCCCATAATGGCCCCCTCTATCAAGATATCTCTTCCATTGCTCTCCCTTACTGTCCCTACCCCAACTCAGTCATCCTGATCCATCATATTCCAATCTCCCACGATCTCCCCTCTATCTCCGCACCAACCCCCCCTCTCCCCCTCCCCCACCCACCCCTAGTTTACACAGGAGATCTCATCTATTTCCCCTTCTCAGGGTGATTCATGCATCCCTCTTAGGGACCTCCTTATTACCTAGCTTCTCTGGGGCTGTGGATTGTAGCGTGGTTATCCTTTGCTCAACATCTAATATCCACTTATGAGTGAGTACATATTGTGTTTGTTGTTATGGGTCTGGATTACCTCACTCAGGATGATTTTTTCTAGCTCCATCCATTTGCCTGCAAATTTGATGATGGGATTTTTTTTTAACCACTGAGTAATACTCCATTGCATAAATGTATCAAATTTTCTTTATCCGTTCTTCGGTTGAGGGGTGTCTAGGTTGTTTCCAGGTTATGGCTATTACAAATAATGGTGCTATGAACATAGTTGAGCAAGTGTCAACTATGTGGTGTGATTGAGCATTCTTTGGGCATATCCACAAGAGTGGTATTTCTGGGACTTGAGGTAGATTGATTCCCAAAGTGGCTGTACAAGATTGAACTCCACCAGCAGTGGAGGAGTGTTCCCCTTACTCCACATCCTCTCCAACAAAGGTGTTACTAGTGATTTTGATCTTAGCTATTTTGACAGGTGCAAGGTGTATTTCCCTGATGACTAAGGGTATTGAAGAATTCCTTAAATGTCTTTGGTTATTTGAGATTCTTCTGTTAAAAATTCTCTGTTTGGGTCTGTACCCCGTTCTTTAATTGAATTATTTGGTATTTTGGTGTCTAGTTTCTTGAGTTCTTTATGTATTTTGGAGATCAGCCCTCTGTCAGATGTGGGGTTGGTGAAGATCATTTCCCATTCTGTAGGGGGCCATTTTGTCTTATTGACTATGTCATTTTCTTACAGAAGCTCTTTAGTTTCAGGAAGTCTCATTCATTAATTTTTGCTCTCAGTGTCTGTGCTACTGGTTTTATATTTAAGAAATGGTTTCTTGTGCCAATGTACTCAAGGCTACTTCCCACTTTCTCTTCTATAGGTTCAGTGTAGCTGGATTTATGTTGAGGTCTTTGACCCACTTGGACTTGAGTTTGTGCATGGCAATAGATATGGATCTACTTGCATTCTTGTGCATGTTGACATCCAGTTGTGCCAGAACCATTTGTTGCTTTCTTATATCCATTGTACAATTTTGGCTTCTTTGTCAAAAATCAGGTGTTCATAACTGTGTGGATTTATATCAGGGTCTTCAGTTTCACCGATCAACATGTCTGTTTTTATGCTAATACCAAGCTGTTTTTAATACTGAAACTCTATAGTAGAGCTTGAAGTGAGGGATGGTAATATGGCCGAAAGTTCCTTTATTGTACAGAATTGTTTTAGCTATCCTGGGATTTTTGTTTTTCCATAGGAAATTGAGTATTTTTCTTCTGAGGTCTATGAAGAATTGTATTGAGATTTTGATGGGGATTTCATTGAATCAGTAGATTGCTCTTGGTAAGATTGCTATTTTTACTATGTTTAACCTATGTATCCAAGAACATGGGAGATCTTTCCATTTTCTAATATCCTCTCCAATTTCTTTCATTAAAGACTTACCGGTCTTTCATTTTCTTGGTTAGAGTTAAACCAAGATATTTTGTATTATTTGTGACTATTGTAAAGGGTGTTATTTCTCTGAGTTTTTTCTCAGCCTGTTTATCATTTGTATATTGGAGGGCTACTTTTTTTTTAGTTAGTCTTGTATGCTGCCTACTGAAGGTGTTCATAAACTGTAGGAGTTCCCTCATAGAATGTTTGGGGTCATTTTTATATGCTATCTTACCATCTGCAAATAATGAAAGTTTTACTTCTTCCTTTCCAATTTGTATCCCCTTGATCTCCTTTTGTTGTCTTGTTGTTCTAGCTAGAACTTCGAGTACTATATTGAATAGACATGGAGACAGTGGAAAGCCTTGTTCTGTTCCTCATTTTAGTGGAATCACTTTGAGTTTCTCTCCATTTAATTTGATGTATGCTGTCAGTTTGCTTTATATTGTTCTTAGTAAGTTCTTTGTATTCCTGATCTCTCCAAGACCTTTTTCATGAAGGATTGTTGGATTTTGTTGAAGGCTTTTTCAGCATCTAAAGAGATGACCATATGGATTTTTCTTTCAGTTTGTTTATATGGTGGATTACATTAACAGGTTTTCCTATTTTGGGCCATCCCTGAATCTTTGGGATGAAGCCTACTTGATCATAGTGGATGACTTTTTGATGTGTTCTTAGATTCAGTTTGCCCATATTTTATAGAGTATTTTTGCATCAGTGTTCATGAGGGAGATTGGTCTGTAATTTTCTTTCTTTGTCATATCTTTGTGTGGTTTGGTTATTAGTGTAACTTTAGCCTCATAAAAAGAGTTTGGCAATGTCCCTTTTGTTTCTATTGTGTAAAACAATTTGAGGAGTATTGGTATTAGCTTTTCTTTGAAATTCTGGTAGAATTCTGTGCTGAAACCATCTGAACTTGAACTCTTTTATTTGGGAGAATTTTAATGACTGCTTCTATTTCCTTGAGGGTTTATAGGTCTATTTAAATTGTCTATCTGGTCTTGATTTAATTTTGGTATGTGATACCTATCCAGAAATTGTTCATTTCTTTTAGATTTTCCAACTTTGTGGAATACAAGTTTTTGAAGTATGACCTGATGATTCTCTGGATTTCCTCAGTGTCTGTTGTTACGTCTGTTGTTTCTGATTTTGTTAATTTGGATAGTCTTTCTCTACTTTTTGATTAGTTTGGATAAGAGTTTTTCTATCTTGTTGATTTTCTCAAAGAACCAACTCTTTGTTTTATTGATTCTCTGTATTATTCATTTTGTTTCTATTTTATTGATTTCAGTCTTCAATTTGATTATTTCCTGTGATCTACTCCTCCTGGGTGAGCTTGCTTATTTTTATTCTAGAGCTTTCAGGTGTGCTGTTAAGTCACTAGTGTGAGATTTCTCTAAATTCTTTATGTAGGCACTTAGTGCTATGAACTTTCCTCTTAGCATTGCTTTTATAGTGTCCCATAAATTTGAGTATTTTGTGTATTTATTTTCATTGAATTCTAGGAGATCTTTAATTTCTTTCTTTATTTTTACCTTGACTTAGTAGTGATTCAGTTGAGTGTTGCTCAGTTTCCATGAGTTTGTAGACTGTCTGTAATTTGTGTTGTTGTTGAATTCTAACTTTAAGTCATGGTGATCCCATAAGATACAGGGGGTTATTCCATTTGTTTTGTATCTGCTGAGATTTTCTTTGTTGTAGAATATGTCATCATATTTATAAAAGATTACATGAGGTACTGAGAAGAAGGTATACTCTTTTGTGTTTGGGTAAAATGTCCTGTAGCTGTCTTTTCAGTCCATTGGAGACATAACATCTCTTAGTTCCCTTATTTCTCTGTTTAGTTTCTGCCTGGCAGACCTGTCCATTGGTGAGAATGGGATGTCAAAGTCTCCCAGTATTAATGTGTGAGGCTTGATGTGTGATTTAAGCTTTAGCAATGTTTCTTTTACAAATGTTGGTGCCCTTTTATTTGGGGCATAAATGTTCAGAATTGAGACTTCATCCTGATGGACTTTTTCTTGTAATGAATATGAAATGTCCTTCTCCATCTCTTTTGATTAATTTTAGTTCGAAGTCTATTTTGTTAGATATTAGGATAGTTATGACATCTTGTTTTTTAGGTCCATTTGATTGGAAAATCTTTTCTCAAGTCTTTACTCTAAGGTAATGTCTGTCTTTGAAGTTGAGATGTGTTTCTTGTACACAGCAGAAGGATGGATCCTGTTTCCATATCCTTTCTGTTAGTCTGTGTCTTTTTATAGGTGAATTGAGTCCATTGATATTAAGAAATATTAATGATCAATCATTGTTAATTCTTGTTACTTTTTGGTTTTGTTGGTACTGGTGGTAGTGTGTGTTTTCCTTCCTTGGGATTTGCTGGTGTGAGATTATCTATTGACTGTTTTGGTGGTTGCAGCTAACTTCCTTGGGTTGGATTTTTACTTCTAGTAGTTTTTGTAGGGCTGAATTTATAGATAGGTATTGTTTAAATTTGGTTTTGTTATGTCACTTCCTGTTTTTTCCATCTATGGTGATTGAAAGTTTTGCTGTGTATAGTAGTCTGGGCTGGCATCCATGGTCTTTTAATGTCTGCAAAACATCTGTCCAGGACCTTCTAGCTTTCAATGTCTCCATTGCAAAGTTGGGTGTAATTCTGATAGGCCTACCTTTATATATTACTTGGCCATTTTCCTTTGTGGCTCTTAATATTCCTTCTTAATTCTGTATCTTTAAGTGTTTTGATTATTAGGTAGCTAAGGACTTCCTCCTCCTCCTCCTCCTCTTCCTCCTCCTCCTCCTCCTCCTCCTCCTCTTCTTCTTCTTCCTCTTCTTCTTCTTGTGGTCCACTCTGTTTAGTGTTCTCTAAGTGTCTTGTATCTTCTTAGACATATCCTTCTTTAGGTTGGGCAAGTTTTTGTCTATGATCTTGTTGAATATATTTTCTGTGCCTTTGAGCTGGAGTTCTCTTTCTTCTATCCCTATTATTCTTCGGTTTGGTCTTTTCATGATGTCCCCAATTTCCTAAGTGTTTTGTGTAAGAATTTGTTCAATTTAACCTTTTCTTTGACTGATGAGTCTATCTCCTCTATCATATTTTTAATGCCTGAGGTTCTCTTTTCATTTCTTATATTCTGTTGGTTATGCTTACATACATAGTTCCTGTTTATATTCCGACATTTTTCATTTCTGGAATTTCCTTGGTTTGTGTTTTCTTTATTGCCTCTATTTCAATTTTCAGGTCTTAAACTGTTTCCTTCACCTGTTTGGTTGCCTTTTCTTGGTTTTCTTTGAGGAATTTATTGATTTCCTCCAATTTCTTGTGAGTCTTTTCTTCGCTTTCTTTAAGGGAATTTTTCATTTCCTCTTTCAGGGCCTCTATCATCTTCATAAAGTTATTTTTAAAGTCATTTTCATCTGCTTCATCTGCGTTGGGATGCTCAGGTCTTGATGTTGTAGAACAATGAGGTTGTGGTGGTACCAGAACCATCAGAACTCATTGCTCGTTATGTTGTTGAGTGTATTCTTACATTGCCTTTTACCCATTTGGGTTTGGTATAATTATAGGTACAGTTGTTGATTCTTGTGTAGATGAATTTCTAAATGGTCTTATTAAATAAAAAACATGGAGCCAGATAGAAAGGTAAAAGTCTGTGAGAGATCAGGAAAATAGGGAAAGCCACAGCTATCCTTACCTCACCAACTTGGCAGCTTTCAAATGTGACTTACTTCCTGTCTACCCATGCCTATATGCCTTGTTGCTCTGCCATCTGCTTTGCTCTCTGTTCAGCTACATTGCTTCCTCTTCCTGCCTAGCTCTGTCACTTCCTGTCTGTCTATGTAGACCCCCCCCAGACCTCTCTGGTTAACTAGTGTTGGAATTTAAGGCATGTGCCACCACACCTGGTTCTGTTTCCAGTGTGGCCTTGAACACACAAAGATCCTGCCTGCCAAGTGATAGGATTAAAGGCATGTGCTAATGTTGCATGACTTCTGTGTTGTGGTTGGCTTTTTTCCTCTGATCTCCAGGCAAGCTTTATTTATTAAAGCACAAATAAAATATCACCACATTTTAGCACAAATAAAATATCATCACATTCTTGTGGTGTCTTTGTTGGATAGGCCTTTTGTTCCTTTATTGTCCATTTCCTTTATTGTCTTTTAGCCTGGATAGCCAAGGCTTCTGGTGACAGGCTGGTTGTCAAGTCAGGTAGGGTTGTCTCAGCTACCTGGGGGGGGGGGGGGGGGGTTGGGTGCCTAGATCCAGTGTATTGTCCAGTTATTCTGGCTGGTGTGGGCTTTACTTATGCCTTTAGGGTCTACTCATCCAACTAGTATGGGTTGTGCCTGTATCTATGGAGTCTGTTCTTCCAACTGGTATAGGTTTTGCCTGTGTCTGTTCTTCTAAATGTTTTGGCTGGCCCTTGTGCCTATAGAATCTGCTGATGTTGCTGCAGAACATGGTTTACAGGGAGGCTGCTCTTCTTTCAATTGGTGCAGGTGGTGCTTGTTTCTCTAGTGGCTGCTATGTTGGGGGGAATGGTTGTCTGTGGGAGCATGATAGGTTTAGTGGGTTTGGGAAGCAGAGTGACCCTTGTAGGTTACAATGTACAATGGGTTGCATAAGTGGTGGAGCAGCCTTCATGCAGGACTCTTACCTCCTGGCTGGCTCCTGGCCCAGAGATGGGAGGGAGAGGGGCACAGGATGTGCCTTGGGGTTTAAGGCCAAGAGACTGGGACACCTTAGCTTGGAGACCAATCACTCACCTCTTCTTCCAATTGGTGCAGGTAGTGCTTTTTGGCTTTCTATATCTTAGGGCAGTGCTCCAACTCCTTCCCATGGTGCTCCGGGATCTAGCTCAACATTGTATCTCTCCCTCTGCTCTTAGGATGGCACATTCTCTTTCTCTGGTCACAGTGTGTGCCCCAAACACCAGGCACATATTTCCTCAGAAGGCTTCTTTATAAGCTTTACAGTTACCTCACTCCACTTTTTTCTTTTTTCTTATCTAGCAACTTCACAAGAGATCCATCACATGCATGGCTGTTTCTCTGAGTCCTGCCCTTGTGTAGCTGGCATTAAAATAGCTGTCCTAAAAGAACAAGAAGCCTTTAATGAGGATGGAACAGATGCTAGGTCCTCACAGTCAGCTGATCATTTGTGACATGACTGGTACCAATTGACCTCTATGACAGGTTACAGGAACCCAACAGCTTGAAATCTTGGCTCTGTAAATTGTGCAGACTATCTGAGAGTAAAACTTGCTGCTAAAACAAATGAACACCCATATTTTAGTGACTAAGATAATTTTTATTTCTCAGTAATATAACAAATACATTGTGGATTTGTTCTTATTGATGGGAGGAACCCAGGATCCTTCAGCTTTGTGCTTCTGTCATCACTAAGAACCATTACTTCTCTGTTTCCAGTTTATATTGGGGAGAGAAAAACTGGAGAAGGCATGCCAATTTGTCATACCTCAGGGCTCAGAAGATTCTCTTCCCTATTTCTACTCTCCTACGTATCTCTTTCATTAGTGTGAACAGATAATGTCTTCACCTAACTGCAAGGGAGACTCAGAAGCTCCACTTCCCCCTGCTTTACAGAAACAGTCTTGTATAAAGAAACACTGTGTTTTCCACTCCAACTGCTGATAGATATTTTACTGTCTTTATTAGACAGACTAGTCCTTACATTTTATTTTATTTCTCCTATGATGACAACTTTGCACAACACAAACACCTACAAATAGCCAGTAGAGATCCTTAAGCTACTCAGCCTATAAATATTTGCCCTATATTCAAAGCCCTTCCAACCCACAAACATGCCCACTTTCCTTTTATCACTATTCCCAAGGCAGCTATCCTGGTGAATCCAGGAAACTAGCTGGTCACTAGTGAGTCAAACATCTCTGAAAGAATATTCTGCTGACTTTTTCCATGCGTTACTGATTCATTAGATTCCTGAAACTGCTTCTATCTAAAGCCACCTATGACCTTGTGAATCTGATATTATTCTCTCTAAAGACTCCATTCTAAATGCCTTCTCTGCAAAATTTGATACCAAGGAGCATGTCTCCCTGCCTGGAGTTCATGATTTTCTGAGCTCTCCATTTTCTATTTTCATCTTACCCCTCTGACCATCCTTTCTCTGTCTTTTACTTTCTATTCAATGTTAGTGTCATTTGAGTTCCTCTCTCCTCATTCACAATATTTTCTGCTGAGAATTCCTTCCATGACTGAAGCATTCTGTATTAGTCTCCTATATCACCATAACAGATTGTCACCCACTACACGGCTTACAATATCAAAGGTTTATTATTTCATCTTTGTGGTGTCCAGAAATTCCAAAATCAAGTTGTTTATGTGTGTGGTTCCATTAGAGATTTTTCAGGAGAGTCTGTCTAATGCCACTCTCCCAGATCGTGTGGCTCCAGCACTTCTTGTAATTCCTGGCTTGTAAATAGAATTCAATCTATCTTTTCATCTGGCTTTTTTTCTGTGTTCTTCTTTCTCCTGTGAAATTAACAACCAGTGGTTTCATAGCTGACTTTATCTCTAAGACTATCTTATGTGAAGACTTTGATGTAAACATATCTTCAAAGATCTCTTTTTATTGTGGTTATATTCAGACTGAGGAGTAGAGCCTTGACATTCATTTTGGTGGAACACTACTCAATACACTACACCTTCCAAATTTGTAACCCCTTCACCAGATTTTCTTCTGGGCTCTTCAAACCATATTTCCAACTCCTTCTCCATGTTTTCAACTACAATACTCAGAGGAACCTCATATGTACACAGTCAAACCAACATTTAGAATTGATTTCCTAAACTATGATTATTCTTGATTCTCTTCACCATCTGTCCATTCTTCTAAGCTAGCAGCATGAAGTGCATCCTAGATTTCTTCCTTTCTTGCTTCCCACCTTCAATCAGGCATAGACTTGTGTGGATATAGCTGGAAAATATCCCCCAAACTCCTTCACTGCCAGCATTTCCAGCTTGTTACAGAACTCAATATTTTTCATTCCCAGCTTGTCCAAAATTTCTTCATGAGCTTCTTCCTCTAACTTCTCCAGTTTATTATTAGAACTGTTAGCAGAGTTTTCCTCCTAAAGCTTGAGTCTGATCATTGGAGAGGTCTGTATTTCCTCATCTAAAATTTGAGTTTTATGAAAGTCTCAGAATCTTTTGGATTTAAGAAATGCCAGACACAGCATGTTCTTTAGGTTTAGCAGTGCACTCTGGGACAACACCCTCATTTCAGACATGGAGGAGTGACATGCATGAATATTCACATGAAGAGGGATAAAGATTGTGAAGAGACACTTATAGGTTCAGCTGTGTTCACCACCAAATTAGCTTCTGCCAACTCATGAGGAAACCTTCAGTTGTCAGGTTTTAGAGTTGCAAAAGGGTAAATGATGGCTTCTAGACTTGTATATTCTTTGTGGTAATTTTTACTGGTTCCTGATTGTCTCACCCATTGGATTTTAAAAACTTGCTCCTTACAAATGACTTGTGACCTTCAGACATGTGCATGCCTATCACAATATTTTTTAAGCATTCAAAATAGGATAATCTGACTTGCACAGATTTTTTGCTGCTCCTTATTTTATTTTAACATATTAATTCACAATTTACATTTCTTTTCTTCTCTTGGGTATTTGACCTTGAATAGCTTGCTCTCTAAGCTAATAGTTATACATATTGTGACATGCAAGTCTCCATAAAACACATCCCAGAATTCTCCTGGATCATCTGTGCCCCTCTCCTTCTGTTCCCTTAGCCTTCTTCTTACTCAAGACATAATCATATTATCCAGGTAAATGCAAATCCTTGCATTGTGAAGTCAAGTTCTTGCCTTGCCTAAAATCCCCTTTATTCCTGTATTTCTCAAAATTAATACTCATTCATTCATTCAACAAATATCCGCAGAACCTAAAGCTGAAGTTTTATTCTATTTTAGAGAACAGACAGAAAAATCATTAGCTTCACAGAACCTACATAATCTGCCAAAATATCAGCCTGGATACCCTGAATCACCCCTGTCAACTGTTAAGTCAACATGATATAGATTTCATAACAGCAAGCTGGTTTTCAGTGCCAGTTTCTGCATTAGAATAGAGTAAGTTACAGGGCAATCATAACTGCAAAATCCTAATGCAATGCAGCTCTGCACCACTTTAGCAACTGTCATCTGTCCCACATGGTTATAAGGAGGCTCCCTCTGGACAAATGCTTTTACACTCATGGAGGCAGAAAGAAATACTTGGTGATTAGAACAGTGGCTCTTACAACTTCCACACATAGGTGACACACTACATCTGATTGTCATTATTTGACTTTAACATGCCATGGACTTCACATAACTTTTGGGATATGGGAATATATTTGGGAAAAAGTACACTAGAATATTTGTCAATATACCTAATGCTATATGTAACAAGCATCCTCCTTTTATCATCTGGGCATGAATGTTATAGCTCCCCTTTTAAGGACCACAGTCAAGATTCCCTTAGCTCCTTATCTTACATCAGAGAGGGCCTGCTTATACAAGATCTGATTCTTCAAGCTACATTCTAGAAGCTGGGTTTAGGTATGGTTGGTTCCCTTCATATAAGATAAAGCTGAAATGTAATTCACGGATCAAGGCAGAAGGTTAATTGTGGGCATGAATGACTTGAATTGGCTCACATAGGTCTGAGCAAAGATTATGGACAGTTTAATATATTTGAATAGTAACTTAGAGCTCCTGAAATGTTTTCTGAACAACTACTGTGTCAAAGGCTCTGAAACACAAAACAATCTGATCCCTATCTACCTCTCTCCTCTAGCCTGTGTCTCATGACACAGGTAGATGTTTCTGTGCTGTGAGATGTCTTTCTGTACACTGTGAATATGTGTTGCTCTGATTGGTTGATAAATAAAGCTGCATTGGCCTATGGCAGGGCAGGATAAGGTTAGGTGGTACATTCAAACTGAAGATGAGAGGAAGAAGGGTGGAGTTCAGGAGACACCAACCTGCTGCCCAAGGAACAATACACCAGCAGACCAGTAAGCCATGAAACTCATGGCAACTTATAGATAAATAGAAATGGGTTATGTTATAAGAGCTAGGTAGCAAGAAGCCTGCCATAGGCCATAAAGTTTGTAATAATACAAGCCTCTGTGTGTTTACTTGGGTCTGAGTGGCTGCAGGACTGAAGGTAAGAGAGAGTTGTCTGGACTGTGGTGGTGGTGGGGGGGTGCAGGTGGGACCAGAGAAAACTTCTGGCTACATTTCTATGCTGAAGTTCTTATGACTTAAAGAAATTTTTGCACATGGTCTTCCTTGTCTAGAATGACTTTTCTTCAGTGTCTATGAGGCTACCCTTTTTCAGCATTAGGACCGTAGCTTAAATATTACCATCTTTTTAATTCTTCCCATTTAGCATTTTTTCCATATTTCCTAGGGCAAGAAATTGTCAGACTGTTGTCCGTGGGCCTCACATTTCTCTTTGCAAATCCTTATCCATCTATGGGTACTTTTACACTAGGTCTGGGAGGCTGTATTATTGTGCCAGATGCCATATTGCTCACAAAACAAAAGAGTTTATTCTAGCTTCCCACAATAAATGTTTGCTAGACCCTGTTCTGGGGATACCCAATATAAATAGTGACAGTTAGGTTTTATTCATGACACTGTTCTCTGGCTGTGTTATTGATGTATAATTGACACTTCCATCTCTCCTTCCCCACTGAAATGTCCCTATCAGAAGGGATCTGGCTCCTTGCTCCTGCTCAGCTCACAGAAATAACCAGAACATTTAGAGACATTCAATAATTTTGTTTGAATGATTAAATGAGTAGATGTTGTGTACACAGTGTGAGCAAATTTGATTGAATAACCTGCTGAGCCAAACAGCCTGCCTAGTGCACACTAGTGTGAGGAGGAAAAAATGAGGGTCATAGGTGGGTATATTATCCATCATTGTGGTTGGAATGTGAAATTCCCAACCATAACCTCATATGTTTAAACATTTAGTCTTCATGAGGTGGAGCCTTGCTGGAGGAAATGGGTCACTTGTGGTAGGCCTTTAGGAATTATAGCTCAGCCCCATTTCCTGTTCATGCTCTGCTTCTGGAGGGCAGATGCAAAGTGCCCAAACAGCTTCTTGTTCCGTCTTCTCTGCCTACAGACATATCCTTCCTACCATAAAAGTCTGTATCTCTTTATAATCTAAAATAAACCCTTTCTCCTTTAAGTTGCTTTTCTAAAGGTATTTTATTACAGCAACAGACAAGTAATTAAGACATCACCTTTAGGTTCAATTGATCTGAATGAATAGCTACTTCTCTGTCAACTAACATGTCCTGGTCTGCTTTGGACTATAACAGAAAAAGCAGAGACTGGATAATCTAAAAAGAACAGATGTGCATTTATCACTGTTTTGGAGACTAGGAAGTTCAAGATCAAGTTGCCAGCTACTGAAGGACCAGGATCCACTTCTATGATGTTATCTTGAACCCAGAGGGATGCTGTTTCTCTCAGCAAAAGAGCCAAGAAAGAAAGTGTGTGTGTGTGTGTGTGTGTGTGTGTGTGAGAGAGAGAGAGAGAGAGAGAGAGAGAGAGAGAGGCCATGAGAATGAATTCATTGTTTTATAGATAAACCTCTCCTGAGATAGTTAACTCATGTACACCATAATCACATAATTCATTTACTTCCCCTTCATCAACTTTCACTAGGCTACCTCACAAATACTGATGTATTAGGGATCATTTTTCATACATTCAAAGCACAGCACACCAGTAAAGTTAAAGTACAAGAAATCAGCCAAATACCCTGGCCTGGGATTTAGTAGCCTGCTACTGGCAGCAGACTTGTAATAATAAGGAACTCAACCTTCCATAGTAGCTCCACAATTACAAGGCAAAAAGGAATTGAATTGCTGGAGAGATGGCTTGGTTGTTAAGAGCACTTGCTACTCTTCCAGCAGACTTTGGTTCAACTCCCAGCACCCACAAAGTGGCCCACAACCATCTGTAACTCCAGTCCCAGTGGATCCGACACCCTCTTCTGGACCCTATAGGCACTGTATGCACATATTGCAAAGACATACAACCAGTCAAACACTCATACATAAAATAAAATAAAATAGGTATAAAATACTCAAAGCAATAAATTGATCTGACTCAGGCCACATTGATCTAAGTGACCAAATTATTCCAAAATAAGTGATTTATGGAAAACTGCTGCCTCACACCTTCCTCTTGCATAATTGACATTGTCAGCTAATGTAAAGCTCTACCCTCCCTGAGAGAGGACTGCTTTGGCTGGAAGTCTCAACCATTCATGTAGTGTTTATCTGTGCAAATGGTGTTTTCTAAAAAAATGTAAACCGGTTTTCCTAAAATTGTATTTTTCTGAGTAAATCAATAATTTCAGCTTCCAGGCTCAAGCAATGATTTTGAAGAGAGAAGATGCAGGAGGTGAGTGAAGGTTGGTTGGGGAGTAGAGAGAAAGCAAATGGGTTGTGCTGGATTTTAACCACTTTCTGGATGTGGAGAAGAGTGGTAGAAATAGGGCCTCTCTATAGGGCTCCCAGTAATGAAATGTGCTACAAAGAAACTCTGGGCAAGCAATAACTACCACTGAGTCCTGCTTTTATTCACTGTCTGAACCCAGCACTCCAGTATGTTCTGCAGAGGTCACTTCTGAAATTCCTTCTTCATCCCACCTCTGTCCCAGAATCACTGTAGCACCTCCTGGATGTGCCACCACCAACTCACACTTGGACTAATGCATTTGTTCTCTCATTGTTTTTCCTGTGTCTGTTCTTGATATAGTAGTTTCAAAAATTCACTGTTCTAACCTCAGCTAGAGTGAACTCCTTAAACAAAAAGACAACAATTCCACCATTCTGCCTAAAACCTTTTGATATTCTTGCCAAGGCCCATGAGGCCCAAATAATATATGTCTATGAGTGAATGGGTGAGACAGAGGCAGTGAACCTTTGTGTTATGTTTTGCACTTTGATGTCTACCCCACCCAGACTCGTATGCTGAAGCTTAACCCCCAGCATCAACCTACCAAGAGGTGAGGTCTTTGTAAGATGATTAAGTCATAAGGGCTCCACATTCAGGATTGGGATCCATGCCTTATAAAAGGGACATGAGAGGTTACAGAACAAGGTACCACCAGCAAAACAGAGAGAAGGTCCTCATCACACATTAGATGGACTGACACCTTGATTTTGAATTTGTCAGCCTACAAAATTATGAGCAATATGTCTCTGCTGCTTATAATTCACTGATTCTAAGGTATCTGTCTACAGCCACAGGGATGAACTGAGATAGCTGGCATAGTCCCTGAGCTCATCTCAACTGTTTTACTCTAGGCTCCTTAAGCTCCTTGTGGTATCTTCAACCCACAGAATATGTCCCTCCTAAGAGTCCTTATGGTAATTCATTCTTCCTGGATCATTTTTTTAAGTCTTTCCTGCTTTTGGTGTGTCTGGTCACTTTGGGTTCTGCTCACGTATCCCCTTCTCAGAGAGATAATCTGACTGCTTATCCACAAGAGCTCCCACTCAACTGCTTTTTCTCTCTCTTTTTTTGGCATTATTTTCTTCACCACCCTTATCTCTCTAAAATATCCTATTTCATTATTTCTAAAGTTTCTGCTTGTGTATTTTGACTTATCCAACACTTTAGCTCCAATGGTCATAGAATCCATCCAGTGTAATGTAGACAATTAAGAAATAGCTATTGAAGGTCTGAATACTACTTACTCAAAATGGTAAATTTATTGAATACCTATGCACACGTTGGTTATTCATTCATTTGCTTATTCAGTACTCCTCACTGCCAGCCACTGTGCTAGACACTTCAGGTAGAGACAG
Source organism: Peromyscus californicus insignis (assembly GCF_007827085.1). NCBI lineage: Eukaryota > Metazoa > Chordata > Mammalia > Rodentia > Cricetidae > Peromyscus > Peromyscus californicus. The sequence continues at coordinate 138,629,032 of NW_026294606.1, read as the reverse complement.
GAAGATGTACTCCTGCCTTTAGGTCACTTGAACTTTGAAGAAGCAGACAGATTTCCCCCACTTAGGCAAAGGTTTCATTTCACTCAGGCAAACAAGTTCCAGAGCAGAGCTGTGAGCAACAATGAAATCCTGAAGAAGAATGAGGCAGGAAGTAGGTCTTTATATTCCATGATGAAGTAGCCATTTCTCAGAAGAAAGAGCCTTTGAGTTGGGTTTTAAAGGATACTTATGATACAGTTACTGTAAACGGGGCTTGGAGAGATAGGATATCAAGTGTAAAAATCAATTTAGCTGAAGTAAAAATGATACATATATATATGGTTCTGTGGTCTGCCCAGGAGTCAAAATGTGGAAAGAAAGAGAAGGAAGTTCTATGAAGGGAGAGAAGACATGAATGCAGAACCTTTAATCTCTTCTAGGTGGTGCTTTTTTTAAATTGGTCATCTACAAACACTGAGTGTTCTGATGTTAGATGTGCCCAGATGCTAGAAGAACAGTGGTAAACAAAATGGGCCATCACTGACTCCTGGAAACTCATAGTCAAAGGAAGACAGATTTGTGTACAGCAAGCTCAGTGTGGTTGAGGTGTACCTCATTCTTGTTTATCTAGAAATTGAGCTCTGTGCCGGCCAGGCTATGTCAACTTGACACACAAACTAGAGTTGTGTGAATGGATAGAACCTTAATTGAGAAAATGCCTCTGTAAGATTCAGCTGTAAGACATTTTCTTAATTAGTTATTGATGGGGGATGGCCCAGCCCATTGTGGTCCTGGGTTCTATAAGAAAGCAGACTGAGCAAGCCTCGGGAAGCAAACCAGTAAGCAGCACCCTTTCCTGGCCTCTGCTTCACCTCCTGCCTCCAGGTTCCTGCCTATTTTGAGTTCTTACCCTAACTTTCTTTGATGATGAACAGATAAATGGACATGTAAGCCAAATAAACCCTTTCCTCCCCAACTTGCTTTTTGGTCATGGTGTTTCCATACAGCAATAGAAATCCTAAGATAAACCCCTTTGTAGCATCAGATTCCAGTGGCTCAGTGCAAAGGCTTAGGAATTTGACTGGACCTAGATCTGCATGTAACCTCTGACACTAATGGGATGGGGGCATGTTTCCTCCTAGACAAGCCTGGAGTTAGTCTATTTTCATTCAGGTCAAGACATAAGGTGAAGGAACTAATCTTCCTGACTCACAGGGATGAAATGAAATAATGACTGTAAAATGGAGAACATTCTTGTGCTCATGACCTGTCTGCTATTGACTCAAATATGGTCCTTATCTGTTGAGCCTCTCTAAAATAATCTGAGCATTATAAGTAGAAACGAATTTCTCACTCTTTGGCATGCTATGATGCCCAAACTCAGGGTACCAGCAGTTCAGGGAAGAGAGGGAAGGAGAGGCCACAGACATAGCTATGCTCATTTGCAGAAAGAACCTTGTCAAGAATCAAACGTGCCCCAGCAAGAAGTCTCTGGCTCTGATCTCATTTGCTTGCATACACCAAGGTAGGATAACCACTAGGAGTTCAAGCATGGGTTTCTTGCCTTCTTTGTTGCTCTCTTTTCAGTATGTGACACACAAGTAGTTGCTTAGGGTCAGGGGTAGGGTGTACTGACTAGATTTTAAGTTTATTTCCAGTTCTGAAATTTTATGTGTCCTTGAACTTGACAGTATTCTTTGCACTTTAATGAATCAAACCATCCAAGATTTAGCCATTTCAGGCAACACAGTCTGAAAGAGAAAGGTGAAGAATGTAACTTTTAGTCACCTAACTGTAGCAAGTCTTTGGAGAAGGAAAAAGGGTTCTTTTTGGAAGTGTGCAATGCTCCACCTCCTCATCTGTGAAATAGGAGGTGGGGAGGCCCTTTACTATTCAACACATCTGAGCTTCTTTTAATGTACTCAACTTTGTGAGGCTGTTGAACTACTCCAGTCTTTCCCCACAGATGGTGTTGCTGTCTGTAGAGAGAACACGGTGGGAGAGATTGGAGGGAGGGAAGTCACACAGGGTTGAGGAACAAATTCCCACTCATCTCTGTAAGTCCATCTCTTCTTTCTCAATGTCCCAGACTCCTTAGGGTTCTCTCTCTAGAAATCCACTCAACTACTCAGCCACTGTGCTTCCTCAGGTAGAGGGAGGACCTCAGATGAGAGAGTCATAAATTATGCTGTTAACTAAGTGGTACAAGGAATGGTAAGGAGGTGAGAGGCAGAGCACTCCCAGACAGCAGCAGGAGAAGATATGTTCTAAATAAGACTCAGGCACCACCACTGGAATGTTCTGTCCTTGACATCTGTATGCAGATTCCACATCTTGAGAGTCAGCCAAAGCTTGCCTACAGATTTATTTCTCTACCTTGCCCAACATGAAGCTGTCCCCTGGCTTGCACCTGTCAGCCGCCTGTTTTCCATACCTAGTCTTTTAATTGTTTCCTCTCCAGGTTCCTACCTATTTTGAGTTCCTCCCCTAACTTTCCTTGATGATTAACAGGGAAATGGACATGTAAACCAAATAAACCCTTTCCCTATCTCTCTATCTCTATCTCTCTCCCTATCTATCATATAAGAAAATACCAAGAAGAGAGAATATGGTGGCATCTTGATCTTGGATTTCACCAACTCTAAATCCATATCTTGTCCCAGTCACCCAGGCTAGAATTCTAAGCAGGCTAAAAGAAGGTACAGGCGCCCCCCAGTTTGTGATCTCCACAAAGGGAGTCTGATATATCCTTGGAAGCTTCTTTGTCTAGTTCATGTTGGCATAACAAGGGAGGCAACAATAAAAACTTATTAAACAGGCGAGGAGACACACAAACACGCTTTAGGCAGTTACTTGTCCCTGCTACTATCTTCTTCTCCAGATTTTTCCTGCTTTTTGCCTTTGCCTCACATAAGCATGAAAATGATGCATATGCCTGCAAAGTAAGGAAGATCAGGTTGGTGGTGGATAAACCACTAAAACTTTCAAAAAAAAAAAAGCAATAGTATGGCCACCCAGAACCCCTTGCTCTTCCCATGCTTCTATTTGCTCATCTCTTGAATCAATCTTTCTTTTGACTTTGGAGTTTTATACGAACTTTCTTACTTTCTTTGATTCTTTTTATTTTTAAATTATTTCTTGAGATTATAATATAATTAATTACATTATTCCCCTCTTCGTTTTCCTCCCTCTAACACCACCTACATACCAATCCTTGCTCTCTTTCAAATTTGTGGACTCTTCTTTTATTGACTGTTGTTATACACACACACACACACACACACACACACACACACACACACACACACTCCTAGATACATAAATATAATTCCTACAAAACTTTATTATTAAGATAGAGATGAGGTAATTTTTTATATTTTATTACAAGTTCTTACAATATAACCCTGGTTGACTTAAAACCCTAGTTGACTTAAAACTCTCTATGTAGACCAGGCTGACCTTCAACTTGTGATAATCCTGCTACTCTGCCTCCCTAGTACTGGAATTGTAGGTGTATGACACTATACCTGGCTAGAGATGAGCTCCTAATATACCATGACAAACAGATAGCTCCATGACATTTTATTTATATTAATCTTCAGCACTTAACATGTAGAGCATTTCACATGAAATTCTAGATTTCTGAGTTCTCTAGAAATATTACAACGTCTAGAAACACTGAGTCATCACAACCAGAAAGAGCTGCTTGTGGTGTACCTTTTAGATGGGTTATGTATTACTTGGTTGCAGGGTTCTTACCATTTCTCTGCTGCTTATGCCTTTTTGGCTTAATTCATTTTATTTGTTACCCAGAGAAACTGCTGAGTTTGGACTCCTGCTTTACAGGTTTTTCAGTCCCTTGGCCTGTGGTCTAGGACTCCCATTAGAAAGCCTTTGTAGCTGAATTTTCACAAGGTTGCTCTAGACAGCATTTCCAAGTCCTTAGTTGTTGGCCCTTTTCAGATTCTACCCATTAGCTCAACAAGTCTCCATCTCTCTCCCACTCCTTTGAACTGAAACCTTATTACAACAATAACAACCCATTGACATGTTGAAACATCAACATCATTAATACATCATTAATATAGATTAACAAGTTAATATGTGGATGTAATAGATTCATAAGTTATAGGATATTATACAGCGATGAGAATCAATCATCCTCACACCACTCTGATATTAAGAACTCTATTGACATTTGTGGTTGAACATGATTTACTGGATTCATGAGGTATTGACTATATGTGAGGCATTGTTCTCTGTGTTCTATATGTATCAGTGCTTTCAATTCTTTTAAATGACATTTAATCCTGAAGGTTTGGAACATTTCCAAATCAGCATTGAGATCTTGGCTTACCCTGAAACATTCTGACTTGAGGAAGCATTTTTGAATAATATCACAATGCCAAGTATACATGTATGTTTCACGTAGACTTTGCTGGATACTGAAGCAACCACTCTAAGAAACACAGCCCATGAGGATCTATGGTGGTTTGCTTGAAAATTTCCCCAAAGCCTTGAACATTTTGTCTCCAGTTGATAGCACTGGGGAAGATTATAGAATCTGTAGGAGGTGGGAATGTGCTGGAAGAACTATGCCACTGTGGATGACTTTTGAGTGTTTGTGACCTGGTCTTTCTTCTTGTTTTTTGTTTTCTGTTTTCTGTGTGTGGATAAAAGTATAATCAGTCAGCTTCCTGCTTCTGCCACCATGATTTCTTTACCATAATATTTTTGCCATGCTTCCCTACCATATTAGACTCTCTCTCTGTAATGTGATCTAAAATAATCACAGCAACAGAAAAATAACTAATACATGGTCTCTTCATTGAAGGTTCAAGGAAGACACTAAAACACCCTGAGAAGGCTCAGGATTTGGGTAGTCTTTCTTAGTATTCTACGCCAATTGCTGTCCTCTATTAGCTTTCTTTTAAGTGACCAGATTCTTTGTCTTATTAATTCAAGAGGTCAAGACATGATAAGGCATACCTTTCTACCTTTGATGTTTTTTACTAGGATTACGGGGCTTCTTTGTGTTTTATGAGTACAAAGAGTCCTATGAAGGACATGAAAGGAAAAAGGAAGCATTTAACTTCAGAGTTGTGTATGTCTGGCACTTGACATCCATTATTTCATATTGCCTTATTCAGATGAACATTTTTTTCTTTTTGGGTGAGTAAAGAAAGATGGAATCATATGTTTAAGCACATAGAACTAGAAATTTTAAACTAGAATTTGAACCTATGTTGATCTAACTTTAAAGTTCATTTTTCTTCACCTATTTGGTACCATGCTAGACTATATAATGATGTTAATTATCATGGAAAACGTAGCTGTCACATAATTTTCCCAGCAGAATTAAGAGCTCTCTAATGAGAATGCCTTGGCTGCTTTCTTATGAGCATCACTGAAGATCATATTACAAATTGATTGATTTATAAGAATAGTCACTCTATATTGCTGTCCTGCCCTTGAAAGAGGTAGTCTAACTTAGAGTCTTGAAAGTAGAATATCTTTGAAGTACATTTCTAGAGAATCAATATAAAGGTGGAATCATAATACATTCTAACTAAATATAAAGGAGGAAACATTGTATTCCTTTGTAATACATGCAGTATGACTACTCTGTTCAGTGGCTGTGGGGAATGTCTAGATGGATATGGAGACCCCTGCAGTACCCTTCACAGAGGACTGTAGCTAGAGTTTTCCTGCCTGGCCCACAGTCAGGACAAATCTCTCTCACCTGCCAGTCCCACAGCCGCTCAGACCCAACCAAGAGACTTATATTGCTTACAAACTGTATGGCCGTGGCAGGCTTCTTGCTAACTGTTCTTACAGCTTAATTTAATCCATTTCTCTAAATCTATACCTTGCCATGTGGCTCGTGGTTTACCGGCATCTTCACATGCTGTTTGTCATCGTGGCAGCTGGCAGTGTCTCTGACTCAGCCTTCCATTTCCCAGCTTTATTCTCCTTCTTGTCCCGCTTATACTTCCTCCTGCCTGACTACTGGTCAATCAGTGTTTTATTTACCAACCAATCAGAGCAACACATTTGCCATACAGAACATCCCACAGCAGAGGACCATCTGTTTTGTGGTTTTTCTGAATATTTCATTTTAGAGCAGTTTTTGTTCTCCAGAATCATGATGAGGCTATAACACAGAGTTCCCATAAATGACCCACTCTGCTTCTCCTATTATTAATAACTTATGTTATTCTGGAACATTTGTCATAATTAGTGAACCACAATGAAATGTTACTATTATTAGCTAATGCCCATGTGTTAATAGATTTTCTGAGTTTCTCCCCAATTTCTTGTTTCTGTTCAGGATCCCATCCCAGATACCACATTATATTTAGTTATCCTGTTTCCTTAGGCACTTTTTGATTGTGATATTTTCTCCAGATTCTCCAATTTTTGATGACTTCAACAGTTTAGAGAAGTACTGGCTAAATATTGCTGTGATGGTTAATTTTGGCCATCAACTTGCCTAGATCTAGAACCAGTTAAAGACAAACCACTGGGCACCCCTGAGAGGGGTGTTCATTATTGTGTTATTCAAACTGAAAAGATCTACCCAGGATGTGGGTGGTATTTTCTGGTGTGGCCCAGATAAAGCGAGGTAGGAGGAAGGGCTTTGCTTTTAGTTGCCTCTCTTCACTCTCCTTGGTGAGTTCATTCACAGCATTCCTTTGCTAATGCAAGAACTCAGCTTATTGTGGCTTCCAAAGAGGACTGCAGACCATTGCCGGGAGCCATTCCCCAGTGACCATGGATGGGGCCTGCAGAGGGTGTAAGGAGTCGGCGGGAGAAGGAAGTGAGCCAGGCCATGGTGGTCAGGAGAATCTTGCAGCCAGAGTATTTCTTTATATATACAGAATTTAGTTAGCAGGGATACATTCATGATATTCCAAAACACAGATCATATCATTTTTGTTTTGGGACATGTGTTTCACTTCCTTTTGCTCATCTTTTAGTCATCATTAATAAACTATGACAGAACAGAGTTATCATTTCCAATCATTTTCCCTCAAGTTTTGAAATTATTAATAAACAGAGTTATCATTCTTACTCATAAATCCCTTAACCCAATTTTTAAGAATCTAGAGGCATATGACAGCCTGTGCTCAGGCTGATTGTTTTGGTTGCTTCAAAGACATTAGACCAAAACAAAATCTTCAACCTCCCTGGGCATTTTGCCATGTCTCAAGCGATGTATGATTAACTCTTGATGGTCAGAGTGCCCAGGAAAATTCTCAGGCTAAAGCTGCAGTAATTACAATCAATGTTCACATTTATATCCTTATAGAATCCTGGCATTCTGTTGTTCCTTGGCCATATGACATTATAGTGGCTCTGCATGAGCTAACTTCTAAGAGAGGGAGGTCCTAACATCTCATACTTGCATCATCTTTCCACTCCATATTTTGCTTATCAATATGTCTCTATGTAGGGCAGAGTTGTATGCCATGTAACTGAGTGTACAGTGGGAAGATGATTGTACTCTGAACTGTGGACAATTCCTCTAGCCTACTGAATCTTGTTGACCTTTTTAATTTTACTTTGTTTTGAATATCTTGTTCCAGTGTAAGTACAGGGACAGATGTTTTAAGAATGTCTCATAGCCTCATGAAGAGACCTCTGGCTTCTTTATGTGTCACAACCTCCAAGGTGTAAGGAAGACCTTCAAGTAGATAAGGATATCTCCCTCAAAGTGTGTGTGTGTGGGGGGGGGATAGTATGTTCAGGACTTTCCTGGATGAGCTTAGAAGCAGCATTCCTGGAAGAAGGCATAAATGATTCATAAGGAATTTTCCATCAATCCAATATCCTCAAATTGTAGAAATATTAAAAGTACCCCAAGTATGTAACAGGTGGAGATGAAAACCAAAGGTGGCATGGCAGCCATCATATGGCTCAGCTCTGCTGGATCTTTGTCAAGCAGCTGTGCTGGCTTTATGACTTCTGCCATTCCATTCAGATATGGCTGTGCCAGACCAGTGTCTCTCCTTTAGGTCTTTAGCATCCAATTTGGATTGCAAGATATCCAGCCATATGGACTAAAAAACTACTAGGTTATCAACTTTTCCAGTGTCAATACAGCCATTGTTGGACTACCCAGACTATTAGATTGGCTTACAATGTAATAAATCCCATTTAAATATATATTATTTCCATGGCTCTATTCCTTTGGAGAACCTTGACCAATACAATTACTCAACTAGTATTTTTTGATGTTTATTTCATGGTAAGTCTGGGGTTATGGGTTTGGGAGAAGATAAGAAAGTTGCACCATTTTATCATATGGCATCAAAAGGGTTCATATTATCAGTGTGATCTACTAATATTGCCTTGGTGACCTGTGTGCTTGTCAGATTCTTCCACTGTTACATTATTCTTGCTTTCATATTGTGTGCTTTGAAAAAGGGTTATTCTTCAGAGCTTACCCTTACCTAGTGGGAAGCTATATTTTATCTTGAAAGTGAAGCATCTCTACACATTGCTTCAAAGCTTCCTACATGGTACGTTTGCCTCCCCACTACCACCCTGGCTTATTTATTTCATTCAGTCATTTTTCTTCATATAAGTATGGAATTGAAGAAATAGATTTTATACTTTGATGTATAATTTAATCTTAGTTTATAAATGCTGCTTTGGCCACTGGGGGCTCTTTAACTTGGTTGTTCCATCCCTTTGAATAAATCCCCATTGCTGTCGTTGGGGTTTTGGTTTGGGAGCCATCTATTTTTGTGTGGATTGTTATCAGCGCACAAGTTTATAATTTTCATGATATGCTTCTGAATTGCTCAGCTCTATACCTACACTTCTGATGTTCTTTTAGGTACCTTGGGAACTCTGTTCATCTAATGAACACCATGCTAGTTTTCCTGGTTATTCCATTACTAACTAGTTGGCTCATAGGGGTCTGGAGTACGGTCCTCTTCTACCCATCTATCCACCCCCATGGCCATATTTGAATGTTGTTTCTGTGTAGCTTGACTATGTCACTGAGCTGAAAGCTAGAATAGTAGCTCCCACCACATTTTTCCTCCACTCCATCACACTCCTCAAAGGAGATATATCCATTTGCTTTCTCACCTCCCACACAGTCCTCTTCTTGTTCTTATCTATCTCCAGCACTCTACTGAAATATCTCATGAGCAGGTCTCCAGAGATCTGCACATTGCTGCATCCAATGATCCAACAATGCTTATGTTGCTTTGTCTCACAGCAGTTTTCAGTAAGATCTTCCTCTTCCTTTGGCTCTTGAGGCCTAGTTTCTCCTGCTTTTTCTTTCATCTCCCTGAAGGCTTTACTTAATCCTCTTGTCTCACACTAGAAATGTCATTGCTCCAAAGGTGAAGTTACAAACATCTCCTAAATTAGCCCTTCTCCCAGGCAACCACTTACTTTCAGCTTTAAAGCTCACAGTCCTGAGCACAATTTTACAAAATCCAGTTGTTTTGGAATGCTAATTAGAATCAGAGTCAGTGGAAACTTTGGAAGAAAGTTGCTGGAGTTACAGGCTCATAGGAGAAGGACTGGACAGACTGGGAAGCATTGCAAGCAAGCTCAAGTGAGGCAAAAGACCTTGGAGCAGAAATCACATACAGAGGTAAAGACAGATGTCTGACAGGTCTTTCCAAGTTCCTTGGAAACTAGTCAACAAATCTGCTTTGTTTTCCTGATAGTTTGGTGTTGGGGACCCCTATAGGCCTCACAACCATTGGGGCATGATTCTTGTGAGAAGTAAAGAATAAAACTCGAGATAATGCCATCTTTGCAAGCACTGGGGAAAAATCTTCCAGAGACTGACCTCATGGTTTACTTTTCTTATACATTTAAACAGAGTAGAACTTGTGACCTGTGACCTTTTCATTAAGAATGAATTCTTATTGTAATGTGATAAACAGACCTCTGGGGCTAGGGCCTAAAGGAAGGATCTGTGATAAGCATAAGGATAGATATATTGGTGGAGGATGCAAAGTATATGGGACCCCATTCATAGGGATGTGTTCTATTCACTGCAGGATTAGGGCCTAAACAAAGCTCAGGATATTGGGGAGATTCAGGTAGAGGCTTGCTCCTAGTAGAATAGCAAAGGATCACCAGGTTGTTTCACCACTTTCACTCTGGAATTCCAGGTGACTAGGTATCATTCATTTCCTTTTGTTGTAGAAAATAGGCCTGCATGATTGACAACCCTGGTTTCTCCAATGCTTATTCTAAGCTGTGTTTCCTACAATTTGGATTTTAGATTTGCATTCTTTAGCTCTCAAATAAATGTCTGTTTGCCTAATTTATGATAGGGACATATATTAGGCAAACAAGTAGCAGGAAGGTGGAACTTGAGTACAATGCAAGCAAGTGTGCAGGTGCTACTGACAAAGAAGACTGGTTGTTGCTCTGGATGAACTGACAGTTTACATCCTCATGGGCTGGGCTGCATTCCCAGGGTGACACAGGAATGGCACCCAGTTTTAGAGCTGAAGTTGGTGATCTATAGAAAGGATCAAAAGTCACAAAGGAACGGAAGAGCAGATATGGGCATACTCTGTTCTAGTTTAAAACAAAGTGGACCCTTGACATGATAAATCAGTAAAACTGACTTTAGCTTCATCAGGCCCCAGTATGAATAACAAACAGATGGCTTATGGGCACTTGGAAAAAACAAATCACTTGTAGATAACATGAACTCCCAATAACTTGTAGATAACATGCATTTCTAGCCTTTCTTTTAAAATTAAGTTTGTGTGATTGGCAGATAACAAAATGCTTTAGATATAACAACCACTGTAATAATACTAGTGAAACTCATGAGGACAGGCCCTATCTATCTGATTTATAGTGGTTTCTCTGGACTTAAAAACAGTGGCTGACCAGAGCAATAAGACAACATAAGGAGATTAAGGGGATCCAAATTGGAAAGGAAGAAGTCAAGCTTTCCCTATTTGCAGATGACATGATAGTATACTTGAGCGACCCCAAAGATTCCACCAAGGAACTGATACAGCTTATAAACACCTTCAGCAACATAGCAGGATACAAGATCAACTCAAAAAAATCAGTAGCCCTCCTATATACAATGGACAAAGAAGCGGAGAAGGAAATCAGAGATACATCACCCTTTACTATAGCCACAAATGACATAAAATACCTTGGGGTAACACTAACCAAGCAAGTGAAGGACCTATATGACAAGAACTTTAAGTCCCTGAAAAAAGAAATTGAAGAAGATGTCAGAAAATGGAAAGATCTCCCATGCTCATGGATAGGCAGGACTAACATAGTAAAAATGGCAATCCTACCAAAAGCAATCTACAGATTCAATGCAATCCCCATCAAAATACCAACACAATTCTTCACAGACCTGGAAAAAATAATACTCAACTTCATATGGAAAAACAAAAAACCCAGGATAGCCAAAGGAATCCTGTACAATAACACAACTTCTGGAGGCATCACGATCCCTGACTTCAAGCTCTACTATAGAGCTACAGTAATAAAAACAGCTTGGTACTGGCATAAAAACCGACATGTGGACCAATGGAATCGAATTGAAGACCCTGACATTAATCCACACACCTATGAACATATAATTTTTGACAAAGAAGCCAAAAGTGCACAATGGAAAAAAGAAAGCATCTTCAACAAATGGTGCTGGCAAAACTGGATATCAACATGTAGAAGGCTGCAAATAGATCCATATCTATCACCGTGCACAAAACTTAAGTCCAAGTGGATCAAGGACCTCAACATAAATCCAGCTACTCTGAACCTGCTAGAAGAGAAAGTAGGAAGTAGTCTTGAATGCATTGGCATAGGAGACTACTTCCTAAATAGAACACCAGTAGCACAGACTCTGAGACAAACAATCAATCAATGGGACCTCTTGAAACTGAGAAGCTTTTGTAGAGCAAAGGATACGGTCAACAAGGCAAAGCGACAGCCTACAGAATTGGAAAAGATCTTCACCAACCCCACATCTGACAGAGGACTGATATCCAGAATATATAAGGAATTCAAGAAATTAGACATCAAAATGCCCAACAGTCCAATTAAGAAATGGGCTATAGAGCTAAACAGAGAATTCTCAACAGAGGAAACTCAAATGGCCGAAAGACATTTAAGGAACTGCTCAACATCCCTAATCATCAGGGAAATGCAAATCAAAACAACTCTGAGATACCACCTTACGCCTGTCAGAGTGGCTAAGATCAAAAACACTGAAGACACCTTATGCTGGAGAGGATGTGGAGCTAGGGGAACTCTCCTCCACTGCTGGTGGGAATGCAAGCTTGTACAACCACTTTGGAAATCAATATGGCGCTTTCTTAGAAAATTGGGAATCAATCTCCCCCAAGATCCAGCTATACCACTCTTGGGCATATACCCAAGAAATGCTCAACCACACCATAAGAGCACTTGTTCAGTTATGTTCATATCAGCATTGTTTGTAATAGCCAGAACATGGAAACAACCCAGATGCCCTTCAACTGAAGAATGGATAAACAAAATGTGGTACATATACACAATGGAATACTACTCAGCAGAGAAAAACAATGGCATCATGAGGTTTACAGACAAATGGATGGATCTAGAAAAAATCATCCTGAGTGAGGTAACCCAGACTCAGAAAGACAAACATGGTATGTACTCACTCATAGCAAGATACTAGACATGAAACAAGGATGACTTGTCTGCTACTCACATCACCAGGGAGGCTACCTGGAAAACAGGACCCCAAGAAAGACACAGGGATCACCCAATGACAGAGAAATGGAATGAGATCTACATGAACAGCCTGGACATGAGTGGCGGTAATGAAAGGCGAGGGTTGAGGGAAAGAGAGCTTGGGGGAGCGGGAGATCCCAGCTGGATCAACAGCAGAGAGGGAGAACAAGGAATAGGAGACCATGGTAAATAAAGACCACATGAGAATAGGAAGAAGCAAAGTGCTAGAGAGGCCCACAGAAATCCACAAAGATACCCACACAACAGACTGCTGGCAGTGGTCGAGAGACAGCCCGAACTGACCTACTCTGGTGATGGGATGGCCAAACACCCTAATTGTTGTGCTAGAAACCTCATCCAACTACTGAGGGATCTGGATGCAGAGATCCATGACTAGGCCCCGGGTGGATCTCTGGGAGTCCAATTAGCGAGAATGAGGAGGGTTTATATGAGCGAGAATTGTTGAGACCAAGGTTGGATAAAGCACAGGGACAAATAGCCAAATGAATGGAAACACATGAACTATGAACCAATGGCTGAGGGGTCCCCACTGGATCAGGCCCTCTGAATGGATGAGACAGTTGATTGGCTTGATCTGTTTGGGAGGCATCCAGGCAGTGGGACCAGATCTTGTGCTCATCGCATGAGTTGGCTGTTTGAAACCTGGGCCCTATGCAGGATTGTTTGGCTCGGCCTGGGAGGAGGGGACTAGACCTACCTGGACTGAGTCTACCAGGTTGACCTCAGTCTGTGGGGAAGGCTTTGCCCTGGAGGAGATGGGAATGGGGGGGGGGTTGGGGGGAAGGTGAGGGGGACGGGAGGGGGGAGAACAAGGGAATCCGTGGTTGATATGTAGAACTGAATTGTATTGCAAAATAAATTAATAAAAAAAAAAAAAAAACAGTGGCTGACATACAATGCGTGATCAATACATAGTCCTTGAATGAATTAATTGCTCATATATATTGAACACTGTGTCAGACAAAAATGTGGAGATGAAACTGATCACAGTTAAAGATATTGGTAACAATACTTTTGAAGCAAACTGTACCTAGCATCATACAAACATATTTAACACTATTATCTTTGTTCACAATGCTAAACCTATGGGCTGAGCTGTTTCAAACTTCATATGTCATTGAATCCTGAACTCAATCTTAGAATGTGACAATATGTAGATATGGAAAACTTTAAAGAGATAATTAAGGTAAAATGAGGAAATTGGGGTGAGTCCTAATCTAGTCTGGCAGGTGTCTTTATAAAAGATTGGGATGCAGACACAGAGGAAGACCATGTGACCACACAGGGCAAGACAAGGTGAGGGGCATTTGAGGAAATCAAGTATATTGACACTACAACCCCAGACTTCCAGAATTGTAAGAAATTAAAATTTCTTGTCTAAATCATACACTCTACTTCAGTGCCCTTTTGAAACCATCAGGTAGCCTGAATCCAGGGTTCTTCTTCCTGTCCATTACATTAGACTAGGCTATGTAACAGTAACAGCTTGCTTAACCGACAGGTGCTCACCGGCAAGATGACTGCCTAAAACACAAAACATTAATGGTGCCTTCTGTCATTTTACGTTCCTCCAGCACTTTGTATCCACATTTAGTATTTACTCTTCCATATCTTGCTGCAATTAATTTTCTCTTCCCAGCTTCAGGAAGCTTGTCTGGATACTTGGCATTCCAGGAGAGCCCCGCAAGATGTTAACCAAGGTCTTGTAAAAGCTCATGAAACCTTAGCATCTTCTTTTTCTTAGTGTCATCATTTGGCCAATGATACACCAGAGTGATGAAAAGCAAAGATTATCTGTTCATTTAATAAACTCACTGGGCTCCTACTATGCATGACAGAAGTAACAGAAATGTGAAAGCTTCTGTAGCTTAATGGGTGAGCTGTGGACAATAGGGTCTCCTTGCTCTGTAAAGAAAGTGGTATTACTGTCTTCTTCAGGGAAGTTGAAGGAGGAGAGCTTATGAAATGAGATGGTGGCCATGTCAGTGGGTGACAGGACCTTAACTTTCTCCTTGGTTCCACTAAAGACTTTTGACAGGCTTCTTCTTGGCTCTAGGTCTCTCTAGGTCCACTTTTTTTTTTAGCTTTAGACAAGTTGTAACTGCAGATTCCTCCTGTGACACTTTGATACTTAAATATTTTAAGAAACCTTTTGCCAGCTTGAAGCTCAATAATGCTCCTCCCAAGGACCTGGGACTAATTCCTTTGAAGTACACCCATCATGAAAGGTTGCACCCAGGTCATGATCTCTGGGAGGGTGGGAGCCTTTCTGATAGATACATTGCTCCATGTTATGGAACATTCTGTATTGAGAGCCACTGGTAGTGAAAATCCATGAGAGTATACAGCAGTGACAACTAGTGTTCAGAAGGCCAACCTATCAGAACTAATGGTTCTGTTAGAGGAGACCATCACACAAGGTGTTATGGAATTACTGCCTTTTGAATGAACTGGCTGTCTCTTGTTGTAAACTTCTTGTGCAATAACAGCTATGATTCTCCCCATTTACCGTACATTTCCATGTTGTGTGTACTTGTAATTCACCATTACATCTCAATCTTGGGCACAACTTTCCCTATACATTTGGGGTAACTGGACAACTGTCCCCAGCTGTGTTTGTTTTTCATTAATACACATCTGGCCAGGGCCATTCTCTGGACAAAAGTATTTCAGCAAAGATACCTTTTTCCAAGGACAAATGCAGAGAAATAAACATTAGCTCATCTCATCCACAGATAGAGAAAAGAACCACTAACAATTAAATCCTCAACTCCTTACCTTCACCCTTGGTTATTTACACAAGACCCTAACTTAAGAGATTTACTGCTCACATTCCTGGATGATGTTTTAGCCATTTGCTAATTACTGAGTTAAGGCAGTTACTTCCCACTGACTCACGGAGATTGCCTACAAGGCCAGGCAGGTGATAGGTGCCAAGCTTCTTCCTCATGCAAATTAAGTTTTTATTCCTCCTTAGCCAGGTGCTATTTCTAGATTTTCTCCTCAGCAATTACTCTGAGTAAAAGTGCTTTTACTAACCAAATACTACATGCTCTGACATAGGTTGCTTAGTCACCTAGCATATGCCCCCCTCCCTATCAGAAAGCAGCTGCAGCCAGGACAAGCAGGAAAAGCAGCACCAAAGACAGTTTACTTTCTTGTGACTTACTGACCCCTAACATTCTACCTAGCCATTTCTAGATTATAGTTTGAGCACATAAATTCCCTAATTGATCTTAGACTTGTTGACCCTAGCAGAGAACTCCCCTTTAGTCACTCCCCTTTTGGGTTGTAATTGGAAGCTGGCAATTAATTGCTTTATGTGTGGGTCCTTATCACCTCTCTCTGAGACCCTGAAAACTTCAAGCCTCACATTGCTTTGCCAAAGAATTATTGTGTGGGTATATATACTGGTTCTCTGAGAGCACTGGGAGGATTGATGGAAATGAACAAAGATGAGGACAGAGATGGAAAGAACTAGGTAGAATGATGAGAGAACAGCAGAAGGGACTGAGAGCAGGAGGGACTGAGAGCAGGAGGAACTGAGAGGGCTAAGTAAGAGAGTAGAAAAGACACTGTGTAGATAGAATCACCATAGAAGAATAAAGTGAATAGACTAAAGAACTCAGTGTGCTTAGATTCATTGAATATCCCTCAGATTATAATCCTCAGCTGGTTGGTAGACTCTTCCATGGACCCTGGGGGCAAACAATATAGGCTGGACCTATTATTGTTTGCATTAATTATGCATCAAGATATAAAGAAGTCTACTTTTTCTATGGTAAGGCCAATTAGTGAGCACATGTAGCCAGTGTTCCCTCTAGCTCTTAAGACTGAAAGACCCTGTGTTGTAATGTAGACCTTAGACTGAGTGCACTCTCTCTCTCTCACTCTTTGATATACTCCTGAGAAAAGGCTTATTTGCATGTTTAGCTTGATTTGGTGGTGTTTTTTTCTCTGACACCAGCATACAATAGTGCTCAATTGTAGCTGAAAGTTTTCCTGTACTCACCTGGCTTCCATGTCCTCATGGTACCATAGCCACTCAGACCCAAGTAAACACACAGAGGCTTATATTAATTAAAACTGTTCTGCCATTAGCTCAGGCTTTCCATTAAGTAGCTCTTACATTTAAACTCAGCCTATTTCTGTTAATCTATATGTTGCCATGTGTTCCGTGGCTTTACCTGTGTACCATTACATGCTGCTCCCTAGATGGATGCCAACCAGCCTGACTTAGCCTTCCACTTTCCAGAATTCTCCTTGTCTGTTTATCCTTCCTATAATTTGTGCCTGGCTACTGGCCAATCAGTGTTTTATTTATCAACCAATCAGAGCAACACATTCACAGAATACAGAACATCCCACAGCACCTAATAAGTGTTAAGCACTCAGTATACTTCTGTGCTAAACTTTCTGACTTCAGAAATCTCGAAAGAGCTTAGAGAAATGGCTGAGTCAGTAAAGTACTTGCCACATAAGCATGAGGAATCAAGTTTGTTTTCCCAGCACTCTATAAAAGCTAGCTATGGTGGGTATATCTGTGGTCTCAGTACTGGGGAGGTGACAAAGGCAGATCCCAAGAGTTCACTGGCCAGTTGGTCTAATTAAATTGGTGTACTTCAGGTTCAGTGAGAAGCCCTAACTCAAAAAATAATGTAATGAGCAATACAGGAAGACACCTGAGAGAAGCTGTGTCTGCAGGCTTCTTCCTCACAAGGGGTTCATGATGCTGAACAGGGTTCTGGTTACCCATACATATCTTGGCGTTTGTTACCTTTAGTCCCTAGTGCACATGGGAGACACACCTTGACTTACACATTAAAAGCCCCCATGTGTATAAGCTGAGGAGTCTCTGGAGCATGGGAGAGCCTTCTAGGCCTGCAGGCCACAGAGCTGTATGTAGTCAGCAGAGACCCAGCGTACACAAAGAAGGGAAACTCCTTCCTCTGCCACAGACCCTGGGTAGAGATAGCTGCAGGTGTCAGTCATGTCAGATTAGACAGCTGTCCACTATGGGCTTTGCATTAGATTGAATGGTAAGAAAGACAAGTGACTCTAATGTCCACTGACCCACTGCCTCTGCCTGGTAGATTCCATTATTAAAAGAACCAGGAAGAAACCATTTTAATACATCATAATTTCTAAAAATTATTTTTCTTCCTCTGTCATGTTACCTCATAAATTTTTACAATGATTTCATTAGCATATATTAATTATATGTAATAACAGGTATAATTATGGCACTTCATACATAAACAGAATGTGTTTTTATCATATCAACCTCTAATTAATGTCTCTGGTTCCCCTCCTCTCCTGCTGATCCCCTTCCTGTTACCAACTAGCCCCACCCTCTAAGTTAACATCTTCATTGTTGTTAACCCAGTGAGTCTCATTATGGTTACTTACAGAAAGAAATGTGGGTGAGGGGTTATTTAAAAAACATGGATGTGGATGAGGTTTTTGTTTTTGTTTTTGACAGGAACATGGACACCTTATCAGTGGCTACACAACTGAAGGAAGTGACTTTCTCTCCTTCCATCAAACATTAACTCTATATAAATCCCATGACTTCTTTTTATTACAGGATTTGCCAACTCCAGTCTTACACAGATAACTGTAGCTATTGTGAATTTAAGAGTTCAGCAACCATGACATGCCCAGAAATCAGCATTCCACACCACCCTGCTCCTTCTTCTCATTCTTACATTTTTTTCTGCTCCTTCTGTAATATTCTCTGAGGCATAGAGGGGTTATAAAGATGTCCTATTCATGGCCAAATATTCAACAACCATTTTGTCTCATTGCTTTGACCAGCTATGAGTCTCTATGGTTGCCATTGCTTATTGCAAAGAGAAAGTTTCTTAGACAAAGCTGATAGCAGCACTCATCTATGGGTGTAAGCATAATTATTTAGAAGGCATTTGGTGGGGACATCACATCCACTGAGAAAAACAGCTGTAGCAGCACCTTCTCATCTAAGGTCCATGACCCCCAGAGCCATGGACTTTTGATTGGGTTTAGAGTATGAATTCCCTCCAGCAGAGTGGGCCTCAAATTTGGTCAGGAAGTAGTTGGTTATTTCTACAACAGACTTGCTACTATTGTATCAGTGGGTACATCTTTCTGGTTATTTCAGATTATACACAGGACCCACAAATGAGTAAGATGTTTGATGACAATTCTTCTCCCTCAGCCTGTCCTGTACCTTCTCATACTGGGAAGTCTAGCTAGTATATAGGAAGCTTCAAGTTCCAACTTGATTTCTCTATGTTCTGTAACCAGGACATGTGGTATCTTCAGCAATAGGGTCCTGTCATCTAGTTGTGGTAGATAACCAACAGCAGTAGCAATCACTTGTATCATTTTGGGGGTTATAATGGCCTTTCTGATTACCTCCTACCCTGGGTACTCCTGGGATTTTCAATTAATAATCTAAGGCTTACCACCCATGGCATCTCCATTCAAACTCTTTCTTTCTTTCTTTCTCTTTCTTCCTTCCTTTCTTTCTCTCTTTCTTTCTTCCTTTCTTTCTCTTTCTTTCTTTCTTTCTTTCTTTCTTTCTTTCTTTCCTTCTTTCTTTCTCTCTCTCCCTCCTATGGTGATACATTGTGTCCCCCAATATATTGTGCACCCTAATAAAGCTTATCTAATTTAAATTAATTTATACAACTAACAATTGCTTTTCATTTGGTCAGATATGATTTGCCAAAAGGGAATCTCCCCAAAGTTAGGGTTGAGTAAGGGTTTTTGTTTGTGTCTTTCAGCAGAATGAAGGCTAAGGAATCTGAAGAACACTGGACAAATGAGACATCTGAAGAAAAAAGACAAATCATCCAGAAAAAACGTCCCAAGAAAAGGAGTAAATTGGTCTATTGGTATATCACCTATAAAATTTCATAAGTCTTCCTAAATGTTTGTTTCTGCTATTCTCCACAGACATTTAACACAAATATTCTTTATGTAATCCCAGTTCAATTAGAAATTAAAGCTGACTTTCAACTTGGAGTGTGGCTGTCCTTCTCCAAACCCAAGCATGCTTGTTAAAAAGGAAATGCGAAATCTCTGTATCATGTCAGAAGAGCCACCCAATATGGGACAGAAGAAAAACCAAAATTAAGGAACTATTCTATTGCCACTAATCTCAATTCTTCGGTTCTATTTTGATTCTTTAAACTTTTCTTAAGGTATGAATTTATATCAAAATTTATAAGATTTATATATATATATATATATATATATATTAAAGTTTTATCATGATATTAATGGTCATATAGAGTACTAACTAATTAGTACTAACTAATTCTGTACATGTTTTCATGTTTGAATCTCTATCAGTTTTCTGCAGGGAGTCATAACCAGGCCTAACAGCAACTTTGAAGTCTCCAGAAAGATAATGGGGCCCCACAATGACAATTTTACATGGACAATAATAATACCACTAAGCTGACAAACACCACCCAAAGACTGGCTTTGGACTACAAACTGCTCAGGACAATTTTGAGATGACTAGCTGAGTGATCCAGCCTCACAGACTACTGGAGTAAGGACTTGAGACAAGCCTTGCATTTTTGCATTATGCAGAGCCTGGACAACAGACGACACAGCTACCTCTCCCAGGACTTGACAATTCACCCCAAAATTTTCTTTTCAGGATCCCCTAAAGATGCTTTTATCCCCAGACAGCAGGAAGTAATTTTAAGAACATGAAACTCACATTCCCAGGAGGTGGGGTGGTTGGTGTTTTGTCTTTCAATAGGTTTTGGATAATTGTCATTGGTTAGCCTGGTTGGTTACAAGTTATTATTGTTAATGGTTAGGAAAAAGGCTAAACAAAGGAAATTATATTTAAGGTTCTTGTTTGAAAAAGAAAAAGAAAAAAGAGGATATGGATATAAAAAGGTAGATTGTTGATTCTACTTTTAGAGGGCAACTACTAGTTTTAAATATTTTACATTGAATTAAATTTTTGTGTATCGTAAACAAATTATGTATATTGATACAAATTTGAGATTGATTTTGTTATAATATGTTGTACATATGTTTCTAATCTTGTTCAAGGTATTGTACCTATACAGTTCATTTAACAATGTAATGCAATTTGCTAATCCTTGAAAGTTATTATTACCAACTAATTAGGATATAAAGAAATGAAGGTTAGTAGTTAGTCATTACAATCGAACTTGTATTTATATTAAGTATGTTTTCAAGGTCAAGCAGAAATATATTTTAGAAAGACAGGTCATCTTAAAACACTTCAGAGATCTACAGAATATGGCATTTAAGATGTTTTAGTAACAGATTTTTTTCTTTTTCTTTTCTTTTTTTCTTTTTTTATGACTATGAGACACATCTGCTCCTGGCAGCACCAATCTACTTCAGAGAAGATAATGGGCATTAAAGAAACTCCCTATGGAGTTTACTTTCATTGTGGCAAAAGTTAGCCACTGGGCAAGAAAGTGCCCCTCTCATTGACTGCTGACAGTATGTTGTCCAAAATGGGCAAGCAGGACACAAAACAAAGGACTGCTAATCCTTACCAAGACAAAGTAGGAAAACTCTTTAGAAAATCCTGCTTCACAGATGAGTCTGTTGGATATGCTAAGCCTGTAGGCCAAAGATGATACCCCAATATTGCAGAGAAACCTCGGGTGACTAACCAGGCAGCTGGCTGTTTCTGTCATAACTCATATTTTTTGGAAGTCGCTTATTTGTGCTTTCTGTTTTACTAGGTAATATTACTTCCTTCTTGGGTCTCTGAGGAAGTTGAAGGTTAGATACAGTTTTTTTGTTAAGAAATTCAGAAAAGAAATTCACTAAAGAGATATAAAGTGTATAAGTTTGAAAGACATCAAAAGATAGTTTTGTTTATGCAAATTAGGATAGAAGTTAAATTATATGCAATCTTTGAATTCACAAAAATAGAATAGATAATGGAATATTTTCTCTGAATTTGTCAAATGAAAATGGACTAGACATTGTTGATCTATTTATTGCTTGTATATATGGTATATAGTTATTGTACTTATTGTATATAGTTTTTCTTATATTAGTTATAAATTTTTTATTTTTTATTTTAGATAAAAAGGGTAAATGTGGTGATATATTGTGTCCCCCAATATATTTTGCACCCTAATAAAGCTTACCTGAGGATCAGAGGAAAAAGCCAGCCACTATATTAAACAAAGAAGTCAGGCAATGGTAGCACATGCCTTTTATCCTAGCATTCAGGAGGCAAAGATTCATCTGGATCTCTGTGAATTCAAGGCCATACTGGGAACAGAACCAGGTGTGGTGGCACATGCCTTGAATTCCAACACTAGTTAACCATAAAGGTCTGGAGGTCTGTACAGACAGGCAGGAAGTGACAGAGCTGGCCTGAAAGAGGAAGTGATGTAGCTGGGTGGGGAGAAGAAATGAGATGGCAGGGATAGAAAGGCATAGAGGCATGGGTATACAGGAAGTAGGTCTCTTTGGCTCAGGATTTCCAAGTGGTAAGAATATAGCTGGCTTCTTTCTGCTTTTCTGATCTCTCAGTTTGTACCCCAATATCTGGCTCCAGGTTTTTTATTAATAAGAGCATTTAGCAATTCTTCTTACACCTCCCTCCCCCACCTCTTTCTTTTTTCTTTTCTTAAAATTATTTGATTAGCTCACTAAGGATCTGACTTCCTTCTGGAGCATCTTGCAGTTTTAGTATTGCTTTCATTTCATACTACTTTTTAAAAAAACTTTATGTTTTTACTTTTCATTCCTCTTTTTATGGGTGTATAATTTTGTTTCTGTATTTACTCTTTAATTTTCAATCAGACTTTTATCTCTTGCTCTTTTCTTTCCCTCTTTCTAACATTTTCTTCATTCGTCCTTTTTCCTTTGTTCTGTCTGACCTTTCTTCTCTTTTCCTTTCCCCATTTTCTGGCCTCTTTATGTGAATCATGGACTATTTTTGACTTGACCCTTTCAAACTTCATAGCTTATACCACATTAGTTTTGCTATTTTCTGTTCTGTGGTGAATGGTGGCATAGTAATTGGCTTTACTCTATTTCAAATGTATCTCTAACCTGGTTTGTTTTGGTATTGTAGTTGTTAGAGCAGTTAGTTTCCTCCTCTAAAAGTGGTATAGCTAATTGAGTGCCCAAGAGAATACTAAGAGGATCCTTAAATAAAAGTGAAAGTGATATTCACCAACAGAACTGCAAAGTTCAATGTAGAAATTTTAAAAAAAACCTGAAAAGGCAAAGCAAGATGAACACTCAAAACTATAGCTCAATTACTGAACCAAAAGCAGTTCAAATGTAGCCATTTGATGTGGGATTGTGAGGGTGGGAGGGAAAATGGTGGAGGGATGACTCAGCAGTTAAGATCACTTTCTACTCTTGAAGAGACCATGAGTGTGTTCCCAGAACTTCCATGGTGGCTCACAGCAGCCTGTCACTCCAGTTGCAGGGATCTTATACCCTCTTCTGACTTCCATGGTCATCAGTTATACACATGGTTTTACATATAGACATATAGACACTCACAACTACATATAAAACAACAACAAAAATCTTAAGATACCTTTTAAAAATTCTGGATAAGGGACACAACAGCATCTTGTAAAAACTATCAATGATTTAAAGTATACACTTAAGCAGATAAATGAACACCAATTTATGACCTCATTAAGAAAGCAGCAATATGGATGAAAGAAATTGAACAATGAGACTGGGATTGTGAGGGGAGAAAACCCAGAAATATTAGAAATAAAATGTCAGAAATTAAAAAAAATATATAGCTGAAAGCATCATCAATGGACTAGATAGAACAGAAGAAATAGTATCAGGCCAGAAAGACAAAGTTGGGGAAATTCTACAACCAGAAACCTATAAGAACACACACACACACACACACACACACACACACACACACACACACACATATCACAAAATGCACATTACCACTACTTTCAAGAATTCTAGAGAGATGGTGGTGGCGGGGTGCAGCAAACAGCTTGACCACATAGTCATGACAGGCTTAGAAGCCCAGACACACCTTCTGGCAGGAAACCTGGACCCAGGAAAAGCCCTAAGTTGACCCTACCCATGGAGGCCTGATCTAAGAGGAAATATTTGACATTCCAAACATTCCCTATACCCCTAGACAAATGTCAGCCAATCAGGGTCCTGAACTCTGGAAATCACCTCACCCCAACCTCTGCTATGATAAAAACCCCACCCTGCTTGGGCTCAGGGTTCTCTGTTCTCACTGCTGCATTGGACAGAGTCCAAGCTTGAAAAATAAAGGCTCTTTGCTTTTAGACATGGGATTTTGTCTCCATGGTAGTCTTTTGGGGGTTCCCACAATCTGGGTATAACAGAGCAAGATCAGGAAATCAAATACAAGAATCCTATAAGAATCCTTGTGGTAGAAATGAAAGATTGGTTCTTTTTGGGGTGATTAACAACATTAACAAACTATTAATCTAAGTACTGAGAAGAAAGACAGAAATGAACTGAGTTATTAAAATTAGAAATTAAAAGGGGGATTTTACAATAGATACCAATGAACTCAAGAGGATTATTAGGGGATATTTTTTAAAAAAACTTCTAGGGGTTGGAGAGATGGTTCATCAGTCAAGAGCATTTATTGTCTTATAGGGTACCAGAGTTTGATTCCTAGTACCCACATGGTGGCCAGGGGATTTTATACCCTCTTTTGGTCTCCATGGGCAACAGGCACTCATGTGATACACAGACATACATTTTTTTTAGTAAAGTACCCATAAAATAAAATAAAACTCTAAGTGAAAATCCCTCAAACTATATTCTAATAAGCAGAAAATCTAGAACAAATGAATTAGTTCCTAGACACATCTGACTTATCTATATCCAGTAATGAGATTAAAGCTGTAATAATCTCCCAAAAAAGTAAAGGCCAGGGCTGTAAAGGCCAAGGCCAGATGGACTCACTGATGAATTAAAGAGATCTTTAAAGAACTAATGTCAACATCCCTAGAAATAATCCATAAAAAATAGGAGGAAGAAAATGGCCACAGTCTATAAAGTCAATTTATCCTGAGACATAAACCAGATAAGAACATAATATTAAAAAAATATAATTACAAAACCCTTCATCAATTGCTTGCAAATCAACCTTCACATCACATTAAAGAGATCATATACCATATGCAGATGTGGTGGTTCACACTTGCAATCCAGGACCAGAGAATCTGAAGTGGAAGGATTGTTGTGAGTTCAAGGCCAGCCTGAGTTCCATAGTTCTAGGCCAGTTTGGGGTACAGAGGGAAACCCTGTCCCAAACAAAGAGATAGACAGACAGACAACAATCATGCATTTAGTGATGATGCAGGGATGGTTCAATAGATTAAAATTGTAAATGTAATATGGAACATAAATAGACCCAAGGACATAGATCACATGATCATCTCATTAGATGCAAAAAAGGCCTTTTGTAACATTCACCCCTTCATGATAAAAGCCAGAAGAAACTAGAAATACAGGAAACATGACTTTACATAAAAATTTACCTACAGTGAACCTATGACCAATATCAGAACAAATAGCTTAAAATAGAAAATATTTCCTCTGAAATAAGGAATACAACAAAACTGTCTACTTTCTCTAATTTCATTCAGTAGAGTGCTGGGGGTCTTAGTCAGAGCAAAAAGTCAAAAAAAGAAAATAAAAATCCTATGAATAGGCATGAAAGAACTCAAATTATCCCCAATTGAGGTTCTTATGATCTTATACTTAAAATTCTCATAAGATTTAAAAAAAAACCTCTTAGATTTTATAAACATATTTAGCGAAGTACCAGAATATAAAAACCAATATACAGAAATTAGTAGCTTGTCTTCACATCAATACTGAAATAGACTGAGAAGGAAATTAGGAAATATACCCAATTCACATTTGCCTCAAGAAGAAGAACAAACCTAGTCAAAGAGGCAAAAGACCTCTACAATGAATGAAAACTTTAAAAACTGAAGAAAGAAGTTGAAGATGACCCAGGAAGATTATATATATGAGCTCTCATGTTCGTGGATAGGCAGGATTAATATTGTAAAAATAGCTATGCTACTGAAAGTAGTCTGAAGGTTCAGTGCAATCCCTATCAAAATTCTAGTAACATTTTTCATACAAATAGAAAACAATTCCGAAAATCACCTGGCAGCACAAAATAGCCACAGCAATCAAGATTGTAATGTTAGAGGTAAAATCATACTTGATTTCAAATTATATTATAGAGCCATAGTAAAAAAAAAAACAAACAGTATGGGACAGGTACAGAAACACTTTTGAATACTAGTGGAACAAAATAGGGGACCCAGAAATAAACCCATGCAAAAAGATAGCATTTTTAACAAATAGTGCTTGGAAAATTAAAACTGTATATCCATCACTCCTAGGTAAATCCATGAAGAATTCTAAACATACTGCAGAGATGTTTGCACATCCATGTTTATTGCTACATTAATTATAATAGCTAAAACATGGCTATTATATTAATATGTCTCTAATACCAGTGTACCTATGGCAAGATAGGAGGTGAAGACAGGAGAATCACCAGAAACTAGTTGGTCAGTTTGCCTGGTCTATAGGGTGGCAAACAAGAGACTCTGACTCAAAACAAGGTGGAAAGTAAAGACTGACACCTAAGGTTGTCCTCTGATGTACACACACACACACACACACACACACACACACACACACATACATGAGAGAGAGAGAGAGAGAGAGATTAAAAACCAGATGACTGGACAAACAAAGTATATGCACAATGAAAATTTTCCTCAATGTACAGAGGACCAAAATAGAGAACTGGATACATATGGAGGTTATCAGGTTAAACCAAACAAGACAGATACATAGAGATAAACATTATTTATTTTCTCTGATATTTGGCATCTAGATGTTAAAATACATAACATAAAAGTGGAAAGTTTTGTTTAGGGGGAGAAAAGGATGTAGAAAACAAGAATAGGGTAAAATCTAGATTTCACTGTGTATATCATATTCATGAGAAATGCATACATACAAGCCTAAAGGGTATTACTAAGGAGAAGGAATGGGGAAACAGAGAAGGCATAAAAGGTATGAATATGAGTGAAGTATAATGATACATATGTGCAAAAACCCCACTCCTTCATGCCTATTCAAGCAACCCCACCTCTACTTTTACCACAAAAAGGCATGAAAGTTGGAGGCAAAATTATTGGGAAAAAAATAAGAGAGAGTAACAGGGTTGAAAATCACTAAAACTCATCTAGTTGCACAAAACTGTCAAAGAAAAATAATGAATAAATATAAAAATAGAATACTTAAACCCATTTTGCATGCTAATTAAAACAACATTTAAAAAATTATTTGAATGTGACCAATGAATATCCTCTTGTGGAGCCTTGTTAGACAGATTACAGGGTACATGACACCAGCTGTCACATCTGCCTCAGTGCCTAGCACAATACATTGAAGGTACAAGGACATCCCCTTGTCTGTGTTATAAATGAAGGGATGAACAGGAGATCCAGGGAATCTTGAGGACTGTCCACAAAAGTTTGAAAGGTTGAGTGGATTTGGCATGTGCTGTGGTGTCAATCACATTAATGACATGAAAATGATAGAGATAAATTTTAGCTGTCATATCAAAAATAGTTTTACTTAGTTAACTTTAATGAAAATAGAATATTCTCTCATATAGTAAGTACATCCTGAGCACAGTTTTCTCTCCCAACCACCACCTCCCCTCTCCCCTGGATCCAACCCTGCTCTATTTCCTCTTTAGAAAAGAGCAGGCCTCCAATAGGAAGAGGAAGAAAAGAGTCCCATGAACAGGCAAAAAAGTCAGAGATACACCCTATCCCACTGTTAGGAGTCCCACAGAAACACAAAGTAATAGCCATAACATATATACAGAGGACTGGGTGCAGACACATGCAGACCCATGCAGGCCCATACTTGCTGCTTCCAGTCTCTGTGAGCCCACATGAGCCATTCTTAGTTGATTTAAAGCATGTTCTCCTGGTGTCCTCCATGCCCTCTGACTCCTACTTACTTTTTTTCCTACTCCTACTTTTTTCCCATTCTTCCTTGGGTTTCCTGAGCTACAAGGGGAGGGACCAAGTGGGGACCTCCAATTTAGACTTCTTTCCACTCAATGTCTGGCTGTGGGTCTCTGTACCCACTTCATATGCTTCTGGAGGAAGCCTCTGTAATGATGACTATGAGTACAGCAGAATATATTAGGAATCATATCATTTTACTTATTTTATTTTACTTTACTTTTGCTGATTGTGTTTGGTTCTACCCTAGGTCTCTGGACTATCCAGTCTCTAGTTTCTGGCCATCCAGACAGTGGAGAGCATGGGCTCCCTCTCCTGGTGTGGGCCTCAAGTTAAACCAAGCATGGATTGGCCACTCCTACAAGTTCTACACCACCATTGCCCCAGCACATCTTGCAGACAGGACAGATTATAGGACAAAGATTTTGTCACTGAGTTGGCATCCAGGTTTCTCTTTCTGTAGCCTGCAAAGTACCTTCTCATGACAAAGAAATTAGAACTTGGGGGTGAAGCCTTGATGTAGGCACCAACTCAATCTCTCTATATTCAATGAACTGAGTAGATGTTATCCTAGGCAACAAGGTCCTGATGTGAGTTTTCAGAGAAATGACCTCTGTCCTAACATCAGCCTGGGTTGTTTAGGGATTTCCAAGGAACTCCTCAGCCAACATCTCAACAGAATGCAATCTAGTTCTACCACTGGAAGCCTTGCCTGGCTACAAAAGATGGGCAGTTCAGACTCTATATCCTCCATTACTAGGAGTCCTCACTAGGGTCATCCTCATAGATTACAGGAAGTTTCCACAGCACTAGTCTTCCATACCACCCCAGAGATGCCCTGTGATTCCAGCTGTCTCTCCCTATACTCTTGCCCCTTACCTGATCCCTCCCTTTTTATCCCCACTGCCCTGGGTCCATCTGCAAAATCTATTCTGTCTCCCCTTCCCAGGGAGATACATACCTCCCCCTATAGCCCTCCTCATTGTGCCCTCTGTGTCTGCAAATGGTAGCTTGATTATTATTGTGGGATATTTGAACACTGTGTGAAGATATATTGCTGTGATTGGTTTAATAAAGAGATAAATTGTCACTAGCCAGGCAAAAGGTATAGACAGGACTTCTAAGGACAGAGAGCATTATGGAACAAAGAAAGGTAGAGTTGCCAGACAGGCATAGAGAAGAAACAGAAGGTACAAGATGGAAGAGAGGTAATGCCATGTGGCAAATTGTAGATTAATATAAATGGGTTAATTTAAGTTATAAGAGCTAGTGGAGAGAAGCCTAAGCTAAAGGCCATGCTTTCATAGTTAATAAGAAGTCTCCATGTCATTATTTGGAGGCTGGCAATCTAAAGATAGTCCAACAAGAAAGTTTGCTACATATGATGCCCAACATCTGACCACATATATCCACATATGGCCTCAGAAAGCTCAAATAAAAGTTCCAACGAAGTGGCTTCCTGGTGACCATGGTCTTGGCCAGGTGCCAGAGCCATGGGATGGTAGCCTAGCAGTTTAAGGTTTGTCTCCCATGGTCAGAGAATGCTGCAGTCATGCAATAAATTCAAGTCCAGACCGAAAAAACCTCTAAACATATATAGTATTCTTAAAAATGTGCTTAGATGCTAAAGAAAACAAAAAAAGAAAATTGGTATAGACAATCACCCAAAAATAGTTTAAAAATGATGAAGTCTTTAAAGAGAGGGCAAAGTAATATAAAAAAAAGCCACATAAAGATGGGAAATACACAGTGTATCTGGATCTTCTATGGTGTTTTATTTTAACTTCAATATTTTAAATACTATTACAAAAAAACAATAGCTGCTGAGAGATATTGGCTTATGGAAACTGCTAAATTAAATCAACATATGTATTTTAAAAATGCCTTAACTTCAAAATGAAAGTCAGAAAATACATTGTTTTGGGGGAGGGGTTATGCCTTTGTTTCCACAGGAAGCAAAATGTTATGGTTCTCTTCAAAATTAATAAAGATCAGATTTGATTGAGGGAGAACTGAGGATCTTGGCTACAGATGTGAGGGAAAAAGCCAAGAAAGACTACATGACAGGTGACGTATATGTTGATCCCTAGACATGCGAAAAGCTCTGAGACTTGATGAGACATGATAAATCTTGTTGGCTAGAGAATCCTCATGACTTATTATTAGATGCTGTTCTTTCATATGGCATGGATAGGGGTTTGGTTATACAGTCCAAATGGACTTATAAAGTTAGCAGATGCCTTTTACCTGCTCAAACATAGAACAAAACAATCATTTTTAACTGTCTTTTGCTCACTACACATTCCATACTTATGTTAATGCAGATATATATTTTACTTTTAAAAATTTGTGTTTTAAAAAAAAAGTCCAGACACCAATGAAGACAAGTAGACCAGATAACCCAGCCTCTCAGAATGCTTCTGTTGCAGTTTACTCAAAATTCTGTTTCCAAAATTATTTTAAAGTTGCTAGCTGAGATGGCCCAACCTCACAGACTACTCCAGACAAGACTTCAGATAAGGCTTACATTTTCCCATTATACAGAGGTTGGACAATAAATGATGCAGCTAGTTCTCCCAGGGCTTGATCACTATCCCAATTTTCTCAGGGTCCCCTAAAGATGCTGTCATCCCCAGACAGTAATAAGCAGTATAGAGAATACAAGATCTACATTCCCAAGAGGTAGCATGGTGGGTTTTGGTTATTCAATGGATTATGGATGTTTATCATCATTTAGTGCAGTTGATTACAAATTATTATTGGTCATTGTCAGGGAAAAAGCTGAACAAAAGAGATTAGATTCAGTGATCTCTTTGTGAAAGGGAAAAGGCAAGATATAGTATAGAAAAGATGGGATAAAAGGGTGGATTCTTGAATCTGTTTTTGAACAACCACTAGTCTCAAATATTTTACATTGGTATGAGTTTTTGTATATTGATACAAATTCAAGGTTATTTTTGTTATAGTGTATATACATTTCTACTTTTGTTTAAGATATTGTACCTATGCAGCTCATTTAAAAATGTGAAGTTTTAGTCCTTGAAAGCTATTTAGGATAATAAGGAAAGACAGGTTAGTAGTTAGTCATCTATAACAATCAAGCTTATAGTCATGTTAGATATGTTTTCAAGGTCAAACAGAGATATATTTTAAACAGATGATCTTGAAATACTTCAAAGACCTACAGAATATGGAATTTAAAATATTTTAATAATATAAGGCTTTTCATGACAGTGACACACATCTGCTCCTGGCAACACCAATCTCCTTCAAAGAAGGATCATGGGCATTGAAGAACCTCCATGGAATTTGCTTTCTTTGTGGCAAAGTTAGCCACTGGGCAAAGAAACTGCCCTTGCCTCAACTGCTGACAGTGTGCTTTCCAATCTGGACAAGCAGGACACAAAAGAAAGTGACTGCTAAACTTTGCCAAGACAAGGTAGGACAGTCCTTCAAAATCCCTGCTTCACAAAGAAGTCTGCCAGATATTCTAGGCCTGTAGGCTGAAGATTGCTACCCCAACATTGCAGAGGAATCTTAGGTGACTGTTCAGGTAGCCAGATGTTTTGGTTTTATCTATAGTTTGGAAAGTTGTTTGCTCTGTACTTCCTGTTTACTCAGGTAATATTATATTTTTCTTAGGTCTCTGATGGAGTTGAAGATGATCTCATAGTTATAGTTGCAGTTTTTGTTATTACCAAATTTAGAAAATAAAATTACATAAGAGACATAAAGTGTATAAGGCTGAGAAACATAAAAGCTTAAGTTGTTTATCTAAGAAAATATTTTGAGGTCTAAAATGGTAGTTTGGGGTTGGTAATAGAAGTTAGAATAGAAATTAAATTAGGTGCAAAACTTTGGACTCACTGAGATAGGATAGATAATGGAGTATTTTCTTTGAATTTGTCAAAACCAATGGACTGGACATTGTAAATATAATTCTTACCTGGAAAATGTTCTTCTTGTATATAGTTTTACTATGTTAGAATTAAAACCTTTCCTTTTTATTTAGACAACAGGGGAAAATATTGTGGGATATTTGTACACTGTGTGAAGATATACTGCTGTGACTGGTTTAATACAGAGCTGAATGGTCACTGGCTAGTCAGGAGGTATAAGTGGGACTTCCAGGGACAGAGAGGATTCTGGGAAGAAGAAAGGTGGAGTCACCCAACAGACACAGAGAGGAAACAGGAAGTGCAAGATGGAAGAGAGGTGAAGCCATGTGACAGAATATAGATTAATATAAATTGGCTAATTTAAGTTATAAGAGCTAGTTGAGAGACACCTAAGCTAAAGGCCAAGCTTTTATAATTAAGAAGTCTCCATGTCATTATTTGGGAGCCAGCAATCCAAAGATAGTTCAACAAGAAAGCTTGCTACAGATTATCACTTATTTAATAGCTAATATCCACTTATAAGTGAATACATACCATATTTGTCTTTCTGTGTCTGGGTTACCTCATTCAGTATGATTTTTTTTTCTAATTCCATCCATTTGCCTAAAAAATTAATGATGTCATTTTCTTAGCAGCTAAGTAATATCCCATTGTGTAAATGTACCACATTTTCATTCTTCAGTTAAGGGATATCTAGGTTGTTTCCAGTTTCTTGCTATTATGAATAAAGCTGTTATGAACATAGTTGAGGAAGTGTCCTTGTGGTAGGATCAAGCATTCTTAGTGTATATGCCCCAGTGGTATAGGTGAGTCTTGAGGTAGATAAATTCCCAATTTTTGAGAAACCACCATATTAATTTCCAAAGTGGCTTTTAAGATTTTGCACTCCTACCAGCAGTGAAGGAGTATTCCTCTTGTTCCCCATCCTCACCAGCAATAGCTGTCACTTGTGTTATTCATATTAGCCATTCTGACAGGTGTAAAATAGAATTTCAAAGAAGTTTTGATTTGCATTTTTCTGATACCTAAGTATACTGGATATTTTTTAAATGTTTTTCTGCCACTTGAGTTTCCTCTTTTAAGAATTATGTTTAGACATTACTCTATTTTTTAATTCAATTACTTGGTTTTTCTGATATCTAATTTCTTGAGTTATTATTATATTTTGGATATTATCCTTCTGTCAGATGTGGAGTTGGTAAAAGCCTACTCCCCCTGTAGTAGGCTTTCTTTTTGTCTAATTGAAGGTATCCTTTGCCTTACAGAAGCTTTTCAGTTCTATGACATCCCGTTTATTAATTGTTAATCTTAGTGCCTGTGTTGTTGGTGTTCTGTTCAGGAAGTGGTCTCCTGTGCCAATGTATCCAAGACTATTTCCTACTTTCTCCTCTATCAGGTTCAGTGTGTCTGGTTTTATGGTGAAAAGTCTCTGATACACTTGGACTTGAGATTTGTGGAGGGTAATATATACAAATCTATTTGCATTCTTCTACATGCTGACATCCAGTTTGGCCAGCACCATTTGTTGAAGATGCTTTTTTTCCCCAGTGTGTATTTCTGGCTTCTTCATTAAAAAAAAAATCAGGTGTTATGGCGAAAATATTAAGGCCACCCCACATAGTTAAAAGGAAGATTTATTTAGTGGGTAACTTACAAATGAAGGGATAGGTAGGTCACGGGGAATGGGGAAGGTGTATCACAGTCCAGTGGTGTTCTCTGGAGCTCTGCTTGGTCAACCTCCACCATCCACAGTCCTGGAACAGAGAGCACACTGGCCCATCTGGATCTCCCGGCACCTCCCTTGGCCCTGCCCTGTAGGTGTGACAGTTGCCGAAGCCTCAATGGGGGTTGAAACTTCCAGATCAAAGCTGGAATGGCTACCCACTACAAGGTGTCCATTTGTGTATGGATTTATGTCTGGATCTTTAATTCAATGTGTCTATTTTTAATGCCAATATCATGCAGTTTTTATTACTATAGCTCCATAGTACAGGTTGAAATCAGGGATGGTAAACCTCCAGTAGTTCTTTTATTGTTAAGGATTATTTTTTAGCTATCCTGAATTTTTTTGTTTCTTTGTATGAAACTGGGAATTGTCCTTTCGAGTTCTATAAAGAATTATGTTGGAATTTTGATGGGGATTGTGTTGAATATGTAGATTACTTTTGATAGGATGACCATTTTTACTTTGTTAATCTTAGGATCCATGAGGATGGGAGATCTTTGCATCTTCTGATATCTCTTCTTCAATTTCTTTCTTCAAAGACTTGAAGTTTTGTCATATAAGACTTTCATTTGCTTGGTTAGAGTTACCCCAAGATATTTTATGTTATTTGAGACTATTGTGAAGGGTGTTGTTTCCCTGATTTCTTTTTCAGTCAGTTTTTTGCTGATTTTTAAAAGTTAATCTTCTATCTAGCCACTTTGCTGAAAGTGTTTATCAGTGGTTGGAGTTTCCTGGTCTTTTGGCAGACATGGCCTGTGGTTGAGCAGCTGGGTCACAGTGATGTAGTGGGGGTTCGGCAAGGGGGTGGATGAGCTGTAGAATCCACAGGAGGCTTGGACTGGGTAGGGGTGGAGGTGGGGGTAGGGTATAATGGGATGGAGGTGGGGTGGGATGGGAGGGCTGCAGCTGATGTTCTGTTGTAGCACTAGGGGTGATGCTGAGAATTGAGTCTGGGGAAACAAAGAGAATAGAGAAGGTCAAAGGGTAGCCTACCTGGTCTTCTGGAAGGTGTATCTTGTGGTTGAGCCAAAAAGACATTTTTAATAGCAAAAAGAAAAAATTGAACAGTGGGTCATCAGTTTGACATCTCTCACAGTACCCAAGTCTGAGACTGGGTGGTCTTTCTGCAGGGCCACCCTTGAAAGTTTTCTACCGACCTACAGTTTGAGAAGAGCCCCTCTGAGATGTGTTCTGCCCAGAGTTGAGGAAAGCCTGCAAATCAATGGGGCAGACTTATATACTGGAGAAAAGGATATCCACACTCAAACACCAGATGGGTATCTTGTCAGCTGTATGGGTGATCTTGGACATGTTATTCACAATAATATGGGCTTCAGATACCCTTGTAGGTCAAGCTGGACACTTTTCCCACATGGAGGATGCAGAGGCTCAATGCAGGTCTATATCCCTGCTGAACTTCTGTTTTCTTGTTTTTATCAGCTGGGCACAGCCTAGTCCCACTGCCATTTGCTTCTCTTTCCCAAACAAGTAAAGATCTATCTCTAAAGAGGCACAATTATTTATATCTGTAACTCTTCTCCTTTCCACCCATGTGGCTGAAGAGATCATTCATATCAAATGTTGTGCATAGTACATGCTCACTAAATGCCTATTATATTCTGGAGTATATATACAAAATACTCTGCAGTAATTTGTAAGATGAAGGGATGTCAATATGGAAGTAAAGGAGAATTCCATCAGACCAGAGTTCTCTCAAGAGGACTTCCTATAGGGAAAGTAGAAAAATAAACAACTTTTGTTAATTGACAGTAATAGAAAGAGTATTACAGAATGGGGGAAAATTGATTGTTAGACTTTCTGCCTGTGTTTAGTGCTCAGCCTGTACAATCTCATTGAATTTTTACAATTATTTTCAAATACAAATGCTATATTTTGTCATATTTTACAAAGGACAAAGACCTGGAAGAATTAACTGACTTGCCTGTGGGCAGGTAACTACTAAACATTCAACCCAGGATCTGTGTTTAGTGATGTCAGGCTTTGAAGTCCATGGTTCTTCCCAATGGGCTGGCTGTATTACCAAACATTCATTCATTCCTACTATGAGTAGCTATTGAACTTCTATTTTGCACTGGTACTGTTTTGGAGCCTGGGAACATAGAGAAGAAGAATGCAGGCAGACTATTTAAATAATTCACATGCTGGGGAAGAAATTACCGATGAAGTGAGTGGTCACAAAAGTAAACAAAATAAGTGCTGAGATGAATGCCAGAAAAAAAGAAATACTGAGATTTGTCTGTGAAGAAGGGGCTGCTCTAGACAAGGCGGGTTGTAAGGCTGCTGTCAGCCAGGCGTAGCATAGCCAGAACCCAATAAGCTGAGGTCACAGGGAATAGCAAGTCCAAAGAGAATTGCCTGGTTTGTTAGAGGAAGAGAAAGAGTAGGCTGGAGCTAGGAACAGCTAGGATGCAGTTAGGGAACAAGAGCTGAAAGTGAGGCTCCCTAGAAGCACCTGTGGCCACAAGCTTTTGTCATTCCAATAAAAGAGTCAGTCTTTTTGAGAGGAAGGTAGGTTCTGCAAAAATGAAGCAGAGATGTTCACAGAGTAAAATGAGTAAGGTACTGTTAACTTCAGTGTTTTTATATAACTTTCTCCTTGTGGTTCAGTGGATCAGTAGGTCAGTGGGTCAGTGGGTTCAGTGGGACATTGTCAACCCACATATCTAGTTTCTGCTGCTAAGCACACACTGGGTAAAAATATTAATATATGTGTATCTAGCTATTTGTCTATCTTTCTGAAATACCTTTGGATCCAGAGGCTGAATCTGGTGAGTACTCTCATAATACACCATATTACTGTTGAAAGCATCCCACAATGAGAGAAAGAGGTAGAGGAAGAATAGGGGAGTGAGCAAGAGAGAAGACTAAATTTATTTTTATCAAAATCCCTTTCTGTTGTAACCAGCCTATCCCCATGATAATATTACCAACCCTTTGGCCAGGGCAGCTCCACTTAAAAGTGTCAGCCTCATGATGATAATTAAATTTCAACACAGTTTTGGAAACGAGGGTCAAGGCTTAGTACTCTGACATGGAAAGTCAGATTTTACTCTATTTAAGAGTCTATTTGATTACATGTGTCCCTATGGGAGGGAGGCATAAATGTTTGGGGTAGTCTTTTTCTTACTACAGATTGAATAAATGTTCTTGGTGGTTGTGAACATGGAAAAATAGAAGCTAGAGTTCAGCAGTCATCACTGACAACTGAATGCACTGCTCAGTGCATGATGGAGGTGTGGTGGCCAGGGAAGGAGTCTACCCAAGTCCACTACCAGCCCATAGCTATTCTAGCATCTGGACAGATGTGATGTGGGCCTAGAAGAATAGCAAATATGAGGTCACAGTTTAGCTTCAGCTGAACAGACTTATATTCTTGGGCCCTCCCATGGTCCAGAGCCCAGAACTAGAGTGTGGTAGTAGAGGCAATGGAAACCAGGAAGGAAGCTCACCTGTGCAGATGAGGAGCCCAACCAGCTCTTATGTATGCTGTGTTATTCTGGGTATTCATGGGTGGCAGAATGCAAGAGACAATAGAGGAAAATTTTGTGGGTAAGCTTTAAAGATGTGGTCTACCCTGGATGCTAGCATGGAACAGGAGAGAATTAGTTTTGCAGAAGGAGATTCTAGCTATGTGTGGGTGCAGTTTGGAACCCCAGGAAACCAGCTAGGGTGAAGAGATTTGGAAATAAATAGAGAATTTTATATGTGGCTTTGGATGTCTGGTGATGGGACTGTGGGTCTAGGATACAGGGCCCCAAAGGAATGAGACTCTCTTCAGTGAAGCAGAATGCATGTTCTCTTTATTTGACTTTCTCTGCTTGTAACCCTTTGACCCTCCAACAACCCATTTTTTTCTTGAGTGCTACATGATGGAACACAGAAAATGAAGGCAGAACCAAAGTACTTCATCTGCTGTTAGTTTCCTTAATTGTATTTCCTACACATTCTTTATAAATAGATTTTAAGCAAGACACTGTGTTCTTTAAATTGTGCTTTTCTGTTGTTATGGAAACGGCTGCTTTTATTTCTGCTACCCTCCCCCCATATCCCCTAGTTTAGCCATAGAATAGAAGTTATCTCATGCTCTTTCAGACAGGTGAATTTTCTAGTAACCTTGATTTTTAAGACAGTTTCCATGAGTGGGTCAGAATAACCTGTGGCTGACATCTCTGTAAGAAAGCATCAGGTGAGCAACAGATCCAGTCTAACTCTTCAAATGATAATTGACTCATGGCACAGATCAGATACTGCTGGAACTCAAGAGGAATCTGGAAAGTGATAATCCTCATAATAATAATTTCAAATCACCTTCCTCTGTGTATTCAATGCATTAATTAGTCTCTAAAGGAATCTTGGAATTAAATCATTTGTTCAGAAACACTTACTGAACATTAATGCAGAACTGGGGCAGACACATATGATCATTCCAGATCAATGAACAGTGCTTGTCACACAAAGGAGTCTCTGTGAATGAAAGAAACTGTTCCCTGCTCTAGGCTTCCGAGGGATATGTATGTTTATGGTGATGCTGTTTCAGGCACATGCTTACATATGGGTATATATAAAATGTTGTTGGAGCAGATGCTGGTTCACAACCCTCCTCACTTACTGTTTTGTAAGAAGGAAGAAAATTAAAAATATGGTTATTCAGAAATGTTGTGTTACACTTTGCTCTGAACTAGGCCTTCTAGCCTGGGAGGAAGCTCTTTAAGACTTAGGAAGTAAACAACTTAACTGTTTCAGGAAGTTTCTAAATCTTACCAGATGTACAAGGTCCTTCCCTCCTCAAGATAATAAAAGCAATAAGGACTGATAAGGAGAAGACTCTTTGACCTGTTGAGCTGCCTGTAAGTCCTGCAGAGAACTCCAGGGTTCCAGCTTTCATGAGCTCTTATTCTCATTGGTGTGGGCTTTTGTGATGCAGCTGTCTTTGAGTCACCCATGATGTGAGACCAAAACACCTCCATTTTAAGAATAATGCCTCCCTTTTGTAAGCCTCTCCATTCTAGGCGTAAATTCCTGGAACAGTTGACCCAAATTCCAGGAACTAGAAAGTACAAAGTGCAGGATATCAAGTTAACCATCTGGTAGTGACTGTGCAGGCAGCCAATAAGAAACGCTGACAAACAACCACCCCCTGACTAGATGAAGATAAAGTTTCTGGAAAGTCCTAGAAACAAGTCAATCAGAAATGTACCCATACTGAAATTCTTTGCTGTTGAAATCCTGTGGTTTTTGCCTTTAAAAACTGTGTTCAATTCAGGCTGAGCACCTCCTCCAGCCTCCGCTGCATCGGGTGTGCTTGATGAGGTCCCTGCCTAGGTTTGTATTGCTCCCAAATAAAGCCTTGCTTTTGCATTCTGGAATGCTCATCTTCAGCGGTCTCTCTGGGGGTTGCAATCTGGGCACAACAATAATACTGTAAAGAACCCCTTATTTATACTCTTTTAAGTAATCCCAATAAACTCAATGCTTCACCAAGTTGGACTTTGGTGGTATTGTTACTTGGTCTGTTTTTTATTCTCTATCTGGCCTGAGAAGACATTTGTTTACATCTCCCAAGAGATAGTGTCACAAAACAAAGGAAAGAACTCACTATAGGACCTAAGTTTCCAAAGTTCTCTTCTGGTAGTTCTTTGTTGGTTGGTCCATCACACTGACTCTAAAAGAATGGTTCTGAAATTTGAGTTGGTGAAGTAGTCACCTGGTATTATGGGTTAAATATTTGTGCAATCCACTTATGCACTGAAGTTCCAAAGCCCTAATGTAATATATTAGGAGGTGGAGTTTTTAGGAGGTAATTAGGTTATGAGGGAGGAGCCTGCATAAATAAGATTAGTGCCATTGTAAAAGAGGTCCGGAAAAGGGGAGCTTGCTTGTGTTTTTTGCATGTGAGGACAACTTGGCAGGACTCTGTTTTTAAACCAGAAAACAATCTTTCAATCTTTCATTCAATACCAAATCTGCTAGTTCTGTGAAGCTATAAGAGATAAACATTGTTTAAGTTACACACCCTATGGTCTTTTTGTCATAGCCACTTTAATGGACTAAGATGCCAAGGATTCATGTTCAATCATGCTTCAAAATCTGTAGGTCTTGAGTGGGGTTTGAAATTATGCACCTGTTTAGGGTACAAAATGTATTATGTTTAATATCAGGAACTTACAAGATTATTTGATAAGTACAAGGACTAAGTACGTTATTAAGTCAATTAAAAACTTTTTTTTTTTGAGTGTGCTGTCTTCCAATAAATCTGCGGGGTGATGGTGATATGACAACAAAGATCAATAGCACATGTTCCTGTGGCTTATGTTCAGGAGGGGCTGAGCAGGCATGAAAATAAACAGGTTATTTTAGCTGTTGTATTAGCTCTATTCTTCTATTCTTTGATAAAGTGGCCTATAGAGAAAAAATAAAATTGAGGAAGAATAGGTAGTGTCATTGATGTGGAGAGTTGTAATTATAAGTGAGAATTTTAGGTATGACTCTTGCTACAAAGTTGAAGAAAGTATGAAAGGATAAAGATATTTGAGGAAGAGTATTCTAAGAAGAGAATTAACAAGTGCAAAAGTCCAGAGGCAGGAAGGAGTCTGATTAGCCATGCCTTGGAGGTATGCCTGCCTGAGACAGAGAGGGCAATAAGATACGAGAAAGAAATAAGCTTCAACCAGAAAATGTAATAGCTTTAGATTTTACTGGAAGTGAAAGAAATGTTTGCAGTTGGTTGCATACAAGAACAGGATCTCACTTGTATTTTAGCAGACTCTTCATCCTGACTCCTGTTGAGAACAAACAATGAGGAGCAAGCAGGAAAGCAACAGGAAGATCAATCATCCTCATCAATCAAAGGAAGTCCACATTTTACCTCCATCTTCCTGGGGAGCTCCTCCCCCACAGCCAGCATCATGGAAACTCAGAATTACTTCACAAAGCTGTTTTCTCTAGTGTAGCCCCAACTTCCCAGTAGAGGAAATCACGAAATCCCTCAGAGAGCTAGCTGGGCTAGAGGATGGAGACTCATTTTTCTGTTGGTGTATATATGGCAAGGAGCCAGGAGATAAAGAAAAAAGTACCAGAAAAGGTGGTAAAATTAGGAGCCACCTGGCAAGTAGAAATTAGTTAAATTCAGCCAGTTACTGACTGGTTTTATGTTATGGGGCCTGAATGTTATGGGAACCAGCCAGTTGAAATCCAGTTTCAGGAGTGAGCAGATTATAGATGGCTCTGTGTTTCTGTTATCAGAAGAAGGGAATCTATTCAGAGAGTAACATATATAAAACTTAGAGCCCCTTGGTGGATAAATGCATTTTTGTGTGTGCTCTTGTGTATGTGTGTGTTTGTGTGGGTGTGTGTGTGCATGTTTACGTGTGGGTACATGTGTGTGGAGGCCAGAGGCTCACCTTGGATGTAGTTCCTCAAGCATCATCCAGCTTGTTTTCTGAGATAGGATCTCTCATTGACCTTGAGTTCATCTAGGAGGCTAGACTGGCTGGCAGTGAGCTCCAGAGATATACCTTTCCAACCCTGGTATTGCAAGTGAGTATCACCATACCTGACTTTTTTATATGGGTTCTGTAGGATTGAGCTCAAGTTCTCAAGCTTGCACAGAAAGCACCTTACCAAATAAATAATATCTATACCTCCTACCCTTTAAAAAATCACCCAAGACCCTGACTAAATTCTGAAGAAAATCAGAACTTTGCAGGATCTTAATGACATAGCATTGTATATATTGCACAACAACTTTATTAAACTAATGCAGAAAATTGAGGATTATAGTGGGCCAGATTTCCCGATGTGGATAATTATGGTTTGTGAAACCCTGCCCCTTCTAATTTGGGGGGTTATTATATTGAAATGTTTTCTGTCATAGATTTGGGGAGGCCTATCTCCCATCAAATCCCTCAGTAAGTAAGATCCCTTTTGCCCCTCTTCTACAAGCCTTCAGAGATATCTTGGTTTAGCAGAGGAACAATGAGGAAGACTGGGCTAAGGGAGTCTCTGTCATTTCTGTTCATATCTACTGTCCAGGACTTTGTACCATGGACACAAATGGGAAAAGCATATCTAGCTATGTGAATTATAGAGCACTGGGGCTGCTAGGTAGAAATAAGATGAGCTGGGAAAGAGAAATACTGCCACAGAAAAGAGGGGAATGTATAATGCATCCTTGATGGGTAAGTTGGTTATCAACACGACATACTTCTAAGAGGGAACCTCAGTTGAGAAGTTGCCTCCATTAGGCTGTCCTGTGGGTATGTCTGTGGGGCATTTTCTTGATTGATTTAGTGGGAAGGCCTAGCCCACTATGGGGAAAGCCATCCCTGGGCAGTTGAGCCTGGCCTGTATAAGAAAACGAGCCTTCTGCTTTCTTCCTTAAGCTCATGTCTTGGCTTCACTAGATGATGGTCTATAACCAGTTAGCTGGAGCATACCCTTTGCTTCCCAAGTTGATTTTGGCCAGTATTCTAGCACAGCAACAGAAAGCACATGAGGAGAATGTCCCATCTCTTTTGTTCTAGGATCTCATTTTAGTATATTCTCTTCTATTTTCTCCCCTCTTCCTGTCCTTTTTCTTTCTTTCTTCCTGTGACTCTCCATCTTATCTTTCTTTCCTCCCTTTTCCTTGAGATTTTCACCCCTCTGCTGTCTGTATGTCAAATCTGTTGTTCTGATTGGTCAATAAATAAAACACTGATTGGCCAGTGGCCAGGCAGGAAGTATAGGCGGGACTAATAGAGAGGAGACTTGAGAGAACAGGAAGGTGGGAGGAGACACTGCCAGCTGCCACCATGACAAGCAGCATGTGAAGACGCCGGTAAGCCACAAGCCATGTAGCAAGGTATAGATTTATAGAAATGGATTAATTTAAGATGTAAGAACTAGATAGCTAGAAGCCTGAGCCATTAGGCCAAACGGTTTAAAAAATATAAGTGTCTGTGTGTTTATTTTATAAGTGGGCTGTTGGACTGCCAGGGTTTGGCAAGATCCAGAGAGAAAACTCTCCAGCTACAAATGGTGCCCAACGTGTTGGCAAGAGTTTCCACCTAAAACCTGAGTAAAAAGATACTAAAACGGAGCTAAAAACAGTTCCTAGTTGTCTCTTTCAAGTTAGTGGCAGCCTGCGTGTTTGAGCTACTATGGCAGGTTCCTGGTGCGCATGCTCGACCTGCAGTATGGCAGGAATGAGGCCTCTGCAAGTGGCACATTAAGCTGCGTGGTAGATTTAGCTTTTGCTAGTACAAAACAAAAAAAGAGGTTCCTGGGCTACATGCTGTTTTGATAGAAGCATAGACCCACTATTTCTGAGAGTTGATGGCTCCCAGAGCTGGCAGAAAATGTACCACCACCATGTTGGGAAGCTGAAGTGGGCAGAGCCAGCAGCCACAGCACCTTTTCAGTCTTGGAATGCTGCAGTTTAAAGCAATAGGCTCAATATTTTTTAATATAAAAAATAAGCCATGTAAAGATGGCTACCACACAGAGAATCTGGATTATGTTCTTGTAGATGTAACCAACCATCTTATTAAATAAGAAACACAGAACCAATGCAAAGAAGAAAGCCAAGAGGTCAGAGCTAAGAGCTAAAACCTTACCCTTCCTCCTGAGGTGATCCTACCTCTCCAAAAGAGAGCTGCTTCCTGTGTTAAAGCCTTTATAAAGACTTTCAGTTCTGCCTTCTCATTGGTTGTAAACCAATCACATGACCGCCTCGTCATTGCCTATCTGTACAGACCTCCAGGTCTTCTATGGTTGGTATTGAGATTAAAGGTGTGTGTCTCCAATGCTGGCTGTATCCCTGAACACACAGAGATCAACCTAGCTCTGCCTACCAAGTGCTGGGATTAAAGGCATGCGCCACCACCGCCCAATTTTCCTATGGCTTGCTAATAGCTCTGACCCCCAGGCAACTTTATTTATTAACATACAAATAACATTTTAGTACAAAATAAAATATCACCATATTTCCCCTTTTCTATTTTAATAAAAAGAAAAAAGGAAAAAGCTTATAACTAATATAAGAAAAACTATATACAAATGTACAATAACTATATACAATATATACAAGTAATAAATACTTAAACAATGTCTAGTCCATTTGTATTTGACAAATTCAGAGAAAATAATTCCATTTTGGTAAGTCCAAAATGTATCTAAGTCACTTTCTTTCCTAATTAACCTTCAACTATAACTAACTAACAGCCAGCTGCCTGGACAGTCATCTGAGGTTTCTCTACAGTGTTGGGGCATCATCTTCAGCCTATAGGCTTAGCGTAGCTGACAGACTCATTTGTGAAGTAGGATGTATACAAGGTCAACAGTTCAACCTCACATTGGGTGAGGGCAGTCCATGTACCAGAAACACCTGAATTCCACTAGTGTCATGTCATGATTCAGGATTTTAAATTCTGGAAATTGTTGATGTTTTTTGAATTCAGCTGTCCATTCTTCTTGGCTGTGTATATGTGGCTTCATCACAGCATCCTGTTCTTCTCCACATCCCTCTATTAAATGCCAGTCTACTATTGAGAGGCATGAGCTTAATTACTCTTCAAGAATAACTGTTTCAGCTGTTGTTCCATTCCACATCAGAAGCCATTGGCCCAATGCCTGTTCAGCTGCCTTCAAAGAACAGGGCACTGTACCTTTTCTGGATTGTGAAGGCCACTTCAGGGATGGTGCCATATTGTCCTGGCCTCAGAAGATGCCTTTTGATAAAGCCATAACCACACTTGTTTTGGCAAGAATCAGTAGTCCTTTGTTTCGTGTCCTGTCTGTCCATTTTGTCCTGTTGTCAGCAGTTGATTCGAGGATACTTTGTTGTCCAGTGGCTAACTTTTGCCACAATGAAAGTTAACTCCAATTGCAGTTTTTTCAATGCCCATATTTTCTCTGAAGTAGATTGGTACTGCCAGGAGCTGACATGTCTCATAGTCATAACAAAAAAGAAAAATTTTCTAGGTTATTAAAACATTTTAAATGCCATATTCTGTAGATCTCTGAAGGGTTTGAAGATGACCTGTCTATCTAAAATATATCT
The DNA here is from genome assembly GCF_007827085.1 of Peromyscus californicus insignis. Taxonomy (NCBI): domain Eukaryota; kingdom Metazoa; phylum Chordata; class Mammalia; order Rodentia; family Cricetidae; genus Peromyscus; species Peromyscus californicus. Next base: position 138,584,542 of record NW_026294606.1, on the reverse strand, counting down.
GCTCAATCTTGAAAACATAACTAATATGACTACAAGTTCTATTATAATGTCTAACTACTAACTTTCATTTCTTTATATCCTAATAGTTGGTATTAATAATATTCAAGGATCAGAAAATTGCATTGCATTGTTAAATGAATAGTATAAGTACAATTAGAAATATACATATAGCATTTTCTGACAATATCAATTTCAATATATATAATTTGTATACAATATAAAACAATCCAATCCAATGTAAAGTATTTACATTTTTCTTTTCTTTTCTTTTCTTTTTTTTAAAAAACAAGAACCTTAAATCTAATCTTTGCTTAGCCCTTTTTCTAACCCTTGACAACAACTTGTAACCAACCCCCCCTAATCAATGAAAATTATCCCAGACCCAAAAGCCATTAAAAGACCAAGAAAAACCCACCCACCCCACACCACCTCTTTGGGAATTTGGGAATACAATTTGGGCATCGTATTCTTAAAATTGCTTCCTGCTGGGTATGGGTGAAGGTATCTTTATCCTGAAAAGAAAAATTTTAGGTTAATTCTCAAATTCTAGGAAAGGTAACTATATCCTTCATTATCCAGTCTGTGTAATTATACAAGTTCAGGGTTTATCTCAAGTCCTTATTCAAGTAGTCTTTGAGACTGGATCATCTCAGCTAGCCCTCTCTAAATTGCTCTGAGCACTTTGTAGTCCAAAGCTGATCTGTAGATGATGTTTGTCAGCTTAGTGATGTTATTATTGTCCACGTGGAATTGTTGTTGTTGTGGGGCCCTATCTTCTTCCTGGAGACTTCAGTTGATGTTAGGACTGGCCATGAATTCCTGCAGAAAACTGATAAGAAACTCGAACACAAAGACATATATATGCAGCTAATTGAAGCCTTTTTTCTTTCTAGAATTAGTTAGTACTCTATATGACCATTCATATCTTAACAAAGTTTAAAATGTATCTATCTATCTATCTATCTATCTATCTATCTATCTATCTATATGTATATATATATATATAAATCTTGTAAATTTTGATATAAAATTCAAACTTTAAGAAAAGTTTAAAGAATAAGAATAGCATCAAAGAGTTGAGATTAGTAATAGAATAATCCCTTAATTAATTTGGCTTTTCTCCTGTCCCATAGCAGAAGATGGCTCTTTTCCTCTGGCATGATACAGGGAGTTTGCATTTTCCTTTTAACAACATGCTTGAGTTTAAAGAAGGAGAGAGTCATTCTTCAACTCCAAAGTCAGCTTTAAATTTTAATTGAACTGGAACTATTAGAAGACCAATAGTGTTAAATCTTTAGAGAAAAGCAGAAACAAACATTTAGGAAGACATAAAATTTTTTAGATAATATACCCATACACCATTTCACTCTGTTTCCTGGGATAGATGATTTGTCCCTTTTCTTCAGTTGTCTCATTTGTCCAGTGTTCTTCAGATTCCTTAACCTTCATTCTCCTAAAAGACAAAAAGAAAAACCTTTCTCCAAGAATTTTTGGGGATGTTCCTTTTTGGCAAGTTATTATCTAATTAAATGAAAAGGCATGTGTTACTGTTATAAGTTAGTTTAAATTGGATATTCATGCTAGTTGATGAACTATCACCTCCTCTAATTAAGAGGTCTCTCTTGTTCAAATCAAACCTTTATCAATTTTGATGGTACCCACAGCTTATCTTCTCCTGTAGAAACAAAAGCAAAACCTCGTCCCCAATGTAACACATACCCTGGTTTCCATTCTGAGGTCAGCACATTCTTAAAGTATATAGGTTGATTTAATTCTGTAGTTTTTTCTATTATCCAATGTCTCTCTGCAGCTGTTGTTCCTTTCTCATTGGCATTGAGAAAATTCAAAGTTAATAGAGCATTATGTAGTCTATTTTTGTTACCCCTTTCTGTTTATTTAGCATATCTTTTAGAGTTCTGGATTATGTTCTCTTTGATATTTGTAACTGAAGAAAAACATTTGATTGCAAAAGCTGTTGAGTTATGCCAAAATGTATATTTTAAAGGTACCTTGACTTCAAAATTTGGATGTAAGGATATGTTGCTTTGGAAAGGAGGCTCTGCTTTTGTTTCCACAGAAAGCCAGAGGCTATGGATTTGTTCCAGATTAATATACATCAGGTTTGACCAGCCAAGAACCCCTGAAAGGTCTCTGATGACACCAAGGCCCAGATGATCCAACATCCAGATCCATTTTAAGGGAACTGGCTCAGATTATACACCCTCACGGACTACTCCATAATCCTAAAATTTTCTTTGTGTCCCCATAAGATACAGCGTCCCCCTCCAGCAGGAAGTAGTAAGAGAAGCTACGCCCAAATTCCCAAATATACCAAGCTGACTTTGGAGATGTGCAAAAGTTAAAACCATCTTAAAAAAAAAAGAAAGGGGGAAGTGCTGTGGGATGGTCTGTATGTCAAACCTGTTGCTCTGATTGGTCAATAAATAAAACACTGATTGGCCAGTGGCCAGGCAGGAAGTACAGGCAGGACTAACAGAGAGGAGAATTGAGAGAACAGGGAGGTGGGAGGAGACACGGCCAGCTGCCGCCATAACAAACAGCATGTGAAGATAACGGTAAGCCACAAGCCACGTGGCAGGGTATAGATTTATAGAAATGGATTAATTTAAGATGTAAGAACTAGATAGCTAGAAGCCTGAGACATTAGGCCAAATAGTTTAAATAATACAAGTGTCTGTGTGTTTATTTTATAAGTGGGCTGTCGTCGGACTGCCAAGGTTTGGCGGGATCCGGAGAGAAAACTCTCCAGCTATACCCCTCCCTCCTTTTATCAATTGTTATAGAATAACTGTCATATACTATAAAGATTTGTCACTTGAATTGGTTTAATAAAGTGCTAATTGGCCAGTAGCTGGGCAGAAAATATAGGTGGGGAGACCAAACTAAGGATGATGGGAAGGGAAAGGGAGGAATTAGAAGACTCTAGCCAGCCTCTGAGTGAGCAGGACATGTAGAAAATGAGGTAAGAAGCCATGAGTCATGGAGAAAAGCATAAATAGAAATATGGGTTAATTTAAATGTAAGAGTTAGCTAGTAGCAAGCCTGAGCTAGCAGCATTTATAATTCACATTCAGCCTCTGAGTCAGTTATTTAGGACCAGGCAGTCAGGAGAGAAATGTCTATTTACATATGGTGCCCATTGTGGGGTGCCAGATGATGTGTAAATCTAATTGATCTTATCAATAAAAACCAGGAGTCAGATATCAGGGTAAAAACCTGAAAGATTAGAGAAGCAGGGGAGCAGCCACAATAACATCCTACCTCTCTGGTTCCTCCAAACAAAAAAGCTACATTCTCTCTCTGTCCATTCTTATTATTCCTGTCTCCTCTCTGTACAGAACTCTATACCTCTATGGTTAACTAGTGGCTAGATCCACCCTCTAACTCCAAGCAAGCTTTATTTGTCAGAACACAAACAAAATATCACATAACAACCAATATGTATTGTACATCTAGAAGCCAGAGAGATGTGGGGAACATTAAGTTGCAGTTAGCACCAATTCCATGTTCCTTTTGGCACAGTTTAAGGACAATAAATGGACATAAGAACTGAATATCAAAGCAGAAGTGACACCTGTGTGGGTAAAGTGCCCTGGACTTGCGTAGTTGGAAGTTTCTCTGGTCCTACCAGCCCACAGGCCTGCAGCCCACTTATAAAGTAATCACTCAGAAGCTTATATTAATTATAACTGCTTGGCCATTAGCTCAGGCTTATTACTGATTAGCTCTTACACTTAAATTAACCCATAATTCTTATCTATGTTTAGCCATGTGGCTTGGTACCTTTTCTCAGTTCTGCCTTGTCATCTTGCCTCCTCTGTGTCTGGCTGGCAACTCCTAACTCTGTCCTTCCTCTTCCTAGAATTCTCCTCATCTGCTTGCCCCACCTATACATCCTGCCTGGCTATTGGCCAATCTGTGTTTTATTAAACCAGTCTACAAAAGCATTATCCCACAGCATTTCCCCTTTTCTGTCTTGATCAAAGAGGAAGGTTTTAACTTTAACATAGTAAAATTACATATAACAAAACAGTTATCAAGCAAGAATTACAGTTATAATATCTAGTCTATTTGTATTTGGAAAAATTAAAGAAAATATTCTATCTATCCTATATTTGTGAATCTAAAGTTTCATATCTAATTTATCTTTTATCATAACCAAAGAAAATTATAATTTCAATCCTCTAGTCTTCAACTACATCAAAGACCTCAGAAGGATACAATATTATCTAAGTAAACAAGAAGAGTGTTGTAAGCAACTTCCAAAACTTTAGAGTGACAGACACAGCTGGCTGCCTGGGCAGTCACCTAAAGTTTGTCGGCAATGCTGGGGCATCCATCTTCAGCCTATAGGAGTTAACTTTCATTGTGACAAAAGTTAGCCACTGGGCAAGATAGTGCCCATGCATCGACTGCTGACAGTATGCTGTTTGAAATGGACAAACAGGACACAAAACAAAGGACTACCAATCCTTGCCAAAACAAGTGTGGTTGCAGCTTTGGCAACAGGATCCTCTGAGGCCAGGACAATAGGACATCATTGCTGAAGTGGCTTGGCAATCTGGAAAAGGTACAGTGCCCCTTCCTTCGAAGGCAGCTGAACAGGCAGTGGACCGATGTCTCCTGGTGTGCAGTTGAACAGTAGCTGGAATAGTCATTCTTGGAGGAGTAATTAGGCTGATGGAGTTTGGCTTCTCAATGATAGACTGGCATTTAATAAAGGAGATAAAGCCACCCATAAGCTGAGAAGAATGGGAAGCCGAATTCAAAAAACACCAGCAATTTTCAGAATTTAAATTCCTGAATCATGACATGTTTCTGGCGGAATTCAAGTTTATCTGGTACATGGAATACTCACACCAAATGTGGGGTGGAGCTGTAGGCCTTGCGTATATCCTACTTCACAAATGAGTCTGTCAGACACACTAAGCCTATAGGCTGAAGATGATGCCCCAACATTGCAGAGAAACCTCAGGTGATTGTTCAGGAAGCTGGCTGTTTCTGTCATAGCTCACATTTTCTGGAAGCCACTTGTTTGAAATTCCTGTTTTACTAGATAATATTATTTCCTTCTCAGGTCTCTGTGGGAGGTGAAGATTAGACAGTTATAATTACAGTTTTCCTTGTTAAGAAATTCAGAAAAGAATCTCACTAAGAGGTGTTAAGTGTGTAAGTTTGAAAGACATCATAAGATAGTTTTCTGTTGGTAACACAAAATAGGATAGAAAGTGAATTAGGTACATTTTGGACTCAGAAAGATAGGATAGATAATAGAATATTTTCTCTGAGTTTGTCAAATGCCAATGGACTAGACATTGTTGAGGTATTTATTGCTTGTATATATTATATATAGTTATTGTACTTATTGTATATAGTTTTTCTTATATTAGTTATAATTTTTATTGTATTTTTCATTTGTTATTAGACAAAAATGGGAAATGTGGTGATATTTTACTTGTGTTGAAATGTGGTGATATTTTATTTGTGCTCTAATAAATAAAGCCTGCCTGGAGATCAGAGGAAAAACCAAGCCATTATAGGTAAACACAAAAGTTATGCAATGTTAGCACACACCTTTAATCCTATCACTTGGCAGACAGGAATCTGTCTGGATCTCTGTAAGTTCAAGGTCACACTGAAAATAGCCAGGTGTGGTGACACATGCCTTAAATTCCAACACTAGTTAGCCATGGAGGTCTGGAGGTCTGTACAGACAGACAGGAAGTGACAGAGCTGGGCAGGAAGAGGAAGTGATGTAGCTGGACAGAGAGAGCAAATCAGATGGCAGAACAGCAAGACATATAGCCGTGGGTAAACTGGAAGTCACTCGCATTTGGAAGCTGAGGTATCGGTGAGGTGAGGTTAGCTTGTGGCTGTTCCTATTCATCTGATCTTTCAATCTTTAACCCCTATATCTGGCTCCGTGCTTTTTATTTAATAAGACCATTTAGAAGTTTGTCTACAGACATACAGTGAAGATCTGGAGAGGATGGGTTGGATTATAAAAGTAGTGTGTACCATCTGTGGGACATGGGCCTGCTACACCTCTGGAGCTCATTTACATACCTCTAAAATTATGACAATGAGACCTTGCAGTAAGTGGCAGTAGGGTGGAAGAGGGACTTTGGTGAATGTCAGATACTTAGCCTGGGAGCCTTCATCCTAGAGAAGCAGAGGAGGCTGAATGTATAGGCAGTACCAGACAGGGATCTTGTAGGACCAATTTTACACTGTAATGAGCTGTGTGAGGGCCAGTTCTGGGCTAACTGAAAATGCACCTACAGCTTTAGGGCAGTGCCAATAGCAAACTCATTTCCTATTCTTGTTTTAACTCAGTCACAAACTGGCTTACACAATAGAAGTATACTGATGCTGGAGAAGTCAGAAAACGGAAGTAATTTTACTGTGCAAATTGAAAGCACTGGCAGGGCTGTGTTCCTTTTGGGAGTTCCTATAGAGAATATAGTCCCTTCCCTTTTCTGGCCAATGGAACTACATGCATTTGGGGGAATCATGATTCAGCTTCTATACCAGCAGTTTTACACTGCAGCTTCTTGCCTGACTCTGATCACACTGCCTTATTCTTATATGGACTCCCACAATTCTGTAGGACTTACCTAGGTCACACAGGGAAATAACAACCCTACAATGTCGCCTAGCTAAGGAATTTTCTCAGACTGGACACCTTGGTGGGGACATTATTTTTTCTACTACACATGGAAAAATCAATTTTGTGCATGCACGTATACATGTATGTTGTGATGTGTGTGTTGTGGTGGTGGTGTGTGTGTGTGTGTGTGTGAGTGTGTGTGAAGCTGCCTCTCTAACAACTGCCTTGCAATAAGCTGGGTAGAAGGAAGAATGTCTTATATCTTATTTGGTCTTTGCAGAATCTTCACTGGTTGCTAGTCCAAAGCCATGCAAGACAGTTTTGTTCTTCTAAGTTCCCAGGTACAGAAAGAGGCACAGCTGTTGTCTCAATTCCTGTCACTCATCCCTCTCCAGACAGCTCATCTTGGAAATTCTATATGGAAGTTCTTTATTGAGCTAAGCTTTTGATATTTAAAAGAATGTGCAATGGAAAAATGGGGAGGGGAAAGCAATAGCACTGAGGGTTGCTTTTATTTGTTTGAATTTCAGAGTAAATTTCTGGTTATTTTGGTTGTTGAGGAAAAAAATGTAATGGGGATAAGGATGCTTAATGCTTAATTGTGCAAAAGTGATTCCA